>NC_062217.1:22541600-23235766 GCF_902686445.1 Sciurus carolinensis | reverse complement strand
ATGCATTCATATATTTTATTATCTATTGTTTATTTATTGTTTATTTTGAGGCAGAGTCATCCTAAATTGCTAAGGCTGGCCTGGATCTGGGATCCTTCTGTCTTAGACTCTTGAATCACTGGGATTACAGACAGGCATTACCATGTCTGACTGGTGCTATTTTGTAATTAAGAATATTTCTTCTAACATATCTTGGAAATTATATCAGTTCATATAACCTTTTATTCTTTGTTCTTCTAGTGCTTAGATAAATGGTAGTTTCCTTAGTCACCTTCTTGTGGAGACACTTACATTGTTTCAATTTTTTTTTTCTTTTGGTCTTTCTTCCTCAATTCTCGAGATATCTTGTTATAGTAAAGATATTAGCTCCTTATGAAACAGGTTTAATTATTTTTCACATTTCATCTTATTGTTATTTTAACCTTCAATTTATAATTCTAATATTTTGTAGCAAAATTTACAGTTCTCTTTTGTTTTCCTTCTTGATGTTGATTTGGTAGAAAATCACCTGCGTACTTGTGACTTAAATTGGAGCTCACCTGCTTATTTCTCTTTAGGACATGTATGATTTTCAGGTTTGTATTGAATGTGGTTGGTCTTAATCTTAACTTCCTGTTCAATGGAACCATGGTTGTATTCCTTGGTAGATGCATTTCTTCCTCTGGAAAGAAGACTTTCAGAGGAAGCAGAGCATATAGTCATGGGAATAGAAAGAAACACTTGCTTGGTTATAAAAGGAAGTAGTACCACCTCCATTTCCCTCCCTTATTGGGCCCACAGATTCAGACTAATGGAGAAAATGTACTACATATTGGGTAATGAGTCAGAATGTAAGCCTTCTGGAGAAGCTTTTCCTGACTACAATGTACTGTCACCAGTATAACACTATACAGGGGTATTCACAATGCCAATGTTCTGTCAAACTAACTACTTCAGGATAGTGAGAAGCATGACAAGGACAGTTATTGCAGGAGCATGAGTCCGTTGTCACAGTTGATTTTCTGTGAAGTAAATTCCTTGATCAGAACAAGGATCTATGTGATAACACTGGGGTGCATGAGGACATTCTGTAAGTGCACAGAAGGTAGTATTATAAGAAGTATTCCATGCATGGAAGACAATTCTGTATTAATAGTGAGTGTGTATTTCTGTAAGTACAAAAATACTTCCCCCCTCATGATGGAAATTGCTCCATGTAACAATCTTACCATGAGGTAACTATCTGATTACCTGATAAGTGAATCCATGTTGGGCTTGATTGTTGTCTCTGCTGTTGGTTGATTGGAAATTTAAAACTGGTCATAACCAGGTTGGTCTGGATATTGGAAGTCCATGTCACTGATCTTATGCATGAGCCTGATCCCTTACATCATGGATAGTTTGTTAATGAGCTTATTGGACAATGACAAGTGTGACTAGTGAAAGAGATTGACTGGTATCCACAGAAGGGGTCATCCTAGCTATCTTACTATTAAAATTCTCCTCTGAGGTCATCCTTTGGTGAGCATTGAGACATAAATATCTTTTCTTTCATATCATAAAGGTTTATACAAATACTCAAAATTTTTTATGTTCCTTCTAAGTCTCTGATCCTCTAGCCAAGTCATTTTTACCTAAAAATCACACCTCTGACCATTTCCCTTCCTAAGCAAAGTGCACAAATCCATTCACTGTCCAAAATTACATCTATTGGAAGGATTTTCCTTCACTACTGTCCTTGAAGGACATCCCAGAAAGGAACTGTAGTGTTACATCTCTTCACTTTCAAGCTGTTCCTGCATATTTTACAGAAGTATCTATAAAGAAGAATAATCATCTACTTCTCTATCAATTGGTCATAGGGAATTCCCCATGGTACCATAGATGTAGGGTAGAAGAAAGCAGTGTAGCAGGAGTTGGGGGTCATGGGCATTTGGACAAAATTTCATGCAACTTGTGCCTGCAAAGCTTCTTCAGGAGCAATCACATAGTATCGCTTCCCTTTGGGAATGCAGTGTTAATGCATAATACAAATTAATAGCTTGGTTGGTAGGATGACACCAAGTTCAAGGACAGGCAGCTCAGTTCACCTGATAAATGGTGATCCATGTTGAAGCATTTAAGTTCCCAAAAGATCCAGTATCAGACGAAATCTCAAAAGGAAAATAAGTATTGCAGAGGGTGACAAAGACTTTCTCCAAATTCCTAAAGGACTCCGCTGTGATTTACCTATGGGAGGCTAGCATCAAAGAAAGGATCAATTATGCTACGAAAATTTATAGTGTCATTTGTTTTCTAACAGTCTTTGCCAAAGGAAATTATTACTTTTAACTAGGCAACCATGAATTGGGGTAAAATATTGGGGGTGGGGAACTACTAGAGACTACTTCTGAATTGATGTCTCTATGGTCTTGATATTTAGAAATATGTGGTACCAAATTATATAGTTTTAAAGGCTATACACCACATTATAGTGAGTCAAGAATCAATAGGATATCAAGAATAATAGTAAGCAACTAAAACTATATGCATATTTAAAGATGTAATATTAAATAAGTGAGGAAAGTAGCAGAAAGAGATAAACTGTAAATATATCAGTTCTATAGTTCTGCAAAGATACTATGGATAGTGATAATAGATGAGGAAAATTCACATTGTTAATATGAGAGGAACTACTATTACTTATTAATCTGAAGCAAAATGGCAGAATCTAAAGATGGTTGTGTAGATTGGGATAATGATGATTGCATTGATTGCACTTGCTAAATATGTGTACATGTAAGTCTGTGTGTTTACAGTAAGAAAGACAGAGAGACTGGGGAAAGGGAAGGGAAGAGAAACTCAATTTGCCAAACGTCAAAGAGCAAGCTGAGAACGCTGGGAGTGATGAACCCTCTCCTCCCAAATTCTGTGGTTTGTCTGCCTCATATTTCTCACTTAGTCTTCACTTTCAGGGAAACATAAACAGTCAAGACTGGAGAATCCACCTATGCAGTAACACTCTTCTCTCATTTCCAGTCTTGAAATTACAACTCTAATTCTCATCCTTGGTTCCATCTCACCAGGATTGTTGCAATAATGTCCTAGAATAGTCTCCTTATGTTCAGTCTCTTTTCTCAAAACCATACACATGCTGTGTTTTTATTTACTTTGGCTTTCTGAAAGCTAACCATTCCTAAATGAAAGGTGCTTAGGAATTTGGGACATATCTGAAAACAGCATAGTGGTTCCTATTTATTTGTTACTGTGCAACACAAGTTTTGTGTCACTCACCACTTCCACCAGCAACCCTGGAATTTCCAGACCGTGACTAGATTTTTTTTCATCTTTCCTCATATAAAAATCCTCCATCACTACCACTAGTGAAGATTATCGCAATCACTCACATTCCCTAAAGCTGAAGCTGAAAGCTGTATGAATCTTACCTTGTAGTTGAATTTATTTTCCTCCATAATTATGTTTTTCTGCCACTGATAATAGGTGGACCTACATAATAGCTACATATATACCTTTTAATACTTTGCCCAGCCTGGTAAATTATAGACTGCTGAAGAGTAGATACATTTTAATTGTTTTAAAAGAATTTAATTAACCCATGTCTTGATAGGGATCAATCATAATGTCACATTGGCCAACTTTTATAAATTCATTAAATTAAAAGTACTATTTTCAGATTCTTAAGTAAGTACTAATTTTCTGCACCCCCTAAATAATAGCTGGCTTTTTAATATGGTATATTTTTCTCTTTTATTAATTTTAATGTACAATTTTTGATAGATTTAACCTATTAAAATGTAAATAGGAAGTTAGTCTTGCTCTTAAAGAATATTGCTATTGTTTGGGTATAATCTGACTTTGGAAAATTAGTAGAATGGAATAGATACATAACGTAACCTGAAAAACACTGATGTAATTTTTTTCAAAAACCTACAAAGTAATCTAATGAAAGAGTAGAAAATATTTAAACATAACTTTTATTTAATTTTGTTTTCTATAAATATCAAAGTCTTAGTGTTTCAAAGTGTCTGTATTTTCAAAACTGAATAGTCCCCCTTCAATTTATTGTATTTGTCTGAATTCTAACAATAGTATGGAACATTTGAATTTGTGAACAAACACTGTTTCAAATGAAGTTGAAATTTTAAATATCAACTTGAATATTGTATTTTAACAGTAAAAATTTCAATGGTCTCAAAGCTTTTAGAAACTCAAAGAGGCATATATATTTGAAGAATTACATTATCTTGTAAAAATAAAGATGGATTATTACATTATTTTATTTTGTAGTTGTGTTCACAAATGTAAATAATTTATTTTTTAACTCAAACTTTGAAAAAAAGTATAAATATTTAGTTGTTACAAAACTGTATCTACCAACCTTTTCAGATCTCAATATGATATCAACTAGATCTCTTATATTCAAATTACTTTATTCATTAAACCTAGTGAGATAAATAGGAAGCTCATTAGCAGGAGTTTCTTTTAAATTTATTCTGTTATTTTACTTATCTTTATACCCTTTATTTACAATTTCAAATTATTTCCTTAAAATATATAAAAAAATTCTCTTAAAATAATTTCTACGGACTGGGGCTATAACTCAGAGGCAGAGCACTTGCCTAGCATGTGTGAGGCCCAGAGTTTGATCCTTAGCACCACATAAAAAAATTAAATAAATTATAAAAAGGCATTTGGTCCAACTACAACTACAAAGAAAATTAAAAAAAAATTTCTGATAATATTTCTTAAAGGTTATCATAAGTCACAGTGAAGACACTTACACATACCAAATGTTAATTCTGGTATCAAATCTGTTCCTAGCCAATGAATATTTGGAGGAATTCTTCAAGTGGAATTTGCATGAGATGAAAAGTAGGAGAGAACCTGTTGTTTCTGTGTGGATCTGGAATGTTCCCCTACTTCAAAGCTCATGTTTTGCAAACTCTGTCACCAAAACGCCAATGTCCATTTCTACAAAACGCTTTGTAGAAATAATTGGATCATGACAGCCCTAACCTCATCAGTGAATAAATCCCTTTGAAGTATTAATAATTTGAGTGGACTACTGGGTGGTAAATATAGGAAGGCAGGGCTTGACTGGAGGAAGTATTTCACTGGGGGATTCCTGGGGGACAGTACCTTATCTCTGGCCTCTTCCAATCTCTTTCCTTCTCTCTGCTTCCTGGATGCCACAAGTTGAGCAACTCTCCTACACCACACACTGCTGCCATGATATTCCATGTTACCTCATTCCCACAGAAATGGAGTTGGCTGACCATGGACTCAAACATCTGAAACAGTGAGCCAAAATAAATCTTACCTCCTTTAAATTGTTCTTGTCAGCTATTTTAGTCACAGCAGACAATGCTTTTGTGCCACTAATAATAGGTGGACTTACATAAGTGCTACATGTGTACATTTCATTAATTCTCCCAGCCTGGTGAGCTACAGCAACAAACAGCTCACTAACACAAGTTTTATGCACATTTAAAATATTTTTACTAGAATTTGTAAAGAAATAGGAAGAGTGATGATAGTCAGAAAAGTAAGAAAATATGTGATATATTTTAATTTGTCTATCAGATTTTATCTTTGAAGATAGCATTTTCTTATGATCGCCCACTGCCCACAGGGACAATCACAACGCGTACGCTTTTCTTGAGCACAGGAACCAAAAAAGAGCTTTATTCCACAAGTCTCAGACTTATATTGAGAACATCAGCCTATCAGAGAGTAGACTACCAGGAAAGTCAGCCTATCAAGGAACAGTGTCCAGGCAGTTACAAGAATTGCCTCATATACAGCAGCCAATCAGAGTTACTTCCTGAAACTTGTTTATGAGTACGGCTTATTCTGGCAAGCTGCCAGGCGCCATCTTAGAGATCAGGCCAGGGTGCAGCTCTGGGGCCCTCAGAGCCCGCCCCTGACATCTCCCCCTTATTCTTTAAATAAAGAAAAGATGACTTGGGACCATGCCTGTCTTAGGTTGTCCATGGCAAATTACATCCTTACCCGTCATTGGAATTCTGACCTCCAGGCATCAGAACCCTGTCTTAGGTTGGTATGCATTTCCATGGATCTTACCCGTCTTTGACTACTGGTCCAGCATGCTTAGCCATACTTGGGGGGATGTGCCTGTCTCAATGGCTATCAAAGTCTGTACTATAGCCCATTGATGACATCGGGCATCTTGGCGAGCTCTGATTTGGCTGCGTATAACATAGGCTATCCCTAAGCAGATAATAATCAGAACAGCTACTGTTCCAGCCCACTGTTTTGTCAATCCCAGGGCTTTAGATAACAAAGAGAACATCTCAGATACCGATGCAACTTGAACCCTGGTGGCATTGACTCTGAGTATTTCAGCTCGTAGCTGACTGATTAAATTATCAAACGTAGATGACCAATTGCCAGTAAGGGAGACAGAGAGATTTTTAGATAACATTGCCGAAGAGCTAAGGTTATTATAAGCAATAGGGGTGACACACACTGCTCTTAATGGATAAACACATACCAATCCCAAAAGTTCTTGCAAGATATCCACTTGTTCTTGTAGTAAGTCCACCCTTTGATTTACAAGGAGTATGCCTGCTGTTAGATGTTGGTTTAGGGTCTCTTTAGTCTGTAAGGCTGCAGCTGTATTTTCGGCCAAGTGATTGTTGTTGCTGTCTGTATGGTTGTGTCAATGCTGCTGCTGCAGTTGAGGCTGCTACCATGGCGACCATGGCCGCTGTGATGCCAAAATCTCTCCTGTTTCTTGATAGTAACACTGGCAATTCTGTATCTGTAACAGAGACTGGGACTGCTAGGAAGGTAGAAACACACATTAAGACTGGCAGCGGGAACCTAGAAGCATTCCAACATTGAGAGAGATAGCATAAATCTGAAGTACAATTGAGAGAAGCAGTTGTTTTGTTAATTAGCAGAAACATAAAAGGGGGGAAACACACAAACTGGGGTGGGTGAAAAGGTACATAGTTGAACTGTTCCTCCTAAGAGACTAAAAAGAGGTTGTAAGTTAGTTCAAGGGGGGAAAGGCTACGGAGCATCATGGTCATCAGGAGTATGTTCAGCATCTTCATTTTGTTGGTCTGAGTTACTTGTTGGTAGCATTGGCACTGGTCGAGTTAGTCGCTCAGGAACCCAGATAGGCGATGTTTTATCCTGTGGAAACACACAAACCGAGCTGTGGCTCCAGTAAAGCACAGGGTCCGGGCCGTTCCATTGTCCTGTAAGAACATCCTTCCATTTTACCATCACTCTATCATGTTGTTTATGATTGCCATGTCTCTCAGCGGCAGAGCGACCCTCATTATCCAGAGTTAAACATTTTAAAATAAAGAGGCAAAGAGAAAGTTTTTCTTTATGGGACCTGAAGGTCTCCCTATTCCCCCTTTTTGTTTATTTACAGACTTTCTTAGCACTTATTTAGACCCTCATGTATTTTATCACATAAGCTCTTTCTTACCCAGAAACATTTTGTTTTTCACTACATATATTTCCATATCTAGAACCTTTTATTTATTTATTTTTCCTATCTGTTGACCTCTTTGTTTACATTCTGAAACAACTCTTATGAAATTTCTGAATTTAGATAAATTACTCTATTTTAATAAGATTTAATATTTTGTTATTTGTGGTACTCTAATTGAAACACAGTTGAAACTTTTAGAACCCTTTGTGTATAGAATTGTACCTGTTAGGACATAATTCTTAGTAACCTTGTTTTTAGTTTAGTGATGACACAAAACAATTTTCTGTACAAACACATTTGAGTAACCCCATGCATGTCAACTCTAATTCACTTATTTTCTTAAAAAAAACCAAGATATTAGACAAGTGTCCTGAACAGTATTTGCCAGCTTTTTCTTGTTGGAGGAAAGTCCTAGAAAAATTGATGTTAGACATTTTATTAACATCAACATTTTATTAGTTTGACCACCTAGAGACTTGCAAGTTATTTTCAAGACATTTTACTTCTATTAGTTTACCCAATTTAAATCGAACCTTTTTAAATCACGTGAATTAAAAATATTTGGATCCATTTTTAAATTTTAATTTTAGGAGTGCTCAGTTTTGATACAGACAAAACATGACATCAGACAGCACAACATACACATAACACAAAATCAAAGGCCTTGAAACTTTATAGGTGAATCTCCATTGCAATGTAACAGATGTTCAAAAACTCTAGTTGAATAAAAAAAAATAGAACTGATCAAAAAAGTCATGAGCTCAAAAAATATGTAGAATTCAAAAAAAAAAAGCAAGAGTCCTGGAAAAATGAAGCGGCCGTTAAGTACTTTAGTAAAGCACCATAAAATTTACTTTTGCTGGAGTTCAGGTAAGACTTTTTGCTCTTTTTTTCTTTTTCTTTTTTTTTTTTGGGGGTTTGGGACGGTCTCCTACTGAGCCTTCAGGCTTTCTCTATTTACATTTCAATGTAAACCTTGACTGAGATTTGGATCTGAAAGGGGAGAAAATGTTCCAGCAGAAACTTGATGCCTAGGGCATTTTAACCCTTAATCCTGGTTAGTAATCAATTCAGGTTTGGACGCAGAAAATTGTGAAACAATTAACTTCCAATATTTGTGGGGACTGGGGCTACTATATCATACTCCTTACTAGGACATGCCACTGATGGTTGGGCTGGTTTGTTTACTATGTGGCAAGTTTCTGGAAGGAGATGCAATGGGAGGAGCCGGTCTTAGGCGTTCTTTAAACTTGGAGCCCCCTTTGGGAGGTCCTGGAGAGAAGCAGGCCTTAAGGGCAGATAACGTAGGGCAGACTCCTAATGGGGGACCCTCCCCTAAACTGATTTCCCTCTTCCTAACAAGTTGTTCCTCACACCCAGTTTCATTTTTCTTGTCTGTCTCTGATCTTATTGACACCCTTTCTGATGCTTTAGACCTTTCCTCTTTTATTTCCTCCAAAATCTCTTCCCCTGTAAGGGGCTCAACAAATTTGTTCTCATTTGTGTCTAGACACTCTCTCACTAAAGACCATATAGCCATAGTTCCAACAGGCAGTGGATCTTGTCGATCTGCCTTATGAAGTTCCTCTCCAAGGAATATTTAATAATCCTTCATCTAAAAACCAAGGAGCTACCTTCTCTATTGTATCTGAGAATGTTCTAGCAGTTTTGGTTTTTAAAGGTGTACCATTGGCCTTAAGCAGTTCCCGTAAGGGTTGTTGCATACGAACTTTTGATATTTCAGACCCCATCTTGTACAATGTAAGCCGTGTTCCACGTGCTTATCTAGTCCTTGAACCACCTTTTGCTTAGTTCACTGTTTTTGGACCGCTTTCCGCTTAGTCCACTGTTTTACTTTCCTTTTTGGACCGCTTTCCGCTTAGTCCACTGTTTTACTTTCCTTTTTGGACCGCTTTCCGCTTAGTCCGGATAGTCGCGTACCGCGAACATCAAGGCTGCCTTTCACTTGTTTATTTTTGACCTTTTTATAACCAGTTTAACTTGTTAAAATTTTAGAATATCTTACCTTGTTTTCTTACTTATCCTTGTAAAATTTTCATTCCCGGGTTTCGGCACCACTTATGATTGCCTACCGCCCGCGGGGACAATCACAACGTGTACGCTCTTCTTGAGCACAGGAACCAAAAAAGCCGCTTTATTCCACAAGTCTCAGACTTATATTGAGAACATCAGCCTATCAGAGAGTAGACTACCAGGAAAGTCAGCCTATCAAGGAACAGTCTCCAGGCAGATACCAGGATTGCCTCGTGTACAACAGCCAACCAGAGTTACTTCCTAAAACTTGTTTACGAGTGCAGCTATGTCTGGCAAGCTGCGAGGCGCCATCTTAGAGATCAGGCCACGGTGCGGCTCTGGGGCCCTCAGAGCCCGCCCCTGACATTTTCTGGAACAGATTTCAAACTTACTACTCACAAAGATAACCACACTAGATTTTTATTCAAAGATATTTCTGGAGGCGATGTTATGTAGTCCAACTATTATCCAGTACATGTGAAAAGAGGGTTAAATTTACCATAGAATAGTAGTCACAAAACTATGAATCTGCACATTTATCTAGATAATAGACTTACCAGGTTCCCACTTCTGACAAAAAGGGAAGCCTCATCTTAATGTAGATAAATCCTAGACTGTTAACCCACACCTTAGGATTTTATCTCCTTTAGACAAGTAAACACTTGCATTTGAGGGAGTGTTTTAGTCAGCTTTTTCACTGCTATGACCAAAAGACCTGACAAGAATAAATAGAGATGGAAAAGTTAATTTTGGGGATCATGGTTTCAGAGGTCTTTGTTCACAGATAGCTGCTGGCTCCATTCCTCAAAGCTCCAGGTGAGGTAGAATATCATGGCGGAATATGTGGCAGAGGAAAGCAGGTCAGGAAAGGGCCTTCAAGAAGCAGAGAGAGACTAAGCTCATCTCACAAAATATATATCCCAAAGGCATGCACCCAGTGACCCACCTCCTCCAGCCACACCTTCATTTACCACTCACTTAATCCCTATCAGGGTGGTGACACACCGATTGGGTTAGGACTCTTGTAACTCCATCATTCCACCTTTAAACCTCTAAACCTTCTTGCATCGTCTCATGCATAAGATTTCGAGGGACTCCTAATATCTAAACCTTAACAGGGTAATACATCATTTGGGAGTCTATTTCTCTGTCTACTCAGTGATTGTTTTTCACTTAGAAATATACTTTTTAGGTTCCCATTGTCATTGTTCCCATTGTCTAGCTACTTAGAAACATGAAAATATTCTTAATGCTTAAAATAATAGTCAGGATGGTATCAGCACTATCATTACTTTATTCCCATATTCTATGAAGAAAGAAGCAAAGATCAATTTAGAGAAATTCCACTTCAGTTTTTATAAGGTGGCATTTTTTACTCTGTATTTAAATTTTAAAGGATTATTTTTCCTCTGTGTATGTATTAACTGTAATCAGAGGGATAAAGAAAGTACTTTTTAGAAGTTGAAATTTTATATGCTTATAAAAATATTTTTCCTGAACATTAAATAATTTCTGTTGTTATAATTTGATTTTTCTACTGCTATGTTTGTCAGCCTTTTTTTTTTTTGCTGAGACCAAAATACATTACATACACAACTTAAAGAAGAAAAAGTTTTATTCTGGCTCAAAAGCTTCATAAACTTTCAGTCCATGGTCAACCAGCTCTATTTCTTTGGACCTGAAGTGAGACAGAACATCAGGGTGGAAGAGTGTGGTGGAGGAAAGCTTCTTAGTTTAGGAACTAGGAAGCAAAGAAAGAGAAAGGAATGGAGCATGGACAAGATATAGTCCCCTAGGGCACACCCACAGTGAACTACTTCCTCCAAGCATGCCTCCAGGCCTATAGTTTCCACCACTTCCTGCTAGTTTATTCAGCTATTAATGGATTAATCCACTGAAGAAATAAGAACCTCATGATCCGAACACTTCCCAGAAGCCCACTTTTGATCATTGTTGCATTGAGGAACATGTCTTCAACACGGGAGTCTTTGAGGCACATCTCATATCTAAATCATAGCAACTGTATATGCTAGATTGATGGGCATAGACTTTCGTTCTATATTTCTTTTCCAACTACTGACTAACTCAATATGTATTGAGGAGTCTTTTGTGCATTGTTATAGAGATTAAAAGATATGTTATGAACTTCCTGGTATTTACATTGTGTTGGGAAAATGCACAAAAATAAAAAAGTATAAAATATTTTCATATATTATGTTAGGTGTAAAATGAACTTGTTAAGGTCTTACTAAATAAAATAGAGTTGAAGATAGCAAGTTAGATAATATAGTCCATGAAGGTAATAATTTAGGCAAGACATGAATGAAAGGTTTTGAATGTCCCTTAAATAATTGAATAAAGTTTATACCTGTCAAAGGAAAGAATAATTTCCAAGCCCCTACAATTTAAAAAGAAAGAATCCTCCCTTTTAAAAAAGTTTTAAAATTATTTTTTGGTTGTAGATGGACACAATACCTCACAATACCTTTATTTTGTTTATTTATTTTTATGTGGTGCTGATGATTGAACTGAGTTCCTCACATGTGCTCAGTTAGTGCTCTACCACTGAGCTACAACTCCGGTCAGAATCCTTTGATTTTAATGATTAAAAAAGAAAGGATGCTTCTGTTCGTGAATTGGTATGATCAGGATGAGAGTGGTTTAGGGTGATATTAAGGTAAGACAAGGCAGTATTACTTAGGCCCTTTTAGACCATTTTGAAACAAACCTAAGAGTAAGAATTAAGAATTTTATTACCCTGGAATGGAAGGCCCTTTTTTGGGGGGGTGAGGGGGAGGTTAGAAAAGAAGTTGTTATTATTTTTATATTTTTATGAGTTATTTTGGTTATATACAACATTAGTATTTAAAGCAACCCTCTTATAATTATACATTAGATAACTACATGTGGTTTCAAAGCCCAAACTAGACCTCATAAATGAGAATTGAAAAATTAAACTAATCTACGACAGTTGCCTTATAATTAGCAATAAAGAAAAGAATCTAAATTTAGCAAAAAGCAAGTTGTAGTGAGAACTGGTTAGATGTAAGAAATATTTTGAAATACAATGAATTTAGTGTAATATACTAAATTCACAGTTGGATGGAATGATTGTGTTTTCCTGGGCAGCAGAAAGGAGAAAGCAATAGATGAAAGAAATAGAGGATACCACTTGGTCAGCAGAGTAGTTGGGTAAATAGTGGACCTGCTAAGTTTAGATAATGGGGAAATGCAGATAGATGCAGAAAATAAATAATTCTTATTTATCCATAGTAAATTTGATATTCCCATATATATATTGGAGTCAAGGCAGATGACTGGAGCTCAGAGTAGATGGTGAGATTGGGGATAAAAAAAAAAAATAGCATTGTTTGCATTTGAAAAACATGGAAACCATGAAATTTGAGATGGGTTTGTAGAGAACACAAAATGATCATAAAATAAAGGTGAATGATGCTAAGATGTCTTAGAATTTTATAGAGAACAGTTTGGGTTAAAATATATTTTTAAAGTTCAATACATCTTCAATATTGTCATCACCCTAGCAGCCTGTATAATGGACATTTGTGAAAATGTATTGACGGAACACCAATAATGATAAAATAACTAGGATTAATTCAGTGTTCAATATATTCCAAAATTGTACTATGTTTATGAATTATTCATACAAAACATTCAGCTTTTACAACTGAAAGACACTCATGATTCATAAACATGTCTAATGTAAGAGTGGACCTTGAGTGTCATTTCAGTTTTAATATGCAAAGCCAGGTTCTCAAAACCTTTTCATGCTTAGGATCTATATGGCTCTTTATAGCATGTTTGTTTTTATCTGTTTGTTTTGGTATCAGTGATTGAACCCAGGGGTGCTTAACCACTGAGCCACATTTTCAGACATTTTTTCATTTTTTATTTTGAGTCAAGGTCTCACTAAATTGCTCATGGCCTTGCCAAATTGCCAAGGCTGGCTTTGAACTTGCAATTCTCCTGCCTTAGCCTCTCCAGATGTATGCCACTGTGCCCAGCAAGATAGTTTGGAATATTGCCCAAATATGCCCACAAAGCAGTCTTAGTTTTCTTCTATGCCTTATCATTTCTCAATAAAGCAACTTAGAATGCATTGATATATTAACATTGGCTTATTTAACCCATTTTATAATTACTCAAAAATCTCATAAGAACTGAAGAGAGAAAAACTTTCCTAATAGAAATTAAAACTATCAAACAAACCAATGCTAAAATCAGGAAAAAAAAATAGATGATCTGTGAAAAAGAAATTGTTATAAAAGATAGGTGTGCAAATATGCCCCAAGAGAAAACAGAAAATATAGTACCCTTTCCATTCCTTATGAACTGTGTTAATTCAGTGATTTAAAATAATAACTTTTCAACAATGCAAAATAAAATAATAGAAAAAATTTTCTATTATTTTTAATTAAGATATCTGTTAAAAGCATCAATTATTTCAAATAATAGGAAAAATGATAGCCCAAAACAAGTACATTTACAATCATTATTAATCATTATTTATACAATATACTGAGAAACAGAATACTAAGTCAAAACCAACCAAAAGTACTAACATCAGTTACAATAATTATTGGTAAATATGAATTCAACATTAAATAATAAACCAATAAAATTAGGAATTTTGATTGATGAAAATGTATAATTATGTTGTGTATTTTACATGTGAAAAAATTAACAAAGTGCTAATTTCAATATTAGCATGAATAAAAAGATAAATCAAGAAAAGAGATTTAAATGGAATAATAAGGTTATAGCAAACTGAAAAATGTATAATGAATTTGTAATTTGTGATTTTATGAATTTTAACAGGTATATCAAAATATATTCAATAAAACAAGCTATAAATTACAGAAATAAGCAAACAACAGTATAAATTTCTACTGGATTGATTTAATGCGTGATAAAATTTGAGTATTACCTAAAACACTGGTTTTATGTGTAAGTGTAGTTACACGTTTTTACATGAAATGTGTGTGTGTGTGTTTTCATGTATATATCTGGTATTTGGCTAAAAATAATTTATATTTGACTATACAAGCAGTAATGTTATGACTAAATTATTCACATTACAATTGCAATGCAATTGCTGAATTGATAATAAATGCTAACTGGTTCAACTTAAAATACATAACCATATAAAAATAAAGGTTATTTCCAAAATAGCTCTTGCATCAATCAAAAGTTATACATGCAGAAAGTAAAAAACTAAGAAACTGTACTCAGAAGTAAATATTATTAGAAGTAAATATTAATAGATAAAAATAAATTTAATTAAAAATTGGTTACTTATGTAAAAGCATAATAAAATAAATATTTGTTCTATGTGAAAAAGGAGATAATACAATAAAAAGTACAAATTAAAAACCAAAATGAGCAAAATGGATTTTATTATCTAGGAAATAATTCTTTCAAAATATTTTAATAGTAAAAATATTCCAATAATAATGAAAATTAAAAATTAGACACATGAAACTCTCAATATTGGAAATATAGCATTAATATTCACAAATACAGAGTCTATTAAAAACTTAGAAAATACCATCAGTACTGATATGCTAATATGTGTAGCACATTTTTAATTCCAAATATCTTATAAAATCAAGATAAATATATACCTTCCAAACACATAAATGTCTAAATTTGCTATGACAGTCTTAAAAGCCTCAAACATATTCAACCATCATCCTCTTTTCTATTATTAGTTTTCCCACTAATACTAAGTTTTATATCTAAGAGTATTTCTCTCAGAATGTTTAATTGCCTTTCATTTTCTTTGTTTTTCTGTTTCTCTTATTCAATGTCAGAACCTATATAAATGCTAGGTTTCTGTTTTTTTATCATTACCACACCTCTAGCATACAGATACTTTCCCTAAATCTTTTATCACCTATTCAATACACTTTATCTATTTCTATGAAGGATCACATTGGTATATGTGCTTAATGCATTTTATGTTCATCATCTATGCAGCGTGTCTTGTGAATCTCCTCTATCCTAGTTACTTTTCTTCTTTCACAGTAAAATTTTACTTTCTCAAGTATTCAAGTAAGTGCACGTTATCCTGATGCAAATCAAGGAGAGACATGATGAATGAAAATAGAATGCCTGTGTAGGTCCAAATTTATTAAACCAAGTACATATTTGTTAAATAGAACCCACTGTGGTTCTTATAAGTAAAACAAAACAAAACAAAACAAAAACCTGTACTTATCCTTGGGGAATATCATGAAGTATGTAAGTCTCTGGAGTACAAAACAGAGATGTTTCATAACTTAAATGCTCTCAACAGAGTACACAGTAATAACCCGCAAATGTCCTCTTAGAGAACTTATTTATTTCTCTGGTCCAGAGAGTGTGTTGAATGTGAACAGGGTGGAACTGGTGAGTCATGCAGCGTGGCCAGACCTCAGGAGGTTTTGTTCATCTTGGGCAGTATTTTTTATTTTATCACACTAGGAATTTTTTTTTTTTTAAATTAGAAAAGCTGTAGCTTACTATAACGGAAGAATGCTCTCATCTCTAACCAGTATTTTACACAAAATGAACTCCTCACATCTTTGAGACTGGAATTTAAGTGATAATTAAGAAAATAAGTAACCAAGCTCTCTATGATTTTTCATATCATTCTGGTTGAGAAAATTCAAATTCTTAAAGTAATTTTTCTTTTTATTCAAAACAACTTTGTTAAAACAGTTCGATAAGTTAAATAAAATTTGGGAAGCTTTAGTTTACAGGAACTAAATTTAGTTGTGTGCATATATTATATTATTTACAATCCTACCCAGGATTTGGAAAAATATTTCATTATAATGAATTGTAAAATATGACCTCAACTAAAGTCAGTCATCCAATTGCGACTTTTTTTCCTTGAAATATATATAAAGTATTTTATGGTCATTACATAAGCAGGCTGTTTTATCTTCTATTGCAGCTTCATTTTGCTCTAGGGAACCCAGCTGCCAGAAAATGTGTTATCATTACATGCATGTCAAAAGAGATAGTACACACTTCACTAAAATGCACTCATTCAACACATTCATTTGGCAACCTCCAGCTGCTACATATTTAACACAACCTTGAAATTATCTGCTATACTGGGAATTGAGAGCAAGATTTACTTCAGTGGAAATATAAAACTAATTGGATAATATGATTTGCAGTTTACTCCTTTAAATTCTTATAAAAAGCAAATCACTTTTACATAAATTTTTTCTTGAAAATATGAATTTATTAAGCCCAATCATCATACTGTAATGTCCTAGTGATTTAAAGACATATGTAATTGGATTTGGAAATATAAAATGTTGATTTAGTAATATTCTTGTATGACTTCAGGGAAATTTTTTCCTGATAATAACCATTTCTTTTTCATTCTTTTTTTGGTCATTTTGACCAAATACTTGTATATGACTCAGCTTCATAAAGCTTTTCCTTTTGTCAAAATGCATTCAAATAATTCAAGAAATCATCCTCTAGTCATGAAAAAATTAAGTTTAAAATAGCAATGATAAAACATATCTACTCATTTCAAAGCCTTTCTTGATGGCATCCATTCAAAATTACAATGTACAAAAGCTGAAACTTGGTCTGATTTGTGCACTGATATAAATGCATTTTTTGCAAACCATAAGTTTTTTATCAAGACATTTACAACATGTATATAATATGAAAATGCACATTTATTTAATCTTTTTGATTTTAGTCTTTTGAACAGTACGCATGTGTTATGGCAACATCTTTCCACAAGGAAATCTTTTCAATATTGTGGTACTTATAAATCGGAAAATGTAAATTACAACTATATGGAATTGAACCCTACGAAGGGCCCTATACCTTAAAATATACAATGAACTCTTCATAATTAAGATTTTAACTTCTGCAAGTACTAGTTGGTAGAAGTTGAACAAAAATTCAGAAAGACATTCTGATTTCTTCAAAAGTTTAACTCTGAAAATTTAACAATAAATAATCTGAATGCTCTCTATATAATTAAAATGTATGTAGGACTCCAAATTGTAAATGATCTTAGTCTTTAAGGTACTGGGAGCATGTGAGGAGTCACTTTGTGAAATCAATTTTTATATTCAGTGTAAATTTTGGTATTAGTTACACTGTGTAGACAAATAGATGAGATGTGTGCAAAGGAATTGCATATTTTATCTATTGTTTATGCATTTATATATATTTAATTTTGTCTTTTGTTGGTGTAAATATTTATGGTATCTTTATAAATGTCAATTGGGCTTAGGAGATGAATATGATTTACAATATTTCTAGATCAAGGCAGAGAAGCAAGTCATTTATGTTCCTTGGTGATTACATTGCCTAGACTGAATAACGAAAATGTGTAGGGGAAGGCAATTCTGAAATAAACTTTTGGTACCAAATACTGAGATGGCAGATGAAAATCTGCATGATGTCAGAATGGAAAACTGAAATATGGAAGATCTTTTTTTTTTCTGTAGAATAGGAGGAATCTGCAGCTGATGTGTTATCTGTTACCCACCAGCATGCCAATGTTTTGTGAAATGTAATAATTGGCATCACAGTCTCTCAGGCCATCATTATCTAGCTGTATATAAAGAAAAGACAAGAATCACTTGTCAAAAACAATGTATTTGGAGCACATGTGCATTTTAAAGTAAAATTCAGACACTTTTCAGAGTGCAAATCAAATTAATTTTGGTGTATTTAGTGGTCCAAAATATGTGCCTCCTCATTAAAAATGAAATATTTATCAGGAAACATATTTTTCTTCTTCATGAAGTACTTCATTACCATTCATCGCTTTATGCAACATTCTTTATCACTACTATTCTTTATTGGTTTCTGCCTTAGCATTGGAAAATAATAACCTTGGAATGTCAAGTCCTCTAGTTTCTCAGATGTAGAAACTGAGATATTTCCTCATGATGGCTGAGGAACTGCTAGAAAAGCTTTTGGGAAAGTTTCTTTCCTGGATTACATCAACTCATTCAATTATGCCCCTACTTCCATCTTTTTATTTGATTTGATTTTTTAAAATTTTGTTACAGGAGATTGTACTCCCCAGTGCTTTACTTCTAAGTTACATCACCAGTAATTTTAATTTTTTATTTTAAGACAGGAACTCAGTAAGTTACTGGGACTGGCCTCAAATTTGCAATTGCCCTCAGTTTCCTAAATTTCTGGGATTACGGGCATGTGCTACTGTGCCCAGGTGCTACTTAACACTTTTGTTCACTCATAGCAAATCCTTCTCAAAACATCTAGAGTGATGACATTAAACCATAACTCAGATCATATTACTGTAATGATGAAATACACACTCAACCATTACACTTTAAATAAGCTTCAAAATCCTGCCAAGTCTCTTCTTTGGCCAGCTGCTAGCTCCTCTGTGTCATCTTCTCTAGGTACCCTGTTTGTGTTCTTTCTTTGTTTCCTCTGCCTGGAATTATTTTCCCAGGCATAGATGTATAGAATACTCTCCCCACTGCATTCAGATCTGTGCTAAAATAAATATGCTAGAAATTGTTCCACAATTCATTAAGCCTGCTTTTCCTCACTTGGCTAAGAACTAGATAATCTCCCACCATCCATTGTTGTTGCATTTGGTCACGTTACCAAATTCCCACCACTGGAATTTGATTGTGCATGACACATGCTTACTCTATAAGGAATAAAGTTTTATAACTCTTCAAGTAATCTTTAAAATGTATAAGGAGGAAATGTGAAATATTCAGGCAGTCTGCGATAGACAAGTATTCAATTAAGGCTGCTTTGAAAAGTGATAAGAATTCCTTCTTGGACTTCAAGTATATTTGTGAGTCTTTGGTTGGATAACAAGGGTAAGTAGGTCTTGGCAGAGATCCTAAAAAGAGGAAAAAACAAAAAAGAAAGATTAATCATAGTGCTTCAGGATTCAGTGTGCAGACCTTTCATGAAGCAGGCACTGCATGATGGCTATATTGTCACTGCATTGTCATGACAGCCCCCGTAGGATAGGGATAGGGTGGGAGTAGGATAAAAAGTTTTTTATATGATACTAAAAATAAAAATGATAATGATAATACTACACTGGTAGAAACAAAACTACAGATTTTTCCCAAGGTGTATAAATCAAAGGTAAATAAATGAAACAGGAAACAGAAAAAAATTAATAATTGGGTTAGTCTATCATCTATCTAAAAAGACATTCTAAAAGGGAAAGCAAGAGAATTAGAGCAGAAGTAATTAACAACAAAAAAATCTCAAACTGAGGAACATGAACCTTGATATTAAAATAAAAGAAAATCCAATTGTTTCCAGACCAAATGATAAATTTTAAGAAAGCTAGCTAAAATAATTTGATTTGAAATTTTAGAAAATAATGTCTTTTCACTTTCTTGGCAAGGACAAGAAAAGTATAAGCTGTATAACAGTATCAGAATGACAAGATACCCCAACACAGCAAAGATGACTACTAACAGTGAACCAGGGTTCACTGAAGAGCAGTGAAGTCCTAAAAATTCAAAGGGAAAACTTTTCCCACTCTAAGATTTAATACCCAAACTGCCAACTACAAGAACAAAATAGAAGAACATTCAGACAAGTTGTGTACCGATACCTGAGTTGCTGGAGGTTGTTCTTCAGCAAATGAAATATGCCTGGAGAAACCAGTGTGCTTAACTGAAGGGAAAAGACGGAAGGAACCGTTTCAGGATGAGATGAAACTTCACAGTTTAGAAAAGGAGTTCAGATGACTAGCAAAGAAGTTTTCCAGAGAAAAACCAAACCAAACCAAACCCAAACTAAAAACAACAAAAGGCAACCAATTCTATGAGAATATGGAAAATATCAATAATAAATATGTGATGGCCACATCATTGTGTCTACCGAAAAATACACTATTGTTACTGTGCTTTTTATTGTCTGTTGCTCTCTGATCTACTCCTCAGCTTTTCTGTTTGGTTATGTCTAAATTTCCGGTCTTCCTTATGAAAGGGACTACAGGGGTTCATCCCTGAAAGACAGTGGCAGGAGACTGGGGTCCCGGGGAAGGGAGAAGCCAGCAGGTCTCTCCCTTCCCCCATCACTACTCTTGGCTTTTCCACCTTGGCTGCATTTTTTCCATGTTTTAATTCTTACAAGATAACTCCACCTTTGTGTCTTTGTGGTCCAAGGTCCTGGACTTAACTATAGTTTTAGTGACCCTGATTTCTAGGTTCTGTTGCACTGCTTCTGAAGTACTAGATGTCAGTGTCTCCCATGACCTTCTGTTCTCTCTCTCAGTCTCTGCCTCTTCCTTTCTTTCTCTCTCTCTCTTTTTTTTTTTGTGTGTGTGTATTTCCTCCACTTTCTGTTTGATGTTCATCCTTTCTTCTCTTTCAACTCCTTTATAACTAGTTCTCCTACTACTTTTCTGGTCTTTTACTACATAAAGTAGACTCTGGAATTTACAAAAAAAAAAAAAAAAATAGGAATGAGGAAGTGTGCCGTAACTTCCTACTTGAACAATATTTTTATAAACGACAAACTATAGAGACTGTTACTGGTTTATACCAAAATACAGGGAAAATGGAGTGACTAGATGAAATTGGATATGGGGACATTAGTCTTTATTATCATAAAAAGAAAGCAACAGAATGAATAAAATTAAAAATAATCATGAGAAGTTAATGTTAAATTATTCACATATTCAATATAAGTTATTTAAAAAAATATTCAAGTGATAAATAAGACTAGTGGGTTGTACAGTTATGTGGGCCTTCTTTCTACTACAAGTATTTTATTACTGTTTGACTTTCAAAGTTATGTATAGGCATTAGTTTAACTATGAAGAAAATTATTTCTTTCAAACTAAACTACACTGCTACAAATTGGAAGTGAAAGTGTTCATATTTTCTTTTACCTAATCTTTTATTTCAGTAATTAAATATTTAGTTACTACTAAAGCAGTATGGAGATTTATAATATCACAGAGCAATTAAATATGTTGAGTATTACATTCTGATATCATATTAATACAAAATATTTTCTACTCAACAAATACTAGTAGTGATGAAATTGAACATTATTGGATAAAAATTAAATTTAATAACAACCTTACCTAATTTCATTACTCCCACCTAAAAGATTATATATAGTGTCAGATATTTTATGGCTTTTAATATTTCAGGTATCATACGGAAGTTAAATCACACATTATATTGAGAATACTTGGTTTGATAAATATCATGATGCAAATTAAATTTAGTCTATAATTCTTAATTAACTTTATGTATTTGGTACTTTCATTATTTCATTAAAATGTCTTATATTTTCTTCCTTTAATGTAATTTTATCTTTTAGTCTACTAATATTCTGTTTTTAAGTGTAGAAATACAACCTCATTATTTAAATGACAATTTAGAAATTTATTATTTTAATTTTCTAAGAAGTTTCAAATAATTTCTATTTATTTATTTATTTATTTATTTATTTTTCATTATTTTTTTTTTAATTCATTGTCCACAAGTGAGGTACAACTTTCATTTCTCTGGTTGTACAAGAATTAGAATCACATCATTTGTGTAATCATACATGTATATAGGGTAATAATGTTCGTCTCCTTCCATTATATTTCCTTACCACCTCCCCCTCCCCACCCCTCATTTCCCTCCACATAATCCATCCTTCTTCCATTCTCCCCTTAACCTCCCCCACCACCCTCACATCACGTGTCATCATCCACTTATCAGAGAATACATTTGACCTTTGGTTTTTTGGGATTGGTTTATCTTGCTTAGCATGATATTCTCCAATTCCATCCATTTACCTGCAAATGCCATAATTTTATTTTTCTTTATGGCTGAATAATATTCCATTTGTATATACATATATATACCACAGTTTCTTTATCCATTCATCTATTGAAGGATATCTAGGTTGGTCCCCAATCTAGCTATTGTGAATTGAGCTGCTATAAACGTTGTTGTGGCTGCATGACTGTAGTTTGGTGATTTTTTTTTTTACGTTTGTGGAATATTTTTATTTATTAATGACATTTTGCAGTTCTGGGACTCCAAAGCAGGGCTTTTGTTCTAGGCAATCATTTTACCACTAAATTACACCCCAGCCCAAGAATATACATTTGTAATTTTGCTCAATGTCTGTGATAACTCTCTTACCCTCTACCGTACAGAAGAGTCTATAATCTGAAGAGATCTTGATATCCCATAGTGTGCAAAGGTGTCCCCACGTGTTGGCAGATGGGGAGGGGCAGTGTGGCGCTGAGACTGCATGGGGCAGGACCCTGCGGATCCTTGGGCTGGGCCTGGGTGGCGTTGGAGATCCGCAGGAGGGGCGCCCTCTACACATTTACAAAGAAAACAGAAGTTTTATACAATATCTGTAATCACCATTTTAGAGTGAGTCTATTTGTCTTTACTCAACAAAGGTGAGTAGTTTTTGTCAAATGACAGTATCCTGAACATCGATTTAGGAAATTCTAATCTCTGTGTATATAAAAGAACAAATTAATTTGATATAATCATTATAAAGTCTTCCATTAATCTGTGAAAATATCATATAAAATAGGAAATTGTTTTATTCTTTCCTCTGGAAAAATGGTGAAAGACAAAGATTAAGAAATTCAATATCTATTTTCCCTGTAAATTAATGAATTAGGGGCAATCCAAGATGGCGGCCTAGAGGAAGACTGCACCCCCTGTCGCTCCAGAACCCAGGAATTAAGAAGGGGAGGCATTGAGAGACTCGGACTGAAATAGAGCCACGGGTGAGTCTGCCCACTGGGTAAAGCTCGGCCCGGGTGGCAGGCCCAGATAGAGGTGGCTTATTGGAGCCGGGCAGGGCAGCTAGAGTCTTCCCAAGATAGCCTGCCACACTCTGGCAGTGGGCTCCTCCCACACGGCCAGCTGCAGGGTGCAGGCCCACAGTGAGAGCATTTCAGCACAGAGCCAGTTCCAAATCGTGGAACCAGTAGGGGGCTAGGGGCAGTTTTCTTCGGATACGCTGCTTTATCAGATTCCTCCAAGACATCAGGCTACTGAAGGCTGGGAGGTGATACACTGGAAATCTACCGGGACACTATAAGCCAATAGTGGAAAACTGCAATATCTCAGGGTCCCACTGACAACTGACCAATATGAGAAAACAAGGGAAGAAAATGTCCCAAACAAACCTAGATACTACATCAATAAAACCCAATGACAGCACAGCAGAAGAAATGTCAGAAAGGGAGTTCAGAATGTACGTAATTAAAACGATCAGGGAAGCTAATGAGGAGATGAAAGAGCAAATGCAGGCATTGAAGGAGGAGATGAAAGAGCAAATGCAGGCATTAAATGATCGCACCAATCAACAGTTAAAAGACCAAATACGGGAAGCAAGAGATCATTTCAATAAAGAGTTAGAGATACTGAAAAAAAAACCAAACTGAAATCCTTGAAATGAAGGAAACAATAAACCAAGTTAAAAACTCCATAGAAAGCATAACCAATAGGATAGAACACCTGGAAGACAGAACCTCAGACATTGAAGACAAATTATTTAATCTTGAAAGCAAAGTTGGCCAAACAGAAAAGATGGTAAGAAATCATGAACAGAATCTACAAGATTTATGGGATATCCTGAAAAGGCCAAATTTGAGAATTATTGGGATTGAGGAAGGCTTAGAGAAACAAACCAAAGGAATGAACAATCTATTCAATGAAATAATATCAGAAAATTTCCCAAATCTGAAGAATGAAATGGAAAACCAAGTACAAGAGGCTTATAGAACTCCAAACATACAAAATTACAACAGACCCACACCAGGGCACATTATTATGAAAATACCTAACAAACAAAATAAAGACAGAATTTTAAAGGCCGCGAGAGAAAAGAATCAAATTACATTCAGAGGGAAACCAATAAGAATAGCAGATTTTTCAATCCAGACCCTAAAAGCCAGAAGGGCCTGGAACAACATATACCAAGCCCTGAAAGAAAACGGATGCCAACCAAGAATCTTATACCCAGCAAAACTTACCTTCAAATTTGACGATGAAATAAGATCCTTCCATGATAAACAAAAGCTAAAGGAATTTACAAAAAGAAAGCCAGCATTACAGAACATTCTCAGCAAAATATTCCGTGAGGAAGAGATGAAAAACAACGATGCAAATCAGCAGCAGGAGGCGCTAGCCTAAAGGAATAGCCAAATAAAGGAGAAACCAAATCATGTCAAAAACAAATATGAGTCAATTGACTGGGAATACAAATCATATCACAATAATAACCCTGAATGTTAATGGCCTGAATTCATCAATCAAAAGACACAGACTGGCAGATTGGATTAAAAGAAAAATCCAACAATATGCTGCCTGCAAGAGACTCATCTCATAGAAAGAGACACCCATAGACTAAAGGTGAAAGGATGGGGAAAAACATACCATGCACACGGACACAGCAAAAAAACTGGAGTATCCATCCTCATCTCAGATAATGTGGACTTCAAACCAAAACTAGTCAGAAGGGATAAAGAAGGACATTACATGCTGCTTAAGGGAAGCATAAATCAGCAAGACATAACAATCATAAATATCTATGCCCCGAACATTGGCTCATCCACATACGTCAAACAAATCCTTCTCAATTCCAGAAATCAAATAGACCACAACACAATCATACTAGGTGATTTTAACACACCTCTCTCACCACTGGATAGATCTTCCAAACAAAAATTGAATAAAGAAACTATAGATCTCAACAACACAATCAGCAATTTAGACTTAACAGACATATATAGAATATACCATCCAACAAAGAACGAATACACTTTCTTCTCAGCAGCACATGGATACTTCTCTAAAATAGACCATATTTTATGCCACAAAGCTACTGTTAGCAAATACAAGAAGATAGAGATACTACCTTGTACTCTATCAGATCATAATGGATTGAAATTAGAAATAAATGACAGAATAAAAAACAGAAACTTCTCCAATACCTGGAGACTAAATAATACACTATTATATGATGAATGGATAACAGAAGACATCAGGAGGGAAATAAAAAAATTCTTAGAAGTAAACGAGAACAAAGACACATCATATCAAAATCTCTGGGACACTATGAAAGCAGTACTTAGAGGAAGATTTATTTCATGGGGTGCATTCAAAAAAAGAAGTAGAAATCAACAAATAAATGACTTAACACTACAGCTCAAAGCGCTAGAAAAAGAAGAGCAGACCAATACCAAAAGTAGTAGAAGACAGGAAATAGTTAAAATCAGAGCCAAAATCAACGAAATTGAAACTAAAGAAACAATTGGAAAAATTAACAAAATAAATAGTTGGTTCTTTGAAAAAATAAACAAAATTGATAAACCCTTAGCCACACTAACAAAGAGAAAGAGGGAGAAAACTCAAATTACTAAAATTTGGAATGAACAAGGAAACATCACGACAGACACGAGTGAAATACAAAATATAATTAGAAGCTATTTTGAAAATCTATACTCCAACAAAACAGAAAACCTCGAAAACATCAACAAATTTCTAGAGACATATGAATTACCTAAACTGAACAAGGAGGACATACACAACTTAAATAAACCAATTTCAAGCAATGAAATAGAAGAGGTCATCAAAAGTCTACCAACAAAGAAAAGTCCAGGACCAGATGGGTTCTCAGCCGAGTCCTACAAAACCTTTAAAGAAGAGCTCATTCCAATACTTCTCAAACTATTCCATGAAATAGAAGAGGAGGGAACCCTCCCAAACTCGTTCTATGAAGCCAATATCACCCTGATACCTAAACCAGACAGAGACACATCGAGGAAAGAAAATTTCAGACCAATATCCTTAATGAACATAGACGCAAAATTATCAACAAAATTTTAGCAAATCGCATACAAAAATATATTAAAAAGATAGTGCACCACGATCAAGTGGGTTTTATCCCAGGGATGCAAGGTTGGTTCAACATTCAGAAATCAATAAATGTCATTCACCATATCAACAGACTTAAAGTTAAGAATCACATGATTATTTCAATAGATGCAGAAAAAGCATTTGATAAAATACAGCATCCCTTCATGCTCAAAACACTAGAAAAAATTGGGGTAGTGGGAACATTCCTAAACATTATAAAGGCAATCTACGCTAAGCCCATGGCTAACATCATTCTAAATGGTGAAAAACTGAAAGCGTTCCCCCTAAAAACTGGAACAAGGCAGGGATGCCCTCTTTCACCGCTTCTATTCAACATCGTCCTTGAGACTCTAGCCAGAGCAATCAGACAAACCAAAGAAATTAAAGGGATACGAATAGGAAAAGAAGAACTCAAACTATCCCTGTTCGCTGATGACATGATTATATATTTAGAGGAACCTGGAAATTCCACCAGAAAACTTTTAGAACTCATAAGTGAATTCAGTAAAGTAGCAGGTTACAAGATCAATGCTCATAAATCCAATGCATTTTTATACATAAGTGATGAATCTTCAGAAAGAGAAATTAGGAAAACTACCCCATTCACAATAGCATCGAAAAAAATAAAATACTTGGAAATCAATCTCACAAAAGAGGTGAAAGACCTCTACAATGAGAACTACAGAACACTAAAGAAAGAAATTCAAGAAAACCTTAGAAGATGGAAAGATCTCCCATGTTCCTGGATAGGCAGAATTAATATTGTCAAAATGGCTATACTACCTAAAGTGCTATTCAGATTCAATGCAATTCCAATTAAAATCCCAATGATGTACCTTGCAGAAATAGAGCAAGCAATTATGAAATTCATCTGCAAGAATAAAAAACCTAGAATAGCTAAAGCAATCCTCAGTAGCAAGAGCGAAGCAGGGGGTATCGCAATACCAGATCTTCAACTCTACTACAAAGCAATAGTAACAAAAACGGCATGGTATTGGTACCAAAATAGACAGGTAGATCAATGGTACAGAATAGAGGACATGGACACAAACCCAAATAAATACAATTTTCTCATACTAGACAAAGGTTCTAAAAATATGCAATGGATAAAAGATAGCCTCTTCAACAAATGGTGCTGGGAAAACTGGAAAACCATATGCAATAGAATGAAATTAAACCCCTATCTCTCACCCTACACAAAACTCAACTCAAAATGGATCAAGGACCTCGGAATCAGACCAGAGACCCTGCATCTTATAGAAGAAAAACTAGGTCCAAATCTTCAACTTGTTGGCTTAGGATCAGACTTCCTTAACAGGACTCCCATAGCACAAGAAATAAAAGCAAGAATCAACAACTGGGATAGATTCAAACTAAAAAGCTTTCTCTCAGCAAAGGAAACTATCAGAAATGTGAAGAGAGAGCCTACAGAGTGGGAGAATATTTTTGCCAACCATACCTCAGATAGAGCGCTAATTTCCAGAATCTATAAAGAACTCAAAAAACTCTACACGAAGAATACAAATAATCCAATCAACAAATGGGCTAAGGAAATGAACAGACACTTCACAGAAGAAGATGTACAAGTAATCAACAGTTATATGAAAAAATGTTCAACATCCCTAGTAATAAGGGAAATGCAAATCAAAACTACCCTAAGATTCCATCTCACCCCAATCAGAATGGCGATTATCAAGAACACAAGCAACAATAGGTGTTGGCGAGGATGTGGTGAAAAAGGAACACTCATACATTGCTGGTGGGGTTGCAAATTAGTGCAGCCACTCTGGAAAGCAGTGTGGAGATTCCTCAGAAAGCTTCTAATGGAACCACCATTTGACCCAGCTATCCCACTCCTTGGCCTATACCCAAAGGTCTTAAAATCAGCATACTACAGAGATACAGCCACATCAATGTTCATTGCTGCTCAATTCACCATAGCCAGATTATGGAACCAACCTAGATGCCCTTCAGTTGATGAATGGATAAAGAAACTGTGGCATATTTATACAACGGAATATTACTCCGCAATGAAGAATGATAAAATTATGGCATTTGTAGGCAAATGGATGAAATTGGAGAATATCATGCTAAGTGAGATAAGCCAATCTCAAAAAACTAAAGGACGAATGATCTCGCTGATAAGCGGATGAGGACATATAATGGGGGTTGGGAGGGGTTAGCATTAGGTTTAGGGTTAGGTTTAGAGTTAGGCTAAGGAGAGCGGTAAGAATGAAGGAAAGAAGGACTGTATAGAGGGAAAAGAGGGGTGGGAGGGGTGGGGGGAAGGGAAAAAAAATAAACATCATTACCCTATGTAAATGTAAAAAAAGAAAAAAAAGAAAAAAAAATAATGTTATACAAGTAGAACCATTGTATAAGTGTGTGTGTGTGTGTGTGTGTGTACATGTGCGTGCGTGTAGACTTTTTTTTTGGAACTGGGGATTTAACACAGGGGTGTGTTACCTCTGAGCTACATCCATAGTCCTTTTAATTTTTTTTATTTTGACATCACTCACTAAGTTGATTACAGCCTCACTAAATTGCTGAGGTTGGCCTTGAATTTGCTATCTCCCTGATATATATATATGTGTGTGTATATATGCACATATATACACACATACATTATATATGTGTGTTTGGGTGTGTATATATATATATATATATATATGATGTACATATATACATATGTGTGTATGTGTATTTTTGCAATGCTGGGGATGGAACCCAGGGCTTCACACATGATGGGCAATTGTTCTACCACTGAATTACATCCCTAGCCCTTTTTAATTTTATTTTGAAATAGGGTCTTGTTAAGTTGCTTAGTCTGGGCTTGAATTTGTGATCCTCCTACCTCCACCCACCCAGTATATAATATTTTGATATTAGATTTTTTCATCCAGCTCAGTGCTCTTGAGATCCCTATTAGTTACATCATAGATCAAGTTGCATAATGGAATATTTTGTTATTGTTGTTGTTTTTAGATATACATGACAGTAGAGTGTATTTTCACCTATTATACATACATGGGGTGCAACCCATTACAATTTTGATCCCATTCTTGTGGTTGTACATGATGTGGAGTTACACTGGTCATGTATTCATATATGAGCATAGGAAAGTTATGTCCCATTCATTCTACTGTCTTTCTAATTCCCATCCTCCTCCCTTACCTTCATTCCTCTTTGTCTAATCCAGCATACTACTATACTTCTCCTCTCTACCCTCACTTGTTATGGGTTAGCATCCACATACCTGGGAGAACATGTAATCTTTGTTTTTTGGGGACTGACTCATTTCACTTACCATGATACTCTTCAGTCCCATGAATCATGGAATAGCTTATTCCTTCATGTTGCCAAGTAGTGGTAGTCCATTATATGGGCATACCAGTTTGTGTATTAATTCCCTTGTTAAAAACATTAAAAAAAGTTTCACTGTAATTGCTTATCCTTTAATAACCTTTTTATTCTGCATGCAAATTAATTTGGAGAACTCTGAATTAAAAAGTTCACCCTTGCCATAAGTATGCAGATGCCCACATTCATTTTGGGAGCATGTATATAATGGTACAGCATTGCTTGAGCTCCTTTGGGCTGTAGTTTGTGTTTCCAATCCCTGTGTTACTACATATTGTTGCACATATGTAGTATATTCAAAATAAACATCACTATAAAGACAGAGTGATTGTAAAGGCAAAAAACAACTTAGTTACTTCAATTATGCCATTCTATGTACAACTTAGAGTCTTTATTTGTGTTTAAAATAGTGAAATACGACTGAGGGTGTAGATCAGTCCTATCTGACCATTTTTACATTCACTCTTTCTTCTTCTCTCTCTGTGTGTGTATGTAGTTATATGCAATTAAATCACACATGATTGTGGTGTGATTATCACAAATCCAGACCTATAATAGTGAAATAGGACTGAGGGTGTACAGTATTTGCCTAGCATATGGGAATTTCTGGGTTCAATTCTCAGCACCATAAAAAAAAAAAAAAAAAAAATTAACGAATTAGCTAAGGAAGAATCCTCCAGTGGTTTAGTTGGCACTTTTTTTCTTTCTGAACTTCTTTTGGAAATATTTTAATTTTAACCATTAAGTCTAGGTTCTCAAATTTCTTCCACCTCATAATACTTTATTCTGATCTGTTGGGATTGTTTCATTCTGAACTATATTATGAATTATCTTTATTTTGTCTGTTAGTTCTCAGGTGTTCTACTATCCAGATATCACAAATCACTTTGACATGATCTCTTTTAACAGATCCATAAGATAATTTTGGAACAAATCATATGTCAAACCTGAAATGAGTTTCTGCCTTCCCTGTTGAAAAAACAAAAAAAATCAAACCAAATAAGACATAAATCTACCCATAAGTTCAAAAGCATTTTTGAATAAAATGCATATTACTTCAGTTAGATGTAACACTGAGTACTTCCTGAGTTATTAAAATCTAGAAAATTCAACTTTGAGAAGGGAACAAACAAAACTGGTGAAATGTAGGTGACATAAATACTCTTGCAACTGTCATAAAACAAATTGTCTTTGATAAATCTTGACATCATTGATCTGAATTTTCTAAGCATTATATTCACTTATTGCTAGATCATTTCATTAGGGGCATATATTACCACAAATAATATTTTCTGACTGCATGCTGTGTAAAAATTTTAATAAAGGTATAAGGAGAATATAATGGCTTTGCATTTCACAAAACCTTTGATCTGAAAGGTTCATTTATGATAAACAGAAGCAATTACAAAATATGGCCATTGCCTAAACAAAGCATTTAATGAATTATAGCATGCATTCCTAAGAGAAATGCCATTCTGTGGAGAGATCTTTGAAGATATAAGTAGAAGCAGGCTCTCTATTAGGGCCATGAATAATGGATTATACAGAAAATTACATTATGTTATTTGACAGGACTTAAAGGTCAGTATGGTTCAAAAGCCCATTTGTTTCTTGATTCTATTCTATAACACACGGCATGTTCCTTTCCTGCTAATCACTTGAATACTTCCAATGACAGGCGGCTTCATACCTCCCAAGACCATCAGTTTTGACTTTATAGTTTTTAGTAGACTAGTTTCTGTATTTTCTATCTCCTTGCAGATTGTTTATATTACTAAAACTTCTAACCATAATCATATTAGACATACCAAAGATTTGGTAATGAAGTCCCAAATTATCCAAATACATGTATTCATTAAGACAAAGGAGTTACCAAAAAATACACAAACTGAGAAACATACACGTACACAATTTAAATGCTTTGTTGAAATAATATATATATTATTGCTGTTTTGGGGGCCAAAATCTTTCAGGAACACTATTTACACAGATATTTACAGATCTCACAAATCAAATATTTTAAAATTCATTATGAGAAAATAAACCTCACATAGTATAATCCACTAGTGTCAGAAGATATCAGGATTTTATTAAGTTAATGGGGAAACTGCTGGAACATATCCCTCTATTATTGTTATTTATGATAGTTGTGTGATTTCCAAATACTTGGCATTTAAGTAGATTTATTGCTTATGCTCTTATTCTGTGAATATTTTAAACCACGGGATCTGACATTTGGTAAAATCTCATCATGAAGAGTCCCTCAGATGCTGTTGAAACATAAGCCAATAATCTGCTAGAGGTCTCTAAGTTGCTCTAATTTCATGAGAGAATCATGTTTTTTGAGAAATTCATCACAACCAAAAATAATATTTTATGTGTATATTTAATATGTTTATTTAGAGAAAAACAGATTTTCAAGTGAAAATTTACTTTGTCAGCAAAATGTGCAAAGATAGGCAAGAAAATTAATTTTTAATAAAACATACTTACAATTACCTAGTTAAGTGGCATTTTGCTAAGAGAAATGGACTATATATGATTAAATCACAATCCCCATCTTGGAAGAGTTAAATATAATTGGGCATACTAATATGGTTGGCACATAATACAGACTATATGAATGTATTTATACATTATAAAGCACTGAATTTAATATGAACTTGTTTTTACGAAAATTATTAGGAAATTGCATTCATGCTTGGTTAACATAAGACTAGCAACTTCTTAAATAAATAACATTTCCATTACCTACTAAAATTCAGTGTATTTTCAACAGTTGTGAATGAAGGTTATTTTTAAGTCCCTGTTATCTCTCCCTCCAGATTTAAAAAAACACAAGAAAGTAAATATTGGGCAAAAGCCCTTGGTGAAAGTTGGAGTTCAATAACTGCTTTATGAAAAATACACAGAACCCATTAGGGTAGCTGGCCCTCTTCATCTAGAAAGAAACATAAGAACACATTGAAGAAAAATGAGTCATACTTGTCCATCTCTCTGGAAAAAAATGTGCATTGCACGTGTTTCTGAATGAAATAATTTAAATTAATTAAATTTAGCATTACCAATACCAATTGAAGAATACAACTCATTCCTAAAATGGGCTTTTTGATGTCAGTGATTTTTCTAGAGGTTTCTGGTTGCCTTTTAGTTACCCATATCTGAGAAGCATATGATCACATTGAGAAAACTGAGATGCTATCTCCTTCACCAAAGGGTAGCTATATTATATTAATAAAGCAAAACACAAAAGGAAGCAAGTGCACTTTTGAATCTTGGTCTGGAAAACAAAACCAAAGAATAAAAATATAGAGTATATCCTCCACTAATGCTTATAAAAGCCAGAGCTTTCAAAATAAGTATTAACATTATTAAGGCAATTGTTTAAATATTTACTTTTCCAGAGTTAAACAAATGCAAACACAAATTGCAAAAAAATAAAAAATAAAAAAAAAATTCTGGAATTCTGGAAAATTTATTGGGAAAGAATAATGAATTAGAACTCAATATTATGAAATAATGTTCTTGGATCAAAATTAAATGAATTTCACAATTCAGTTGCGCTTTGCAAGTTTGTATCAGTGACATCATGGAAAATGTTAATAAATCCTGGGAGTCAGTTAACAGTGATGCTGGAATGCAGGAGACAAAGTCCAGGGACATTTGGGTACTGAAAAATATATAAAGGGCATTACCATACTAAATGCTAGTTGGAGAAGATGTTAATGTTTCATAAAAGATCCTGCATAAATCATTGCTAACATTTATATAAATTTATTGTTTAAGTACAGACTACAGAAGAATGTTAGTGCAATGTTAGTGTAAACATAGTTGTTTCAATTTACTGAAGAAGTGGATAACACTTATTACCTAGTTACTGTTCTTAAAATTCTTACCCTATGACACTTCATTCTTGATTGACTCTTGTCTAACCATTCAGACCAGTGTAACAATTACTCTGCTCTTTCTCACCTTAGGACTTTGAACCAGGAGTTCCCTCTTCTATGAATTTTCCTCCTTCTACTTTTGGTGTAACTGGATGTTCACATTAGAGACTTTATTTTAAATGTCTTATTTTCAAATAATTTTTTCATGAAAATCCTGTTTATATAGATTGCTACATAATTCTATGTCAACACCTTATTAATACATATTAAAAGCTAACATACAATACAGTAATTCTCATTGTGATTGTTATGTTCCATAAAATTATTGTAAACACAGAATTAATCAGTTAATGCAACCCTGCATGTGCGCATGTCTACACATTTCTAGAAAATATTTCAAGCTTTCAAACCCAATAAGAAAATCTAATTTCCAGTTTTCCTTTTTTTTTTCTTTTTGATATCAGTGGAATTGCTGCCTTAAGAAGATACATTGCTAAATAGTTGCTATAAAAAAAAAAAAACAATAATAGCCCTAGCAAGAGTTCTTCCTACATGAAAGTCCTGCTGTCAGCTCCAGTAAAGACAAGCCTGAGTTCTTGATAATCACCATTCTAATTGGGGTGAGATGGAATCTTAGGGTAGTTTTGATTTGCATTTCTCTTATTACTAGGGATGTTGAACATTTTTTCATATATCTGTTGATTACTTGTACATCTTCTTCTGTGAAGTGTCTGTTCATTTCCTTAGCCCATTTGTTGATTGGATTATTTGTATTCTTGGTGTAGAGTTTTTTGAGTTCTTTATAGATTCTGGAAATTAGCGCTCTATCTGAAGTATGAGTGGCAAAGATATTCTCCCACTCTGTAGGCTCTCTCTTCACATTACTGATAGTTTCCTTTGCTGAAAGAAAGCTTTTTAGTTTGAATCTATCCCAGTTGTCGATTCTTGCTTTTATTTCTTGTGCTATGGGAGTCCTGTTAAGGAAGTCTGATCCTAAGCCAACAAGTTGAAGATTTGGACCTAGTTTTTCTTCTATAAGATGCAGGGTCTCTGGTCTGATTCCCAGGTCCTTGATCCATTTTGAGTTGAGAATGATAAAATTATGGCATTTGCAGGCAAATGGATGAAAATGAAGAATATCATGCTAAGTGAGATAAGCCAATCTCAAAAAATCAAAGGACGAATGATCTCGCTGATAAGCGGATGATGACACATAATGGGGGGTGGGAGGGGTTAGCGTTAGGGTTAGGCTTAGGTTTAGGATTAGGGTTAAGGAGGGTGGCAAGAATGGAGGAAGGAAGGAGTGTATAGAGGGAAAAGAGGGGTGGGAGGGGTGGAGGGGAAGGAAAAAAATAACAGAATGAATCAACCAACATTACCCTATGTAAATTTATGATTACACAAATGGTATGCCTTGACTCCATGTACAAACAGAGAAACAACATGTATCCCATTTGTTTACAATAAAAACAAAAAAAAGACAAGCCTGAGAATGGAGGCTTCAGGGAACTTGCAGACTCCATTGCTGACAGTTCTGTGGGAAGGAAGATTTGGGGAGCTTCGAACTCATTCTTATCACCTCAGTAGTTTCGAAGGTGCTTGTTTAGCAACTACTATGTATTGAGACTGCTATATACAGGACTGTTTTGGATTTGAGGAGTAATAATCAGACGAATGCGAATGTCAAAATACCAGTGTTTTTGCAGAGAAAAAGTATTTTTTTCCTTGACTAAACACTCCTCATATAATTTGTAATAAGCTTTTGTTAATTTCCAAAAACAGGAAGTTGATTGTGATAATTATTATCCGTGTTCTCATCATTAGAGTGTTGTAAAGTTTTATAATTCCTTGCCCTGCCATTTCTGAAGTGTTTTCTGCTTTAAAAAAATTCTAATGAACACTTGTGAAAGAATTTATTTAATTTGATTTAAGAACAATAAGGCATATCACTTCTAAGTATATTTTTAGGTTTTATATTGCTCATCAGAAAAATTCATTTTTTAAAAAAGCATGCTTGAATGAGATTTCTAGGTTTGATATAAATCTAATTAATCACATAAAAGGTAAGAAAACCAAAGGGCAGTTGACTTTATGGTTATATATTTTTACAAGTAAGAAATTTACAGGTTAAACTACCACATAACTGTGTCTAGATCTCAACAAATAATTAACAAATGATCAAACGCATGTTCCTGTAGAAAACTAAATCAACCTCTTAAACATTTGTATTTTAGCTTGCTCATCTAGTACCTCTCTGCTTCTTTCTATTTTCTCATTCTGTAAAAAAGTAACTTAACAGTCTCACTTATACGTTATTAATAGATTCAGATTTATATTGTGCAACCTAACTTCATTTGGAAGAAGCAATGTATATGGAAAATATTGGCATTCATACAATGAGATTATATTCTTGCATAAATAAAATTATTCTTAATGTATTTTGATAAGTAAAATTCATAACACTGTAAAGCATGATTATATTTTCATTACTTATAATCCACTTTTAATGTCAGCATGGTAAACATTTCTCTAAGATGTGACAAAAATAGTTCTTAGTATATGTCACCATCTTAATTAAATATGATAATGAACAAAATCACTAAAAATTTCATTTCTACTTTTACTAATATTTATAGAATAAAGGGGACTTTACAATTTGTCTTAAAATGTAAAAAAAATCATACTTGCAAAATTTCATTAAATCCAGTTTAAAATTATGCTTTTAAAAATTACTTCAAGTGGCAAAATATTTGCTCCAAAATATAAAAATATAATTATGATTAAATAAAAACAATATTCTGAAATGACAGTAATAATTCACACACTCAAGTACATTTTCTATTTTTTCAGAAAGGACAGTTTTGTTCTTCACTCTTGGCAGATCTGACTGCGTCCTTATGCAGGTGTGTTTCTGTATATTAATTAGTTGCCCCAAGGTCTCTACTAGACTTTTGAAAATATCTCCAGAAATGACAGGTGAATTAACAACTTGGATTACATTTTACATATAAAGGAATGTAACCTACTTTGAAAAACTTAATCATTCTGGTATTAATGCTGACAGAACTCTTTTTTTAATAATTTGTACAAGTGTCACCAACTGGAGAAATCTTTAGCTATCTCCCATTTAAAACTTCAAACAGAAAGCATACTCATGTACATTTTGTTGCCATAAACACAGTGTGAATATTTGTATATTTTTCCTATCTACTTTCTTAATTGTATTGTTTAAAAACCATTTTTAGTACGAGGGATTGAACCCAGAAGGGCTTAACCACGGAGTCACACCCCTCAGTCCTTTTTATTTTTTATTTTGAGGCAGGGTCTTGCTAAGTTGCTTAGGGCCTCACTAAGTTGCTGAGGCTATCTTTGAATTTGCAATCCTCCTGCCTCAGCCTCCCCAGCAATTAAGATTATAGGTGTGGGCCACCATACCCTGCTATTTACTTTTAATACTCCTGAATTGAAGCATAACATCTTATGTAGTTTGACAAATTAGCAGATATGGACACTTTGAAGGATGAACGTCCTAGAACACTACTATGAAGCTGCATAGTCTACTGGATGGGATCAGTATTATATGGACCTTTACCCTGTTCCAGGATGCTATTAATCCAAGTTCTGAAAAGTGTTTAAGATCTCATCAGTGACATCATGTACTTGTGAGAATGGCATTTCAGTGTGCTCTTGGCTTGTGTTTATAAAACCTGTGACAAAATATGATTATGAAAATTTAAAAAGTGCTTGAAGATGCTACATTTTTAAATGCCTAATAAGTAGTCTGATGGTTATAAAACAGGGAGGATTGTAGATATTCTTGAAAAGAAATACAGTAAATATAAAAGTAACATGGAAGAACAGGCAATCTGCCTTATATACTAGACACTATAAATCTATTAAATAAAAATTTACAGTAATAGAGTGGCAGTGGAAATAATAAATTAACAAAAACTGGCTGCAAACAGTGCATGCTTCCCTGGATGGCTGTAGGAGACATCACTGTGAACTCGTGTTTAGGTATACTTATGCATATAGAGGCTACATTCACTTGCTGGCATGTCTTCTCTAACATTGTCTTTTGACAGGGCCTAGAAGCAGTGACACACCAGAAACAACACAACCTTTGCCTAAATCTCAAGTTTAAAATACCATTTTCTGATAAAAATTATATTCTTTGATCTTCAGGGTTCCCTGGAGAAACATCATATCATAGAGGTAGGGCCAGAAAAATACTAGGTTGGCTTGGAGCATTTTATAATGCCAGAAAGCAAACCATGTGCTCAAAAAATAAGAGTAGGGACTTGTAAAACAAACAAAACAAATCAACAAAAGTCCAAGTCAAATTGAAAGAGTTTTCAGTGGGAAAAGGTGGGAAGGTGGGACGACTAAAGAAACAAAAATAATATCCCATTATTAGATTATAATCCAGAGAATAAAATGAAAATTCATGTGCCAATGCTGATATAAGTGAAATAATAAATAAGTATTGGAAAAGGGACAGATGTTCCTAAGAGAAAATGCCAACTTATTACTAATTTTCCCAGGTCCTCCCCTTATGGGAAATACTCTGGACTTATTGAATGAATTTCAAAGAAGGGCATTTGGAAAGGGAAATTAAACATTTCTACTTTGGAAAAAACTTTCAGTAGATTAACCGTGGCCAGATAATAAAGGTTAATAGCTGTATTCCCTAAACTAATATAAAGAGAAAAACACTTACATTCTAAAATATTGTTTCCCAAATCCCATCTCTCCATCTAATAACTAGGAAAATATCAGCTAAACTGAGGTGGAGAGACAACCTATAAAACATGTGACAAGTTCACAAGAAACTTTTAGTCATGAAAAAGATGGAAAATTATCACAGGCCACAAAATACTTAGGTGACATCATGACTAAATAAAATGTGATACACTAGCCTAGCTTCTGGAACAGAAAAATGGATTTAATGGAAAAATAAAGGTGAAACGTAATTAATAGTAGTGCATCTTTATTAAAACAATAAGTTTGTTTTACTTTTTTATGTATTTATTTTTCAATTGGTACATTAAAGTTACACATGAAAGTGGACTTTATTGTGATATGTTCCAACATGTACATGACATAGTTTGATTTTATTCTGCTGTTTCTCCCCTTACACATTCCTCCCTCCTTACTCCCTTTGTTCTCCTTCCTCTACTGTTCTTCCTTCTATTTTCATAAGATCCTCTCCCTTTAAAAAAAAAATTCCTTACTTCTGTCTAGTTTTTACATATAGGAGAAAACATGTAACTCTGAACTTTATGAGTTTGGCTTATGTTGCTCACCATATTTTTCTCCAGTTCCATTCATTTACCAGTAGATGACACAATTTCATTCTTGTATATTGTTGAGTAAAACTCCACTGTGCATACGTGTCCCATTTTCTTTATCCATTCATCCAATAAGGTGGTGCCTCCACCAACATATTGGAATGTTGACCTTATGTTTTCTTTTAGAAGTCTCAGGGTTTGGGGTCTAAATCCTAGGTCTCTGATCTACTTTGAGTTGGTTTTTGAGCAGGGTGAGATATAGTAATCTAATTTCATTTTTCTACATATGTCTTTCGAGTTCACTAAGCACCATTTGTCAAAAATGCCTCCTTTTCTCTGAAGTTTGTTTATTTGTTTTTTATTTTTTGGCACAATGGCCAAGAATCAGATGACTGTATAGACGTGAATTTGTGTCTGTGTCTTCTATTATATCCCATTGGTCTTTGTGTCTGTTTTTATCAAATATCATGCTGATTTTGTAATGATAGCTCTATAGTATAATTTGAGATCAAGTATTGTGATCAATACTTGCTTCATTCTTATTGCTCAGTTTTGCTTTAATAGTAGAATTTAGTTAGTAGTAATTTATCTTTATTGAAGAAAAATAAGTTTGTTTTTAAAAGTCATTGCAGGGGCTGGGGAGATAGCTCAGTCGGTAGAGTGCTTGCCTTGTAAGCACAAAGGCCCTGGGTTTGATCCCCAGCACCAAAAAAAAAAAAAAAAAAAAGTCATTGCAATCATTTGGTATCTATTGCTATAAGCTATGAGAAATGTGTTGGATGAAGGAAAAAGGAATTCCATAGATATAAAAAGTCAAATAATTAATCTTTCACTTCATGTGACATAGAAACAAATATTAACACTTTATAATACCCTCCAAAGACTTGATAGGGTGAAACACCTATTAAAAAAAAAAAAAAAACAAAGCGTATGGGAGTGACTGAAGATGTAGCTCAGTGGTAGAATCCCTCTGGTTCAATCCCCAGTTCAACAAAATATTTTTAAAAAATTAAAAGCTAAATTTATAACCCAAGGAAGAGTAAGCCTATGGACATTACAATAATTTTGCTAGTATAAATCTGAAAATCTTGGAATATATTTGTAAGCAGAGAAATTAAGGAGCAGTTTAATAAGAAATTAAATGTAGGTGACTAGTAGAACATTTGATTTGGAACAGGGATAGAAATATGGGTGAGTGAGACAATTTGTTTGATTTTTATTTTTTAAGAAGTCATAAAAAATGCAGTTTTTAAAGTATGAAAATTTTATCACATGAAAAGCTTTTCCTTATTGTAAAGGAATGATGGGAACATAAGGGAGATCATAGTATTTTTGATGGACTGAAAATAAAGCAGTATAACTATGAAAAAAAATTATACAAGTTGAAGGGGTTGATAAAAAATAAATGGTTGGAAAATTTAAAAAGGTACTTCTTCACAAAGCTAGGAATTTTTTATATTATGCTGAAGCAAATCAAGAACAATTCCATGTCTTTTGATCAGTTCCTATAATTGTGTTTTGCAATAGTAAATGGTAGTATAAGAAAATGTGTACCAAGCTATTATAATACAGGATAGGTTTATGGATCTGAACCAAGAGATAAAATTGAAATGAATGAGTCAATTAATTCAAAACAATCAAATAATTAGAATCAATTCAACATTTTATCCATAATTACAAGTTGAGGTAAAGAAAAGGGAAAGCAAGATTTTTCTCTGAGATTTCCAAGCCAAGGAAATGAGTGAACTTGGTGTGGGGGAGCTGAAACACTAGGCGTAGGTCCTTGAGTAGACAGAGCGCGAAGGCCCAGTAAAAACTGAAGGCACACCAGATCAACACAGTTCCCAGCCGACTTATTCTTGCCTCTTCTTCTTGGATTCAAACATTCTAAAAATTCAAAGAGGCAGCTGTGAGTACTATGGCCAGTCACATGCAGGTGGATTCTCACTGAGAGATTCTCCTCAGAGATCAGGGGAAACTCTCCACCAGAGAAAGCACATGACTTCTTCTCTTTCCTGTGGAGTAGTGGTAGATGGCTGCCATGGGCACACCCATTTTATGAAAGTGAGGCAGGAAGCCTGAGGGAAATTATAAGACACACTGTGAGAGTGCACACCCAGACGGAAGCTGCCTGGCTCCAAAATTAGTCAAGTATTTTAAGCAACCATTAGTTGGAATTTATTTCACTTGTAGTCAAAACCACTCTGTTTTGAAAGAGGTACAAACATTACCAGCCTTCTAGTTGCCTGCAAATAAAAACTTGACAATAATATTTGTGTAGGAGTATGGGAATTTTAAGCTTCTTTCTTCACAGGAACCAACTCTGAATACCCTTTGTATAATTCTGAAGCAGAATATTTATCTGACTGATCAAAAATCAGTAATTGGGTCACAGGTAGTATTGGGCATTGCTTCAATTGTCTTAAAAGGGATGACAGAAAAAGGTTATGCAGAAAGTTCTGGACCTAATTTATATAGAACTTTGTACTATTTAATTGTGTCCTATTCATTTCTTAGACCTTATTCTTAGTCTGTAAACATCTTGTGAGTTCTCAGAAAAATAATTTGGAATAAATGTGATATACTGTAGAACATATGTTATAAGTTAATACTTTCTAATATTAAGGTATTCTATTATTTTACTGTTATGCCAACATAGTTTTAATCATTACTTTTTGCATGGAAGTCATGTTTTTTATAAGTGCTATTGCTCTTTATGACTCTTATAATAATGATCTTATCGCTCATATAATCTATAAAGGATCTGAGGTGACTGTGAGGTAAATATTTAAATTACATCAACCAAATAACAGTGGAAAATGATCGTACAATTTTAACCTAAGCTTTTATTGGTAAATGTTTGAACATTTCATCCTATTTGAAGCTTCCTGTAAGCCAAGGACAAGATGAAATTATGATACAATAAATGCATCTAATTTTCTGAGAATATAGCATTATTTCATTAAGAAATAGTATGGTTTGATTGAAAAATGTATATATGTGTGTGCGTGTTTTGTACATCCTAACAAAAAATTAAATAAAATACAATTGGCTATCTTTAAAAGGGATGTTATACAAAAGACATAGAAATATTCAACTCAAGGGTATTTCTTAGGATCTCAAGAAATAGGTAAAGCAGGTCATGAAAAAAAGATAATTATTACTTCTCATGAGTCTGTGCTGATATTTGTGAATATTATCTTCATAGAACAATTGTAAAAGATATTAGAGATTAATATTTTGCGCCATGGCTATGTCTAGGGTTATTTATAAGATTTGATTTTAAACACTACACATTTATTTTTATGATGGCAGCATTAAATGTGGCAGCAGAATGTTTGAGCCTACTTTTCATTCCACTTGAACATTGATCTGTGAAAAAGCTGTAGCAGCAATGTTAATCAATGCATAAAGCCAGCACTACCATTCCATAATTCACCCAGATAGAGACAAGAAATGGTGGACCCAGCGTTAATATGTGGCCACACTCATCTGGATTGCAGTCAGTTTAATTTAAGCAGAAGCTGAGTAGATCATTTATCAGGATTGAATGTATTACTGTAATTCATTGCAGTGATTGTAGGGAAACAGCAGTTGTATAGATGTGTGGCTCTAACTCATAATGACACAACCTGGCTGCGTGCTCTCTGTAGTGCTATTTTCAGCTAGAACAGTCTTTTTCACAGAAATTTTAGTACACTGTTGACTTATTCAAAAAATAAGTCACATAAACAAAGCATCATCTTCCAGAACATATTGAGAAAGATTAAAAGTCAGTCAATTCATTTCAAAATGAAAGGAACACATGTAAGATAAATACGTTATGCTGATCACTGATCCTCCCACTTCTTCCAAAATCATTATGTTCCCCATTCCAGGATGAGAAAACTCTGGCTCATATACTCCTTGATATTTTTACAGCTTCTTGGAGAATTTAAATATCTCCATCCAGGTGTGCCCATGCTATTTAGCATTTAAATTCTGATCTCTGGTAGTTAATTTTCTTTTTCTGCATCACACTGAGTCTCTCCTATCAATTAAAATGGAATTGGTTCAGGAATGCAATATGTTTCTCCTTTCAGTCCTATTTTATTTGCTTAAAATAGAATTAAAACAATGGTATGATTCTGAATTATGTAAGCCAATTGCAGAACTTCTTCTGCTTCCAGGCTTGCCCTCCGTCTTGAATTTTTTGACTACCTTAGTACCCAAATAAATAAAGAGATACAAGGAATTTTCTAGGTTTAACTTAATGTGTGTTTTCCATTTATCATACTGTGATTCTTATGTGCATAAAAAGTTCTATTGAGAATTTACCTGGCATAAGCATTTTTTCAATTATGGTAAAAGTAGCATAAAATAAAGTTTAATATTTAACCATTTTAAATGTAAAGTTCAATTTTATTACATGCATTCACATTGCTATCCCACTTGAAGCACATTTGAAATAATCAATTTCTAATCCATTTCATCTTTTTTCTGATCTTGCTTCCATTATCTTCCTAATGAATAGATTGTGCTGTCTCCATCTCACAGTCCAGGCCCCTGTTAACCTGGATACTTGGTAACTGGTTCCTCACATTTTCCTGTGACTGCACGGTTTCACAGACATCCTATCAATAGAATGAAAGATTTAAAAAAAAAAAAGTAAATCCAAACATGTTACAATCCTAGTTTAATGTCTTCATCAATACATTCATTCTCATTAACCTAAAACGGAAGTTCAAGTTCCAAGGTGCCTTCTTGATCTTTCAATAATTTAACATCCATTCCCCCATCACATAAGTCTTACTTTTTATCTACCTTGGTCTACTCGAGTTGTTGGATCGTATTGCTTTAGTACTTTCTGAATCTGAACAGGTTATTAATTCTGTTAGAAGAACCACCTACCTTCTTTAAATCTCTACTTATCCTTAAGTGCTTCACCTGTCTTCTTTGTTGAGAGAACTTCTGTGAATTTAACCTTCTTCCCAGTCAAGCATAATTTTAGGTTTTATGTACACATGACAGCGTATCTATTGTGCAAGGTATTGAAATCATGCATTTTAATATCTCGCTAACCAAACCCAATTTATTTGATGTTTTATTTATATACTCATTCATAATTCCTTCATTCCTTGGCATCATTGTTTATCAGCTTTTAAGGGTAATGTCCAGGAACAAACGCAGAAAACATTTCCTGCCCTTCCAAGGAGCTTCAAGGTTATCTTACAGACATGTATGTCTAGTGCATGATAAATTTCAGTTCCAAGTGAATATAAATTGGATTATTACATGAATGAATGACTTTTATTCTTCTAAATTTTGACCGTTGATGATGTCAATAATCTTCTTTCTTAATTGCTTACCATTAAATAACTAAATTATGTATCATTTTCCTGATTGTTTATTCTTATGTAAGACTTTTTTTTTCAACTAGGTTAATAATTTAGCATAACAAGGGAACCTGGATTTGAAGGAATGACTAAGACTTGTTAGGGGACAGATGAGGATAGTGGGAACACAAAGTAAAGAAAATAATTCTATAAAATGGGCCTACTGTGCTGACTTCCACATGCTTTCTTTTCCAAGAAGATATTTACCTGCAACCCTGTCTGAGCCAAGCGGATAGGATCACATTCCTCAGCAAAACTACCTGTTAACTGCAGGAGAAATACAGAACCAAAATGATGTTGAATAAAAGGAACCCAAGTCACCCTGAAGGGGGTGACTTCGTGACCAGATCCTGAAACTCTGGGAGCTAGGGATAGTCCCCCCAACCATAAAATATGTAGGAACGTATGGTTAGGAATTCAATTAGAGCACTCCTGTAATCCCAGGAGAATCACAAGTTCAAAGCCAGACTCAGCAACATAATGAGGCCCTAAGCAATTTAGTAAGACCCTGTGTCTAAGTAAAACAGAAAGGGCTGGAGATGTGGCTCAGTGGTTCACCCTTGGGTTCAATCTCTGGTCCAAAAAAAAAAAAAAAGAAAGAATTCAATTCATAGTAGTCAGCATGAGCCAAGGTAACCTAGTTTTCTACATTTGCCATCACAGTGGGTACTTAAAATTCTGATGTCATCTTGTTGTCAGTCAAAAAGGTGGACTTGGGCGGGACTTCTCTGGAATTTCTGATAAAACTGGAGTGCAAGAGAGGCACGTTGTCCCCGTCCTCTCTAAGAGGACTCACTCTGCCCCTTGAGAGTGTCCTATTTCCCTTTTTTCTATTCCTTCTATAAAGTCATTCCTATCACTCAACTACATCTGAAATCTTTCTGACTTGATCATGAGAATCAAAGTTTGAAGGGAGAATATTCACATTGCCCCAGTTTCTCCAAAGTCCCCTGCCCTGTAACAAACTGAGAGACTTCATTCATATATTTTGAAAATACATAATTTATGAATTCTGACATCATATATACCTAAATAAAGATATCTTAGGAATATAATAATTTTAGAATCAGAATCAAACATAGCTATATGGACAGCAGTAGGTTTTTACAATATATAATTATACATTATTCTTTCACTTAAGGATATAAAAAAAGGAGAGCTTGATTTATGAATCTTATTTTTGTTAAACTGCATATAAAGTGATGAAAATAAGGGAAGATTTTATTACTAAAATGCATACTTGAGGGATTGTCTTGTGTAAATAATGGTTTGCATTTTATTTTTATATTTTGCAGGATTTATTGTTAATATTTCTGCATCACTATACATGCCTTAGAGGAAATTGAAGAATAAGCATTCTAAAGAATTAAGAGCCACTGAAAAGTGAAAGTAATATGATGATAGTTTGTTTGTGGTTATGTGAAGTTTTTGTTTTTGTACTCTTTAAAATTCTTATCAAAGTTAATTGTTTCTTCATAGTGTGTTACTCAGCATATTTTGTAAAATATATTTGCTAGAAAATATATATTAATAAATTCAACCTACCCAATCTATAAATTTCAATATGTAAATAGAAAGATCAATCCATTTCTGTGTTAAATTGAATTGTGGAGTTTGTAGATAACATATAAGATATAGTGTTATATGTGTTATGTACTTTTCAAAAGAGCAATGAAATTTTTGTATCTGAATAATATTTGTTTAAGATCATATTCCTCAAAAATATTGCCAAACAAATTGGCATTTTGTATTTTATGTGACTTTAATATAGCAACATTCTCTATAGAAGGAAAAATAAATTAACTGCCAGATGCTTTATTATTATGAGGATGATATTCTATTTGATTAGGCATTACTGTTGATGAAACTTTATTTCTATTCAATGTTGCAATTTTCACCCTTTAAGGGTAATCATGAATAGCACTGTTTTATGATGCCAGCTTGGGCAATGTGACACATGTATTTTAGTTCAATTTATAATGAGATCTTATCCATGCCATAACATGGAATCTGCAGCCCATATTAACTTGCATTCTAATCAGAAAAACATATTTCCAAATGCTCATACAGTAGTCTATATCCTTCATTTTGCTTAACAAATGCCAGAATTATCACAATAATGTTGTTACTAAATCTAGTTGCTGTTGATTGGCATCTTGGGTTTTAGATGTGATTATTCACTGGAAAAATTAGTGGCATTTTAGGTAGATTTATAGAGTAACATATTTTAGAGATATTCTCTGATTTGAAAAAACAATGTAAAAGAATTCATTGAACTCTATGTTCTATTTCCTTAAATCTATTCCTTACACTTAAATATTAAAATCTCCAGTAGCCAGAAATAAATTTGCAATATTCTCACTATCTGATGCAATATAAGCATTGATCTGTGTCCTAACTCTAATAAAATGCACTTACTTTTCATGGAGAATATGATAGGTCTGAGACAGCTCAGTCATTAGGCTCAAAAATTCTGCATGATTTTATGTTACTACGTGATAATTGTAGTAGACTTTGTACTGAAGGTGTACTATCATTTTAAAGTTTGTTTAAGTTGAAAAGGAAATGTTAAATGTTATGTTAAATCTATATTTAATTATTGGTAGCTATTATCACTTTCCAATTCCTTCTTTCTGACTACATTGGCATATCATTTACCAAGATTCATTCTTTTTCATTAGGCAAGTTTCCTTAACTTTTTACTATTTTTTTCTAAGATGATTCTTCATTATCTAAAGTATAATTAATAATTAATTATGCACTCAATACAAAGAATATTTTTTTATTTCAGACTGCTTCATTGGGCTTCCAACATCAGTATGTCACTAATTGTATAGAAGAAGTAGTTCTGAGATTAGAAGGAAAAATTTTAAGTGATAATAGGCAATTGTATATAAACATTTATTTTTTTCATTTAGCAAAAATACATTTATTTACTAGTAACCAGACTGAGGATATCAAAATACTCATGTCTTAATCAGGCAGAATATTCCTGAATAACTATGATGAAACAGTGGACTAAGCATTCTAACAAAGGCTAAAGAAGAGTCCTGAAAGAATTTGTGGAGAAACCAGTAAGGTCTCTTTGAGAAATTGTAGACAACTATGTAGGAAAAACAATGAGTAAGGCTTTAAAACAGTAGGCGTTGAGTTGAGGGAGAAAAGGGTAAAAGGGAAAAAATGTGAATAAAGACATGGAAGTGAAACCACACGCATATTTGAGATTACTTGAGAATCCATGTAATGCTTGTTAAGCAGTGTTCTACCTTGTAATGTGGATTTTCGCTTTTTTTTATTCCAGTATCTGGACTCCTTCAGGATTCACAGGATTCACAGTTTTCTTGTTTGCTTGGGACATTGACCCCACCTTAAAACATCAGTAAGCTTTGTTTTGGATTTCATTGTTGTCAACTTCGATAACAATAAGCAAAAACATACTTTGTTTTGAGATATTTTTCTAGGCTTGCTATATTGTTACCTTTTTGCCCTTTTTCGAGTGAAAAGTAGATATTTGGGGCAGAAAATCTTTGGCTGAAGAGTCTCACCTTTCATCTGGTCAATTGAAAAGTGTGAATAATATTTTTAAATGACATGCTCTTAATCTGATCATTGTTATTCTCTGAGTTTAAATTGAATTTTTTACTTAAAGATTTTTGCAACTTTAAAAGCTGTCAGCTTTTCCAATGTAGCAAAACTATGGATTTCTGGAGCTTTTCTATTATCATTCTCTTCTCTTCCCAAACCAGTCAGTTCTTTTTTTGAGCTCATGTCTTTTTTTGTAATGTCTTGTGAAGCATATTCAATAATAACCAACACATACTACATAATGTTCTGTATTTGCATTTCTTCCCTTGGGCCAGAGTTATGTGTATGAACAATCTAAAATAATAGCTCTTAAGTTAAAATACAGACTAAATAAAATTGCCACTTAAATTACCAAAGTTATTATTTATATATGTTTAAGTTCACATTTATAAATAATTATATCTTAAATGTCAAAATTTTTAGCTTAGGAAATATATATCTTTCCTACATAGATGTATACTGCTGCCTTCCATGACAAGAGAATGGTGTCATAAATTGTTAACTATAGAAGCTGAAATCTTACAGTTAGTGAATTTATTATGGAATGCTCAATCAAGGGTTCAGGTATTAACATACATATATCTTACTTATCTATATATAGTTATTCAAGTCATAATACTATGAAAATTAAAAAAAAAAAAAAAAAAAAAAAAAAAAAAACTAACAACATAATAAACTGTGCATGAGATTTTAGACCCTGGAAGGATTTTACAAAAGTCCATGGAAAAAGTCTTTCCAGGGACATAAGTATATGAAACAGGAGAGCATTAGCAAGCCGTGGGACTTCAGTGGGACTTCAAAGACTTTCCTGTCTTAGGCTTTTCTGAAACTGATACAAGTGAAGCATAGACATATTTTAACCAGGATCCAGAATCGGAATGCAAACTTGAAGTATGTGACATGACAGCTTCAAAATTGCCCTGTTCAACAGATGCATGGAGGAATCATCAAAAACAAGTGGAAGGACTGCGTGATGTTTAAGTGTTAACTTGGCTCTCTATGGTGCCTACTTGTGTGTTCAAATCCCAGTCTAGATGTTGTTTTGAAGACATTTTTTTCAATGTAGTTCATGTGTAAATTAGTAGATTTTACATAAGAAAAATCTCAATGTGGGTGGGCCTCATTCAATCAATTTAAGGAACTTAGGTAACATTAAATGAGAAGGGAAGACAAATAAGCCAAATATAATGGGATAAATATAAAAGTCAATGAAAAATTGAAATGTAAAGAAATATTAATGCTAATGTTTATTGACAGAAGTGGAGTTAGCTGTGTGGATTTAAGAAAGAGACTTCCCATTAATTCTTCCAACAGACATAAATTTTGAGTTATCAGAGTTATCAGTAAGAATAGTCTGAATTTTTGCTTATGAAAGAATGAACTCTGAAAAATAAAACCCATTTTATATGTTTTGAAAAGTTACAAAAATGGCAGCAAAAAAAGAGAAGTTTTTGATGCCAAGTTAGAGACTTCACTGTATTACAAAGCGAATGCTCTAATGTAATGTGGGATCTAGAAAATAAATCGACCTCCGAAACCATTCTTAATATGTCCATAAACATTATTTATAATATTAAGCCCCTAAATGAAATCATGCTTGGACCAAGAATGAAAGATGTTCTAAATCTGCCATTTTTTGATTTATCTCTCTCAAATCTGATCATCTACAAATTAATACTTTAATTGCTTTCATATCCAGTTGTATTTGAAATATGCTGTAACAGATTTATTAATCTTCTGAGACTCACTACAGTTCTTTATTGCCTTTACTTCTGAGACAAATTTATCTCTTTACTGTGAAATTAACAAATATCCTACTGCAGAAGGGGGAGTTTGATACTGATAGAGTGATGATGAAAATTTGTAATGACGAATCCTCATGTTACTGTACTTGTTTCATTTTTCTAACACATAAAGTTAATACTGTAACCCAGTGTAGCAAAACTGAAGAAAATTGAAGGAAGAAATTTCCTAAACGATAGCTAGCAGGTGCATATGGACTGCAGATACTTTCATGTCACCAGGGATATACTGATATCAAAAAGGAATCTGTATGGCTATTAAGTTCCCTTAGTGGGCTGCGAATGAAAAATAATAGATTAAATTACAAAATTTCAGAAAAATAATCTACCTCACTCAATCTATATTATTTCATCTGATTACCATTCTTTTTTAAATTATAAGACTTCAATTGGCAATTTCCCTTTTGAGTTGAAACTATTGTTAAAAATCAAATGATGAAAATCCCTAAATAAATATGCTACCTTCTAATTTCAGAGAAATGCCAGCTTAAGATCAGCCTAATACCTCAGTTAGGCTTATTAGGAGGTGGCTATTCTATAACAGTTGTACTCTGGGAACCTTATTCTTCCCATATCAGCCCATGGGGCGTAAACAGACCGAAGAATAGAAGTTGGAGGACCAGAGAAAAGTGCTGGGTACTCACACTCAATACTTCTGAGATTAGGTTGCACAGAGAAGAGCACTTTTAAAATCAACCAGCTTCTATCTTCTACCTAGTCACTGCTAGTATTTCAAGATGGAAATCTGAAGAATCTGTTGATCCACAGAAATATTAATGCTGTCATGCTTTGTAGAAAAAGACAACCAAGAGTTTGCAGGCTGCTTCCTCACTTTCTGATAGTCCATGGATAAAAGGAATAGAAGTTGAAAAGTATAACAAAGAGATTTCTCTATTGGCTCTCCTCCAGGAATTTCCCCTGCTCCGTCAGAGGTAGAGAGTATTTGTGGAAGTACGTGGTTAGACCCAATTGTAGTAGAACAGTGGCATATTATTGTAGTGAACAATGCAGTGGACCAACAAGCAGGTTGCAAAAATTTATGCTTTATGCATCTCCCAGAGAGACAGCATTTGGATTTCCCATAACTCAGGTGATAGCATTTGCTTGTCATTTAGTCAGAGGTATAATCTCAGCTAACAGACAACAGAATGCAACTTTAAGTCATATAAGGAAAACTTACAGGTTTTCCATGCTCCTTATAATACTACCACTTAGGGAAAGGTCAAAATTTTGAGAGCTAGAGGATAACCACACCTTTTTATCCAGTTTCAAGTTATACTTTTAGTTTTAAATAGGTCATAAAAATAAAGACTTATGGATCAGATATCAAATTAAAAAAATTAATCCCAACTAAGTGTATACAATGGCACAAAGTAGCTGAATAAATACAGAATCTAAATAAGAGGTGGTTAATAAAGTCTATTAAGTGGTGAAATAAATATGTGCATCACTACATGGTTGAGATTTTTGAAAAATAAATAAATGATATTATGGTTTATGGTCTCAAAATTGAGATGTCTCAATTATATATATATGAAATTATAATATGTATATCACATATACAAGTAAATATGAATAATACTAAGTATAGTCTTGTAATAACTTGTTATGCTGCATTATAACTTGACTTATGGGGCTACTGGGCTTAATCTAACATGAATATAAATAAAATGGAATCACATATTTTACAACATTTTTGTGGCAAACACATAAATTTTATATTTAAATTCTTATTCAGTCGAATAATATTAATCAGTAAACATTTTATTAAATTATACCACTATTTCCTAAGCATACAGATGATGCAGTTGGGGCAATAGGATTTCCTATTCTTCCAATACTTGGCCTTTTGAAATTCATAGTAACTGCTTCTCACAACTTGTCATTTTGAACTACCTGAGTTAGTGTAAGTGAATGATTTAGAAAAATTTCAGAAATCTTAGCATGATTCATTAATCTACTTTCTATAACTATCTTCTTTCTATCTTCTATCTATCTTCTTTCTATATTTATTTTAACTATAACCAGTGAATAGTCAATTGTATGCTTTACCGCTCATTCTCCATCACCGGCAGTTTTCATAACTTAAAAAAGATAAAAATGGTTTCTTCCATGAAAATCTAATTATACTTAGATACTTTTTTGACAAAGAGAAAAGCCAAACTAATCAAATCATAAGCTATATATTCCTTAATCTTTTTTAGTACTCCTGGTTTTTTAAAGGTTAGCCATATTTGATGGAAGAAATTATGAAGTATAAAAAAGTGATCTCTAAAATAACAATTATTATTTGAATGGAAACCTTTGATTTCATTTCTCACTTTTGAGATCATAGGACTATGCATACTGTAGATTTACACTGTGAAGTATAATGCCTACATATTTCATTTTGCTCTTATTAGTTGTTTAGTAATTTTTATTTATATCAAAGAATCTAAAAAGTCCCCAAATGCTATTAATATTCCTTAAAACATATCATTGTTTTCAGCAGTTATTATACTTAGGAACACTTCTATAATATTAGAGTACTTATTATAATTTTAGAGTATTATTATAATTTTTTATCACTAGAAAATGGTTCCATGTGAATCTACAAAAAGATGGAGCACATAACTCAGTATTATTGCATATATTTTTTTTTCATTTTTATAGTACCCATCAATAGTCAACTTTACATGAAAGCAGTGAATACTGGTGGGCCTAGTTAATTTCCTCACTTAAGCAGGGTATTGTACTTGAATTCTAGCTCAGTAAACACATCATCCTCACTGTGTTCTATTTATAGTAATAGAAGACATAGTTAGGTACCACTCAGTATCATAAATGTGCAAATGTGCTGCCAATAGATTAGATATGCAAACTATATAATCTTATACCTTTTGGTCTTCCTTTTGACACAGTCACTATCTGTAGACACCAATGACAGCCAGAAAGCACATATTTTAAATCCGAGATCCGAACTGCAGACATCTGCTAGATAGCTCTTCTTATAGAAATATGTCTTAAATAGACTCAGAAACAGATTGAACACAACTATTCTCAAGATAGGCAAGTGACTAATTAAATAAAAATGCATCACTATCTTTCCCCCCAGAAAACTTAGATTAACTAGCAGAGAAGTGCAAGATATTAAAAGAGAGCTTCATTTTCACCCAAAACAAAGAAAAACAGCTTTCATAATATCAAAATTTAAAATTATTTGCACAATTTTATTGACTTGAAGTCAACAGTGATAATGTGAGCTTTCCTTCAAATTGGAGGCATTTTCTTAGCAGCAAGACATAAAACTAGAGAAATAAAATGACAAATGTTTTTTCAGTGATGCACGATGAATAAGTTACATTGTTTTATTTCAAGAAATATTCTCTCAGAGAAAACATGTTATATGCACTTACCAGCCAAGAAACTCAAATTTGTTCATGTTTATAAATATATGTTTATGTATATTTCTCCTTTCCTCGCTGATGCTTGCCTATATAGCTAAAATGACTATCTTTTAGTAATTTTGTCAGTTATTATTTATGGCAAATATTTCAAAGTTTCTTACAATTTTAGTTATGTGTGATCACTATGGTAAATATTTAGTATATTTATAAATTTTGAAGTAAATTTAATAGTTATAGGTATAATTTTGTTATCAATGAAATTGAAGTAAACTTGATATCCAACAAATCATTAAAGAGTATGATTATTAAATATGGCAATTTTATATGTACTTTGTTTTTACTTAATACTTTTCAAATACTTAAAGCATATGTTTAATCATAACTTCTATAATATTTCTCTTTGTGTTATATTAGCTTACATATAACTTCTTAAAAAATTCTTAAAATAGATTGAAATGCTGTAAGAATTTGAATTAAATTATCTTCTATTGTTAATAGTTTCTAAATTTTAAAAAATTTCAGTTGTACAATTTAAAACTTTATTCTCAAACATATTAAAATATATCTGTAGCACTAATTTTTCATTTAACAGCTATTAATTGGACATCTACTGAAATAGTTTTCCATTGTTACTATAACAAGTTACCAGAAACATAGAGGCTGAAATCAACCCAGATTTATATCACACAGATAAAAAAAAATATCTTGTATCCAGTCAACCAAAATGGGTTTTACCATTTCAATAGTAGACATGAATATGTTCCTTTCTAGACTCTGGGTAAGATTCCATACCTGACCCAGACTTAAGACCATGGTTCCCATCCAGCATTAGTGAAAGTCTTCTACTTCCATTTTCAAATTCTCTTCTCTAATTATGATTTCCTGATATTTCTTTTTAAAAGACTAATGATTATATTGGGTCAACCCACATCATCCATAATAATCACTGCATCTCAAAATCCTTAAATTAATCATATCTGCACAGTCCCTTTCACCATGTATGAAAACACTGACCAGTTTGGAATTAGGACATATTTGGAAAGCCATATACTGCCCATAAAATATATTTGATATGTAATCTAGAACTAAAATAATGTCCTTTATGTTGTCATGGAACTTGAAAGCTAAAGGACAGTATAAATATTGAAAGTGTGTTTACAAATAAAAGGACAGTAACAAAATATAATAATGGACAATGTGAGAATAAGCAAAGAAGACATTCTTTTGGGAATCATATTGCAGTGGAAATTAAAAATGAGGATGCTACACGTGGGATTTATTTACAGATACAGGAAGAGTTCAGACTTACATAATCTTTTTAATAATTTAAATGAAAATATTTTATCTCCTTAGGATCTTTGTAGCGGATCTAAAACTTTATGAAGATTACCAACATGACAAAACTAATACTGTTATCCCTGTAAAAGATTGTTGCATTTACGTGTGCGAAGGTTGGCCATAGCATGACCAACACTGCAATCAAAGATATGATCAAGTAACAGAAAATTCAAAAAGTTCTAGAAGAGGAAGTCACTTGAAATATCCATTTTGGGAAGTAAATTTCAAACTAACACATACATTACAGTAGAGCTGCCAGGTATCATTAAGGATCAGATTGTGGTTGGTGATCTGACCTTATATGTCATGTGCTGTTAGACTACCTTCAGGTGGGCCTAACAGGTTGAGTTTGAGCACAGCATCAGAAATTCCAAGCAAATATGACAAAACAATGATTTTTAAAGGAAATTTAAAACATATGCAAAAAGATGGTGATGTCAACTGAGCTTAGCTGAGTACAAGAAAGGGAAGACAGAAAGGTTCTCATAGAGACAAGAAAAGTAGTGAGGGCACTACATTGGTTCCAAAGAATCAGAAATAATATGTCTGTTCTTAGAGAATGCAAGTCTTCAATTTATCAAGTCAAACCAATTTTTTAAATTAAGCATTTTATTATGTGAACAAGAAGTAGGACAGAAAAAGAGAATGTTTAGCAATTAAAACACAAAACAAACTAAGAACAACAACAAAAACAATCAACAGATCCGGGGAACTGGGAAGTCAAATAGCTGATTATTCACTGGCAGAGAAATACATTGCCATATAAGTATCTTTTGCCAGTTAAGACTAATAATAACCAGTTAAAACATAATAGAAGGAGAATTATATTTTAATGCACCATCTTCTCTTGATTACCTTCTCTTCATTTTTACTCTTAATGTTCATTCAAAATCTTTTCCTGTCTTCACTGAAAAATATATTTTATAAATTGAAATATCTTCAATTAAATATATAATATAAAATGTCTTTTCTCTTGCTTTGACTCCTCTATTATAGGTATATTATATGTATAATATATATATAATATATATGTATAATATATCCATCTTTGTTAAAGAATGTTCAAGGAAGAAACTCTCTTATGAATAAGTATTACAGGAAATAATTTCACCTGCAGTCATCTCTTGATATTCTCTGTTCTTTCACCAGTGGATATTCTGACATAGTCATTTATTATTAGAAAGATGTAATGATAAAAATAAGATTTGGATAAGAACAAAATGTAAAAAATGTATCATCAGATAACTTAATATGTTTCAATTGACAAGGAATGCAGATGAGGAGGGAAAAATTTAGTCTAGAGGACAGGATTATTGGAAAAGAAGAGAGGAGTCATGGAGGTCAGTAAGAATAGATAGTAAATCCCAGCAGACAGAGTTAAAGAGTTTTCATCAATCACTGTGAATAAAGTAAGTGGCAAATGATTTGTTAGCACAATAAAGACTATAGGATGTCAGAAGAAGATTTGTTATTATAGTCACAAAAATGTCACAGAAAATAGAACCTAAGTGCTATATGGAAGGGTGGCTACAGTGAATGGGTTTCTAGGATAGAAAATAATGTTATATGTCATGATTATGTCTGGGTATCTGATGAATAATTACAAATTTTCATAATTTTCACATTATAGGAGGTGCAAATGGAAAATATCTACATAAAAATGTATAACTTTGTATTCTACACATTGATATCTTTCAGAATTTTCTGACTACTTCCTTCTCAAATTAATGCATATCTTGTCTTTTACATAAAATTTGATTATTTTTATCAGATATTGGTTCTATTTTACCATGAAGTATTTAAAAAAATTTTAAAAAGATTTTCAGTTATTAAATTCCTTGTAAGTTCATATTTCCATACTGTAAATCAGATAACTAATGTTTTCCATAAGCAAATAAGGGGATTGAGGAAATACAATGATAATGAACTAGTTCAGTGTTACCTGGCTGGTTAGATCAAGAGCAAGTATTAAAATCCTAGATCCCTTGAAATTAATGAGGATATTTCTGGGATGAAAATGGTCACCTTTGTCTGCATGGAATCAAACTAATATTTTTAAATAGTTATCTCCTCACTGCCAGCAGTAAACCTGAGTTTATTCAAACTCAGGATCTGTCACTTAGTACTTTTATAAGCATAAGTTATTTATTAATTTATTCTCTCAGCGGCCTTGATTTTTCATTTTTAAAAGGTCAAAAGTGATATCTGAGCAATATACTCTCCATATTTTTTAAATAAGGAAAAAATACATTGAATTATGCATATATACCATGCAAATACATTTTCTGTAATGACATGAAATAGAGAAAACTATATTGTGATAGTAAGAATTCTTTATAAGCAAAGCACAAGGATTGGGCATAAAATTATTTCAGCTTAATCCATCTTAGTACAACAATTGGATATATTTATTATTTTAACCTGACAGTTTATTTTGTGGGGTTTTCAAGATATTTTCTAGAAAATTCTCCTTTATAGATTATATATAGTCCTTTTTCACATTTTTTCCATTTCTACAATGTACTTAAATATAGGGTCAGTTTTCCTTCAAATCTTCACATAAAAATAATATTTCCTTGGATAGTAAAGTTCTAATTATGTAAATGGAAAGCAATAAAAATTAACAGAACACCTCTGAAAAACAAGTCCAAAAATGAAATACAAAATGAGGTAATAGAAAAAGATTATAAAACTGCAATTCTTCACTGTTATAATTTAAATATAAAAGCATATTCAATAACCAGATTCGGAGATCTGCTAGAGCATAAATTCCAATAACAAGACATGGGTACTAACTTCTAAAGGCAGAAATGAGAAATGCATTTTCATTATAGAAAAAAAGGAAAACTGTATAAAGAAAGTAGTCTTCAGTTAAAAATAAAACAAAAAAAAATGCACGTATAAAACGTAAGGCTAGACATCAAACATCAAACAGTTTTGAAACCTGTCTTCTGAAAAATACTACCAGCATATGATTTCTACCTCATTCACAATGTTGAAGCAAACAATCTAAAAGTTTGTAAGTTGCTTGTACTTTGTGATCACACTAACACATGGCAAATATGTTTGAAGTTGTCAGAAAGGATGGGTTTCTATCTTTGAAAATTGAAGGGACCTCACACTTGTTAAAGTTCGTACTCTTTATAAAACTTATTATCCAGAATGGTAGCTTTCTATGCAGAGCTTGAGTTACACGTGAATCCATATCTCCATGTGTGAAATTTTGATCATTTTCTCTCTACGTTGTCCTAAGAGATTTGGCTTTCAGCTGTTTCTGCTAATATATTCCTGTCAAAATCCCATTGTGACAACCTTGAAAATCAATGTGAGAATTGCTAGTGATATAAATTTTACAAATTTTCATCACTGAAATTTTGGAAGACAGAAAATTTAAGAAAAAAATAATACCAGAATATGAGAATAAAATAACCTTTTCTGTTGTTTTCAAAATTTTGTGCCTGTCAATGGAAGATTTTCCCTGGAATAGTTTTCACTAGAGCATACTGTCTGGTTGATTATAGGCTGTATTACACACTGTGAAGTAGGCAAACTATCTGGTTACTTGTATTGGTTTTATCAAAAAATGAGGTAAAGACTAATAAGAAAAATAATGTGACATATAGTTTCAAAAGATTAACTTTCAGAACATATTCTTCTTGAACATTTTGGGTAAAAAGAAGTTACAAAGATGGTAGCCATGAATTTTATTTCAATTATTGACATAATTAATTGATTATGCAAAAGTTGAATCATTGGAATTTGATGGTACTTTAATACATTTGCTTTTTTTCAATATAATGTGAACTTTTCTGTTGCAGTTTCTTGTGACAAAGGATGTAAAATGACGTTATTGAAGCATGTGAATTAAGAGTGGTCTTTAAAAATTAGCATCAAGATTGCCCTTGTCTACTTACTTTGTGATTGCTGAACTATGATGTGATTGAAGCTTCTGTTTCCCTGAAAATTCTCTGATGGGAATGGAGAAATTACTTTAGTTTGTGTTTTCATATTTAAATGATGCTGACAAGAGAATTGGGTAAAATTGCCCATTTCAAAGTCATTTGTAAAGTTATTTGTTGATTGTGGGTTTTAGTTTGTTCTCTTCACAGAAAAAAATCATAGATATTGACTTCTGAATATTACTAATATTTGAATATTTTTTGTGATTTCACTATCTAGCATGATTTATGGAAGTCAAAGGAAAGTAGAAGAAATATGTAATATGCACTTATAAAATAGGCAAAAATAAAAAAAGATTAATTATAAGTATCAGTATGAACTCACAGTGATGTAAAAATGTAATGTTATTCTTGTCAGTGTTATGATATAAGCAGTGACTTCCCCAATAACTTTCAGTCTGCATTAAAAATCATACTTTGAACAACTTAATATTCAACACTAAATCCCAAAATTTATTTTCTCATGTGATTTTTCACTAAATTAAATACTTGTTTTGTGTGAAATGCAACAGATGAGATGTGGGATGATAGAAATTAAAGTGGTTATGGAACATATCCTGAGGTACCTAGTGGAGTAATGTTTAGAAATACCAGTTTTACGGTTATGGTTTGAATGTGTGGTATTTCCCAAAGACTCATGTGTGAGACTGCAATGGAAGAATTTTCAGGGGTGAAATGATCAGATCATCAGAGTTTTGAATTTAATTCATGGTTTAATCCACTGATATGGATTAACCTAGGTGTTAATGGGAGGCAGGTAGGTTATGGCTTGAGGAGATAGGCTACTGGGATCATGCCTTTGGGATACATACTTATTCCTAATAAGCAGAGCTCTCTCGCTGGTTCCTAGTGGCCACATCCTGAGCTATTTCTCTCTGACACTTCCTTCTGCCATGATGTTCTGCATCACCTTGGGTCCACAGCTATGGAGTTGGCCCAATGGGGGCTAAACCTCTGGAACTGTAGCCAAAATAAACATTTTCCTCCTTTTAACTTGAAGTCTGTTGGTTACAGTGCAAAAAAAAGAAAAAAAAAAAAATAACCGACTAAAACATATCCTAAAGAGAAGAATGCTCCTTGTAAAAATCCAAGTGACAAAAGGGAGGAAAGAATCATTCAAATGCTACTAAAGGTAAAAGGTAAAAGGTAAAAGTTTTTACTTAATTTTTTAACATATGCCTCATTTGAGAGATTTCTTGAAGAAATTATTATAGTATATTTTTGGTTTATAATTCTTTGAATCTGGCCTTTCTATATAGAGCCAGCCACAAGTCCCCGAACCAACGGAGAGCTTCAATCCGCAAACAGCCTCTGAGATCAGGGCAGGGCAGCCAGAGACCTCTCCAGGCAGCCAGCCCCCTCCAGCCGCAGGCTCTTTCCACGGGGCGATCCAAGATGGCGGACTAGAGGGTGACTTCATCCCCAGTCGCTCCAGAACCCAGGAGTCAAGAAGGGGAGGCATTGAGAGACTCGGACTAAAATAGAGCCACGGGTGAGTCTGCCCACTGGGTAAAACTCGGCCTGGGTGGCAGGCCCAGATAGAGGTGGCTTATCAGAGCAGGGCAGGGCAGCTAGAGTCTTCCACAGGCAGCCCTGCGCACTCCGGCGGTGGGCCCCTCCCACAGAGCCAGCTTCTCCAGGTTCTCGGAGCAGGCCCCCTAGTGAGAGCCTTTCTGATCAGAACAAGCTCCAAGTCCCGGTGCCAGCGTGGCATGCTCCGGCCCACAAGCGGCTTCAGGGACCAGGACAGGGTAGCCAGAGACTTCCCAAAGCAGCCCAGCTCCCTGCGGTCGGAGGCGCCTTTCAAGGCTACCTTCTCAGAGCAGACCGCCCAGTGAGAGCCTTTCTACACAGAGCCAGCCACAAGTCCCCGAGCCAGCGGAGAGCTTCGATCCGCAAGCAGCCTCTGGGATCAGGGCAGGGCAGCCAGAGACTTCTCCAGGCAGCTCTGCCCACTCCGGCCGCAGGCTCTTTCCATGGGGTGATCCAAGATGGCGGCCTAGAGGGTGACTGCATCTCCAGTCGCTCTAGAACCCAGGACTCAAGAAGGGGAGGCATTGAGAGACTTGGACAAAAATAGAGTCACGGAGTGAGTCTCCCCCACTGGGCGAAACTTGGCCTGGGCGGCAGGCACAGATGGGGGGGCTTATCAGAGCAGGGCAGGGCAGCTAGAGTCTTACCCAGGTAGCCTTCCACACTCCGGTGGTGGGCTCCTCCCACACGGCCAGCTGCAGGGTGCAGGCCCCCAGTGAGAGCCTTTCCACACAGAGCCAGCTCCAATCCCTGGAACCAGTAGGGGGCTAGGGGCAGCTTTCTTCGGAAGAATTGCATTATCAAGTTCCTTCAAGACTTCAGGTTACTGAAGGCTGGGAGGTGATACATGGAAATCTCCCGGGACACTATAAGCCAATAGAGGAAATCTGCACTATCTCAGGGTCTCACTGACAGCTGACCAATATGAGAAAACAAGGGAAGAAAATGTCCCAAACAAACCTAGATACTACATCAATAAAACCCAATGACAGCACAGCAGAAGAAATGTCAGAAAGGGAGTTCAGAATGAACATAATTAAAACAATCAGGGAAGCAAATGAGGAGATGAAAGAGCAAATACAGGCATTAAATGATCGCACCAATCAACAGTTAAAAGACCAAATAAGGGAAGCAAGAGATCATTTCAATAAAGAGTTAGAGATACTGAAAAAAAAAAAAAAAAACAGAAATCCTTGAAATGAAGAAACAATAAACCAAGTTAAAAACTCCATAGAAAGCATAACCAATAGGATAGAACACCTGGAAGACAGAACCTCAGACATTGAAGACAAAATATATAATCTTGAAAACAAATTTGGCCAAACAGAGAAGATGGTAAGAAATCATGAACAGAATCTACAAAAATTATGGGATATCATGAAAAGGCCAAATTTAAGAATTATTGGGATTGAGGAAGGTTTAGAGAAACAAACCAAAGGAATGAACAATCTATTCAATGAAATAATATCAGAAAATTTCCCAAATCCGAAGAATGAAATGGAAAACCAAGTACAAGAGGCTTATAGGACTCCAAATATACAAAATTACAACAGACCCACACCAAGGCACATTATTATGAAAATACCTAACATACAAAATAAAGACAGAATTTTAAAGGCCGCGAGAGAAAAAAATCAAATTACATTGAGAGGGAAACCAATAAGAATATCAGCAGATTTTTCAATCCAGACCCTAAAAGCTAGAAGGGCCTGGAACAACATTTACCAAGCCCTGAAAGAAAACGGATGCCAACCAAGAATCTTATACCCAGCAAAACTTACCTTCAAATTTGACGATGAAATAAGATCCTTCCATGATAAACAAAAGCTAAAGGAATTTACAAAAAGAAAGCCAGCATTACAGAACATTCTCAGCAAAATAATCCATGAGGAAGAGATGAAAAACAACGATGCAAATCAGCAACAGAAGGCGCTAGCCTAAAGGAATAGCCAAATAAAGGAGAAACCAAATCATGTCAAAAAACAAATATGAGTCAAATGACTGGGAATACAAATCATATCACAATAATAACCCTGAATGTTAATGACCTGAACTTATCAATCAAAAGACATAGACTGGCAGATTGGATTAAAAAGAAAAATCCAACAATATGCTGCCTGCAAGAGACTCATCTCATAGAAAGAGACACCCATAGACTAAAGGTGAAAGGATGGGGAAAAACATACCATGCACACGGACACAGCAAAAAAGCTGGAGTATCCATCCTCATTTCAGATAATGTGGACTTCAAACCAAAACTAGTCAGAAGGGATAAAGAAGGACATTACATGCTGCTTAAGGGAAGCATAAATCAGCAAGACATAACAATCATAAATATCTATGCCCCAAACATTGGCTCATCCACGTACGTCAAACAAATCATTTCACAATTCCAGAAATCAAATTGACCACAACACAATAATACTAGGCGATTTTAACACACCTCTCTCACCACTGGATAGATCTTCCAAACAAAAATTGAATTAAGAAACCATAGATCTCAATAACACAATCAACAATTTAGACTTAACCAACATATATAGAATATACCATCCAACAAAGAACGAATACACTTTCTCCTCAGCAGCACATGGATCCTTCTCTAAAATAGACCATATTTTATGCCACAAAACTACTGTTAGCAAATACAAGAAGATAGAGATACTACCTTGTACTCTATCAGATCATAATGGATTGAAATTAGAAATAAATGACAGAATAAAAAACAGAAACTTCTCCAATACCTGGAAATTAAATAATACGCTATTATATGATGAATGGATAATAGAAGACATCAGGAGGGAAATAAAAAAATTCTTAGAAGTAAACGAGAACAAAGACACATCACATCAGAATCTCTGGGACACTATGAAGGCAGTACTTAGAGGAAGATTTATTTCATGGGTCCCATTCAACAAAAGAAGTAGAAATCAACAAGTAAACAACTTAACACTATAGCTCAAAGCCCTGGAAAAAGAAGAGCAGACCAATACCAAAAGTACTAGAAGACAGGAAATAGTTAAAAACAGAGCCGAATTCAACGAAATTGAAACTAAAGAAACAATTGGAAAAATTAACAAAATAAATAGTTGGTTCTTTGAAAAACTAAACAAAATTGATAAACCCTTAGCCACACTAACAAAGAGAAAGAGGGAGAATACTCAAATTACTAAAATTTGGAATGAACAAGGAAACATCACAACAGACACGAGTGAAATACAAAACATAATTAGAAGCTATTTTGAAAATCTATACTCCAACAAAACAGAAAACCTCGAAAACATCAACAAATTTCTAGAGACATATGAATTACCTAAACTGAACAAGGAGGACATACACAACTTAAATAAATCAATTTCAAGCAATGAAATAGAAGAGGTCATCAAAAGCCTACCAACAAAGAAAAGTCCGGGACCAGATGGGTTCTCAGCCGAGTTCTACAAAACCTTTAAAGAAGAGCTCATTCCAATACTCCTCAAAGTATTCCATGAAATAGAAGAGGAGGGAACCCTCCCAAACTCGTTCTATGAAGCCAATATCACCCTGATACCTAAACCAGACAGAGACACATCGAGGAAAGAAAATTTCAGACCAATATCCTTAATGAACATCGACGCATAAATTCTCAACAAAATTTTAGCAAATCGCATACAAAATATATTAAAAAGATAGTGCACCACAATCAAGTGAGTTTTATCCCAGGGATGCAAGGTTGGTTCAACATTTGGAAATCAATAAATGTCATTCACCATATCAACAGACTTAAAGTTAAGAATCACATGATTATTTCAATAGATGCAGAAAAAGCATTCAATAAAATACAGCATCCCTTCATGCTCAAAACACCAGAAAAAATTGGGGTAGTGGGAACATTCCTTAACATTATAAAGGCCATCTACGCTAAGCCCATGGCTAACATCATTCTAAATGGTGAAAAACTGAAAGCGTTCCCCCTAAAAACTGGAACAAAGCAGGGATGCCCTCTTTCACCACTTCTATTCAACATCATCCTTGAGACTCTAGCCAGAAGAATTAGACAAACCAAAGAAATTAAAGGGATACGAATAGGAAAAGAAGAACTCAAACTATCCCTGTTCGCTGATGACATGATTATATATTTAGAGGAACCTGGAAATTCCACCAGAAAACTTTTAGAACTCATAAGTGAATTCAGTAAAGTAGCAGGTTACAAGATCAATGCTCATAAATCCAATGCATTTTTATACATGTGATGAATCTTTAGAAAGAGAAATTAGGAAAACTACCCCATTCACAATAGCATCGCAAAAAATAAAATACTTGGGAATCAATCTCACAAAAGAGGTGAAAGACCTCTACAATGAGAACTACAGAACACTAAAGAAAGAAATTAAAGAAAACCTTAGAAGATGGAAAGATCTCCCATGTTCCTGGATAGGCAGAATTAATATTGTCAAAATGGCCATACTACCTAAAGTGCTATACAGATTCAATGCAATTCCAATTAAAATCCCAATGATGTACCTTGCAGAAATAGAGCAAGCAATTATGAAATTCATCTGGAAGAATAAAAATCCTAGAATAGCTAAAGCAATCCTCAGTAGCAAGAGCGAAGCAGGGGGTATTGCAATACCAGATCTTCAATTCTACTACAAAGCAATAGTAACAAAAACAGCATGGTTTTGGTACCAAAATAGACAGGTAGATCAATGGTACAGAATAGAGGACATGGACACAAACCCAAATAAATACAATTTTCTCATACTAGACAAAGGGTCCAAAAATATGCAATGGAGAAAAGATAGCCTCTTCAACAAATGGTGCTGGGAAAACTGGAAATCCACATGCAACAGAATGAAATTAAACCCCTATCTCTCACCCTACACAAAACTCAACTCAAAATGGATCAAGGACCTCGGAATCAGACCAGAGACCCTGCATCTTATAGAAGAAAAAGTAGGTCCAAATCTTCAACTTGTTGGCTTAGGATCAGACTTCCTTAACAGGACTCCCATAGCACAAGAAATCAAAGCAAGAATCAACAACTGGGATAGATTCAAACTAAAAAGCTTTCTCTCAGCAAAGGAAACTATCAGCAATGTGAAGAGAGAGCCTACAGAGTGGGAGAATATCTTTGCCACTCATACTTCAGATAGAGCACTAATTTCCAGAATCTATAAAGAACTCAAAAAACTCTACACCAAGAATACAAATAATCCAATCAACAAATGGGCTAAGGAAATGAACAGACACTTCACAGAAGAAGACCTACAAGCAATCAACAGATATATGAAAAAATGTTCTATATCTCTAGTAATAAGGGCAATGCAAATCAAAACTACCCTAAGATTTCATGTCAACCAATAAGAATGGCGATTATCAAGAACACAAGCAACAATAGGTGTTGGCGAGGATTTGGTGAAAAAGGAACACTCATACATTGCTGGTGGGGTTGCAAATTAGTGCAGCCACTCTGGAAAGCAGTATGGAGATTCCTCAGAAAGCTTCTAATGGAACCACCATTTGACCCAGCTATCCCACTCCTTGGCCTATACCCAAAGGTCTTAAAATCAGCATACTACAGAGATACAGCCACATCAATGTTCATTGCTGCTCAATTCACCATAGCCAGATTATGGAACCAACCTAGATGCCCTTCAGTTGATGAATGGATAAAGAAACTGTGGCATATATATACAATGGAATATTACTCCGCAATGAAGAATGATAAAATTATGGCATTTGCAGGCAAATGGATGAAATTGGAGAATATCATGGTAAGTGAGATAAGCCAATCTCAAAAAACTAAAGAATGAATGATCTCGCTGAATAGCGGATCAGGACATATAATCGGGGGTGGGAGGGGTTAGCATTAGGGTTAGAGTTAGGTTTAGGGTTAGGGATAAGGAGTGTGGTAAGAATGAAGGAAAGAAGACTGTATAGAGGGAAAAGAGGGTTGGGAGGGGTGGGGGGAAGGGAAAAAAATATTGAATCAAACATCATTGCCCTATGTAAACGTATGATTACACAATGGTATGCCTTGACTCCATGTACAAATAGAGAAACAACATGTATCCCATTTGTATACAATAATAATAAAAAAGTAAACATTTATTAAAATAAAAAAAATTCTTTGAATCTATTATGTTTATGCTAAATACATAATTAGATCATCAAACATGAAGCTTTCTTTTTTGGGGAAAGGGAACTTGTTTTTCCTGTTATTTAACTATTTGGTCCCTGGTTCTTCACATTTCTTTCTTATGTTAGCTCTCCATTGATACTACATTTCATCTAGCATTTCTAGATTTATAGTGTGGATGGGATAAATGGCATCAAGACATGTAGTATTTCATATTTCTGCAAACAGAATTGTAATAAATTGTAATAAATTGTTTTACTTCTTTTTTCTTTTTTATATTACTGAAGTGGTCTCTATGCCTTCCTTAAGGACTCAGAATGATAAATACATTTAATCATGGTCAATTGTCTCTAAAAACAAAAGTAAAATATACGTTTTATTCAATTAAATGCCAAACTTCTTCAGTTTTCTTATTTATAATTTGTTCATTTAGAAACTATGTATTGATTCCCTTCAATGTTCTAAGCACTCATATCTACACTGTGAATCATGAAAGATATAGTCCTTACCATTTTCAGGATGAGTGTGTAGAAGAGATGGTATCAATCCACTCATGATGGACACAAAATGTAATGCTGCATTTCTTACAGATGCTACAAAAAAGAAACACATTATTTGCATTTCTCTTATTACTAGAGATGTTGAACATTTTTTCATATATCTGTTGATTACTTGTAGATCTTCTTTTGTGAAGTGTCTGCTCATTTCCTTAGCCCATATTTTGATTAGATTATTTGTATTCTTAGTGTGAAGTTTTTTGAGTTCTTTATAGATTCTGGATTAGTGCTCTATCTGAAGTGTTTGTGGCAAAGATTTTCTCCCATTCTGCAGGTTCTCTCTTCACATTGCTGATTGTTTCTTTTGCTGATAAAAAGCTTTTTAGTTTAAATCTATCCCAATTATTGATTCCTGCTTTTATATCTTATGCTTTGGGAGTCATGTTAAGGAAGTCTGATCCTAAGCTGACATGATGAAGATTTGCGCCTACTTTTTCTTCTACTAGGTGCAGGTTCTCAGTCTAATTCCTAGGTCCTTGATCCATTTTGAGTTCAGTTTTGTGCAGGATGAGATATAGGGGTTCAGTTTCATTTTGCAGTATATGGATTTCCAGTTTTGCCACCACCATTTGTTGAAGAGGCCATCTTTTCTCCATTGTATGTTTTGGGCACCTTTTTCTACTATGAGATAACTGTATTTATGTGGTTTTGTCTCTGTGTCCTCTATTCTGTACCATTGATCTACCTGTCTATTTTGGTGCCAATACCATGCCATTTTTGTTACTATTGCTCTGTAGTATGGTTGAAGGTCTGGTATTGTGATACCACCTGCTTCACTCTTCCTGCTAAGAATTTCTTTAGCTATCCTGGGTCTCTTATTGTTCCAAATGAATTTCATGATTGCTTTCTTTCTATGAGTACATCATTGGGATTTTATTTGGAATTGCATTGAATCTGTATAGCACTTTTGGTAATATGGCCATTTTGACAATATTAATTCTGCCTATCCAAGATGGGAGATCTTTTCATGACTCCACTTCATGTACAACCAGAGAAATGATAGTTGTACCCCATGTACAATGAATCAAAATTAAAAAAGAAACACACAATGCTCTGTGAGACAAAATACAGCATTTAATATTATAGGATTTGGATAACTGAATTTGAATTCTTATAGTGAAACGGTCTGGAACAAAGCACCCTGTGAATTGCAGAATTGATCAGGAAGAGCCCAGCTAGTGAATTAAAAGTAAAATCAATTCATCTTTCACTGGTTATCAAAATGCTTCAATCTTTCCAGTGCCACACACATGTGACATAGTGGAAGGTTATCATCATTCTGTAGTCTAAATAATTTGTCATATTAAATATCAAATGATAACTGATTTTGCTATTTCAAAACTTTGTCTTAAATTAGTTTTCAATGTTCGGTTAGAAACTTGGGGAAATATATGAGTGTGTATTTATGTATATGTGTGTGTGTATAGTTTATGCTACTGGATAATCAAATACAGAGTCTTGTGCATGCTAGACAAGCACTCTGTCACTGAACTGAACCCATGTATATACAGCTAAATGCAATAAGTTCCATTGTCCCAGATGTGGAACAATATAAAAATTTAAACTGAGCAACAAATACATCAGTTATGTAAACTATTGAAGTAAATATGTTTTTAAAGTTCTATTCTTTTGATAAAAGTAATAGGTGACTGGTGAGAATATTTGAAAAAAATACATAAAGAATATACAAGTTCTAGATTATGATTTCTAATCTTTTACTGCACCTGTGTCATTCTCACTGAAATAATGTAGAATCAAAAACTTGGGTCTTGGCGAGCCAAGATGGCGGACTAGAGGGCGGCTGCATTTCACGCTGCTCCAGGACGCAAGATTCAAAAGAGGAGATAGTGAGAGACTTGGGACCAACTCAAAGCTCCTGGGTGAGTCTCTCCTGTTGGGGAGGCGTCCCGGATGGGGCAGTAGCCCCGGAACGCAGGGAATTTGTGAAGTGGAGTTGCTCGGCGAGACGCCCCTCCCCCCGCTGGAGCGGTAAACACGGACAACTGGGATCATCGTAGAGGAGGCGGCTCAGCACAGCGCTTGGACTCGAGCAGCCGCTGGGGCTCCGGGTGGCTGCCTGGGGAGGAGCTGCGTGGCGAGCTGTTTGGACCCCAGAGTGACCGCTTCCGAACACTGGGGGTTTGCCCGGAGGAGGAGGAGAGGCCCGGCGGGTCGCTTGGGTCTAGGAGTGACTGCATCAGAGCCACGGGCGGTTGCCAGAGGAGGAGCTGCGTGGTGAGCTGTTTGAACTCAGAGTGGGCGCTCCTGAGCGCCGGGGGACTGTCCGGAGGAAGAGGAGGAGCGCGGCGGGATGCTTGGTCTGGGAGTGACTGCATCAGAACCACAGGCGGTTGCCAGAAGAGGAGCTGCATGGTAAACTGTTTGAACCCAGAGCGAGCGCTCCTGAGTGCCGGGAGGTTGCCCGGAGGAGGAGGAGGAGCGCGGCGTGTTGCTTGACCTGGGAGTGACTGCATCAGAGCTGCGGGCGGTTGCCAAAGGAGGAGCTGCGTGACGAGCTGTTTGAACTCGGAGCAGCTGCTCCAGAACACTGGTGGCCTGCCTGGAGGAGGAGAGCGGTGGGACGCTTAGCCTGGGAGTGACTGCATCAGAACCACAGGCGGTTGCCAGAGGAGGAGGCGAGTGGTGAGCTGATTGGACTAAAAGCGACCGCTCCTGAACACCGGTGGCCTGCCTGGAGGAGGAGCGTGGTGAGTCACCTGGTCTCGGAGCCACCGTTCCTAAACACCTGGGGGGCTACCCCAAGGAGGAGGAGGAGGAACAGGGCGGGTCACTTGGACTTGGAGTGACTGCCTAGGGCTACGGGTGGTTGGCGGGAGGAGGAGACCCGAAGTGAGTTGTTTGGATTCCTAGTGACTGCATCGGAAACCGGGCGGCTGTCCGGAGGAGGAGGTGTGTGGCGGGTCTCTGTGTCTCGGAGCTATTGTACGGGGCTCCAGGTGGTGGCTCAGGGGAGGGGCTGCATAGCCAGGCGATTGGTGCAGAGCAGGGTCCCAGGAGCTAGGTGGCTTCTTGCTGGAAGAGCCGCACAGAGACACGCCTAGGGGCGGAGCGAAGTTTCCAGGGCGGCGGGCAGATTCTCTGGGAGAGGCAGCCTAAGGAGACTCGCCTGCAAAGGGTGAGGCTCCCAGGCCCAGGATGTAGGTCCGGGCCCCTGGGATCGTTGCAGAAGAAGACAGCCCAGCCCAGGTGGTAGTTGTAGATTGAGGGGAACCTCTAGGAGGGCAACTGACTAGCGAGACGTCCCCACCGAGTGACTCTTCCCGGCCGGGGGAGGTTTTCCCACAGGGACGGTAAAGCCAGAGACATAGGCACAAACAGGCCTTGCCTCAGCCCACAGTCTACTTCCCCATTGGATGACCATTGGTCAACAAGTGGAGGCACCTCCGCCCACTAGCAGGGAATATACGCCACCTGAGGGTTACCACACCTAGAGAGGCAGCTTCTTCGTGGAGCTCTGCATTATCAACCTCCTCCAAGACTTCAGGCTACTGAAGGATAAGAGGGGATATACTAGCAATCTTCAGGGACATTATAAGTTGATAGAGGAAATCTGCAATATCTTAATGACCCACTGATCCCTGAACAATATGAGAAAACAAGGGAAGAAAATGCCCCAAACAAATCTAGATGTTACATCAATAAAATCCAACGACAGCATGGCAGAAGAAATGACAGAAAGGGAGTTCAGAATGTACATAATTAAAATGATTAGGGAAGCACACGATGAGATGAAAGAGCAAATGCAGGCATTGAACGATTGCACCAATCGACAGTTAACAGAGCAAATTCAGGAAGCAAAAGATCATTTCAATAAAGAGTTAGAGATATTGAAAAAAAACCAAACAGAAATCCTTGAAATGAAGGAAACAATAAACCAAATTAAGAACTCCATAGAAAGCATAACCAATAGGATAGAACAGCTGGAAGACAGAACCTCAGACATTGAAGACAAAATATTTAACCTCAAAAACAAAGTTGAACAAACAGAGAAGATGGTGAGAAATCATGAACAGAATCTCCAAGAACTATGGGATATCATGAAAAGGCCAAATTTGAGAATTATTGGGATTGAGGAAGGCTTAGAGAAACAAACCAAAGGAATGAACAATCTATTTGAAGAAATAATATCAGAAAATTTCCCAAATCTGAAGAATGAAATGGAAAATCAAGTTCAAGAGGCTTATAGGACTCCAAATACACAAAATTACAACAGACCCACACCAAGGCACATTATAATGAAAATACCTAACATACAAAATAAAGACAGAATTTTAAAGGCTGTGAGAGAAAAGAACCAAATTACATTCAGGGGGAAGCCAATACGGATATCAGCAGACTTTTCAATCCAGACCCTAAAAGCTAGAAGGGCCTAGAACAACATTTTTCAAGCTCTGAAAGAAAATGGATGCCAACCAAGAATCTTATACCCAGCAAAACTTACCTTCAAATTTGACGATGAAATAAGATCATTCCACGATAAACAAAAGCTAAAAGAATTTACAAAAAGAAAGCCAGCATTACAGAACATTCTCAGCAAAATATTTCATGAGGAAGAGATAAAAAACAAAGAAGCAAATCAGCAAAGGGAGGAATTATCTTAAAGGAACTGTCAAATAAAGTAGGAACCAAGATGTGTCAAAAATTTTAAATATGAACCAAATGACTGGGAATACAAATCATATCTCAATAATAACCCTGAATGTTAATGGCCTGAATTCATCAATCAAAAGACATAGACTGGCAGATTGGATTAAAAAGAAAGATCCAACAATATGTTGCCTGCAAGAGACTCACCTCATAGAAAGAGATACCCATAGACTAAAGGTGAAAGGATGGGGAAAAACATACCATACACATGGGCTCAGCAAAATGCTGGAGTATCCATCCTCATTTCAGATAATGTGGACTTCAAGCCAATGTTAGTTAGAAGGGATAAAGAAGGACATTTCATACTGCTTAAGGGAACCATAAATCAGCAAGATATAACAATCATAAACATCTATGCCCCAAACAGTGGCTCATCCATGTATGTTAAACAAATCCTTCTCAATTTTAGAAACCAAATAGACCATAACACAATAATACTAGGTGATTTTAACACGCCTCTTTCACCACTGGACAGATCTTCCAAACAAAAATTGAACAAAGAAACCATAGATCTCAATAACACAATCAATAATTTAGAATTAACAGACATTTATAGAATATACCATCCAACCAAGAGCGAATACACTTTCTTCTCAGCAGCACATGGATCCTTCTCTAAAATAGACCATATATTATGCCACAAAGCTAATGTCAGCAAATACAAGAAGATAGAGACACTACCTTGTATTCTATCAGATCATAATGGATTGAAGTTACAAATTAATGAAAGAGTAAAAAACAGAAACTACTCCAACACCTGGAGATTAAACAATATGCTACTATATGATGAATGGATAACAGAAGATATTAGGAAGGAAATTAAAAAATTCTTAGAGGTAAACGAGAACAAAGAAACAACATATCAAAATCTCTGGGACACTATGAAAGCGGTACTTAGAGGAAGATTTATTTCATGGAGCGCATTTAATAAAAGAAGTAAAACTCAAAAAATAAATGACCTAACACTACAACTCAAAGCCCTAGAAAAAGAAGAACAGACCAACACCAAAAGTAGTAGAAGACAGGAAATAGTTAAACTGAGAGCTGAAATCAACGAAATTGAAATGAAAGAAACAATACAAAAAATTGACAAAATAAATAGTTGGTTCTTCGAAAAAATAAACAAAATTGATAAACCTTTAGCCACACTAACAAAGAGAAGACGAGAGAAAACCCAAATCACTAAAATTCGGAATGAACAAGGAAATATCACAACAGACACGACTGAAATACAAAACATAATTAGAAGCTATTTTGAAAATCTATACTCCAACAAAATAGAAAATTTCGAAGACATCAACAGGTTTCTAGAGACATATGAATTGCCTAAACTGAACGAGGAGGACATACACAATTTAAATAGACCAATTTCAAGTAATGAAATAGAAGAAGTCATCAAAAGCCTACCAACAAAGAAAAGTCCAGGACCAGATGGGTTCTCAGCCGAGTTCTACAAAACTTTTAAAGAAGAACTCATTCCAATACTTCTCAAAGTATTCCAGAAAATAGAAGAGGAGGGAACTCTCCCAAACTCATTCTATGAAGCCAATATTACCCTGATTCCTAAACCAGACAGAGACACATCGAGGAAAGAAAATTTCAGACCAATATCCTTAATGAACATCGACGCAAAAATTATCAACAAAATTTTAGCAAATCGCATACAAAAACATATTAAAAAGATAGTGCACCATGATCAAGTGGGTTTCATCCCAGGGATGCAAGGTTGGTTCAACATCAGAAAATCAATAAATGTCATTCACCATATCAATAGACTTAAAGTCAAGAATCACATGATTATTTCGATAGATGCAGAAAAAGCATTTGATAAAATACAGCACCCCTTCATGCTCAAAACACTAGAAAAAATAGGGATAGTGGGAACATTCCTTAACATTGTAAAGGCCATCTACGCTAAACCCATGGCTAACATCATTCTAAATGGTGAAAAACTGAAAGCATTCCCTCTAAAAACTGGAACAAGGCAGGGATGCCCTCTTTCACCACTTCTATTCAATATCGTCCTTGAAACTCTAGCCAGAGCAATTAGACAGACCAAAGAAATTAAAGGGATACGAATAGGAAAAGAAGAACTCAAACTATCCCTATTTGCTGATGATATGATGGTATACTTAGAGGAACCAGGAAATTCCACCAGAAAACTTTTAGAACTCATAAGTGAATTCAGTAAAGTAGCGGGATATAAGATCAATGCACATAAATCGAAGGCATTTTTATATATAAGCGATGAATCTTCAGAAAGAGAAATTAGGAAAACTACCCCATTCACAATAGCTTCGAAAAAAATAAAGTATTTGGGAATCAATCTCACAAAAGAGGTGAAAGACCTCTACAATGAGAACTACAGAACACTAAAGAAAGAAATTAAAGAAAACCTTAGAAGATGGAAAGATCTCCCATGTTCTTGGATAGGAAGAATTAATATTGTCAAAATGGCCATACTACCAAAAGTGCTATACAGATTCAATGCAATTCCAATTAAAATCCCAATGATGTACCTTACAGAAATAGAGCAAGCAATTATGAAATTCATCTTGAAGAATAAAAAACCCAGAATAGCTAAAGCAATCCTTGGCAGAAAGAGTGAAGCAGGGGGTATCGCAATACCAGATCTTCAACTCTACTACAAAGCAATAGTAACAAAAACGGCATGGTATTGGTACCAAAATAGAAAGGTGGATCAATGGTACAGAATAGAGGACACGGACACAAACCCAAATAAATACAATTTTCTCATACTAGACAAAGGTTCCAACAATATGCAATGGAGAAAAGATAGCCTCTTCAACAAATGGTGCTGGGAGAATTGGAAATCCATATGCAACAGAATGAAACTAAACCCATATCTCTCACCATGCACGAAACTAAACTCAAAATGGATTAAGAATCTCGGAATCAGACCAGAGACCTTGCATCTTATAGAAGAAAAAGTAGGTCCAGAGCTTCAACATGTCGGCTTAGGACCAGACTTCCTCAACAGGACTCCCATAGCACAAGAAATAAAAGCAAGAATTAATAACTGGGATAGATTCAAACTAAAAAGCTTTCTCTCAGCAAAGGAAACTATCAGCAATGCAAAGAAAGAGCCTACAGAGTGGGAGAAAATCTTTGCCAATCATACTTCAGATAGAGCGCTAATCTGCAGAATCTATAAAGAACTCAAAAAACTCTACACCAAGAATGTAAATAATCCAATCAACAAATGGGCTAAGGAAATGAATAGACACTTCACAGAAGAAGATATACAAGCAATCAACAAACATATGGAAAAATGTTCAACATCTCTAGTAATAAGAGAAATGCAAATCAAAACCACCCTAAGATTCCATCTCACCCCAATTAGAATGGCAATTATCAAGAATACAACCAACAACAGGTGTTGGCGAGGATGTGGGGAGAAAGGTACACTCTTACATTGCTGGTGGGGCTGCAAATTAGTGCAGCCACTCTGGAAAGCAGTGTGGAGATTCCTTAGAAAACTTGGAATGGAAACACCATTTGACCCAGCTATCCCACTTCTTGGCCTATACCCAAAGGACTTAAAATCAGCATATTACAGAGATACAGCCACATCAATGTTCATAGCTGCTCAGTTCACAATAGCCAGATTGTGGAACCAACCTAGATGTCCTTCAATTGATGAATGGATAAAGAAAATGTGGTATATATATACAATGGAATATTACTCAGCCATAAAGAACGATAAAATTATGGCATTTGCAGGCAAATGGATGAAACTGGAGAATATCATGCTAAGTGAGATAAGTCAATCTCAAAAAACCAAAGGAAGAATGATATCGCTAATAAGTGGATGATGACACATAATGGGGGGTGGGAAGGGTTAGTGTTGGGGTTGGAGTTGGGTTTAGGGAGGGGGGCAGGAATGGAGGAAGGAAGGACTGTATAGATGGAGGGGAAGGGTGGGAGGGGAGGGGGGGAAGGGAAAAAATGGCAGAATGAATCAAACAACATTACCCTATGTAGATTTATGATTACACAAATGGTATGCCTTTACGCCATGTACAGACAGAGAAACAACATGTATCCCATTTGTTTACAATTTTATAATAATAAAAAAAAAAAAAACTTGGGTCTTAATGTGCTATTGTAAAAAAGAATCACTTTTATGTTTGAAGAAATAAAAGTTGTTATTTATAGTGAACTTTTGCAATCATCCTGCTATCCCTTATAATTAAAAGAAAAATTATAGGAGTCTTAACATTAAACAAAAATCATACTCTCCTTTTGTAAATATTTCTAAATCATTTTGTGTTTCGATAGGAAACTTCTTGCTGCAGGAACGTTAAACAAAACATTTTATTTTCATGAAAAAGAAATACAGATATAAAACCAACAGAACAAACACTTCGGTCCATTAAAGGTGCATCATCCTGGCACCCCAAGTGAGCCTTCCTGCCAGGACACTCTGTGGAGCTGATTACTGTCACTTTCAAAGACTTGATAACTTCCTGAGATATTTTATCGCTTTTATTTGATTTTGCTTGATCTATAAGACCAAATGAACTGGTTTAATTAATCAAAACACACGTTCCCATTGGTAGAGCTAGAGCAGCACAAGTCAGTTATGTGTGGTCAAACAAGGCCAGCTTTCTACTCTATTTGAAAAGTGCCTATGCTGTTTAAGGGGGATTTGTAAGTCACTCATCCACCATTGTGATGACAATGGACATCTTTCTCCAGTTCAGTTTTCTCCCTCATTTATGAAGATTCACATGATTGTAGGAAAGGGTAAATTGCCATTGTCTTTAACCAGTAACTACCTTTTATTTGAGGAAAAGTGGTCTTTTTAATAGGTTACTTACTGTATATGGAGTTATGCTGGTGATTCTTGTGATATATTGTACCTACACTACACATTTTTCTGCAATTCCAGCCAAAGAATTTGCCACAGTGCCAGGGTAACTCCTGGTCTCTGAGCCCATTATAGTTATTATTCTTTTGGAAAGGCAAATCTGGGATTGTAGAGGTTATGAATATTAAAGGGACTGGACTTATACTGATAGAAATTGATTTTCCTGACACTGTGCTATTAATATTGGTATATTTACTACATACAGAACATTTCAGAAGTAGAACTACCATTGTTAAATATGAGGTAATTCTAACTATAAAAAATCAATATATAGGATGGGGAACTTAAAATATGTTTTTTAAGCAGAATGACCTACTCAAGTATATCATTTGCCATAAAGTTAAATACCACAGTTCACCAATTCATATGCCTGATGTAATGTTACATATCCACTACATGACTAACCATAGTGTTAATTTTTGACCTGCTATTGGTGGTACATTATTCTTTTCAGATGTTAAGTCATTTATTTCAAAACAAAATTCAAAGATTAAGTATAATGATTAACTGGTGTCATTCATAATACATTTGAGCAGGAGATTTTGTTCCAAATTTGAAAAAAAGTTCTCATCATAGCATGTTTTACAAAATTTGACTTCATGACATTTGGAGGATCTCATCAAACTGAATAGATATAAAACAAAATGAAGTTATTACTTGGGATTAAATAACTCTGTAAATCTTATGCATGTGCTCTTTTAAGGAAATATTTCCAAATTTTTATGAAGCAAGCTTATTTTTGGCAAATCAGAGGTCTCATACAACTTTTGTAAAGGGAAATAATTTGATATAAGGAAAATTACACTTGTGAAGAAGTTTCCATATCAAGAGAAGAAATACAATAACCAAAAAGAAAAATTAGAAGAAAATGTGGACATATATGCAAATGATAAATACAAATATATTTCACTTATAAGTGTATGTGTATATTTATAAATAAAGAACTATGTTTGCATATGCCATATATGCATTTGCATATATACACATGTGTTTATATTTGTATAAATATGTATGTATATATGCATGCACTCAGATGCTTGTCATTTTATCGAACAGTAAATACTATTTTGCTCTGGTGTTTCGTTTTTCTATAAAATGTTCTTTTTTTATTTATCTTTTAATTTTTTACAGACTGCATTTTGATTTTTTGTACACAAATGGGGTATATTATTGTTTCTATGGTTGTTATAAAATGTTCCTAAATGGAAAGTGATAACAAAATTATCTTTGTATTATTTTATTTCTGAATCTAATTCTTTTTGGTTTATCCTCCCTACATTATTGCAAATATGTTAAAATTTAATCTTGACTTGCATATCCATATAATTTATCATATACTTTACTGAGTTTTGATATACAGTTTAAAAATATCTGGTCACTAATAAATATTGAAGATCACCATCAAATTAGTCCTTAATATTTGGTTCCTCTCCCAAATAAGTCATGTGAATTATTGATGAAGTTTGAGAGTGATTTTGTTTAATGTTTTGAAATTTACTTTGTGCCTTAGACCATGTTTCTATTTGTATGTTTACCTCATACAAATGAAGCTACAACCAGCTACTGAGTTGCTGGTTGCCTCAGGAAATTTTTATGTAGGATGATATATTTTCTCAGGGTCTAAGGTCTTGGGATGGACTGCAGTGTCAATGATAAGGATAACCCAGTAGAGTTTGAAAGATATAAATCAAGAAAAATGTCTTGATTTGTTTAAGGTTTTACCTGTTATACTGTGATCTGGACAAAATAACTAGCAATAACTGACAATAAAGCTTGTTGTCTGGTAATGGATTACAGGGAATTATAAGATCTTAACTCATAGTGGCTTATATCACATGGGGATAATTCAGATCTCCTTGTTACTTATATTGCATTGTAATCATATGACACATGGCCATATGTGATCTGCATAGCTAATTATTTGAATTGATAGGTTATGTGAGAGTCATCTCATGTTGCCTGTCATCACAAATTTGTATGCATGCTAAGAATTTTGTTTATTGATTAAGTCATGAATTTACTGGTTTGTTTATTTCTGATTGAGTTCATTGCAGGATCAACAAAAGAAATCTTTTAAAAACCAGGTTAGCTTGGCTGTGACATAGATTCTGATTGAAATGCTTTTTAAACTCATTACTCCAGCACTAATAATAGAAACAATGTACATGATAACAATGTGAAAGAATAATACTTAATTTTATAGGTTTCTTAGTGAAATAAGTGTGATGATGATTTGATAGAGGAGAGATGATCCCATCTTTAAAAACATGAACTACATTTTCAAAGGCAAGTTATGCAGAAACACTTATTGTCAAAAGATGGTTAAGTTCAACAACATAAAATATCATAAATGAGAATACCAGCTGGTGGAAATGACTTCTGCTGACCAAACATTGAGAGCAGAATAGAGTTTTTAAAGTTGAATGATGGTGAATTTAATAATACATAATAATGATGGTCTATTAAATTCACCAGAATTTCTAAGATCCTTGGCAAATTCAGAAGAAAAAGGAAATATAAGAAGTCTCTCTTCATGCATCATAGATTCCCTTCTTCCAGTAACTATCAAAAGTTTAATTTTGTGACCCACAGTAAACAAAATGAAATTATTTGGATTTATTTATTTATTTATTTATTTATTTTATTTATTTATTTATTTTTATTTTTTTTTACGTTTACATAGGGTAATGATGTTTATTTTATTTTCCCCTCCCCCCCACCCCTCCCACCCCTCTTTTCCCTCTACACAGTCCTTCTTTCCTTCATTCTTACCGCTCTCCTTAGCCTAACTCTAAACCTAACCCTAAACCTAATGCTAGCCCCTCCCACCCCCCATTATATGTCCTCATCCGCTTATCAGCGAGATCATTCGTCCTTTAGTTTTTTGAGATTGGCTTATCTCACTTACCATGATATTCTCCAATTTCGACCATTTGCCTACAAATGCCATAATTTTATCATTCTTCATTGCGGAGTAATATTCCATTGTATATATATGCCACAGTTTCTTTATCCATTCATCAACTGAAGGGCATCTAGGTTGGTTCCACAATCTGGCTATGGTGCATTGAGCAGCAATGAACATTGATGTGGCTGTATCTCTGTAGTATGCTGATTTTAAGACCTTTGGGTATAGGCCAAGGAGTGGGATAGCTGGGTCAAATGGTGTTTCCATTCCAAGCTTTCTGAGGAATCTCCACACCGCTTTCCAGAGTGGCTGCACTAATTTGCAACCCCACCAGCAATGTATGAGTGTTCCTTTTTCACCACATCCTCGCCAACACCTATTGTTGCTTGTGTTCTTGATAATCGCCATTCTGATTGGGGTGAGATGGAATCTTAGGGTAGTTTAGATTTGCATTTCCCTTATTACTAGGGATGTTGAACATTTTTTCATATATCTGTTGATTACTTGTACATCTTCTTCTGTGAAGTGTCTGTTCATTTCCTTAGCCCATTTGTTGATTGGATTATTTGTATTCTTGGTGTAGAGTTTTTTGAGTTCTTTATAGATTCTGGAAATTAGCGCTCTATCTGAGGTATGGTTGGCAAAGATATTCTCCCACTCTGTAGGCTCTCTCTTCACATTTCTGATAGTTTCCTTTGCTGAGAGAAAGCTTTTAAGTTTGAATCTATCCCAAAGAAATTAAAGGGATACGAATAGGAAAAGAAGAACTCAAACTATCCCTGTTCGCTGATGACATGATTATATATTTAGAGGAACCTGGAAATTCCACCAGAAAACTTTTAGAACTCATAAGTGAATTCAGTAAAGTAGCAGGTTACAAGATCAATGCTCATAAATCCAATGCATTTTTATACATAAGTGATGAATCTTCAGAAAGAGAAATTAGGAAAACTACCCCATTCACAATAGCATTGAAAAAAATAAAATACTTGGGAATCAATCTCACAAAAGAGGTGAAAGACCTCTACAATGAGAACTACAGAACACTAAAGAAAGAAATTCAAGAAAACCTTAGAAGATGGAAAGATCTCCCATGTTCCTGGATAGGCAGAATTAATATTGTCAAAATGGCTATACTACCTAAAGTGCTATACAGATTCAATGCAATTCCAATTAAAATCCCAATGATGTACCTTGCAGAAATAGAGCAAGCAATTATGAAATTCATCTGGAAGAATAAAAATCCTAGAATAGCTAAAGCAATCCTCAGTAGCAAGAGCGAAGCAGGGGGTATTGCAATACCAGATCTTCAACTCTACTACAAAGCAATAGTAACAAAAATGGCATGGTATTGGTACCAAAATAGACAGGTAGATCAATGGTACAGAATAGAGGACATGGACACAAACCCAAATAAATACAATTTTCTCATACTAGACAAAGGTTCCAACAATATGCAATGGAGAAAAGATAGCCTCTTCAACAAATGGTGCTGGGAAAACTGGAAAACCATATGCAACAGAATGAAATTAAACCCCTATCTCTCACCCTACACAAAACTCAACTCAAAATGGATCAAGGACCTCGGAATGAGACCAGAGACCCTGCATCTTATAGAAGAAAAACTAGGTCCAAATCTTCAACTTGTTGGCTTAGGATCAGACTTCCTTAACAGGACTCCCATAGCACAAGAAATAAAAGCAAGAATCAACAACTGGGATAGATTCAAACTTATTTGGATTTAGAAATAGAAGGAAAGCTAAAGATAAATTTGAGTCCTATGAACTCTTCTAGTATGGGTCTAGCAAATTTTTTCTATATTGAGAAGGATCCTTCATTTGGATTATGAAATGCTACATTTTTTAGGGTCTTTTTTGCTGGAATTTTTTTAAGGGAACTAAAAGTGCGTTGTCCTTTTATTGTTTTATTTCTTTTATTATTAAGTTCTCACTTGTTTTAAGTATTCCCTGCACTTATTATTCGAAATGAAATTCAGAATTTCAGAGGCCATAATACTGGATTCTTCTCTTATGGGTATTTTGATATGAAATTTTTTCAAAGCATTTAGAGGTTTTTTGTTTTTGTTTTTGTTTTTTAGGATTGATCAGGTTCTCTACTTCCTAGATAAGGCAGCAATTTTAAAATGTTCTAGAAGTTCAAAACAGGAAATGAAACCAGAGAGTTCAGAATAAAACTGCTATTACTAGTCTTTGCCTTTTCTTTAGATTTTCAGAATTATTTTGTATTGAGAAAGACAAGAATTAACCTATGACTTTCTGTGCTGGAAAAGAAATCATGATAAATATGGGATGGCACAACACATACTGTAATGGTTAATTTGAATTGTCAACTTGATTAGATTAAGAGATTCCTACGATTTTGAGGCCCTTGGGTGTGTCGATGAGGATGTGTCTAGGAATGATTGGAATGTGAGATAGTGAACTGAAGTGGGCACCCTCCCTAAGAGTGGGAAGCACCACCCAAGAGGATGAAATAAAAGTTGGAAGAAAAAGGAAGCAGAGGCAGATGCAAGCTCTACTCTTCTTGAACAGGTTCTTGATTGTTGCTTTGATCGTCTGAGGATATCGGACTCTATTCACTCTTCCAAAGTAGACTTTGCCAGTGACTCTCCAGAGAGTTTCCAGAAGCCTTGGTCTTGGCCTAGGGTAGCACTGTTGATCTTTCTTGTTCTGGGGCTTCCGCCTCTTGGACTGTGCAGCTGCTGGTTCCTCCAGCTCTCCAGCCGCAGACTACCCTATTGGACTATCCAGCTTCTGGTCGTGTAAGCCAATCTAATAAATCCCCTTTTGTAATCATACTACCTGTTGATTCTGTTTCTCTAGAGAACCCTGACTAGTACACATACATCTTACGGCACTAAGCTATCAACACCTTGAGGCAAAGAAAAGCTACAGTTTTCTTTTTATTTTTTACTTTATATTTTGAAGTTAAGCTTGCAAACACTACTTCTCTTTTTATGAACCCCAAAACATTGAATGATTATGTCAAATAGGTCTATTTCAATTTATAATAAAGCTACACAAATTATGCAAATGCAAGTTCCAAATTACTTACATAATTTCTCTCTAATAGACAAACTTAACTTACTTACATCAATTATAAATATAAACAGGTACATTTTAAACCAAAAATATTAATACTCTTAATTGTTTTATAATTTTAATCTTAAAAATTTTCAAATCTGTTATTAGATATTTAACTACAAAATTTTAACTGAGTCGTATAACTTTACATACCCAGAGCCATTCATCTCAACATCATACAAGGGAGGTATTTCAGTATCTCATATAATTTGGGGTCAACTTCTCACCTCTCCTTAGGTAACAAGTGTAGGATAGGATGCTACCTACATCAAAGTTTCCAAACCAAATGATGTAGTCTCGGACGTTGACTGACTTCTAATTCATGTTTTCAACTTAAAGTTCATCTTTGGCTAGTAGATGGCATTTCTAAGTTCTTGGAATGTACCAACTTTTAGGGTCTGGTGGAAACACAGATTGACTAAAGGATGGTACTTCTGCAACTACCCATTGGTGGACAAAACTAACAGTAACCAAACACTGTCTATAAGCTTAATTTTGCCTCCACTATGTACAGTCAGATAATTCATAATCATGGTGCAAGAATCACACTAGGAGTTCCACTAAACAAACAAATTTCACACTTAATTTTAAGTTGTATTTATTTGTGCACAGTCATCTATCCAAATAATATTACCTTCATTAAATATCAACAATATAGCTCACCCTTACACAAACATTGACTTTCCTGTTCATTTTTATGTCAAGCAATTCATCAACTATAACTTATAGTTTTATATAACATATCTTAGTAATGCTGGATCCTGCTTTATTTTTTGACTTTTTTAAAAAAATAACTTCCTTGGAATGTGGGATCTCTTTTTCCCAAGTTGTGAGTCTGCTTAAGACTCTGCATATATTTCCTTCCTTCTTATCTTCCTTCTTATCTACTTTCCTTTCTTTCTCCCTCCCTCCCCTCCTACCTTCTTTCCTTTCTCTCTTTCTCTTTTTTCCTTCCTTACCTTGAGTTTACCCCGAGGTTTGCATTGCTTTATGATCTGCCAATGATTTGAGCAGAGGGTAGATTCAATAGCCTTTTGCCCATGAATTTCCCAGTTTCTGCCTTTCTATCCCTTTGTGGTTTGAAGAATATATTCACAGGACTCACAATGAGTTCTCACTTCCTTCCTGAATTTTATACTTTTTTCTGGGCTGTTGAGGTCATTCCTAAGGTCTCATTCCCTGGACATTCCTAAGGTCTCATTCTGCTTGGAATCTTTGGAGAATACATCTTTTCATTTATGTGACTCTCATTTCCACTGTTATCACTTGGTTAAATTTCTGTTTACATTGCCACTTGCCTCAACTATGATAAAAATCTGGGGATAACAAAGCTGCTGGAATTTACTGGCTGCTTTCCCTAAACTGAAAAAATCAACAGCTACCACCAGCAAAATATATTTTGGCAAAACAGATGGGAGAATATCTAGGCAAGAAAGCCACAAACTCCCATCATTTTCACCTGCAGCTCTCAAAATTGTTCAATAATAAATGCTCCTCAATTTTTTTTTAATCTGCCTTTGCTCAATTTGCAAAACCTTAGAATTGACCATTCTGACATTTTTTTCTTCACTGTGCCAGGGCAGTGGGATATGCTGTGAACAGAAAGTGCCTGGAGGCAGAGGGGAGACCTGTGATTTTTTGGAGAACACTTACAAGAGAACAGTGACTTTTTCAAGAAGAGGTCTGTAGCAACATTCTGATAGAGAGATCCCATCCCTCTTGGTGCTTTGTGAAGAAGCAGTACCTTCTCTCCCTCTGGTGTCTATCCAGTGTCATCGGCTGCACAGATGGCAAGCATACTTTCCATGGCACCCTCAGTTCCATACCTGTCCCCACTCATGGCAGAAGCTGTGACATCAGCAATAGCTTGTTTGTATGAGCAGCATTCCAAGGAGCAACTGTCCTGGTGTGTGTGGAAGAAAATAACTTGTACAGATCACACTAACATTACCTAGTTCCCAATGTGCATAAGAGCAAACCAGTGTCCATCAAGATAATACGTGTCTGGATTTTCCAGTCTAGGCTTACTTTCATTTTTCCTGTAACTTGGTTAGATTTTTAGGAACACAGAGATTAATTCAGGGACATTATGCTTTATTGTCCCCCTTTCCTTTAGTGATTATGCATATTTACATTAGAGTTAACTTAATACTTCTTACTTTTCCTAATGTTACAACCTTCACAATCACTAGTAACTTTTATGTTTGCATGTCAGTTCTGGATATTTATATAACTAGAATCATACGTGTGTGTCTTACTTATTTAATTTAGCATAACATTTACCAAACTTCTCTATGTTGTAGCATACATCACTATTTAATATTTTTTACATAAATATTTCACCATAGGAATATGCATTTTATCTATGCATTTATAAGCTGTTTCCAGTTTGGGACTGTACTGGTAAATTCTATCATAAATCATTTTCCATTTTTCTACAACATATACTTAGTGATGAAATTGCAAAATTGCATGGTAATCCTGTTCAAATTTTTAAGAAAAATGCCAAATGTTTTCCCATAATTGGAATCATTTTATAACCTGTCAGCAATAATAGAGAATTGTAATTATTGATATTCTCCCTAAAATGTTATTATATAACTTTTTGATTATAGGAATCCTAGTGTGTATGAAATACTATCTTTCTCTGATTTTGACTTGCCTTAACCTAAGACTTATTATAAGAATTTTCTCATTGACTTACTGGTCACATTAATATCATCTTCAGATTAAGTCAGTTTTAATACCTTGTCCGTTTTAAGTTGAATTATTTGTGGTTCTATCACTGAGTATAAGAGTAAGGAGCATTTAAGGAAGTACTCTAAATACCAAGATTTCACATTCACAATTTTCTAGTATATTTCTCCATTGAGGCACTTCCTTTTCTGTCTTGAACATATCTTTTAAGGTACAAAAATATTTAAGTTAGTGATAACCAAATGATCTACTATGTATGGTATCTATCTTGATAGCATATTAATAGCAGCCTCAAAAAATGCATTGGGGGAAAAGTTTTTCCTTCTCTTCTAACAGCAGAAAGGATTTGTGAAGAATTTGTGTGAATTATTCTTTAACTATTCAGTGGAATTAATCAGTGACTGCTCTGGTTCTGCTTTTTAAATTTTGGGTTTTTTTTTTTAGGATTTTTAAAATTACTAGCTTGACCTTTTACTTACTTTTAGTCTACTTATATTTTTTATTTCTGCTTGGGTCAGTATGGGGACTTTATATTTCTTTCTGTGTATTTATAGAGATTTGTCCATTTCATCTCAGACATCTCACATTTTGGTATCTGACTGTCCATATTATTTTTATTAGTTCTTTTGACTTGTAAGTTAAGAAAGAATATTCCCTTTTCATTCCTGATTTTTGATTGTCTCTCTTCCTTTACTTGGTGAATCAAGGTAAAATACTGACATTCTGCTGATCTTAAAAAACAAATTAGGTTTCATTTTTCTTCACAATTGTTTATCTAGGATTTATTTCACTTACTCCTATTTTAATTTACACTATTTTCTTCCTGCTACCTGCTCTGTGTTTAATTTTCTCTTCTTTTCCTGGTTTCTAGGTAGAAATACTCTATTTATGTTGAGACATCTTTTCTCTTTTTAATAAAGGAAATTAGAGCTACACATTTTCCTCTTAGCATTGGTGTTCCTGCCTCATGGATTTTGGCCTGCTGGTTTGTTGTTGTTTTCATTCATCATAAATTATTTTCTAATGTCCCTCAAGATTTCTATTACTAGTATATGAGTCAAATCTTTGACCTATATTGTTCCAGTTATAGAAATGCTCATTTATTATTTAATGTGTACAAAATCTTCACACTACTTCTAAATCATTTACTTCATATTTCCTTTTATTCTCCACTTAAGAAATCTTATGCTCAGAAAACAAAATAATTAAGTTTAAATTTTAAAATGACATTCCATTTTATTAGCCTCACTAATAAGCCTAAAGCACAATAGGTTCTTAAATTAAACTCTTGATGGTTTTGTTATTTATCCAGATGAATGTAATTATTACAATCAAATTAAGTAGCTGAAGAAAAAAAATCTTAAAATATCAATAGTTATTTTAGTCTTTGGCCCTGCATGTTTAGCTTAAAATTTTATTTTTAAGTGGCTACCTTAAAATTTCATTAACTTATTTTCTTTCAATTTGCACTTATTAGCATACTAAAATAATTATGGGATGTATTTCACCGAAATTTTTTATTTTTTCTAAAACATGATAAGTTTCAAAGAAACAAATTTTGGTTTTAAAATTCAAAGGGATCTTCTATTAATATGTTATAAGAAAAACACTTCCAGAAATCTCTCTAGAGAAAATTTAAGTAGTTTTAACCATCATTTTAGATTACATTGTATTGTTTAAGCTTTGATTCAATTAGACTTTAAATAAAATTTTAGATGGGTGGTGGAATTTCATTCAATTATTCTGTTTAGTAAGATTATAATTTATTTATTTATTATTAAGATTATAAATTTATTTCTATTATCCTTTCCCCCTACATTCTATGAATAATCTCTTAAAGAGCAGGGACTAATTAATCAGAATCTTTAGGGAGTAACGTGAACATTTCTTTTAAATTGTGATATTTAAAACCAATTTAAAAATTCTTTTGTTCCCACGCTTTGGGAAATAAAAGTCTAAAACAGAGAACTTTTTAATGACTAAAGAAATTTCAATTTATTAATTATTTATGATAATTGATTAAGTTATATTTTTTCTGTGATCATTTCAAACATTACTTTCATAGAATAGAGCTTAAAATTTTCAAACGCTAATGCATATAATGAGTTTATCAATAATTAACAAATGCTGCTTTGTTGTAACACAAGATATTTTAACCTCAATCATTGAACAGACATCCTAGTTAATGAATATTTTCACTTAGGTCATATTTAATTAAAATTTCAACTTTTTAAATAATTGTTTTAATTTTTATTCTGGTTCCTTTACATGGTTAGTACTCAGTGACTATTGCGACTACAGTTTTATATTACAGGATATGTAGACTAGGCTTTGTGGTACTCAGGAAGCTGAGGCGGGAAGATTGAAACTTGGAGGTCAGCCCTGAGCAACTGACACCCTGTCTCATATGATTGAAAGTGCTGGTGTGTAGATCAGGGGTAGAACACTTGCCTCTTAAGCACGCAATTGTGTGTTTAATTCTCAGCAACACCTGCACACACGCACCTACGCACAGAAATAAAACACAATTAAAATTACCTATAAATTCCTTTATTTTTAATTTATTATTTATTTGTTCTAATTAGTTATACATGACAGTAGAATGCATTTATGCATTTTGATAAATCACACATAAATGGAGTTTAATTTCTCATTTTTCTGATTGTACATAGTGTAGGATCACATTGGTCATGCAGTCATATACGTGCAGGAGGTAAAATGTCTGCTTCACTCTACTATCTTTCCTACCTCATACCCCTTCCCCTTCCTTCACAACCCTTTACCTAATCTAAAGTAACTCTTTTCTTCCCTGCCCCCACCTTTATGGTGAATTAACATCCACATATCAGAGAAAACATTTGGCCTTTGGTCTTTGGTTTTCTGGGTTTGGTTTATTTCACTTAGCATGATATTCTCCAACTCTATCCATTTACCAGCAAATGCCATAATTTCATTCTCTTTAAAGCTGAGTAGTAAATCTCTTGATTTATGTTCTAATTGATAATTAATACTTATGTATACTTTTGGAGTACAATGTGATATTTTCATCTATTTGTGCATTATGAAAGATTTTATGGAACTAATTAATCTTTGATACATGTATTTGAAAATGCCAAATATTTTTAACCCATTGTAATCTGTGAATTTTATTGAAAGTGATCATAGGCTATACTATGAGCTTTGAGCTGCCATAACAAAATGACATAGATTAGGTAATATTAGCAACAGAAATTTATTTTTAATGATTCTAATGAATAGAAAGTTCAAGTCCAAGGGACCAACTGGGTTGGTTTCTGGTGAGAGCTCTCTCTCTGACTTATAGGTCTTTTACCCTTCAATCCTCAAATGGCAGAAAGAGCAAGGTCTATTGTCTCTTCTTCTTCTTATACAGGCATAATGCCTATCAGATTAGGTTTTTACCCTATGACCTCAATTAGCCTTTACCACCTGTCCATGTGTCCTGTATTCACATTAGTCACTTTAATGACTAGAACAGGAACATACTAATGGTGGGAGAAGCACAACTCAGTGTCCAATGCAGCAAAAATGATCTAGGTTCTTGATAAGCAATATTGAATTTATCCTTGGCTATTCATTGCTATTTAGTGTATTATATCCTTTTAATCTTAGGTTTCTTTTGTACATATCTCTAACCTAAATGTATTTAAAAAGGGTTATAATTAATTTGGAATAGGCACATAATACAGAATTTTACAATACCAGGATCTTTTAATTGTAATTCAATATACTTATAATCTATCACATCTTTCTTAAATAATGATGAATAAAATTGGTTCATATTGGGGATGGGGGGGAATACTTCAGTGGTAGAGTGAATGCTTAGCATGTACAAGTTCCTGAGTTTAATCCCTACACACACACACACATGCAAGTCCATTTATTATCTGAAAATAAAACTACTAGTATTTTAGTTTTTCTTCAGATAGCCATTATAACTTAACCAATTTGTTTTAAGTATTTGACATTAGATCACTGATCTCATGGTGATAATGATGATAATCATAATAAAAATAAAATAACAAATATGCAGTAAGAATTTTATATATAAGTTATATATAACATTTCATAATGAAGTCTCTTCCAATGTGTACAGCACCATGTGATTTATCTTTACTAATTTACCAAGTTTAGAAAATTGGAAAGGTTTATAAACTACTTGAAGATTATATAGCAAGACAAACAACAGTGTTTTTTTAAAATTTGTTCTATTTAGTTATACATGACAGCAGAATGCATTTTGATTTATTGTACACAAATGGGATTTTAATAGGAATTGCATTAAATCTGTATAACACTTTTGGTAGTACGACCATTTTGACAATATTAATTCTGCCTACCCAAGAACATGGAGAGCTTTCCATCTTCTAAGGTTTTCTTTAATTTCTATCTTTGGTGTTCTGTACTTTATATTGTAGAGGTCTTTCACCTCTTTTCTTAGATTGATTAACAAATAGTTTACTTTTTTTGAGGCTATTGTGAATGGGGTAGTTTTCCTAATTTCTCTTTCAGAGATTCATCACTTAAATAGAAATGCACTAGATTTATGAGCATTGATTTTATATCCTGCTACTTTGCTGAATTCATTTGAGTTCTAAAAGTTTTCTGATGGAATAGGTTGATTCTCTAAACATAGAATCATGTTGTTGGCAAATAGTGATAGTTTGAGTTCTTCTTTTCCTATTTGTATCTCTTTAATTTCTTTCGCCTAATTGTTATGACTAAAGTTTCAAGGACTATGTTGAATAGAAGTGGTGAAAGAGGGCATCCCTGTCTTGTTCCAGTTTTCAGAGAGAGTGCTTTCAATTTTTATCCATTTAGAATTATGTTGGCCTTAAGTGTAGCATAGATAGCCTTTACAATGTTGAGGTATGTTCCTACTATCCCTATTTTTTGTTTTGAACATGAAGGGGTGCTATATTTTATCAAATGCTTTTTCTGCATCCATTGAGATGATCATATGATTCTTATATTTAAGTCTACTGATGTGATGAATTACAGTTATTGATTTCCAGATGTTGAACCAACCTTGCATCCCTAGGATGAATTCCACTTGATCATGGTGCAATATCTTTTAAATATGTTTTTGTATGTGCTTTGCCAGAGTTTTGTTAAGGATTTTTGCATCTATGTTCATCAGGGATATTGGTCTGAAGTTTTCTTTCCTTGATGTGTCTTTGTCTGCTTTTGTTATCAGGGTGATACTAGCTTCATAGGATGAGTTTGGAAGCATTTCCTCCTTTTCTAGTTCATGGAATACTTTGAGGAGTATTGTTATTAGTTCTTCTTTGAAGGTCTTGTAGAATTTGGCTGAGAATTTGTCGAGTCCCAGGCTTTTCTTGGTTGGTAGGCTTTTGATGGCATCTTCTATTTCATTGCTTGAAATTGATCTGTTTAAATTGTGTATATCCTCATGATTAAGTTGGGTGGTTCGTAAGTCTCTATAAATTTATGATGTCTTTGAGATTTTCTTTTGTTGGAGTATAGATCTTCAAAATTACTTCTAATTATCTTTTGTATTTCAATAGTGTCCATTTTGATATTTCCTTTTTTATCATGAATTTTATTAATTTGAGTTTTCTTTGCTTCTCTTCATTAGTGTGTCTAAGGGTTTATCAATTTTGTTTACTTTTTCAAAGAACCAACTTTTTGTTTTGTCAATTTTTTGAATTGTTTCTTGTGTTTTGATTTCATTGATTTCAACTCTGATTTTAATTATTTCCTGTCTTCTACTAATTTTGATATTGATCGTTTCTTCTTTTTCTAGGCCTTTGAGATGTAATGTTAGCTCATTTACTTGTTGACTTTTTATTCTTTTAATGTATGAACTCAGTGCATTGAACTTTCCTCTTACTACTGCTTTCATAGTGTACCAGAGATTTTGATACGTTGTACTGGTGTTCTCATTTACACCTACACATTTTTTAATCTCCTCCCTGATGTCTTCTGCTATCCATGCATCATTCAATAGCATATTATTTAGTCTCTAGATGTTGGAGTATTTTCTATTTTTTATTTTATCATTCATATCTAATTTCATTCCATTATGATCTGATAGAATCCAGGGTAGTATATCTATTGTTTTGTGTTTGCTAAGAGTTGCTTTGTGGCATATTATATGGTCTAATTTAGAGAAAGATTCATGTGCTGCTGAGAAGAAAGTATAGCCACTTGTTGATGAATGGAATATTCTGTATATGTCTGTTAAATATAAATCACTGATTGTATTATTGAATTCTATGATTTCTTTGTTCAGTTTTTGTTTGGAAGATCTATGTATTGGTGGGAGAGTTGTGTTAAAGTCACCCAGTATTATTGTGTTGTGGTCCATTTGATTCTTGAAATCGAGAAATTTTTGTTCAATGTACATAGTTACTCCATTGTTTGGGGCATAAATATTATTATTATTATGTCTTGTTGATGTATGATTCCCTTAAGCAGTGTGAAATTTCCTCCTTTATCCCCTCTGACTAACTTTGATTTGAAGTCTACTTTATCTGATATGAGAATAGAAACTCCTGCTTTTTTGTGGAGTCAGTGTTCATGATATGTTTTTCCCATCCTTTCACCTTCAGTCTTTGGAGGACTTTTCCTATGAGATGAGTCTCTTGAAGGCAGCATATTGTTGGGTCTTTTTTAAAAATCCAATCTGTCATTCTATGTCTTTTGTTTTATGAGTTTAGTCCATTAACATTCAGGATTATTATTATTATTCAGATACGATTTGTATTCCTGGTCATTTTGGCTTATTTTTGATTTTTAATTTGACTTGGTTTCTCCTTTGATTGGCTTTTCCTTTAGTGTAGTTCCTCCCTTTGCTGACTTTATTGTTTTTCATTTCCTCCTAATGAAATATTTTGCTGAAAATGTTCTGTATTACAGGCTTTCTATTTGTAAAAATTTTTAACTTTTGTCTATCATAGAAGATTTTTATTTCATCATCAATCTGAAAGTTAGGTTTTCTGGATGTTAGATTTTTGGTTGGCATATATTTTCTTTCAGCACTTGGTATGTATTGTTCCAGGACCTCCTAACTTTTAGAGTCTGCGTTGAGAATTCTGCTGATATCCAAAATGTTTTCTGCCTATCTGTAATCTGATACTTTTTTCTAGCGACCTTTAAAATTCTATTCTTATTTTGTATGCTGGACATTTTCATGATAATGTAACTTTCTGTGGATCTGTTGTAATTTTGTACATTTGGTGTCCTGTAAGCCTCTCGTATTTGATTTTCCATTTCATTCTTCAAATTTGGGAAATTTTCTGGTATTGTTTTATTGTATAGATTATTTATTCCTTTGGTTTTTCATTTCTGTGCCTTCCTCCCCAATAATTCTTAAATTTGATCTTTTCATGTTATTCCATAATTCTTGGAGGCTCTGTTCATGATTTCTTACCATCTTCTCTGTGTGGTCAACTTTATTTTCAAGATTAAATAGTTTGTCTTCATTGTCTGAGGTTCTGTCTTCCATGGGATTTAGTCTGTTGGTGATACTTTCTATTGAGTTTTTAATTTGGTTCATTGTTCCCTTCAAGGATTTATGTTTGTTTGTGTTTTTCAGAATCTCTATCTCTTTATTGAAGTAATCTTTTATTTCCTGCATTTGCTTTTTTAGTTCTTTATTGAAGTGATCTTTTGTTGTTGTTGCCTGCATTTGCTCTCTTTTATCACTTTACTTTTGCAGATCACTCTAATTATGTACATTCTGAACTCCTTTTCTGACATTTCTTCTACTGTGCTGTCAATGGATTATATTAATATAACATCTCAGTTTGTTTGGGGTGCTTTCTTCCTTTGTTTTTTCATGTTGTTCGTATGTCTTCCCCTCTATCAGTTCAGATATGAGGCATTACAGTTTCCACCATATAGATTTATAGAGTTCCTGCAGGTTTCCAATACCTCACCTTTAAGGGGGAGATTAATATTTACAGCACCCAATAGCCCCTATTAAGACGTTAACAGTTTTGTTGTAATAAACAGAGATGATGTGTGTGATTATTATCAACAACATAAATATTAGGTTTGCAATAAAGTCTACAATTTCTAATAGTGAAAAAAAGAGAATGGGGAAGGGGTATGGAATGAGATGTTAATAAAGTAAGAGTTGAGAATGTAGAGGTACTAGATCATAGGAAGAGCAAAAGAGGAATCGAAAGAAGGTGGTTATTAGCAGGAGAAAAGAGAGAAAGAGACACCAAGGAAACAGATAAATAAGAGGAAAATAGAGTTAAAAAAAAGAAAAAAAAGTAAAAAAAATAAGAAGAAGAATCTACAACAAAACTGTAATATACTATTCAAACCTTCCAGTGCTCAGTAGCCACATGCATGAAGAGTATTTGATTTCAAAAATGTTGGGGACGTGAGAGCAGGAACAATAAAAGAAAAAATATGGAAAATTAAGAAAAAGACTCTTGAAGGAAATTGAACAATTCTTTCTGTTGAAGTTCAATGTCTTCTCTGCTTCTCTTCTCTTCAGGTAGGTGGGGAGGTGGAGTTGTCTGGAATTTGCTGGTAACTCCACTCTTAGGATGATGACAGTTACTAAGGTGAGAGGAGTAGACTTGCAGTGGGACTCCTGGAGGCAGGGTATAGAATTGCCAGGCCCTCTGGAAGACTGCACTCCTGGGCTTTCTTTTAGGGTCCACTTGCGTGATATGCAGGAGCCTGGTCTTAGTCACTTCCCTCACTTGTGTACCCCACAATTCCTGGTTTCTAATTTAGTCTCTAAATTGTATTTCTCCTGCCCCTGCCCTTTCAACTTCCCACTCAGGAACCTCTCTCCCTGGAGGTCCTGGGAACGGAGCAGCAGGACCTGTGTATGTGCCTTTTGCAGACAGCTGTTCCATATTGTGCAAATCAGGACCAAGTGTTGAGAGTTGTGGGCCAGCTGCATAGCTATAAGCACTGGGTTGGGTTGGTGGCTATGGGGTGGTTGGGAGACTGGGGATTCAGGAGCAGGAGGGCCCTGTTGATTGTCAAACTGGTGGGTCCAGGTGATCAGCAGATGCTGTATTGGGGAGGGAGTCATGAACCAGGCTGATGTCAGGTCCCAGCAAGTGCTATCCAATTTATCTCTGGGATCCCCATGGGTGGCAGGCTGGTTGGCTTGGACAGGCTGGAATCTAGATGCTCTTATACTCTTTTATACCTACCGACCCTTTGCAAAGCTCTCTCCTGCCTCTGTAGTAATATGGTGGCTAGCAGAGATACCTCAGAGGTAATCAAGCCTGAAGGGCCCTTAGTGATGATCTTTCAGGTCCTGGCTATTATCCCTAGATGAAAGTGGCCATATCCCTAGTTGGTGGAGAGAGCAGTGGCTAAACTGTAGGTTCCTTGATAATGAGCTTCTAGTGTCCAGCAGTGTCCCAAGATGGAGACTGCCCTGGCTAAAGATGGTGGCTGTGGCACTGAAGGTAATCCAAGATGGCAACAGAGGTGCCCCAACATGGAGGCTGTCATGCGTTGGTAGACGGAGAGTTGCAGCACACAGTGTTTCCATGTGGGGCACTGGGCTGGATCTGCAGGGGCAGATGCTTGACTGGATCTTTTTTTTTTTTTAATTGACATTACTTTCCACTAAAAAGATTATCTTCTTAAATACTTGTTATATTGTCTACCCAATAAGTTTTCTGAATTAAAATTGTTACCTTGTTTTCCAACATATTTATGAATATTGCACATTTTTACCCTAGTAATTTTTGGTGATAATTGCATATTATTAGATAAATGAATAATACCTAAATCTTCCATTATAATATATAGGTTTAACTTAAATTACCTGACAGGAAGTTTGGAAGACAAAGTAGGGCAAGTTACTTTTATGAATCATTTAAAAAAGTTATTTGATCTTTGAAGAAAAATCCATAAAACTGAACAGCGGTATAAAATTCAAATCAAGAAGGGAGTTCTCCTTCTACCTGTATAGAAAGGCAGAAAAATGGGAATAAGATTGATCCAGTTCTTACAGCAAGAGGAAACCAAACAATTTGAGTCCATAAAGGAATTAAGAGTCACACTACCTCCAAGCTGACTGAGTTCTTGGGAAAAGGAGACATAGAACAGGAACACAGGGTCCTCAGTGCCAAAGCATGAGAGGAAGGGATGCAAGACATCACAGAGGCAGGAAGGAAGGACAGCTCAGCTTTCAGATAAGTTGCTATGAGAGTGTGAACTAGCATATAGAACCCTGGGAGCAGCAGACGCAAGGGACGTTTGAGCGACTGGCAGTTTACTAATAAGTGGGATGACATGGAGTTCTCACAAGAAAAGAGCACTGGGGGAGCAAAAATCTGTCCCAAGTGAACAGGATTTCAGGAGGAAAGTGGCTTCATTACAAGATTGAAGTCTCTCCAACCTGTAGCCCCAGATTTTTTTCTCCCTCCAAAATGAAAACTGGAAGCTACTAGAGAAGTGTTGGTGGGAGAAGTTGGTGTCTACAAAAGTAGAAAAGGGAATTTTGGAGAAATTTCTTGTTTCAATACTGGTAATAGTTACATAATTGTTTTTCAAAATTAAAAAAAAAAAAAAAAAGAGAAAAGAAAAAGAAAAACTACACCAGGAAGGGTAAATTGACTCAATGAAAATGACATCTAAGAAATGACATCTGAAAAAGGCCGTGCCCATCCCCAAACACAAAATTAGGTATTGCTTATGTCAATGTGAGTCTCTGGCTAAAAGCAGATGGGCAAAACAGTACATTGTACACCTTAAATAAATATATTTTAAAAAATAGCAGATGGGTCTCTTGCTGGAGCAATGCAAGTGGGAGCAGCAGAAGCCCTGGCTCAGAGCCAGACACCACAGATCATTTTAAGGAAATGACAGGCAAGTCAGGCATGGGTGGGGAGTAGGCAATAGCCAAGTTCCATAATGTGAAGCTAAAGGAAAGAGACACAGAAGAACACTCTGTAGACCAAAAAGACCATTGAGCAGGACAAGCAGAATGATATTTCCTAAGAGTTCAGAGAATTCCCCACCCACCATCTCGAGATCCTAGTTGTGATGAGGACAAGGAGCCACCTGCAAGATGAACATGAACCACAAGCTGTGCTGTGAACCCAGCACTCTAACAGATGTCACCAGTCTGTGGGTCTCTGAGGGGACCCTCAATGCACTGCCAAATTTTCTGCTATGCTCTGGCATATTATAGAAAGTGACTTGTACAAATAATGAAAATAAAGCATACCTCATGGGAAAAAAAAAAAAAAAACTAAAGCAGATTGTTCAATAAACCAGACATTAGAAAGAAAAATACTTACAAGTAGAATCATTAAAAAGAAAAAAATGAATGCATAAAAGCAGAGAAAAATAGTACTTATCAGAGATTGGAAAGAGGAGGATGGAAGAAAATGGGAAGATGTGGGTTAAGGGATACAAAATATGGTTATGGAAAGTAAATGAGATCTTTGAACAGCTTGGGCATTGTAGCTAATAGCATTGCATTATATACTGGTCATTTTCCAAAAGAAAAAAAATTATGTACTCTTACCACAAAAGAAAGAAAGGAAAGAAGGAAGGAGGGAAGAAAGGAAGGAAGGAAGGAGGGAAGAAAGGAAGGAAGGAAGGAAGGAAGGAAGGAAAGAGAAACTACTGGTGCAAGTCTCAGTGTCAAGTACAGTAAAATCTGGAGTTCTCATAGCCAAGAGCAGGAAGAGAGAGGCACTGGATTCCAGAAGAGAGGAAGCAATTTCCTTCTTCTATGACCTATTTGTTCTCTTCCACCAACCAGGCAGACCTCCCTCGATTCAGTCAGTTTTATACCCAAAACTAACCACCACAGAAACATTTTCCGTATGTCATCTTCTGATAGTTTTTCTACTTTCAGATATTTTGTTTAAGTTTTCTATGGTATTTTATTACAGCTATGTGAGCAATTAAAGAAGACTGAGTGACAGGATAGAGAGAAAAAGATGGAGGCATACATAGACACACATAAATTTATTCAAATATACAAGAGTGACACTGGAAGCTGCTCTTGTCCTCAGAGTAATTATCCAACCCAAAGATGGAAACTGAGAATCCAGAAAATATATATCAACTGGTGGTTCATATTAGCTTAGGAAAAAATCAACAATTCCATTTACCCAATAATTTTATTTTGAATTAAACATAAGTTGATCAAATGTTAGACAATTTAAAGTTATAACAAAGTAATATATTGATATCTCTAAATACACTTTTATAATAAGCACCATAAGTAATTATGCTTAAAAATGCCACAAAATTCATAATGAACATGTAACTCAGTATCTAAATTTCTCAGATGAAGAACTTGAGCATGACAAAAGACCAAAAGATACTTAACTCCAATCTTAAAATTAGAGTTTTCCTTGACTTTAATCATAGGACATAATAACATTAAGACCTACCTGAAATGATATTCTGTATTACAGACATGTTTTCCCTTAATTTTCTTGTACAGTAATAGTCCACCTTTTGATCCAGTTATCCCACTACTTGTTTCATATCCAAAGGACCTACAATCAGCATACTACAATAATGCAGCTGCATCAATGTTTATGGCAGTTTAATTCACAATAGCTAGATTGTGAAACCAACCTAGATGCCCTTCAACTGATGAATGGATAAAGAAACTGTGGTATATATATACAACAGAATATTATTCAGCCATAAAGAAGAGTAAAATTATGGCATTTGCAGGTAAATGGATGGAATTGGAGAATATCATATTAAGTGAAAGAAGTCAATACCAAAAAGCCAAAGGTCGAATGTTTTCCCTGAAAAGTGGAGGATGATATATAATGGGGGTGGGAGGGGTAGGGTGTGAGAGAAGAATGGAGGAACTTTAGATTATGTAGAAGGGAATGAGAGGGAGTGGGGTATGAAAAATGGTGGAATGAGACAGACATCATTACCCTATGTTCATATATGATTGCATGAATGATGTGAATCTACATCATTTACACCATAGAAACAAAAAGTTGTACTCCATTTGTGTACAATGAATCAAAATGCAGTCTGTAAAAATAAAAAAAAAAAGTAAATTCAATTTATATTTGGTAGTCAGTATCTATCACCTCAGCTAGCATAGTAATTCCTGTTTCTGTGCCCATAATTCAGAGGCAAGAAGACCCAGAGGTGCCAGACAACAAATAGGCTAAATTCCCATTCGGGCATTATCCTAGCACCCAATGAAAACATTCTTTGCTTTGGATCATAAACCTATAAGTAGCGTGATTTGCTCTTCTTGATGGTACAAAGAGTGTTGCAGTCAATTTTTTTGCTCCTGTGACCAAAAGACCTAATGAGAACAGTTTTAGAGAAGGAAAAGTTTATTTTGTGGCTTACGGTTTCAGAGATTTCAGTCAATAAGTGGCCAACTCCATTCCTTAGGGCCTAAGATGAGGCAGAACATCAAAACTGAAGGGAGTGTCTGAGGTAAGCAACTGGGGACATGGAACCAGAAAGCAGAGAGAGAGAGAGAGCGAGAGAGAGAGCGAGAGAGAGAGAGAGAGAGAGAGAGAGAGAGAGCTCCACTCCTCAGGGACAAAATATATAACATACCTCAAAGGCCCACAGTGACCCACCACCTCCAGCCATACCCCACTTGCCTGTAGTTACCACCAATTTAAACCAGGTGATTAAATGCCTGGGCTAAACTTTCTTACATGTCTAAACTTTCTTACATTGTCTCACATATGAGCTTTTGGGGGACACCTAATATCCAAACCATAACAGAGAGGATATATAAAGAAAATATTTTATTAATTGTTTTTCATTATAAGTTAAAAAAATATTTAAATATAATTAGTTGCCAGGTTCTCTACAAACTATGGAGTCTGCTTGGACTGTCTTAATAAAGAACATTTATTTAAATCTATTACTTTTCTCACAGAATTATTGAGAGTACCAAATGCAGAGACTTAGCATAACTATTGACAGCACCAGACTATCTTTTCCTCACCAAATAACTATTGCATCAGCTGGCAAATTTTCTCTATTATCAATGAAAACCAGACTTTTCAAGCAGCACCTGAAGTGTGGTAAGCTGACAACTATATGCTGAATACTTACCTTAAATTTTCATTTCTAGTTCACATTTTGAGGGGTGGGTTGAGACTAGGACTATGGCTACATGTCTAAGGTCTGACCTCTAAGATATGATTACATGTCAATTTATCCCATTGTGATCATGTGTTGAAGTACAGTTCAGATATGTAATAAATTTCCACCTACCCCTGCATTCTTGATGTTCAACACCAATGTATAGCCATGGTTTTGTATGTAATCATCCAATTCAATCACATTCTTCTTTATCATCAGATAACAATCCTTCATAGGCAAGATCTCCTCTGAGTTTATACTCAGAAGGAGAAAATCCAAAATATCTTCAGTTACCAACCCCGTCTTTAAGTTTACATTTTTTGCTGAAAACTACTGTTTATATTTCCTTGAGGTCTGTCATAATGCTATCTTGAACTTCCCTCACATTCAGTTGTACTATTTATAACCAACAAAAAAATTAAATATAATACCAAGGAAACTAAACAAATAGAAAAATTAGGGTATATGTTAAAGTTCTTTTGCAACTGACCATGAGACTGTAATTATGTTTCATATTTATACTGTACCAATCATTTTGTGTTCCTGTGGCTACCTGTCAAAACTCATCTGATTTTTAAATTTCTTGTCTGTAAAAACTAATATCTACATTGTCATGATCCCAGAAAACCATAGCCCTAATAAGAATTTGGCCACTTAAATAAGACCAAATTTGAAACAGTATTAAACATAATATAATAGAGATTTAGTATGTTCAGGTGGCTTCTATATGTAATTTAAGCTAGTTTTATACAAAACAAGATTCAATTCATTATTAAAATGATGCATGAATATTTTGATAGTCATTGAATTTGCTAAATCATGGTGCAACTTATTCTAATGTACAGCATTCCCATGTTTTTATAAATGCGTTTATTTTTTAGACAGGTACATTTTACTTGTATTAATGAAACAAGAATCAGTTGGCATTTGAAAAATTTTATTCCTGAGTTAATGAAAAAGTAGGGTATGTTATAGTGGTGATAATACTGTGTTTTAGTCAGCTATTTCACTGCAGCGACTAAAAGATCTGATCAGAAAAATTGTAGAGGAGGAAAAGTTTATTTGAGGGCTCACAATTTCAGAGGTCTTAGTTCATAGAAGGTGGTTCCATTCTTTGGGGTTCAAATTGAGGCTAAACATCATAGTGGAAGAGTGTGGCAGAGAGAAACAGTTCACATGTTGATCAGGAAGCAGAGAGACTCCACTCTCTGGATACAAAATATATACCCCATAGCCTCACCCTCAATTAGCCACTTCTTCCACCACACCTCACCTGCCTCCAATTAACACTCAAGTTAATCCCATCAGGGATCAATTCACCGATTATGTTAAGACTCTCAAAACCTGATAATTTCTCTTCTGAACCTTCCTGCATCATCTCATATGTGACCTTTTTGGGGCACCTCATATCCAAACCATAGCATACTGTATTAAGAACAAATTATTAAATTCTCCACAAAAGAGTGTAAAGAACTACTATTTGACAGATATCAAAAATATGCAATAATTTCATGAAATAAATAAAATACCTTCTGGTAGATTGATGTGAATTTGCACTGTAGAAATTCTCCTTTCCCTTTAGTCTATTTATTAGAAGGACTTTATTTATCTACTTTGCTACGGTTCCAATTGTATAGGATGAAATGAACCAAACAGTTGTTAAAATATAACCAGGTGCTGGTCATGGTTATTGAACTGATAAATGTGGAAGTATGGAAAAATTTGGAGAACAGAGGAATGGAACAGATAGAATACTATGGAAATCGCCTGCCTTACAAATGTTTGATGAGCAAGAGAGCCATATTTTATTTATTTATTTTTTCTAAAAGTAACTTGGACATGTGTGTAGGTCATTGGGTTTTCAATGATCTTATCTGAGGCTTCACAGTCATGTCTCCAGCCACTGAGAGGACACATGTGGGTTAGGGGGATCTTGATGCTAAAGGCTATGAAAGTGACCACACATGTGTCAGGAAGGTCCCAAATGGCTGTAGTTAGGCTCTCTCACTGAGCCTTCCAGCAGCCTATTTTCAGTGTACAGTTAAGGTCATAAACACTCTGATTCAGCATATGTACTTAGGGTCATAAACATTTTCTTGTGAGCATGTGCCCACTGATGTAAACTCTTGGCAGCATGCCTTCTTTGTCTGGGTAAATGGAATTATCTGAGAGTTGGCTAGGAGCTACTCTCAGCTCTGAATAAAGAATGACTACTATCTCAACTACATCTTGCATATTCTTTCAAATACCAGAGCCCCAAACCCTGTTTCCTGGGCCTGAACCTCAGCCTTAGCATGACAGCATGTCGGAAAGAAGCTGAGGCAGGGGAAAGCCTATGCGCTCACTTGTGCATTTTCAGGATGCTCCAGAAATCAACAATGCATCTTTGTGAAGGTGCCACATTTTGTAAGCCTGTCATACAGAGATAACAAATTTATATATATAACTGTGCTGCTATAACAAAATATCTGAGAAATTTAAAATAACAAAATGTATTTCTTGAGTTCTGGAGGTTGGGGGTCCATAATCAAGGTACCACTAGGTTCACTAGGTTTGGATCAACATTACAATAAGTTGTCCCATGTGTCCTAAGAGCAGACCCCTATCTGGTAAGGGCTGCATCTTCTGAAGGGAAGGAAAATTGTCTTCACGTGACAAAAGATGAAAGGACAAGAGAATCTAGTGCTGTGTAAAGCATCTTTTCTAAGGGTCTCAGCCCTAGTCACAAGGAAAGGAGCCTATGACTTAATCACCTCTTAAAGACCCCACATCCTAATACTATCCCATTGGCAACACCTGAATTTTGGAAGGGATTCCTGTGGGAAGCCAGCCTTATTTAGCAGAATCAGACTAGGTTGAGCCATGGGATGCAGAAGCCTGGCTTCTAAGAAGGAACTGCCAGGAAGCATGTGACAATGTGTGAGAGTGGTTCCCTGTCCCCTTCTTGAATTTTCCCCCTAAGAGAATGGCTTCCCTAACTCACCCTATCCTGTCCATCACAGAAGAAACTCCTCCTGGCCCTGGCCTGCTTTATCTGTATGTTATAAATAAAAGAGAGTTGGGCGAGTTGTTGTTGTAAGAGGCCAGAGATGGTATGGCCAGACCCGTCATGCCCCCTCTCATTTTAAGAGTATTTACTCTTGTCTGTTTATTAAGTAGATAAGTTTTTTGGGTAATAGAAAAACTGCCAACATCCTCCTCTGGCAGTTAACCTTTTCTCCTTCACATGGGACATGGCAGAGAAGATCCCACAGACACCTTCAAACCATAGCAACATAGCAGCAGCAAATCAACAAATGATTATGGATAGTTGTTTGTTAAGAAAGCAAACAATAATCAACAACAATCATTTTCAGACTGGTAAATAGGAAGATAATGCAGGTGATAAAATAGTACAACACACTTCTTCTATTCCACTCAGAGATTTTGGAATCATAAATCTACCCTTTATGGGAGGGTGAGATTAAGCTATAGGAGTAAGACACGTTCACATTTTAAATACAGAGTGGCCTTATTCCTATAAATTAAAATGTTGTTTTATATTTTTCATTGACGTGAACAAAGGAACTGACGAGAACAATATAGAGTAGAAAATTTTTATTCTGGCTCATGATTTCAGAGGTTTGGTCCATGGTTGGCTGATACCAAAGCTCTAGGTCCAAGCACATCATGGCACAAGGGCGTGGTGGAGGAAGGCAACTCAGGACATAGCCGCTAAGAAGCAAAGAAACTTGGCTCATCAGGGAAAACATAACCCCAAAGGCATAGACCCTGTGACTCACCTCCAGTAACTCCCCACCTACTTACAGTTACCAACCAGCTAATCCACTGAGTAGGACAAATCCACTGATTAGATTACAATTCCATAATCATTTCTCCTCTGAACATTTTTGCATTATCTCACAGATGAGCTATTGGGAGATACCACATATCCAAACCATAACAGTCATCTTAATAATCAAAACTATATAAGCAGTTATTAAAATCAGGAAGGCGACCTATTATTTAATGGAAAAAATTGGTTTAACACGACATAATTGTTACTATAAAAATAAAACCAAATCATGTTTACATTTCATAGCAAAATTATTCATGTGTATATGGCTTCACAGATACAAATATACATAGATTGTGTGTGTGTGTGTGTGTCTGTGTGCGCATGTGTAAAATTAACCTTTTGATAAACTTGTCGGTTCAAATAAATGGTACTATAGCCATTAAAATATGAATGGCAGAAATTCTGATTGGTTTAGTACATTAAATGTTAATATATATACATTTTATTGACAAGATTTTAAATTTTATATTCCATATCAAACATGGATTTAATATATTAAAATATGTGTGGAAAAATGGTGTCATAAATATTCACCATTTATTCTGTTACTATTTCATTGTTGCTTGGATAAGAATAGCTCTGACATCATTCTGCAATGTAGGACATGTTTAATCTTTATTCTCACCACATGCAGATTTGTCGTGGGGACACCCAACAAACCAACAGTACAAGACTCTAAAAGATGTAGTCCCCATAGATTTGGCAGATTTCTCATCATCTCCAAGGTCATAATTATTCAGAAAATTGAGAACTACATAACCTAAGGAATTGATAGAGATCACAGTCTAGTCACTTTAATACTAAAAGGTTTAACTTCCTATGAAATTAGAAACACTCACAAAGACTAAAAGCAACAGAAGAGATATATTCCAGCCAAGTTAATAAAAATGCCCTACAGCTATGATCCGTAAGATGGAGTCTGATGGGGATTAAAGATGTCACTTTAAACTCTCTTGCAGTACTCATACCTTCTGAAATTTTAAAGTTAAAACAGAACCTAGCCTAAAACTTTACATTCAAATGTCAGAAGACATTTAAAATATTTTATACATAATGCATATTTTCAGGTTTCTGTATGGAGCCAAAGTTTTAAACTCAATTATTTTCAGCTAATTTACTATTAAATTATCATTCCTATACAAATCATAAGGAAAGATAAACCTCTATGGTTTACATTAAAATATCATTACTTCTTTAAATCATTGCTGCTCCATTATGAACTTTCCCAGTAGAAAAGGAAGCCATGATAATTCAGATTTGTAACTTAGATATTTCTCTTTTTTCCCTGTTGAGTTTGCTTTTTAAATTTACAAGTATTTTATGATTGTCCACCACTTCCTGGCACCATGTCAAATGCTGCAAATAGCAGTATGAAAATAAATGTATTCTTTTGGAGCATAAAAAACTGGGAAAATTGATAATAAATTAAAATTATGTATGTGTGTATATATATACATATATATATATATATATATATGAGATAAACCACTTGTCATTAGAATATGTGATAATGACTGAAGACTAGAAAATGAAAAAGAAAAGTGGGGGTAAGACCATGGGGGGCTGGGGAGATAGCTCAATAGATAGAGTGCTTGCCTTGCAAACACAAGGCCCTGGGTTCGATCCCCAGCACCACAAAAAAAAAAAAAAAAAAAAAAAAAAAAAAAGACCATGGGTACTTCACAGATGTTTGATCTCTGAAGTCACACAAGGCACACAGTCAGTAGTCTTCCAGGCATGGTATAAAGCTCCTTTCACTCTTTCTTGGTCTTTTGAGGCTACTATGACAAAATTACAGTTATCTCTCAGTATCCCTGTGGAATTAGTGCCAGGACCCCTGAAGACACTGAAATCTATGGTTGTTCAAGCCCCTGATAGAAAATGGTATAATACTTGTATATAACCTATGAACATGATTCCATACACTTTGAATTATCTCTAGATTACTTATAATATTGACTAAAGTGTGCATGCAATGTCTATAACTGTAATATTGTATTATTTAGGGAATAATACCAAGAAATATTCTGTACATGTTCAGTATGGATGCAATTTTGGTTTTAAATATTTTCCATCTGTGGTTGGTAGAGACTGTGGATGCAAAAGCTCTGGATGAAAAGTCCACCCATATAAAGGGGCAACTCTATCAAGACATAGCTGCCTTTTGAGCAGCAGGTGTTTATTCCTCACACTTCTGGAGGCCACAGAGCTCGAGAGCAACCACTGGCAGATGTGTTGTCCAGTGAGGGCCAGCTTCCTATTCACTGATGTGTCACCACTTGTTGGGAAGTATGATAAACTCCGTTTGGCCTCTGGGCACCAATCTCATTTGTGAGCACTCTGCCTACATGATCAAATTCCTCCCAAAGTCTCAACTTCTAATATGATCACACTAGTAATTAGGCTTCACCCTGTGACCTTTGGGGAAATATAGACAATGCAATCCATATATACAGCGTTAAAATTAGTAATTCATTCTTAACAAGGTGTCATGCATTTTCTTTTTCTGTGGGGTCCCACAAATTATGAAACTATTTGCAGATAAGATTATTTTATATAGTGTGATTGGGGAAGACATATCTGATAAAATGATTTGACCATAAATCTAAGACATATTAGGGGGATTTATGTCACAAGATCTTCCACCAATATATATAGGAAGAATATTGAGGTGGAATAGCAAGTGAAGCACTCTGTAAAAGTTAGAAGCACCCTTGTGAAAGTAATAGGAAGGTTAGTACTCATGAAGATGAGAGCAAAGTGGTAAAGGGTTAGAAAGAGGAGGTAAGGACAGATCATGTATGGCCTCTGGTTATCTAAGGACTTGAAATTTCACTCTGATGAAATAGAAGCCATGGAAGAATGGATATCCTACCATCCCTTCTCCCAGGGTCAGGAGTGTATGGTGAATGCAGAGCAGCAGACATAACCCAAAGGACTTTGGACCTCTAGTGGCCAACTAGGGAAGAATCTCTGAGGCCTGGATACAACCTAATGGAGATTTCAGGAATGAAGCAATGAGGATGGATATTCATACTGGGGACTCTGTCCACAATGTCTGCTTCCTTATATTAAACAGATCAAGAACGTAGAGGCCCTTCAACAGATGAATGGATAAAGAAACTGTGGTATATATAAACACAATGGGATATTATTCGGCCATAAAGAAGAAAAAAATTATGGCATTTGCATATTAATAAAGCCAATTATGGAGGTTGGACGCTGTCACTGAGCCCGCCCCCACCGCAGACAGACCTGGCACTGAGCCCCCCAGCCCGCGCCCACACTGAGGACAGAGGCTGTTAGCTGAGCCTGCCTGCCTGCCCCCCTACTGCTGAGGGACACTGAGCCTGCCTCCATGCTGACTCAGTACACCCTCGTTGGGCCTACCCAGCTTCTTTGGAGGCTGGTGTAGGCATTTTGAATTATTCCTGAAGGCATGGTCATCATCATTGGAAGGGCAGCTCCCTTCCTGAGACACCCAGAGGAGACTAGAGGCCCTTTGACAGGTACCTCTATTTACTCACATCCTACACCCTTCACCATCCTCTTGTTCACAACTAGAAATACTGTAAATAGTAATCAAACTGATCCTGTTTATTTTAATAACGTTAAAGTCTTTACAGGGGCAATCTGGTTCAGGGCTGCATTTCCTCTGTATTGGGTACGACTGGTATTGATCTCCCCTTCAAAGGAGAGGCAGTGGAAAACTACAGGGTCATAATAAGCCTGCAAGGGGGAAACATCATTATCTCTGATCTGAAGGGAATATATAGAAAAAATATGAAAAAACAGGGGAAGAAAGTGTCCCTAACAAACCAAGATGCTATTGTGATAGAATCCAATGATAGCATGGCAGCAGAAATGACAGAAAAAGAATTTAGAATCTGCATACTTAAAATGATCTCTGAAGCAAAAGACAAGATAAGAGGCAATGCATGACCATTCCAGTAAACAGTTAAAAGAGCAAATGCAGGAAGCAAAAGAACACTTCAATAAAGAGATAGAGATTCTGAAAAGCCAAACAGAAATACTTGAAATGAAAGAAATGATAAACCAAATTAAAAACTCAATAGAAAGCATCACCAACAGAATAGGTCTTGTGGAATACAGAATCTCAGACAGTGACGACAAAATATTTCATCTTGAAAATAAAGTTGAACAAATTGAGAAGACGTTAAGAAGTCATGAACAGAATCTCTAAGAATTATGGGATATGATGAAAAGACCAAATTTAAGAATTAATGGGATTAAGGAAGGCACAGAGATACAAACCAAGGCATGAACAACCTGTTCAACAAAATAATATCAGAAAATTTCCCAAACCTGAAAAATGAAATGGAAAATCAAATACAAGAGGCTTACAGAACACCAGATGCACCAAATTACAACAGATCCACACCAAGACACGTTAAAATGAAAATACCTCACTTATGAAATAAAGCTAGGATTTTAAAGACTGCAAGAGAAAAGCATCAGATTACATATAAGGGGGAAACGATATGGATATCAGATTTCTCAGTCCAGACTCTTAAAGCAAGAAGGGCCTGGAAAAATATATTTCAAGCTCTGAAAAAACACAGATGCCAACCAAGAATCCTATACCCAGTAAAACTAACCTTCAGATTTGACGATGAAATAAAGACTTTCCATGATATACAAAAAGTTAAAAGAATTTACAAATAGAAACCTGCCCTACAGAACATTCTCAGCAAAATATTTCTTGAGTAGGAAGTGAAAAGCAACAACACATGTCAGCAAAGGGAGGAACTATCCTAAAGGAAAAGTCAATCAAAGGAGAAACCAAGTCAAGTTAAAAACCAAAAATAAGCCAAAATGACCGGGAATACAAATCATATCATAATAATAGAACGTCAATGGCCTAAACTCAATAATCAAAAGACATAGACTGGCAGATTGGATTAAAAAGAAAGACCCAACAATGTGCTGCCTTCAAGAGACTCATCTCATAGAAAAAAAAGATATCCACAGACAAAAGGTGAAAAGAAGGGGAAAAACATACCATGCACATGGACCCAGTAAAAAAGCAGGGGTCTACATACTCATATCAGATAAAGTGGACTTCACACCCAAGTTAGTCAGAAGGAATAAAGAAGGACACTTCATACTTCTTAAGGGAAGTATAAAACATCAAGATATAACAATTTTAAATATTTATGCCCAAACGATGGAGCATCTATGTATGTCAAACAAACCCTTCTCAATTTTAAGAATCAAATAGACCAAAACACATTAATACTGGGGGACTTTAACACACCACTCTCACCACTGGATAGATCCTCCAAACAAAAACTGAACAAAGAAACTATAGAACTAAATAATACAATCAATGATATAGACTTAATGGATATTTATAGAGTATTTCATCCATCATTGAGTGAATATACTTTCTTCTCAACAGCTCATGGATCTTTCTCCAAAATAGACCATATGCTATGCCACAAAGAAGCCATTAGTAAGTACAAAAAAATAGAGATCCTACCATGTTTCCTATCAGACTGTAATGGAATGCAATTAGAAATGAACAATAAAACAATAAACAAAACTACTCATACACCTGGAGACTAAATAATAAGCTATTGAATGATGCAATGATAACAGAAGACATCAGGGAAGAAATAAAAAATTCTTAGAGGTAAATGACACAATGACACAACATATCAAAATCTCTGGCACATTCTGAAAGCAGTAATAAGAGGGAAGTTCATTGCATTGAGCTCATACATTAAAAAAAAACAAAGTCAACAATTAAATGACCTAACATTACATCTCAAAGCCCTAGAAAAAGAACAGATCAACACCAAAAATAGTAGAAGACAGGAAATAATTAAAATCAGAGCTAAAATCAATGAAGTTGAAACAATAGGAACATTTCAAAAAATTGACCAAACAAAAAGTTGGTTCTTTGAAAAAGTAAAAAAATTGATAAACCCCTAGCCACACTAATGAAGAAGAGAGAAAACTCAAATTACTAGAATTCATAATGAAAAAGGAAAGATGACAGACACCATTGAAATACATATCAATAAGAAGCTAATTTGAAAATCTATACTCAAAAAGTAGAAAATATTGAAGATATTGACAAATATTTAGAGACATATGATCCTCCCAAACTGAATCAGGAAGATGTACACAATCTAAACAGATCAGTTTCAAGCACTGAAATAGAAGAAGTCATCAAAAGTCTATTGAACAAGAAAAGCCCAGGACCAGTTGGATTCTCAGCCAAATTCTACAAGACCTTTAAAGAAGAACTGATACCAATACTCCTCAAAGTATTCCAGGAAATAAAAAAGGAGGGAACCCTTCCAAATTCATTCTATGAGGCTAGTATCACTCTGATACCAAAACCAGACAAAGACACATCAAGGAAAGAAAACTTTAGACCAATATCCCTGATGAACATAGATGCAAATATCCTTAACAAAATACTGGCAAACCGCATACAAAAATATATTAAAAAGAAAGTGCATCATGATCAAGTGGGGTATATCCCAGAGATGCAAGGTTGGTTCAACATCTGGAAATCAATAAATATAATTCATCACATCGTAGACTTATAGTTAAGAATCACATGATTGGGGCTGGGGATGTGGCTCAGTTGGTAGAGTGCCTGTCTCACAAGCACAAGGCCTTGGGTTCAATCCCCAGCACTCCAAAAAAAAAAAAAAAAAAAAAAAAGAAAAAAGAATCACATGATTATTTCAATAGATGCTGAGAAAGCATTTGATAAAATACAGTACGCCTTCATGCTTAAAACACTAGAAAAAATAGGAATAGTAGAAACATACTGCAACATTGTAAAGGCTATCTATGCTAAGCCCACAGCCAACAGCATTTTTAATGGAGAAAAACTGAAAGCATTTCCTCTACCAACTGAAACAAGACAGGGATGCCCTCTTTCACCACTTCTATTCAACAACATCCTTGAAACATTTGCCAGAGCAATTAGACAGACCAAAGAAAGTAAAGGGATACAAATAGGAAAAGAAGCAATAAAGTTGTCACTATTTGTTGATGACATGATCCTATATTTAGAAGATCCAAAAAACTTCACTAGAAAACTTCTAGAATTAATAAATGAATTCAACAAAGTAGCAAGATATAAAATCAATACATGTAAATCTAATGCATTTCTATTCATAAGTGATGAATCCTCTGAAAGAGAACTTAGGAAAACCACTCCATTCACAGTAGCCTCAAAAAATTTTTAAATACTTGGGAATTAATCTAACAAAAAAGATGAAAGACCTCTGCAATGAAAACTACAGAACATTAAAAAAAGAAATTGAAGAAAACCTTTGAAGATGGAAAGATTTCCCATGTTCTTGGATAGGCAGAATTAACATTGTCAAAGTGGCCATTCTACCAAAAGTGATATACAGATTCAATGCAATTCCAATTAAAATCCCAATAACATTCCTCATAGAAATAGAGAAAGCAATCATGAATTTCATCTGGAAGAACAAGAGACCTCAAATAGCCACAACAATCCTGAATAGAAAAAGTGAAACAGGAGGTATCACAATGCCCAGACATTAAACTATACTACAGAGCAACAGTAACAAAAACAGCATGGTATTGGCACCAAAATAGACAGGCAGACTAACAGTACAGAATAGAAGACACAGATTTAAAACCAAATAAATACAGTCATCTCATAATAGACAAAGGAGCCAAAAACATACAATGGAGAAAAGATAGCCTGTTCAACAAATGGAGCTGAGAAAACTGTAAATCCATATGCAGTAAAATGAAATTAAACCTCTATCTCTCACAAAACTCAACTCAAAATGGATCAAGGACATAGGAATTAGACCAGAGACCCTGTACCTAATAGAAGACAAAGTAGGCCCTAATCTTCATCATGTTGGCTTAGGATTGAACTTTCTCAACAAGACTCCCAAAGCACAAGAAATCAAAGCAAGAATCAATAAATGGGATGGACTCAAACTAAAAAACTTTTTCTCAGCACAGGATACAATCAAGAATGTGAAGAGAGAGCCTACAGATTGGGAGAAAATCTTTTCCACATGCACTTCAGATAGAGCACTTACCTCCAAAATTTATACAGAACTTACAAAACTTTACACCAAAAATACAAAGAACCCAATCAATAAATGAGCCAAGGAACTGGACAGCCACTTTACTGAAGACATACAGGCAATTACTAAATAAATGAAAAAGTGTTCAACATCTCTAGTAATTAGAGAAATGCAAATGAAAACTCTAAGATTTTATCTAACTCCAATTTGAATGGTTATTATCAAGAGCACAAACAATAATAGATGTTGGCGTGGATGTGGGGAAAAAGGCACACTTTTACATTGCTGGTGGAGTTGCAAATTGGCACAGTCACTCTGGAAAGCAGTATGGAGAATCCTCAGAAAACTTGGAATGGACCCACCTTTTGACGCAGTTATCACACTCCTTGATTTATACACAAAGGACTTAAAATCAGCATACTACAGTAACACAACCACATCAATGTTTATAGCAGCTCAGTTCACAATAGCTAGATTGTAGAACCAACCTAGATACCCTTCAACAGATGAAAGGATAAAGAAACTGGTACATATACACAATGTAATATTATTCATCCATGAAGAATAATAATATCATGGCATTTGCAAATAAATGGATGGAATTGAAGAATATCATGCTAAGTGAAGTAAGCCAATCCCAAAATACCAAAGGTCCAATATTTTCCCTGATAAGTGGAGAATGATATGTAATTGGGGTGGGTGTAGGGAGGGAGAAAAGAATGGGGGAACTTTAGATTATGTAGAAGGGAATGAGAGGGAGGGGGGTATGAAAAATGGTGGAATGAGACAGACGTCATTACCTATGTGCATGTATGATTACATGAATGGTATGAATCTACATCATGTAGAACCAAAGAAATGAAGTGATGTACCCCATTTGTGTACAATGAATCAAAATGCAGTCTGTAAAAAATTAAAAGATTTAAAAAAAAAAGATAGACCAAGAAAAAAAACAAAAACAAATTTTCATTTATCCACCAGGCAATTCCCTTTATATTCACAGCACTTTGGACATTCATAAAAGATGTATTTTAGGGAATGGAGCACATGTTAGTCAAAACAAATAATGACAGGGAACTCCTTGCATTTTGCTAGATAGATAAGAATGGATTGCAATTAGAAATCAGTGACAAGAAATTTATTCTAGCACCTACAACAGGACATTAAACACTGCACATTTCAAAGAGAAAAGATTGCAGTAAAAAATTAGTCCAGAAATTTATAAAACCTTAGAAAAAAATCAGGACAAAAGAACAATGACTAAGAATGTATGGGACTGTGTGAAGGCAGTCTTAAGACAAACTTTATAGCATGGGTTGCTCTATATTAAAACATTGTAATATAGCAACATGCTAAATAAACGAACTCATGTTACACCTGAAGGCCATGGAGAAATATAATCCTAGGAATATCAGTAGAGGACATTTGCAAATCAATGTAGTTCAGGACCTTAACGGAGTTCAGGACGAGAATCACAGGATTACGTGGACAGACACTGAAAATGCCTTTGCCAAAGACAGTACTCATTCATTTTCATAAGACTTAGAGAAACTAAGGAGGGAAGGAACGTCCCTCAACCTCTCCAAGCCTACAAATGACAAAACAAAGGCCAACACCATTCTCAGTGGAGCAAAACTGAAAGCACTTCTAAAGCAGGAACAAGGAAAGCCTGTCCCCTCTCCCCACTGCTATTCAACACAGATCTTGAAAGCATCCCCAAAGCAACCAGGAAAGAGAAGGAAATTCAAGGGATACAAAGAGGCATACGTGATCCTCTATGTGAAAGACCCCCAAGAAAGCACCAAAAGACTTCTAGGGCTGATAAAAAAACAAACTGACCAACGAAGCAGGATTGAAGATGTGCACATGAAGCAGCCCATTTCCTTTACTCCAATACCGAATCTCCTGCAGAGGAAATGATGAAAACACTGTGCTTCACAACAGCTTCCATAAAATTAGTAATAAACCCAACTAAGGAGGTGAAAGACATCTACACCGGAAACCACACCACCCTGACATGCACTCTGTAACAAGGCATCCGTTTCTGACCACTAAGGGTAAGAGCAAGAAGCCGCTGTTGGAGCACCCAGGGTGCCAGGCCTGTGCAGATGTCAGAGGGACAATGTCCAAAGCCACCCTCTTTGACCAGCCTGACCATGGCTTCTTTTTCATGTCTGTCCACGTGGACTGACAAAACTGTATCAATAGAAGTCAAAGGTGAGAGCGATTCCACGTTGGTGCACTCGATCTTCATGTAAAATTGCATCCATAAGGTGGACTGACACCCCCACTCCTGAAATCCTGTGTACTCCCTATCCAACACCCTGAGCAACAGTCCTGAGATGTGACCTGGGGTGGGAAGGAGGTGCCCAGCCACGGCTGCAGGCAGGCCTGGCCCTGCCCACTGGCCCACTTCTGCCCTCCCTACACACAGTATCATGGAGATGATGCCATAGAACACCCTGAGGGGCCCGTGCCTTCTCGCATGGGACTTCTCCCACACTTGCCCCCCACACACCCACACACCTCAGGGGGGGTTCCTCCTGGCCACAGTCACCAGCTGAATCAGGTCCTGTCTACACTGGCTCAAGGAGAGTGACTCCATCTGCACCAGGTCAAGGGAGGGAGTCTGTCTGTACCAGGTCAAAGGAAGGGAATGCCCTACACTGACTCAAGGTGAGAGTGTGTGGCGGGGGAGACCCGGGGCCCAGGGTTACATCACATGCATCCAAGATGGCGACTGGCAGAGAGCCAAAGGGCATGCTGAATGTGCCTTGAGAAAAACAGGAAGCATTTACCATTGGCTGTGTGATAATTAGTCCAGCCACCTAGTGCGTGGACAGATGTATCTTACATGTATGCTTGAGCTCGGGATCGCTTGACCTTTAATAGGATTGGATGGACATATCTGATTACAATTGCTTATGCATGAGACTGCTTACATATTGAGGGTGTTATCCCAATAAAGCTGAAGTTGCTTCATGAATCTCTGAACTGTACATGTCATTTGTCCCGCTGGTCCGTGGCAAGCGGCAGCAAGCGGCAAGAGAGTCCCTAAGTATTCTCAGGGGAGGGTGTCCACCTACACTGGAGAGGGAAGCACCATGCCCCAGGCCTCAGAGGCAGGGTGGTGTGTCCCTGATCAACCTGAGGTCCCGTCTTTCTGTGAATCAGTCCGTGGTGTTTTTTTCTTTTTCACACACAGAACAAACTTTTTATGATATAATATGTCTGAAATGAATTTATTAGGAAACAACTCAGAACCGGAGAAAGGACAGAGAGGGGCAGGGCAGGCGAAGTGTCCTGGACAGAACAGTCTCTGGTGTCTTTGGCAGGTGGGGGCAGCAGGGACTCAGGTTCTGTGTGGCTCAGCTCTCCACTTGCTCGTGACCACACCGTCTATGGGTCCGGTGCATCTCTTCTCTCTGCCATTGGAACAACCGCATTGCTGGCGCGTGGCAGGCAGCAGCACAGTCTTCGGACACAGGTGGCGATCCTCCCAGTCCAGCCCTTCCTGTTGTCTGCGGGTGAATCTTGGGAGGAGTTTCCGTGGGCTCTTCCGAGCAGCCTCAGCAGCACCCTCCAGCGTTTGGGCAAGTAGGACAGAGAGTCAGACTGGGAGGCTGAGCTGGGAGTGGGGTCCTCTGTGTGCGGGAAGCCGAGAGGGATCGCAGGCAGGCTGGCCCTTCTGGCGGCCTCCTGCCCTGGCTCTTTGGCCTCCTGGGGCAGCTGAGGCTCACAGGGCGAGGGGAAGTTGTGAAGGGCAGGCTCACTCTTGCTCTTCCTTGGGAGGCCAGGGAAAGCAGATGGATCCACGGCGGGTGGGCGAGGCACAAACCTGGGAGGCACAGGCTTCCGCTGGAACCTGCACCCGACCCCCTGGCTTTTCTGGTGCTGGACAATCAAGTAGGTGGCCATGGCCGCATCAAACTTTCTCTGGACCAGGGATAACCAGGTCTGGTATGGATCCAAACCCATGTCCAGCAGGAGCGTCATGATTTCGGGGTCTGGGTGTTTGGGGAGTACCTCCCTCCACGGGTGGGGTGCGTCCTCCTCGCCCTGCTTCAGCCACGGGTGCTGAGAGATTTGCTGGGCCGTGGGCCGCTTGTGGGGCTTCACCGTCAGTATGCTGCGGATGAGCCTTCGGGCTTTGACGGGCACACGGCCAGGGACATGGTAGCTTGCCAGGACGATGCACATCAGCAGCTTCTGGGAGGTGGAGGCCATAAACGGGAGGGTCTGTGTCAACATGAAGTACAGGATGACCCCCAGGCTCCAGACGTCCACTGGGGGGCCCTCGTACTCTTCCCGCAGGACCGTCTCGGGGGCCAGGTATGGGAGAGTACCCCAGAACCTCCTCAGCTTCTGCCCAGGCCGGAACCTGGTGGCGGCGCCAAAGTCCACGAGCTTGATGTCGCCTCTGGCGTCCAGCATGATGTTCTCTGGCTTCAGGTCCCGGTGCACGATGCCCCTGTCGTGGCAGTAGCCCACGGCACACACTATCTGCCTGAAGACCCTGCGGGCCTCCTCCTCCTGCATGCCACGTGCGATGTGCTGCAGTAGCTCTCCCCCACCTGCGTGCTCCATCACCATGTAGATGTGCTTCTTGGTGCCAATGACCTGGAAGAGCTGGGCCACACTGGGGTGCTCCAGGCTCATCCACACACTCGGTTCGGAGAAGACCGGGATGTTCTCCGGCACCAACTCCAGGACTTTCACTGCCACCTCTGCCCCAGTGGGGCGATGGCGGGCCAGGACCACCTGGCTGTAGGCGCCATGCCCAATGGCCCTCACGAACTCGTAGTGGTCCGTGAAGGCGCGCTCAGGGCGGGAGCGGAGCCCCCACGCTGAGGCTAAGCTACTCTCACTCTCACTACTCTGGCTAAACATCCTAAGCAGGAGCACCACCTAAGGATGCTAGCTTAAAAAAAATAACAAGCCAAAACAACAAATCAAAATCAGAAAACAAAACAAGACAAAACAACAAACCCAAATCAAAGAACCAATATCCCAAGACCACAGCCACCAACCGCCAACCGCCAAACACGCTAACTAGCTGGGAGTCCGACAGGTCACCACCAAGAGCTTCCTGTACTTGTGGACAAAAGCCCAGCTTCAGCCCACCCTCTTATATACCTGCCCTTTCAACTTGCCTCACAATGGCTCCTTATGAGGTCAGAGCAAGAAATGGCCCAGTCATGCCTGGCCAGAACCCCAGTGGTCACCTCCCTCTTGGGCCTCCAGAAGTTTTTCCATCCTCACAATAAGAATTCAATAGGACTGCACATTTTTTTTTTTTCCTTTTGTGGGTTATGGAGACTGGTTACAAATTAAAATGTGTACACTACTCCAAAGAACTTGCCATTTCAAGTAACAAAATTTCTAATCTGTCCAGGCGTTGGAACACTTATCATTTCTACACTCAAGGTATTCAATTCCTTTATCTTCCAGTTGAGTGGTGTCAAAATTGTAGCACATCACTCCCACTGCAGTACTATAACAAAAGCTCTGTTCCCAAAGACACTGGAGAGCACAGTCTTCACACATTGGGTTAAGGGGAAGGAATTCTTCATCACAATTTTTTTCTGTATTCCTTCCAGGGATTTCTTATTAGAAATCTGAAATTCAAACAACAGTGAGTTGATATGTTCACGGTGATAAAGGAAACAATGTGGAAGCAAGAATCCTAGAACCAGTGACAGTGTCCTTCCCAAAGGGGAATGAAAGGGAAGCACTCACAGATAAATGAGTTCCTTCGTGCTGCTTTAAAAAAAAAATGCCTTGGACTGGGTAATTTATTAGCAGGACTTAACTCCTCCCACTTCAACATCAAAGCGTTTCGTTGCTGTATCCTCACACGGTACAAGGGGAAGAAGGATTGAACTCAACCCCTCATACACTATTTATTTTGGGGTGGTGTGTAAGGGCAGTCATAGTGGTGATTGATCCCAGGGCCTCACTCATATCAGACAAGTGCTCTAACACTGAGGTACATCCTCAGCCATTTATGTGTGTATTTATGTGTGTACGTATGAATTTTGAGACAAGATTTTACTAAGTTGCTCATGTTGGACTTGAATGTGCAATTGTCCTGCCACCATGAACTGAGTCGGTAGGCTTACAGTCTCCTATGGGTTTGATATGAGGTGTCCCCCTAAAGCTCCTGTGTTCTTGCAGAAACAGTGCTAAAACTCTAGATTGTGAGAACTGTAACCTAATCAGACAATCATGCTTCCAGTGGAGTTACTGTGTGGGAACTGTGGGCAGCTGATGTGTGGCTGGGGAAGGGGAGTCCCTGAGGTCTTGACCTGGAAGACCGTCTTTCCTGTGACCCCTCCTTCCCTTCCCTCTGCTTCTGCCCTGCCATGTGGGGAGCAGTTCTCCTTCACTGGGCCCTTCTTTCATGATGTGCTCACTGAGGGTGGGCCCAGATAAATGCAGCTGGCCATGGACTAAGACCAGTGGAATCATGTGCCCTGGACAAACTCTTTGTCCTCTTGGTTGTTCCCAACAAAGAGTTTGGTTAGAGTGACACAAGAACTAACTGAAACAGAAACTGGTATAGGGAGATGTGGGGTCACTGCTCTGAGTAAACTGATCAGTTGGATCAGAAACCTCTGAAGCTGGCTGGAAGTAAGAATTTGCAATGGTTTAGGGATGCAAGCTGCAAAAGCTTTAGAATGTTTTAATTAGAGTTTAATGGGAGTTCTGGTGCTCAGATGACACAGAATACAAACAGAAATGCAGACCTGGCTCAGGAGCTTTCAGAGGGAACTGAGGACCCTATTTGAAGTTGGACTATAGACCACTTGTGTCATAATCTGGCATAGAAATTGATCATATTTGGTCCATGTCCTGAGACTGTGTGAGGCTGAATTTTAAAGCACTGGGCTAATTAATCTGGTGGAGGAAATTTTTAGAAACACAGCATTCAGTCACTGGCAGGGCTATTCCTGACAGCTTTTAGCCTGCTTTACTGTGAGAATGGGAGACAAGAAAGAGATCAAAGATATCAACAGCTTTCAGTTTGTCCAGAAAGTGCATGCAAAGCTAATTCTCAGGAAGATGTACTCGTTAAAGAGATTACAATCCCTAAAGAGATGGCAGGTACTTTTCTCAAACACAAGAGGAAGATGAACTGAGAGTAACCCATGAATTTGCACTACCACAGCCATGAAGCTCTCCGAGATATAGAAGAGAACATTTCTTTGAAAAGAGATTATGTAACACTGATGTCCCAGGGGATACCTAAAAGGTCGTTCACCATGCTGAGGCACACAGATCCCCAGAGGCTATCTCAGCCTTGACTCCACACACAATGTGTACATGTTGCACTGGGCCATCAGTAACTGAGGGGGCAGGGATGGAGATTTACGAGAACAGATTTATGCATGTTATTGAACTAATGCTGTGATGGGTTCACACCACAGGTGTTTCTCTTTCTCCTCTTAAAGGGATCGCTTTTGGGAACTACACAGAAATTGCTGTAGAACATCCCAAAAATTAGAGGGATGGCAGTTAAAATATTTCACTTCAAATCTCAATAAGGTAGGACGAAAATAATCATATAAGGATTTAAGGCACAGTGATTAGGAGCTTGCTCTGCTCTCCTTAAATGGATGCAAGTCCCAGCAAATGAGCCTCCTGCCCTGTTCTCCTTATAAGGACACAATTTCCTCGGAACAAGGAGGCCACCCTGCTCTGCTTATAAGTTCACAAGTGCCACCAAATCAGAAACCTGCCCTGCCTTCCTTATATGGACTCACTCATACTGAAGCAAGAGCTTGACCTACTTCCTTATGATCTTATCTTTAGGTAATTACGTCATAATCTAGTCACTCGGGGAAAAAAAAAAGCCCTTATATCTAGGTGTGATAGATGTGGGATTACAACCTAAGCAAATTCCCGGGAACATATAATTTTTTCCATAACATTCTCTATTCCTTACATTTCTAAGAGCTTTTATTCATGGTATGGAATTTTGTCTTTTGACATTTCTACTTCAATCCATTGCAATGCTATTACTTCCTGAGCTTGTCAATAAAGTTTATATCCTCAGTGGGTATGGTCTTGCAAATTCTTCTTGCCCAATGACCCAATATATTTTCACTTAGTCCACCTCTGAATGATTTCTCCAGCAACCTCACCACACTGAAGAAAAAGTTTCCCATACTTGAACCTTTCAGGATGAGGGCTCACCATACCCAAAGCAGAGCGACATTATTTCTTTGTTATACTTATGATGTATTCAGCATCTGTCATAATATTTCATTTAATACTCGATTGTGAAAATTTTTCTATTCTTTATCAATGTTATTAAAATTTGTGAATTTCATGAATCATTTCAAACAACCTGCTCTATCTTATTGATTTTTGTCTATTGTTTTTATTTTCAATATAAGTAATCTCAGCTCTTGTCTTCATTAAGTTCTTTACTCTGCTTGATTTTGGTTTATTTGCTCTCCAACTCTGACTCCCTCCAACCAAGTTTTCCAAGGTGGTAAAAATGATGATTAATTTGTGCCTATTCCTCCTTTCTAACATGTTTTTAATGTTATTAATGTCAAGTACTCTTCAGATGTATTATACAAAGTTTTAAATGCTGTGTGTCACTAGGTTCTGTGTCTATTTCCTTTTAAAGTTCCTTGACCCATAGATTATTTAAAATTATGCTTATTTTCCAAGATTTTGGAGATTTTCTTTCATCTTACTGTTTTCCAGTTTGAGTCCTCTATGGTGAAAGAACACACCAAATATAAATTCAGTTCTTTTAAATTTGGTATCTTTCTTTATGACATGGGATATGGTTTATTTTGATTCATGTGTTTTGTACAAATTACAAGAATCAGCATTCTGTTATTTGGTTAAGTATACTATAAATACCTCTTACATCTTTCCCTTAGAAGATGTATGGCCTATTGATTAATTTTCTTTGGGCATATTAAAAGAATCAGTATTCTGTTGTTAACTGTACTATAAATATGTCGCATATCCTTTTCTTAGAAAGTGTTAAGTTCTCCTATATATTTGCTGTTTTCTGCCTACTCATACTATCATTTATTCATTCTCACATTCTAATGCTTTTTTCCTTTCTCAGGTCATCCAACAAAAATAGATAGGTAGGTTGGTAGAAAGATAGATAGACATATACATAGCAGCTATATAAAAATTATCTATAACCAATAGGAGCATGAAATTGCATCAGAGTCAGTAATTTGGTAGTAGCCACATGCCCTACACTCTCTGGTGCTTCTCTTGATTTTCAACCTCTTAGAGGTACTTACATGAATCCTCTCACAGTTACATGTTTTTTCTTTTATTTGATAATTTGCTAGGTTGGATTCTGGCTTCTTATTTGAATTTATGGTATTTGCATGTTCTTCCATCTTACCTTAACCTTGGGGTCACTTTGGTGTTATTTGTCAAGTCCAGATATGTTGTCATTCAGGACCAGAAGTTAAAAGAGTTTTTAATATTTTTATCATCTCCCATTTCTGTGCACTCTTCTTCTGTCCCACCACTCAATAACTTGTCCCTGAAAGCTCTCAGCTTCTGTGCACACACCCCACAATTTACCACATGGGGATTTACCATGGACTCCAAAGCCCACCCTTTTTTCTCAAATAGGATAGTTAGACATTTGTATTTCAGATATGAGGAAGGAGTGAATGCTGAGTAATAAATACTATTTTTATACAAAGTGTTCTCATGCTAAACAGAATTTAAGGACTATTGATCTTCATTACTATTTTTTTCTATTTTCCTACCCCAAATGGGCCTTCAAAATTGCTTTCTGATATTTTAACTCATATCCCATTTCCTTCCATGCCTGCTAAAACCCATGGACTCTCTACAAAATCATCTTTCTCTCCACCCACTATTCACATAACTTTGCCCCTTAATTCACTGAGAACAGCGCACCCCAGCACTAGAAATTCACTTGACTTTTAGGCAAGGAAACCAGCTTTCTGCTATCCATAATCAATCTCTCTTGCACTGAGAAACACATGTGCTTTATTACTCTTAAAATGTCTAACTTCAAGTCCTCAGTCTCCTCCCAGCAACTATTTTCCTCTTTTACCTTCAATAAATTTCTCCTCAACCATCCTTTTCTACAAATCTTTCAACTAGACCCACCCCCAAACTCCTTCAACTATGCTTTCCCTCATGCTACTAATTAATCTCCAATGTCACTATCAAACATAAGACCACTGTCACCTATGTTCACTACCCCCACTTCCTCACTCCATGCTTATTTCACATATCTTCATGAATTTGGTTTCCTTTGCCATTGGTTCTCTTGGAGAGCTGTTCTTACAAGTGACTCTCAGGAAACCCTGTATCCACAAGACGCCTTTGAATACCCATCTGCCTCTCTCCTGAAGCAAACATGGCATCTTACTACTTGAACCATGATCTTCCTAGACTATCCCACTTACTTTGGATATGCATAGTTTCTGGTGAAATAGCCACTGTCATGTGAATTCCTTTTAGGCAAGTAGCATTTCTCACTGCTTTCAAGATGTCTGATTCTGTCTTTAGTCATAATCACTCATTATAACACTTTTATGAGGGGTCTTATAAAGATCCTTGTCAGAAAATTCTAGCATCTCTGCTTATTAATTTGCCTTTTTCATTGATTTCCTGAAAAAAATATGGGAAAACTTTCTGTTTTAGTCAGTTTTTTAGTGCTGTGACTAAAGACTGATCAGAACAATTTTAGGGGAGGAAAGTTGACTTAGAAGCTCACAGTTTCAGAGGTTTTATTCAGTGGAGGTTGGCTCCATTCCTCAGGGCTTGAGATGAGTAGAACATCAAGGTGAAGGGAAACAGAGAGGGACACTAAGCACAGCTTATCAAATATATACCCCAAATGCATACCCCAGTGACCCACTCCTCCAGTCACATCGTACCCACCTTCAGATACCATTCAATTGATCTCATCAGAGGGTTAAATCACTGATTGAGTTAAGGCCTCATAAATCTCTTGTCCTCTAAACTTTCTTGCATTGTCTCACACTGAACTTTTAGGTGGACACCTCACATGGAAACCATAACATTCTGCTCCTGGCCCCCAAAAGTTCATGACTACTTCACAGTGTAAAATACATTTAGTCCATTTCCAAGGGTTCCCATAGTTTCAACAGTTTCAAGATTGTCCAAAATTTCAAATGCAATGTCTCCTCTGAGACTCAGGGCAAGATCACATCGTGAACTCTTGTAAAAATAAAAAGTAATTTATAAATATCCAATATGTAAAGTATAGAGTAAACATTTCCATTCACACACACAATAGGGACATAGAAAGAAGGGATGGGACATAAGGAAGAATGAAAATCAGCGAGGCAAACAAGTCCTATAGTTCTGGGTCCCACATCTGGATCACATGCCATCATAATGTTCTCTTCAAAGGGCTTGTGTCAATATGAGCCATGAGCTTGTTGGCTGAAGCCCAATGGGACTTTCTGTTACCTTGCCTCTGCTCGATTCCTGCAGCTTTCCTAGGACAATGTCCCATGTTACTAGCATTTCTCAACCTCAGTGTTCTCCACTGCAGCTTTGGCTTCCTCCTCAATCTCTATGCTCCACCCTCTCAGGGGCTTCATGCAGGGACTCTGACCCTGCTGCACTTTACCTGCCCTCCATGGCCTTCCTTTGAAATCTCAGTGGAAGCCTCCATGACCCCCTAACTCCAGCATCCTGCATGATTGCAGAACCAGCACCACATGACTGATGACAAGGTCCGATGCCATGTTGAGCATCAGCCAATCCTCCAACCCTGGCTGCAGCAGCCTCTACGTGTCTGGGTGGGTAAGCACATTGAATAAACTTCCTAGGCCCCCTTGAACAAGAAGGCTACCCCACTGGTCTCTTTTCAAGATAATTTTTACTTTTACTCCCTTGAGCCTGAGGTGATCTGGTCTTACCAATGCCCTCAAACCATCTTTCTTATTGTGTCTGGGCAAAGTTTTTAGCATTTCTTTTGTGGCAGTAATGTCTTTAAAGATTGCAAATTCTAAGTCCCCATTTTACTCCCACCTTTCAAGTCCAAGTTTCTCAAAAATTTCTGCTCTGCCTGATTATCACAACAAACTTGGCCCAAAGTGGCCAGCAAAATCCATGTCATTGCCCAAATGCTATGCTGTCCGGAAATTTCTTCCACCAGATTAAAAAGTTCATCACTTTCAAAATCAGTTGCACAGCAAGTCTCAGAACACAGAAAAATGCAGACAACTTTTCAGCTATGACATAACATGAAGGGTGTCTACTCCAGTTACCAATAGTATTCTCCTTCTACTCTGAATGCTCCTGAGCCCTGTTTTCACTGTCAATGGTCTTTTTGGCTTTTTGGTCTTTCGGAATTGGCCATCAAGCTCCACTTACAACAATCTAAATCATTTCTAACTTGCATTGCTAAACATCTCAAAATCTTCCCCCCAAACTCCAAAAATCTCCAGAAACTTCTGAACCACATGGTCATGTAAGTCACAGTAATGACTCCACTCCTGGTACCAACTTTCTTTTTAGTTAGCTTTTTATTTTTTGCTGCTGTGACTAAAAATCTCACCAGGACAAGTTTAGGGAGGAAAGTTTACTTAGGAGTTCATGGTTTCAGAGTTTTCGTTTTATAGAAGGCTCTCTCCAATCCTCAGGGCTTGAGAAGAGGCAGAACATCGTGGTGGAGGGAAGCAGTTCACATGATGATCAGAAAGCAGAGAGACAGACTAAGCACAGCTCACCAAATATACACCTCAAAGCCATGTCCACAATGACCCTTCTCCTCCAGACATACCCTACGTGCCTTCAGTTACCACTCAGGTAATCCTATCAGGGGGTTAATTCATTGATTGGGTTAAGTCTCTCTTAATCCAATAATTTCTCCTCTAAACCTTCTTACATTGTCTCACACTTGAGCTTTTGGGGGACATCTCACATTTAAACCATAACACTTTCTCATTCACAATAACACCCCAAAAAACCACCGAGGCATAATTGTAAGCAAGGAAATATAAGTTCTACAGTGAAAACCTTAGAACACTGAAGAAAGAAGTTGAAGATGACAGAAAATGGAAGATCTCCCATGTTCTTGGATACTTATAGTTAATAGTTTTAAAATAGCCCTACTACCCCAAACATTATGCCATTTCAATACAATGCCCACTAATATATTAATGACATTTTTGATAGAACTAGAAAAACACTTCTAAAAGTCACTTGAAAGAATAAGAAATCTAGGCTAGCCAAAACAATCCTGAACAAGAAGAGCAATGATTGAGACATCACAATATATGACCTCAAATTAAATTATTATATAGAACTATCATAACAAAAACAGCACACTACTATTATGAAAATAGACTTGAAGATCAATGGAATGGAACAGAAGATGTAGAAAGAAAGCCACACAGACACTGTCATCTGACATTCAACAAAGCTGCCAAAAACACACTGGAGATTAGATAGCCTTTTTAACAAATGGTGCTGGGAAAAATTGATATCCATATGTTTAAGAATGAAACTTGACCACTATCACTTACCCTGCACAAATGTTAACCCAAAGTGGAGCAGAGACCAGGAATTAGACCAAAAACTCTGAAACTGCTGAAAGAAAATGGAGGCTTAACATCCCAACATATTGGCATAGACACTGACTTCCCTTAAAAACTAGTAAAGCACAAGAAATAAAAACAAAAAGCACTATGAAATTTGGCTTCAAATTAAAGCTTCTGAACAGCAAAGGAAAAGAGAGCATGAAGAAACAGCCTACAGAATGAAAGATCTTTGCCACCTGCTTCTCAGATATTGGATTAATATCTAGAACATATAAGGAACTCAAAAATTTAACACCAAAAGACCTGCTAACCCATACATGGGCAAAAGAACAAAAGAAGTTCTCTAAAGAAATACAAATACATATGAAAAAATGTTCAGCATCATGGAAATGAAAATCAAAACTACATTGAGATTTCATCTAATTCAAAGGCTTTGCCTCTGGAAGGAAACTTTATATGATTTAGAATTTGGTTGCCTACTAAGAAAGAGGAGAAAAGTTACTAAACAAGATACTGGAAATTCAGAAGCAGAATGCAAATATTTAATTTGATCACAAGTGAATTTTTTGTTCTATGGGAACTAGGAAATGGAGTTAACATCACTGATCATCTTCAATTTCTGAGAGCAGATTAATTGTTTCAAAATGATTACATATGACATGATACTTTCCAATATTGGTGGTATAATAAAAAACTTAGGCATTTGTTTTCAAATGGGAGTATGAATCATTTGATAGTTTTCCTAAGAGATTTTATTTCTAAAATTCTTTTTGTGTTGATTGATGAGGTACACTGTGCCACTTTTTTAATGGGTTAGAAAAAACTTCATTCTGCCTTTAATCCCAAATGATTGTTAGAATTACTTCCACTTTGAAAAAGTTGTGAGAAGTAAATTCTGCTCACATGATGATTTCCTACATAAGCATAATTCAGTGTTGTGAAAGGAAAGAGCAGCAACCTTAATAACAGCAGGGAAAACAAACAATAACAACAAATATTGAAAAATGCTAAATACCTATTTCACATTCTGAATGCCCTTTTTATTCATAGGATAAGCTTATAGGCCCCTCATCAATAGTCCTTATTTATTTACTTAACGCATGCATGTATGTATGTTGTCAGAAGGAGCCAGGCAATGACTCTAAAGTAATGCCAACATATTTATGGCTTGTCTCATACAATGGGAGCAAATACTTGAATAGCCTACTATGAATACCTTGACTTTTATGTGACTGAAATAGTCAGACTTAAGATTCATTGCTTGAGTGTGACTAGACAAGGGTAAGAGAGAGAGATGTACTTCTGTATTGGCCTGGGTAGTTAATGTCTTTCTAATGTTACTCTTTCTGAAATGTGAACAGTATCCCATTGCCACCTTCTTTCTAAATTTTAGCTGACCCTTCCAGGTCTGTAGGAAATCTTACAATTATCTAGCTCAGAGGGACTCAGTTATGAAAGTCCTCTTTTGTGGAAGCATTTATGCCCTCCTGAGGTGAAAAAGAGATGAAGAAAGACAGTGCTAAGAAGAGATTTTAATCCTGCTGGGAGAAGCTGTGAGCAGATGTTCATATTTTAGTTTGGGGAAAGCACAGGATTATTTACTGTTTTTTGTGTGCTGTGCTTATGCTTTGCTATTTCAGTATTATTCCCATTTGTTCATTAATTCAATGCTGAAGGTGAAATGTGTGTCAGGAATTACACCACAATGTTAAAATTTACTTTACTCTTACGAACTGTATGGGGAAAGAAAAAAGGTTCCTTAAGTGTTTGTTTTCTGAAAATCCTTCTTTTGTCAGTAAATCCATAACATAATTATGTATTTTAAAAATATAGTGGTATAAATCTAATGAAGCTACTTACAAATCACTGAAATAATTATTCCTAAAGAGCCTATTTGATTTTAAGGAGTTTCTATCCTTTTTATTCACAAAGTTAATTTCCCCATTAGAAGTTTTTGATATATCTAAAAATATGTTTTTATCAGTAATTATTCAAATTTAGATGTAATTTGCAATAATTATCCATAGTTAGCTTCCCTGAAAGCTGTTTTAAGTAAATAACATATAGTCTGTACTGGTTTACAAATCCAAACAAATAAGTTCACTATAGTTTATTTAATCTAGTTAATTTGGTTAGTATTTTCAATGGTGGAATACTAAAAATAAAAAAAAAATAAAAAAAAAAAACCTAATCTGGATACATCATAGAAATAAGACACAGAATAAAACAATTAATCCTATAGACCAAAAGATACATGGTGGGTCTGTTATATGGATACTCTGTAAAATGTTTATTGAGAAAGCATATGCTGACAAAGAAGGTCTAATGTTTCCCTCAGCTTGACTAAAGTTAAACACAATCCTTTCTTTCTTTAATCCTCTGACCTCCCACTCATCTCTGTCCTCAAATCCAGATCACTTAATTGTAGTGATCTCTCCAATTAGACAATTTACTTTAGAAAAACTCATTGAAAATTATTTGTCTGCCTTGTTGGTTGAGATAGAACTGATCTTAAAGGTGTCTTGCTGTCGCCACCCATGGCAACAATTGCACAGGTATTTATCGGAGGGGCCTGGAAATAAACTATTTTTCCTATATTCACTAATTTATAGAGGAAGAGAGACTTTGAGAGAAAGATAGGCTTTACTTAGAGGAAGAGAAACTTTGCTTATCAGGAAGAGAGACTTTGCTTAGAGGAAGAGAAACTTCGCTTAGAGAGAAAGTTTTAGAGAAAGAGAGGCTTCTATGCTTATCAGAGATCTATTTCTTCTTAGTTCTGCTGCTTCTTCTTAAAGGTGTGTCCTGCATCCTGTGAACTAAGGGTGTGTCTATCTGAGGTTCTTCTTAGTGATGCATCCCACGTACTGTGATCTACCTATCTGTGATCTACAGGTGTGTTCTCAATTCTCTGCTCTGTGATCTGCCTTCCCCCACTGCCTGCTGCTTCTCTCTGCGAGCTGCTTCTATCTGCTTGTTGCCTTTTCTTCTTCCTTTCTGCTAGTGGCTTCTACTCCGCTTCTTTCTGCTAGCTACTGCTCTTACTCTTACGCCCCGCCCACTGCCTGCTTATATTCCCTCCAGGAGGCAGAGGGCGGGGCCATGCCAGTTGTGATCAGGCGAGGAGCCAGCTGCCCTATCACGGCAAGGGTCAAAAGGAACAGGCCCAAGCAGGCTCGCTGGGGAACACCTGTGCACGCGTTGTGCGTGTGGACTTAACTGAATACGGCCAGTGATAAATCACCTGAGTGTGCTTATGTCAATTAACCTCCTCACCGCCAATGTGATCAGTCCATTCTGGCTGGCACAGCCCCCAACATCTTGCAACTCAGGACTATCTATCCCAAAGACCTGAAAGCCATAGCTTAGAAATGCAATTATTAAGGAAGAGTATCACCCTGATCTTACAGTTTCTATGGAAGGACAGGGGTCTGATTTAGGCAGATACCCTGCTCCAAGTTTTAAAACTGCTGCTGTCACAAAGATGAGAAAGAGTTTATTTCTCTTTTCTGAAGTAATTAGCATACACAGGTACATGCATAAATATGTATTATACGGTAAACTAAATCATAGCGTAGCATGGACCATAACTAAAATCAGTTTCTATTGTTTGCTGGGAACTGAATAGTGATATACAATTTAAGCAAAAATTTTTGCCTTGGTGGGCTGTTCTATAATGAAACACTCAAGAAATCAGAAAAATAGTGTTCTTTTACGAGATCAGACAAATCATGTGTTTTTGTAGTGACATATATTAATACATTATTTCATATTTTTGCATTTATTGTCTGTATGTAACATATCCTTATTATAAAGTAAGTTTTACAACTTGGAGTATGTAAATACCAAATATCACATAACAAACCAAATGTCAAGTGATCAAGATGAGCATAAATGTTGTGTGCTTAAATAAAACAAATAAAAATATGAATTGTATTTTTCCATACTTAATTTTAAGATGCTTTTTTTACACCATAAAATTTATGTAAACTTTCACTGCAGAGTTATGCCCATCTAAAAGGTGACTGACTGACTTTAAGAGTGATGAATATGCCTATAAACAATAGTACCAACTCATTTTTGTCTTCAATTTTTTTGCCGTTAAAGTTATCTTAAAATTAGACAAAATTATGAATTTACCAAATTTATTAGTTTGAAGTTAGATGGTTAATGAATCTAAAACAAGTTCCCTAAATATTGTTTTAACATAATTTGCATTAAAAATACGTAAATAATATCAAATTGTTAAAATGTGAATGCTCAGGTATATTTAATCTCATAAAGAAAGGAAGTTTTGGCATCTTTTAAAAATTGACTTGAAATTGGTTGTTAAATTTTCAATAGATAATAAAACTATGAGGAATACAAATTGGATCTTAATTAAGGATTATCTATAATTTGGAATCCACTTTGAAAATAGCACCTATCAATTACTAGTGCAAAACTAAACACCTTTTATTAAAAATTTAATTGAATAATAAAAATACTGTTTAGAAATTACAAATTATGCATTTTATAATGATTTTTAAATTTTTCTTTTCTACTTTGTTCTCTTTATATTTATGTTTAATGAGTCTCATTTCTCAGTGAAATATAAAATTTCAGCTGCCTTATCATTTGAACTATTTTTTCTTTTAATTTTCATGAGTGTTCTGCTTTCAATCACTTCATTGCCCTATTTTGTTCAACATGAAATGAACTACAATACAATTCAATGATGATTTTAAAATAATATTATAACACACACACACACAAAAATAGTTGTATCCATTGTGGCTATACTATTAGCTATTTTCTTTCTTTGAAAATAAGAATATGTTTCCCTCACTGAATTTATCAAGTGTTACTCTGCTTACATTTGGCATGGGAAGATCTGATATTCCAATCTGAGGTATCACTTACACAAGACCAATTCTCCAAAATTTCCAATTGCTTTTCATATTCATAGCTGTTATTAAAAAGGATGTTGATTTCTTTATGGTTTTTTACTGTTTAATTGACACTTTCACCTATTTCTAAAAATATTTCTCAATTTTATCTTGAAAATCCAAGATGTACTTAAATTAAATTAAGGACAAAGTCAAGTCAGATTCAAAAACTAAATTTATGACCCATAATCTAAAAGTATGGGAATAGGTATATAGATAAAGAAAAATAAATTGGACCCAATTGAGAAGGCTGGTATATGAACATAAAGTCTGGAGAAAAGATTGCTACTCTGATTAATTCTGCATGGACAACAGATGTCCTGATGCCTGATTGATCTGACAGAACAATTCTATTTGCACTCCAGTGAAGAACCCAATAAAATCATGCCAAACTGAATAATGTGTTACAACTGTGTATGTCATAGATAGCAACATAGATAGCAATAGTAACTTATATTCAATCAAACAGTGCTCTTCTTCATACTAGAAATTTAGAAATATGAGACACCTAAAGCATGGATGGAATTTAAGCAATGATTGGGAACATAAATAAGCATTATATTTTATCAGAGCTGAGTAAACATGTCAAACTCCAGATTTTTTAACACAGAAGTGAGATAGTATTAGGCATGAGACTGTAGAATAGGAATTGACCCATGTTAACAAGATCTGAATTGAATAATTATTTTAATTATTTACAAGTATATGTTAATTTTTGCATCTTGTGAACTTGGAAGTAATTTAATCTGATAAGGAGACTGCTACTTATTTAAAAATTTCATGCACATCTACACACACAATTCACGTCTAAGCATATTTGTGTGCTGCAAATTTACCATTTATTCTAAATTTCCACCCAAAATTCTGTAGAAGCATCTGAAGGAATTAGGGACAAAGAGCAGATACATGATACAAAGCCAATCTAACCACATTCTGTTTCAAACAGGGTAGCTCCACAGTGATTTATATACTCAAGTGACATACAACTTATCTTGATCAAATTATTCTGCTGCTTTAAAAATTTAAAAACCAATGAGTAGTATGGAATATAAAATAAATATACTCAAATTACGTTCCTGGGGTGCCATTTATCCATCATAAATCCTGGAGAAAAACAGATTTGATAATCTGTTTATCTCTCAAGGTTATCTTGAAAGATTAAATGCATAATCACAGTTATCCTTAAATTCTCCTTATCTTTCATTTATCATGTTCAATTGGTTGCCAAGTTGGCCATCTTTCCTGAATGTCTTTTGCATCAATTCTTTCCTTCTATGCACTGTGCCACACATTAATTAGGGGTCTCATGATTTTGCCAAATTATTTAACACTCTCTGACAAGGTTCCTTATATTAATCTTCCAAAGTGTTAAAATATCTACTATTCAAATCTGCTCATGTGAATTGCCTATTTACAATTTTCTAAGACATCTAATTTACTACAGATAATATTATTGGTATGGCATATAAACTATGAAACAATCTCTTTACCTGGCCCCTGGATATTCAACTTCAAATCTGTCAATATATCATGTATTCTACATTATTAGAACTTTAAAAATGATTAGAAACATTCCCCCTTTAAACATGCTTGCTTCTCACTGACTGCCAGTGAACTGTCCAAACTATCTGTGAAGACATTCCTTAAATGCCACTTGTGCGTGTAACCTCCACATATTTTCTATACTAGTGAATCTCTCAAACATCTCATTCATATCTCAGTGGTGTGTTTATATTGAATGTTTTCACATATCGAGTTGATATTGGTAATAATTTTTGTTATGATTTCCTCAGCACCCTCTTACAACAGCAATCTCTTTCTGTGTAAGAACTTGACCTTCATCTTGAAATTCTCAGAAGCAAACAACACTTCTTATAAATTGTTGCAACTGTACGTTTCAGATTTTAAGAAAGGTGGCAGAGAATCCCTTCTTATAAATGTACCCTGTTATTTAGAAAAATAACTTTTGAGTAGTGCACATATGTATGCACCTAGATATGAAAAAGTTAATACTATGTCTACAGATAGTTTTCCACTCGTCCTTTAGACTTTCCAAGACACTTACCTTTCTTATGTTGTACTTTATTAAGGAAATGTCACTTGTTTTCCAGTATGATACTCATTATTGTTTGTCTTCAAGAGGATCTCTGAAATATTTCAAACATATTATCACATTGTTAGTAATTTCCACATTATGGATCTTTCAATGATCATTTAAACTAATGTTACATTAAACTAAATTGACCTTTTTTCTGATGTAAAAAGCACTAGTTGTATTACTGACTGATACAGATTTACAGAAAAAAATTATATGTGATGCCATTTCACACACTATAAAATATCATCTTGAATAGTTAGAAAAATCATATCTGCACTACAGAGACTGACATTTGGAGACAATTTTTTTTTACAGGAGACAATTATTTTTTAAAGAGAGATTTGAAATGTAGTTTCAAAAAAAGATGGCAAAATTCAGTTGTTTCTGGTAAGCAAAATGATTTTTATACCATTTTGTAAATGTTTATCTTTTATATATGTGTATATATGTATATACATATACATTTTTATATATATGTAAATATATGTACATAAACAAATAGCACTAAAAGAGACATCTAGAGAGAAAAATGTGTAATGCAAAATTTGTAATATTTTATCGAAGGGTAAAGCAGCATTGGAACAATGTACACTGTAATTTCAAATTTATTATTTTAGCTGAAAGTTTAATATCATATCATTCTTTGTTTTACATCACACTTTGTAGTTAAATTGAATTGTTTGGTCATATTAAGTAAATTGACAGTATATTGAAAAAATTACTTGCATTTATTTGTTATTAAAGTATTATAGTAAAAGAAATATGAACTCTTTTACGCTCTATGCATTCATTGTGTTTTAATGATTAGCATTCACTGAGGTATGAAGACATGAGCATAAATATTACAGTCTGCCTTAGGAGATATATTTACAAAGTAGTTCTCAAATAATCTTCTGAGAGTGTTAGTACTGAAAAGACCCTTGGTAACTTCTTTTACACAAAGATTCTATTCGCTGATTACACAGAGGGTCTGATATCACTGACTAGAGTGTGTGGCAGTACTATTACTATATCGATCTGCATTTATTCATGGCCCTTTACTAAAGAAATAAACTAATTATCAATATTATATCCAAATTATTGTGTTGCTATGTAAAAATTATCATCTATGAATACTGCTGTTCTGGCTTTAGTAATATTGTGTGATGATTAACTTTATATATCAATTTGACTGGGATAAATGATTCCCAGATTACTGACAAATTATTATTCCTGAGTGTGGCGATAGCGTGGTTTTAGATGAGATTAGTGCTTTAATGAGGAGATGGAGTAAAGAAGACCACATTCACCAATGTGGATGGGCATGTTTAATTTATTGAGAACCTGTACAGAACCTACAGTTGGAGGAAGGGCAAATTTCCTTCTGTCTACTCTGGAAAATACATCTTCTTCTGTACTTGGACATTGGCCCTTCTGGTTGTTGGGTCTTTGGACTTGGATTTGACTGCAGCAATACTTCTTACCCTACCTGTCCAGCCTCAGAGGTGCAAAGGTCCCTGCGTGTTGTTTTCCAATCTTAAAGAAAGAATGTGGAGGACTCGACGGAAAAGGTTTGAGGATTTTTATGAGCTACAGCTCCCTGGTGATGGCAGGTCGGGATAAAATGGGAGGCTGCGTTGTCCCTACAAGCAGTGGGAATATGCAGGGAAGGCGGCATGTTCACTGCACAGATTTCTTTGGGAGTTTTATCAGCATGTGCTTTTACTCTGCAACCAAATTTTCTCTCCTTTAATCCTCACCTAAACATTGGAGAAAAGGAAAGTGGCAACTTTCCCCTCTATATTTCCTTCATTATCATCTTCTTTAGAGTCATTCTCATATCAGAACAAGAAGTTTTCATAGGCACTGACTTGATTATACCTCAACCCTCCACCCCTTCATTGCCTCATAAACCCTCAATGTCCCTCATGATTTAAACTGCTTCTTGTCTTGCACAAAGTCCCAGGGACAAAGCTCCTGGAGCACATTTCATCATATCTTATAACATCAGTGCAAAGAGAGAAAATCCAATTCTAAGCATGTTCAAGTGATTATGATACCAAGTCTCGTCTACCTTTTTTGCAGGTTGGGCTACTCAGGGAGGTCCTTATACTTTAGTCACAGGGAGTTATGTGTTGAACTAATGGTAGTCTGGTTGACATGTGCAATATCTGTTGCCCAGTCCAGAAATTGGTTACTTGTTGCTAGCCTATGGAGAATATGACAGAAATTGAATAAACACCCCAAAATGGCAAATCAACTCTATTAAATAGTCAGTATGTAGACTACTGTATGTTCTTGTATTAGTAAAGTACAGTAGGCTTACCTACTGTAGGCTGCCCAGTAGTCTTGCCTGGACAAGTGTACTGTACAAGAATATTCCACCTGTTTGTACTTCAGGGATATAGAAAGAATAAGACAACTTTGGAATATGTAACTGCCAAAAACCGATACAAACTGTTCCTCAGGTAATAACACCTGAAGTTAACACCACCGGTACTTATAAGTTCCAGACTACCAACACAGTAAGCTTTGCTTAAAAATTTTGATATTCTTATCCCAAGGGGTCAGTAAGGCAACCCACAAGGGACTTGTTTGTACAGTGCATGACCAACTAATTCTCCTTGTCTCCAGTGATGCCTTGAGAAGCCTGCAACAATAAGTTGTTCCTTGTGTCTCAGGCCAGTTTGAGAAACTATTCAGCAGGTTCACATCTGTACTCTTAATGCTGGCGGCCATGGGAGAGATAACATAGAAATAGCTGCAGGCCACTCCTGTCTGGGTTTTTCGTTTAATATCCTCAGTGCCTCAGGCAAATGAGTAATTCACTCCTACATAGTTATTTTCAGTCTTTAGGGCTTGTTTCAGCATGCCATTCATTCTTCCAATAAATCTAGCTCCTACTGGATTGTATGGCAGCTGGAAAATCCATCATGTGTCCTGGTCTTGAGCCCACTCTTGTATGTCATGAACTGTGAAATAAGTTTTCTGTTTACTCTCAATCACAGGCGGGGTACCGTACATGTCACTCAACCAGATCAGTCTTTTAATAGTTAGTTTTTGATTGGTTCTTCTGCTGAGGAAGGTTTGCATCAGGCCTGTAACCATCCACACAAGTCAATGCATATTCAACCCCTTCTGGTGGCAGAGGGTCAGTGCCGTCTATCTGCCATCGCTGAAGTAGGACAGAACCTCTTTGATACACCTCTCATACAGCTCTCACAGTGCTGGGAACAAGCAAGACTGCCATGCAGGAGCATCAGACAGCTTTTCTGGGCAGTTTTCAGCATGTCACCACTGCCAGTAGTCTTTTGACCTAGGGTTTTTAGTCTACAATGTAACCAAGAGGTGATTTCTCTGCTGAGATTTCCTCCAGCCGTCTTATCTTCACCATTTGTACCACCTTGACTGGTGCTTCTCTGAGGAAGGCCTCTTTGTGGAGAGGGGCAGCTTATGTAGGTCACAGTAGTCTTTCCAACAGGATGCACTATTTCTCCGTCCCCTTCTATAACAGTGACCAAAATCCAAAGAAGGTCTTACGTCCTTTAATCTCCTGCTGTAAGCCCTATTCAAAGCTGTCTGGAGTGACAGGGGCACTAAACTCAGCAGGTTTCCATGTGTCTAGTGTCCAAGGGCTTGTGTTCAGTTGGCCTGATTAAATGCCTCAGTATGCCAGTCTGTCCTGTCCCATAATGTATCCCTCCTACACAAATTGTATAAAGGTCACAATAACTGAGTTGGACGAGGGATCTAAGTCTTCCAATAACCCAGTAGCCCTATGCATTCTTTTATTTACTTTACTCCGTTTTGAAGTGGAAATGACTGTGAACTTTATCTATTACAGTCCGAGGTATAAACTTGTCTTACTCTACCAGTCAACACCCAAAAATGTCACTGAAAAGCCAGTGCTCTGCATTTTCTTCGGGTTTATGGTTCATCCTCTACCTTGCAAATGAATAACAAATATGGGAGTAGCCTTTGTGAGTACTCAAAGACCATCATTAGTGATCATTATGTAAAATTTTTACCAGTGGAAGACTCTCAGGAGCTCTGTCTGTGATAAAGAATGCATTAGAAAGGTCCAGCACACAGCGATACATTCGCAACGGAGTTCTAAGTTCTTCTAGCATAGTGACTATACTGGTAACAGCTGAATAAAGTGTGGGGGGGATTACTTTACTAATTCCCTGTAATCCACCATCATGTGCCAAGTTTCATCTGGCTTTTCATGGCAGCCTGATGAAGGGGAGTGAAAAGCAGTAGAGGTTGCTCAAATTGTTCACTTTAATTCATAGGTAGTCTCTGATATCTCTTGATGGTCACCTACCAGGGAGCCAATATTGTTTGGTCACAACTATGTGGTCAATGTGAGGGTGTTTAGCATGCCTGCCTAATTTAAGCTTTATAGCTGGCATGTATTTAACTTCCCAACAATGCAAATGGAACTCCCTTACTGTTGTTCGTCCATTAGAAATAAACACCTATAATGCATCCAGGAATTAGAGCTCTGAACACCAGGAAGAGGGTGAGCAGCAGGCATTCGAGTCACTGTCTGAGCATGACAGCTCATGTTCTGTTTTTTTCTCCATCTCCATCAACAGCAGTTAATCTGTCTAGGAATTTATCAGGATTACCATCTATCAATGTACATTCAGCTTCCATGCCCACCAAACCTTGACCTGGCTCCTAACTGTCCCAATACCAGGTCTCAAAGACTCCTCAGGGGTAGTCATATGCTCTGCTTTCATTATACCTCTTAAGAGGAGAGACTTTTTCTCCTTTTGGGGAAGGTATCTGTTCTACTTTTCTGACTGTCTCCCTTTTCTTTCCCCTGTTGGGAGTTAAGGACTAAAAGCTTTTGTCATTTGGCTATTATTTCAGTAATTGTACCAGATGGCATTAAAGTGTTTCTTTTCTTTTCATTCACTCTAGTTCATATTAAGTTCATCCACATCTGTTTTGGGGAGATTCAAAGAGGTTTTTCCAGTTTTGACTGGGTTTTCTGGACTCCTGTTTTCTTCTGCGACTCCTCTGTCTCCCCTACATCTGCTATTAGTTTTGGTACTTGCTGGAGGGACTTTCTTACTAATGAGAACAATGTTTTTGCCAGGGATCCATAAATGGATGGAGGGCCATGTATAATACTGCATTCTTCATCCCTGCAGTAAAAGTCATACTATCTCATCCTTGGAAAGGCTGCACATAAAAAAAGCATGTTTTATCCCCATTTCCTGAAAATAGGCCCTTAATTCTTCCATAGAGGCCAGATCCCTCTAGGCACAGGGATGTCTCTGAAATTTGGCCATGTACTGTGAGTAGCAAGAAGCAGCCAAACTAGTAATGACCTCACACTTTAATCAGGAGCACTGGGATAAAGTTGCCCACATGAAGCAGAGTGAACAGTTACTGAAGCAATTTTAGACAACAGCATACCATTCGACATTATCCCCTCTGCTCCAGTGTCCCAAAACCAGAGCTGCCACGTTGGTGTGCCTGACTCTGGACTCCAGTTCCACCAGGTCTCCCAGGTATGCCGTCTCATGGTGGTAGTTATCTCTACGGAGTGAAGAACAGATTTTGATCAGTTCCCTAAAGTCTCTCCCGCTGAGTGTTTAATTTGGGGGTTTCATCTTCTACCTCAACTTCTGAATCACTGGAGCTAGTGGACTCCCCATGTGGCTTCCATGTATGATGTTTCCAGTTTGCACTAATCACAAACACCCTGATATGCGATCTGGGTCCAGGGTGTCCTTTCACTTTAGCAAAACAGCACACCATGACCTTCGGGGTTTGGGTTCATCTGCAGTTTCTAAGCGCCCTGACAGCACTGCCTTGCTGTTAACCTGCACTACACAGACTTCCCTTTCTAGTTTTAATTCTTTATGTGCTCTGCAGGGATGAGCTGAGTAACTCCTGGTCTATGGCTGACTTTAATGCACACAGCAGGGGGCTTGCCACCTTTTCAGCAGTAATCTTTGTTTCCTTTGGCTTTCAGAGGCAACTAGGCAACTGTTTTGGATACTGCTTCCAACATTCTCCTCACCCCTCTGTTTTTCCTGTAGGAGTCCCCACCTGTCCAATAGGGAAGTCACTCCAAACTACATCAAGGTTTGTGGCAAACTTAGGATTTTCCCCACAGATACCACGTCCTTTTCCAGAGTGAAATCATGACATTTCTCTTTGAGATCCTGTGGTGTATTCCAATTGTTCAACCCAGGGTTGCAAAGGCCCCAACATACTGTTTTCTGATACCCAAGAAAGAACTTGGGGGACTCCACAGAAAGGGTTTGGACAATTTGTATCTTGCACACTCTTCGGCAATGGCAGGCTAGGATAAAATGGAGTGCTGGACTGTAACTACAAGCAGGCAGAATAGGTCTCAGAGGTTGTATATCCACCATGTGGTTGGGTTTTTTTAGCTGTTTTATGAATACACTCTTCTACCCAAATCACTCTTCCTTGACCTTCATCTAAAGATTAGAGACAAAGGAAGTATCCTGTTTCCCCTCTCCATCTGCTTCATTATCACATTCTTTAGAGTCATTTTGATCTTATTGCCCAGAACAACAAACTTTTCTAGGTACTGACTAACACTGACCTAAACATACCTCATCCCCCTCATGATTTCCAGGCCCTTGGACTTTGAATTACACCAACTGCTTTCTGCTGCTCTCTTGCAGAGAGCAGATAACTTTTTAGTTTTCATAATAACATGTGGTAATTTCAAAATAATTTAGAAGTAAGTACACACACACAGACACACGCACACAGACACACACACACACACAGATATAACCCACTGGATTCTAGTTCCCTGAAGAATCGTAATCTGGAGAAACAATTTTAATGATTGGTTTTATGAATTTGTTCTTGGATTTCTGGAATCATCTACCTAATCAAACTACAATTTAAATGCACTAATGACTATATTCCCAGTACTGAAGAGATCACTGACAATACTTTAAATAAACTTTTTATAGAGATTTACAATATATCTACATTGAATATTCCTAATCAATGCCTTCTAGACAAAGAATTAAGTGACTGTATATAATGACTTTGAACATTTTTGAATACTAAAGAATACTAAGGCATGCATTCATTGTTCTTATTGTCACTGGACAAAAAAGTGAAATCAGAATGAACTGAGGAATTCCAATAACTTGCTCAAGAGATGCATTAGTAACTTAAGAGTGTTTAGATCTGCTTTGAAGGATAACCTCATCTTCGATAGCCTCAAGACTAAAATTGTTAAAGATAAAATTTGGATCTTCATGCTCACATTTGATGTATTTCAAACTAAATTAAAATCCCAGACTCAACTGGTGTCTCTCGTAAAATGAGGGTATTGATTGAGAAAGAATGGGGTCCTGTAACTTGCTATGTAGATGTGTGGAAAGACCCTGATGAAGCTTGAGATGTTGAACCTCTAAATTCTGATGATTCTTCCTTGACAATGGAAAACAATTCCCATATCCCCAGTAGAAGTACCCTCTCCTGTATATAAGTTTCACAGTATCTTCACCAGGACTAGATTCCATCTCAAAAAATGAATTTCTTTGAACATCTATAAGAAGCAGCTCCTCATCTGTTCAAGTTTTACCATGAGATGGCAGCAATTCAGTCATAAATTCGGGCTCCACTTCTCATTCTAGGTCTCTCACTATTTCTTCTACATCTCTGGTTAATTCCTTCATTAGAGTCTTAAATGCCTGAAAGTGAATTGAAATCAATTTTTTTCCCCAAAATCCTTCACATATTGGTAATTTGACTTCTTCCTATGAGTTATAAAGGTTCTTAATGGCATGTAAAATGATGAAATTTTTTCCTAGGAGGTGTTCAATTTATTTTTCCAAGATGGATCAGAGAAATTATTTTCTATGGCAATGTTAACTTTAAACATATATTTTTTTAAATTATAAGATTTGAAAGTTAAAATCACTCGTTGATTCATGAAATGCAAATGGATGTTGTGTTATCAAGCAAGAAAAAGTTGATGTCACTATGCATGTCCAGCATACCTCTTGGTTGACCCAATGAATTGTCAATGTAATAATGACTAATATTTCAATAGGATTATTTTTTCAGAGCAGTGTGTCTGAGTTGTGGGCTTAAAATAATTTGTAAACCATGTTGTAAACAGAGGTGCAATCTTCCTGACTTTGTCATTTCATTTAGAGAGCACAAACCAAGGAGAACTAGTATAATTTTTAAGGACCTTAGGATTTTAATAATCATAAGTGAACATTGGCTTCAAGTTGAAGTCACCAGATGCATTTGCCCTGAAGTCAGCCTCTTCTTTTATAACTGGAGTTTTGAGTACAAACTGATTTACTGCTTCTGCTGGCAGGTGGGGCCTGCACAGGCTGCAGGATTCTGCAGCCAGGAAGTGTCCCAGCTCTTAATGATGGGTTATGCCCTCCAGGGTTGCAGCAGACACAGCAGTTCACTGTCAATTTCTTCCTAAGTTGGAAGAATAAAATCCAAAGACTAGATGAATGAGTGTAAGAGTAGGACTTATTCAAGCGTGCATAGGAACTGAACTCGCGCTGTGCAATAGTGGACCTGACAGTACTAGGGTCTGAGGGTGCTAATCCAGGGGTTTATATAGCACTTGGATCAATTCTGTTGGTCCAGACTTGTGCTATTCATTGTTTGAAAGAAGTACTGATGCTATTGGTCCAAAATTATGCTAAGCTAAGTAGGGTTTGGGACAGTAATAATGCTATTAGCACTGAATCCCATTCAGGTGTGCCTTACTTCCATTTTCTCCAGCTTACGGAAGCGAGAGGTTGAAGTCATTGAATTGTTCATGCTCAGTGCTACATATATAGGTTTTGTTGTGTGTGTGTTTGTGTGTGTGTGTGTGTGTCCCCGTGTGCGAGCAACTCTGGGTGGAGGGAGCTTCTACAGTGGGCATCCACACCCTATGCAGACTGACTGCCATGGGGCGACAGGTGGGCTCACCACTGCAGTCTATTCCTTAGGCCCGTGCTTGCTGCTTGGGCCACAGATCGTGGGAGCTGCAACTCTGAGGCTCTAGTGCTCCCCTTCCACCTCTCTGCAGGGATCAGTGGGCTGGCTGCTAGGTTTGTCTACCCAACCACATCACTTTGAAGCGTCGAAGCTAAGCATTGACTCCTCTCTAGCTACGAAAGCCTAGGTGGTATCCTCTCCCAGTAAAAGGTTGTTTTTTTTACTACATCAAAAATCTGTTGTTTATTGTAGTCACTTAGATCAATGATGTTAGCCAGAGCTTCTGGTAACCTGGGTCTTCTATGTCAGTACAGCCTGTTCCACCTTGCACACTCAGGTTATAGATGTGGTTTCTTTCCTTCCTTAACTCTACTAAGGTTCAAAATTTTCTTCTGCAGCTTCCTCCCTTTCCACCTTTATATTGTTGAAAGTTAGTGCATACTCTGATTTATGTTTGGGTGCAGGGGAATGTTGAGGCTTTTTTGGTTTTCTGTCCTGGACAGTAAAACTCTCTTTATCATCCATAAAGCTGTTCTGTTTTCTTCTTTTGGAGTTCCCTGAACTACCACATTAAACTTTCTTTAAGAATTTTTCTTTGTATTCACGACTTGACTGTTTAGTGCAAGAAGCCTCTCTCTTGGCTTATCTTGCCTTTTGACATGCTTTCCAAAATAAGATTAGTCACTTTTAGCTTTTGATTTAGAGCGAGTGATGCTTATGAGATTTCCTTTTATTTTATTTGAATAGTTACAAACCACCTTATGGTAATTAATGTGCCTAATTTTAAGATTATTTTGTTTCAGGGCCTGAGGTCTCTGGGGAAGAAGAGATAGAGAAATAGCCAGTTGGTGGAGAAGTTGGAACATCATTTATTGACTAAGTTTGCCAACTTTTAAGGACATAGGTCATACAAACTCTAAATAATTCTAATACTAACATAAAAATATAGTCACCAAAGATCACTATAACGAATATAACACCAATGAAAGAGTTTGAAATGTTGTGAGCATCGTGAAAATGTGATGCAAAGACGTGAAGTGAGCTTATGCTGGGAGAACTTGTGCCAATAGATTTGTTCATTTCAGGGACGCTATAAATTTTTAATTCAATAATGCAATACTGCAGTATCTTTGAAATATAATAAAGCACAATAAAATGTGTATGAAATAAGCAACTTTTTTTTTTTATAACTGCCTTCTGCCTACATGGTGTATTGCCATTTGTCTATAGAATGACATTATGAAATCAGGAGGCTTTACAATGTCATCTTATTCTTATCAACGTCATTATTTATGATTATTATGCCATATCATAATAATAAGCTATATCACAGCATATCAAAAAGAACATTTCAATCACCTAACTTCTTCTTACCATTATTTTCTGCTTTTATTAAAAGTATCTCTAACTCTGAAAATGAACAATGTATTTCCAAACCATCTTGAATTTTTCTTGTTTCAAGACAAAGAACCAACTGCCCTTCAACTATTCCTGGAGTCCTTAATAACTAATAGTTCAGGAAAAAAAGTCTGAAATCTAATGGTGATCCTGAGTTTGATAGTTGAAAAATAATTTTACTATTTGTTCATGTTAACCTTATAACCTTATAAAGCAAGAAAGTTATAGTTTTACTGGAGATCAAACCTAGGATCTTGTGCATGCTAGACAAGAGTTTTATCACTGAGCTATATTCTCAGCCCAAAATACATCTTTTAAGGGAAACAATTCACAATGATTCTTTTAATGTTTAAATAGAAAAAAACACTTACTATAAATAATTATATGAACCATAAAAATGTCTTCAACTTTGACACTTAGAAAATTATTTTCAGGTGGATTTAAGATAATTATGAATGATAGTAACAGTTGAATAGAAAAAGATGAGATGAGATTCAAAGATGAGAATAACATTTCCAAAGTATAGCATATATAAAGAAACAGACCATTACTATTATAGGGAAAAATCACATGAGATGAGGTTTGTGATACATATGTGGGATAATGAATGCATTTTTGTTTATTTCAATAATATTGACTTTGCATTTGTTAGTTTTGTGTATTTAAAATTTTTTAGTTTGATTTTATTCTTATTCTTTTTTTCAAATACAATACTAATTGACAGTGTTCCAAAACAGATAAATTTCTTAAAATTATACCCCAATGAAGCAGACTAGAAGACTAGAGTGTAGCTAAGTAAGGTAATGAAGTGTTAATAAGGTTTATTACATTAGAAATTTAAGGGAATGTTTTGATTTGCACTAGAGGGTTGGCAATATTAATAAAAATAAATAGCTCTAATGAATATTTAGAAGAAATATATAAAGTGATTTTGTATTTAACTGGATATGTGATCAAAAGGGGAAAAAGAAGAGTGTCAAAGGTAAATAACATCTTTAAACTTTATCAAACTTGGTAAGTTTTGATATATTTTCTGAAACAGAAAATAGAAAACATTAGAAGGGGCTCAGAAGGAGAGAGATTCTGAGAATAGTTCTGGATGTGTGAAATTAAGGTACTTGTGAAATATTAATTTGAGAATGTTGAGAAACGCTTGAATTTTTGTGCCTGAGACATTGAGACAAAATCTAGGAAACCGTTGAAATTTAGGTTTATCTGTTTTTAGATAATACAGTCTCCAGAGCAAATGAGGCTACCTAAAACAATACTTCTGAGAGCAAAGATGACTGAGAACTTAACTTGGAAGCAGATATGACAAAGGAAATTAGATCAGTAAAAGAAACTGAGAATGAAGAGCTAAAAATCTGGAAGTCATCTCAGAGGCTGTAGTGTCTGGAAACAAAGGAAAGTTTGGCTCTCAAAAACCAAGAAGGTGATTATGAGTATTAAATGTTGTTGCAATTGACAGTAGATGCAGTCTGAGATCAATTATGATACAAGGATATGTTAGTCAACTTTTCACCACTGCAACCAAAATTCCTGACAAGAACAACTTAGAGGAGGTAAAGTTTATTTTGGCTCACAGTTTCAGAGGTTCAGTTCATGGCTGCCTGACTCCACTGTTCTGGACCCAAGATGAGGCAGAACATTATGCTGGAAGGGTGCAGTGGCACAGCACTGTCTTGCTGACGGCAGCCAAGCAACAGAGAGAGCTCTGTGGGCAAGAGATCCCAGGGAAGATTAATCCCCATTGTTACCCACCTCCTCCAGCCATTCCCCACAGGCCTCTAGTGACCAGAGTAACTTCAAATCAGGATGCACTGATTAGGCTACGACTTTCATAATCGATTCATTTCCCCTCTGAATGAGTCTACATTAGCACTGGAGCTTTTGGGGGCATCTCATACACAAACAATAACAGAAGCTTATTGGTGATTATGGCAAAAATTATCTTTTATGAATTACTGTGGGTAAATTAAGTTCCACTGCCTTGATAAATAAGACTATAAAATAATTAGATATAATATATGTGTTTCTTTTGTTAGGAAAGGAATTAATACAGAATTTGTTTGAAGACGTCTAGACTTAAAGTTCTTATGTCTTTTTAGTACTAACATTTTGTATTTTTAAGATTTGTGTAAATTAGAAATGTCATTATTGGAAGTTCACATCAGGACATAATGCAATATGATTAATGAAGACTTCTTTAAGGGACTGCATCCTAGATAATATGAAGAACATAGTTTATCAGAATCAGAGTTTCAGCAATTTAAATGAAGTAAATAGTATAGACAGACTGTTTAGTAGCAAATATTTTTCTGTTTTAGTATTTAATTTATTAGCATGACATTAGGTGAAATGTCTTAATTACTCAGAAGTATGAATATAACTTTACAAAATGGATTGCTTAATCATGTTGCAAATGATATTATTTTAAAGGAAAATTTGTTTGTTAGTAAATAAAGTATATTCAAGTATTTCTAGCAGATTTGAGGAGAATGAAGACTTCCTTCATATTTTCATTCACTTACATATACATTGTGTTGAAATGGATATGTATTTTAACAGTGACATAAAAATCTCTTTTTCTGCAATCCGCTTTGTTTCTTTGCCAAAAGGAAAGGTGATGAAAGGGTGTGAGGCAGAAGAGATGATGTCAAGAAAAAGACAGACGGTCATCACCCGGCAAACAAATGGACATTTCCTGGTCAACTCTTGTCTCTTCTGTCAAAGAAATTCCTTTGAGGCTTCAGCTTTCAACAGATTTGACACAATATTTTAGAAGACATATATTTAACACTATGGCAGCACTGTGTATAAAAAATAAGATTTTCATTTCTATTATTTTTCCTGTAAGTTTTCCATTTCTATATTTCATTATTAAATACTAATACAAATGATACAGAAAATTTTTGTATTCTAAACGCAAAGATTATTGCTTGAATTGAACATTCTTTTGGAAAAGGATTTGAAAAGTCAAATGTTAATTTTTTTATCTGATAGTCTAAATTTACTAAAGACATGATTCATCAAAAAAGACATTTTATTTATTTGTTATGCTCTTTGGACTATTCTATGTTTATTAAGTTTAACTGATGCTTATTCATTTTATCTCAAAAATGAAAATGTTAAAGTGATTTGGGTGATTGTTCAAGGAAGTTCTTTACTAAATTGTATGTGTGTGTGTGAAAAACAATTATATTTTAAATGTTTTCATTTCTTATTGACGATAATATCTTTTGAAATGCTTTATGTCTGTAAACATTTTGTAGTTAAAATATTTGCCTGTCAATTTTCAATTAAAAAAAAGAAATGATATTTAGCATGATAGGTAGGACATTTTTAAAACTTAATTGGGTCAATGAAAATAAAGGTTATTTATATCAGCGTTCAAGGTGATAGTTTATTTAACTTGTAGGTTGCCATTGGGACACTTAAGTAAATACAATCTGTGGGAGTGCCAGAGAGTTAAGCAAGTGTTAGTAAATTTATAATCACCTTTTAAAAATCATATAACAGCACTCCTATATCACTTATCAACTAGGTTTATATTTGAGAATAGTGAAAGTTTTACCTTTCTTACCAAATGGTGAGCTCTTGAATTTTTTAGTTTGTTTGTTTGTTATTTCTGCAATCCCACAGTGCTGGGGACTTGAACTCGGGCCTTGTGCATGCGAAGCAGGCACTCTATATAATTATGCTAAAAGGTATACTTGGTAGTATATAATCACTTAGCTAAACTAATAGAAAACATCAATGACAAAATAAGTGTGCCATGCTTGTATATCTGAACAACACTAGAAATGACAGTAAAATATTCTAATTTGGTATCTTTACATCATGAGGAGGCCATAATTTTTGAAAATATATGGATGTGGCATGAAAAACAGTATTCATGGTTTAGAAAATGAATTTATTTTATCAGAAGGAAAAATTAAATGGACCATTGTGTAAAACTATACATGAATAAGTTAAGTTAAAATTGGAGATCACTGAATTCCATGTCTTCATCTGATCATTATGAAATTAATGTAGCATTATTTTTATTACATTTATCTAGGTGATATATCTAAGTTGTTTTATGGATTGATTTGTGAAAGATTTATTGAAAGTAGAAAAACACATTGGTAGGAGATGCTTTAATGCATGCAAGATTTATTGTTGTGCAAAGCAATTATTGAGACATAAAGATTTTATAAGACTTGATAACCCTCAATTAAGTGGGAGAGTTATAAAAGGGTAGTATTTCATTGACAGTTAAAATAGTAGAAATAGTTCAGCAAGTCCAAGAATGAAGGTATCATTTTGAGTAAAATCTTTGCTAAGTAGAAAGTGTGAAAATCACTTAATTATGGAAGAAAGCAAGCATAAATGGAAATTCTTTTTTAGCTGATAAGTACTTGTTAAACATCTATGTTGCATTATAGCTCTGTTATGGTTCTATAGAGTATAAAAGGTATGTTCAATGCATTGGTTAGAGTTAAGAAGAAACAGAAAGTAAATTAATTTTTCAGTAAAGATTAATTGAGACCCTACAATATACCGCCAGTCTCTTGGTAGTGGGAAGACTATTAGATACACATATTTCCCTAGGTACATCCCCTTAGGTAGAAGACATGAATAAAGGGAGAAGAGTATGTAAAAGAGGCACCAGGCTACAATTAGACTAGGTAATTAAGAAACACAAATTTCAATGGACAGGTTTAAGAACAAGATTAGTGGCATAAAATTATCATAATTTGTTTTCAGAAGGTAGCCAATATATTAATTACAAAAATTTATGCTTAACATTTTTAAGGCATTATACTAGAAAAAGGACATTTACTCTTACTGTGATTTCTGACTATATAACGATCATATGGTAGAAGTTGATTTCAATTTCAACAAATAGCCAAAATAAACAAGATAATTTCAATCAATTTAGGACTGTAAAATAAAAAATACAAATTGGGTGTGCTATACTCTAATATGTCACAATAACTTACAACAGTGTGTATGATACTATATGGGCTGTTTTCTATTTTGATCTTCTGGTTTTTTGGGAGCTGAACTTCTTGGTGCTGTCCAACATCATAAAAGAGGATCTTAGTGCATGTTATTATTAACCTCAGGAAAGGATCAAAATCCAAAATTTGAAGTCTTCCTTCTTTTGAACACATATCACCTTTTTTTACCATCACATAGGTGAAAAATTTTAAGTTGAACACTTGCAAGCTGGGGAACATTTGTATATGTGTGTATGGGTATAGTGCATATGTGGCTGTATGAGTTTTCACAACCCCATATATGTGTATAAGCTGTTATGTATGTATCTTATTCTTTCTTTAATTTATTTTTTATTGTAAACAAATGGGATACATCTTGTTTCTCTGTTTGTACATGAAGTAGAGGCATACCATTTGTGTCATCATACACTTACATAGAGTAAAGGTGTTTGATTCATTCTGTTATTTTTTCTTCCCTACCACCCCTCCCACCCCTCTTTTCCCTCTATACAGTCCCTCCTTCCTCCTTTCTTGCCCCCCTCCCACCCCCCATTATGTATCATCATCCGCTTATCAGCGAGATCATTTATCCTTTGTTTTTTTGAGATTGGCTTATCTCACTTAACATGATATTCTCCAATTTCATTCATTTGCCTGCAAATGCCATAATTTTATTATTCTTTATGGCGGAGTAATATTCCATTATATATATATATATATATATCACAGTTTCTTTATCCTTTCAGCAATTGAAGGACATCTAGGTTGGTTCCACAATCTGGCTATTGTGAATTGAGCAGTTATGAACATTGATGTGGCTGCATCACTGTAGTATGCTGATTTTAAGTCCTTTGTGTATAGGCCAAGGAGTGGGATAGCTGGGTCAAATGGTAGTTCCATTCCAAGCTTTCTGAGGAATCTCTACACTGCTTTCCAGAGTGGCTGCACTATGTCACTTATGTATAAAAATGCATTAGATTTATGAGCATTGATCTTATATCCTGCTACTTTACTGAATTCACTTATGAGTTCTAAAAGTTTTCTGGTGGAATTTCCTGGTTGCTCTAAATATATAATCATGTCATCAGCAAATAGGGGTAGTTTGAGTTCTTTGTATCTTTTTCTTCACATAAATATTTCCTATTTTTTAACTTACAAACATCTGTATATAATATATAAACATAATACCACATACTTATTCATTGTTTATGAATCCCATTATATGTACATATACATATTTTTTACATAGACATATAAACACCTATATACAATTTACATCCATATGTACACATCCTATTGTTTTTGCTTCTTTCGAGGACCATGACTAGCACTTAAGAAAAAAAATGTGCATTGGGAGAAGCTCATATGTTGGTGTTTGTGTTGTGTGTGTGTGTGTGTATGTGTGTGTGAGAGAGAGAAAGAACCTCAGAACATTATTCATTTGTTGCACTTCTTTTCATAGGCAAAATTTTTATAATAAAAACATTGGCTTCCTGAAAGTTTAAACATAAATAGTCCTTATGTTGAATAGTAGGACTATACACAATTTAGTACATTATTAAGATATTTGCAGTAAATGTATTTATTCTAATAAGTATTTATGGAAATTCTCATATATTGGGCATTCTTTTTTCATTAAAATACAGATTTAAAATGAAGCAAATAATAGTGATATGAAGACATTCACAAACTGTTAGAAGCCTAAAAACTTGAAAGTAAAATGGATCATATTCATCCAGGGATATAAATAAAATACAGCGTAGGCTACAGGGAAGGTGAGAGTCGTCCTGTTTCTCCTTTGGACAGGGAAGGAGGTGGTATCGTCACCCATGAGGACTAATGATGATAAATGTGTACAAGTCATTTAATGTTAGCAAGTGAATTTTTAAAATCTGACTATGATTTGGATAGGGTTTCAAGATATTCCCCCAAAGGTTCAAGTGTAGAGGCTTGGATCTGAGGGTGATGATATTGTGGGGTGCTAGGAACTTAAAGAAGTATGGGGGTGTTTAGAGCGAAGTTGGTACGTCTACAGGGGTGTGTCTAAAGAAAGGCCTGTGAGATCCCAGTCTCTCTCTGGCTTCCGATTCAAGACATGATCTCTTTGGGGGGCTTTTGTTATGGTATGAAACAGTCAAGAGGACCCTCAAGGAACCTGTGCCTGTGCCAGCTCCGTACCCTTGAAGCCCCCAAACGGTGAGCTAAGAAAAACTCTATGGTTTGTAAAATAGCTTGCTTCAGGCATTGTGTTGTTAGCAACAGAAAAAAATTCTTAAAAATCAATAAAATAAACTCACTGTGTGCTGATAATGTGGACATTCGCTGGAATGTCATGTATGCATGGTTCCAAGTATAACATCATTTCCTAGTGAGGCAAACTACAGAAATTTGGAGATATTTAGTGGTGTTTTCTCCTTCAAATAGAGAATATATCTTTAAATTTTATTTAAAGTTGGAATATGAATTCATCTTTTCTGTATTTTTCTTCATTTAAAGTGGTGAAATATATGAGTTGTGTTTTTTTATACAGTTTCTGCTCTACATAGTCAAGTTTTCCTAGTACAAGTGAAATGTTTTATTGTATCTTTCTAGTTCTTTTTATACAAGTAGATATTGCATCCCTTACATGGTATTAGAAGTATATTTTACCATTACATGACTTTGTACCAGTAAAGCTTTAATGTAAACTTATTCAGTCATTTTTTAGTAATCATGTCTTGATATATATTTGATGAAATTGAATGCAAAGCTGACAAAAAATCCGTGTGTAATATGGTGTCTCATTCTCTCTTTCCCTCTTCCTCTAATTATGTTCACTAGGTAGAGTGTCATTTTACATTTCAGTCAATGAAATGGCTAAGATTAAAATCTTAGCTTGATACCTATGCTTGTAGGTTATTAGCTGATTTTCTCCTGATTCTTTAACCCTTAAGGTATTATTTTGTTGAAGAAAAATCATTACTTTTAAGGCAATTCTATCCAGTTCTTTCTTTGCATTGCATAGAAGAAAAATGTGATTTTCCACATAATTATGTCAGTACATACTTCAAAGCTCACACTATATTTCAGTTCTATAGCTTGTATAATTGCTTTCAATCTTAAATTGCTTAAGGCTAATCAAATGGACAATTATTATAATTTTATTTTTCAATTAACCTTTTGTAAACTTTCAAATATCTAAATTTTCCTTTAGCTTGCCTGATGATAGGAGGTCAGAATAAGCTAATTCTAACTCACATTTCAGAGCAAAAAACGTAAAAGGATATATTTGAAAAAAATCACACACATTCATTACTGATAACTGGTGGTAAATTGTGATCATTTTATATTTAATAGTTTTATATTTTATATCTTTTACATATATATCTTTTCTTATGGTAAGGCCAGCAAACTATATTCCAGTCAAAATAAGAATACACTCTTTCAGTTTTACCATCTAGATCCCAACCAAATTCCATTGCAATCAAAGTTGCTATTTGACTTGGACAAGCTAACTAACCCTTTGAATTTCAGGTTCTTGCTAATTTGGGGGTGCAGTATGTGGTATCACTTCCTTGCTGTGTGGTAACAGTTGAATTTACATATATGAAATGATAATCATTTGCTTTTTTATAAATTTAAGGCATGACATTTAGCTCCCCTGTGTATTTGCTGAAAGACATACTATGTTTTCCCCAATAGTATAATCCCTTCTTCATTTAATTCCATCCAGACTTATATAGTCTTTAGCAAATCTGTGAGTATATATCTTCTACAAGGTTGAAAAATTAAAGAGGTTTTTAAAGTTCTAAAACATTTTTTAAAACATACAGAATACTTTTAATCTCCAAGTGATGACTTAACATTGAACTTTACCACTTAGTATTTACTCTCTGATATTGCTCTTAAATCATGACTTTCCAAAAATTGTAATAATGTCAGCTCTTCTTAATTCAAAGAAAATTTCGATACCAATACAAAACATAAAAATGTACAAAACATAAGTTGCTAATGATTGGAAAATTTTCCTATTAAAGCATGATAAAACTATAATTCAATATTTATATATTTTTCTCATAGTTCATGTTTTTCCTTTACTACACTACTTTTGAGGTGATTTCAAATAAGTGTTTAGAACTTTGGATAAGAGTTAAACACTGAGTTGTCTGTTCAAAGTCAAACTCTAGTATGGGCAATGTTAAGATAAATATATTTTATAGAAGATTTTAAATAAGAATTATAATTTGAAAATTTCAGTAAAATGAATCAGAAGTAAATAAAATTGGAATGCAAAACTATTTAAATTTGGAAATCCTAACACCTTCATGATAGTGTCACAATGGAAAGACCAAGATACATGTGCATTAAATTCAATGAGTTTTTCCTGAGAAAAGTTAATGGTATGAAAAAAAAATAGAGACTAAGAGGAAAATACATATATGAAATAACAGTGAATATCAAATTAAAAAGCTGATAGCTAGCAAGTGTTTACAAGAAAATGAAAAGCTCAGCTCAGTGCAGCTTTACACAGCTCCAATCTCAACAGCCACACAGAAGATATGAAATGAGAAAAATGTATCTTGGAAACTTTTACCTTTGATCTTTATCTTGGAAAGAGGAGAAAAGAGTGCATTCATCATGGAAAGAAGAGGAAAAATATTAATGAAGAATAAGGCATTTTGTAAGTACTTTCTATCCCAAAAGAAATGAAAAGATCAATATTTTGTGTTTGCTCAATGTGAGAAAAATGGCCAAATAACAAGAACGATCATTATAAACTCCAAGTTAATTAGATTCTTCAATGACAAGCACTGAGCCAAAGAGCAAAAAGAAAAATGAAAAAAAAAAAAGTAAAAAGAAAAAATAAAAAAGACATAACAGGAAGTGGAAGAAACAGAAGAAACCAGAAAAGGAGCTCACTGGCCTCTCCAGGCATGATTTGTTTCCCACAGTGTATTCCTGAGTAGGTGGACTCTGCACTGCACACGCATGCCACAACCAGCATGGCAAAACTTGGGGTAATTAGAGAAATAAAGACTCACAAACACAGGTTTTGAAGATTAAGCTGGCATCAGGTGGAGCTCTGCTCTCTGATGGGGATGCAGATCTAAAGGGTTACGCCAGTAATCATTATGTATATGTGTCTCATTGTCAGATTAAAGACTAAGCAAGCATTATTCTTTGTATTCAGGAAAGTTACAGGAACTAGGACTTCTATGTAGCTTTTCTGCAGTTGCAATCCACAGTTGTGAATTGCAACGTTAGGAGCTTTGTGTAGCTCTAAAGAAAGTCCATTGTTTAAAAGTTACTAATAAAGAGGGCAGGAACAGAAGCGGAGCTGGTGAAACATTATGGTTGTCTAGCATAAGAATTCCTTCCTTCCCAGGAGCTGTGTGCCTGAAATCAAGGTCAGAGCTGACAGGACTCTTGAACAGAGCCTCTTCATGCAGGGAATTGCCACAGTGGCTAAGCATCCTGTGCCCTTACACAGAAACATTCCCAGGCACCTGACTTGAGGTTACAGCCATGAGGTCATCAGAGACCCCCAATCTCGGTCACTACTCTCCCATCTTCTGTTACTGCTCTCCACACACACACACACACACACGTGCACATGCAAACACACTCCTTTCTCATCTGGTGGGAATATAGGTGTGGAATCCTTTTACAAGCTTATTCAAGTTCCTGACAAAATTCCATCCTAAGAGTTAAATATGGTCTCTTGTCCCTTTCCTTGTTAATTGAAGAGTGGTTGATCTTAGCTATGAGATTAAACACTCAACCACCTGTGCATGGGAAAGCTTCTTCAAAGCCTTTAGATGAATCTTATTTCACTGTATTCTAAGGGAGTTGTGTATAGTGTAATAAATGACTGGAGTGAATATCCATAATTTTTTCATGTAACAATTTATTCAAGAGAATGATACTGTATCATATTCACAGGTAATGACTCTAATAAAAAAGAAATAAAATTTTAAGGATTATACAACAAAAGATGGAAAATTTGAAAGCTATCTGAAAATTTCATCAACCAAAACATCTTAAACGTTTCATAATCTTCCCTCGAATTTGTAGTACTTTACTTCTAGAATGAGAAACTTACACCAGTGATTTGCAACATTGGTGTTATGCATTTCAATATTTTACATATAATGAAGCCCAGAGTGCATTACATTATTTTGGCTCAAAACTCCTAACCATGATTTATAGACATTTAAAGAATAAGAAAAAGTATGTACTTTATGTGTTCTCATGTATTTATAACTTTTTCTGCACTTGATTTCTTTGTTTACATCAGATATCCATCTGGTATCATTTTCCTTTCTAACCTTGCTGTAGTATAGTTGTTCTTAGATTGATTTTTTTCAAGATTAACATGCTGAAAAAAACTTACCTTTTTGTTTAAAATATTATCTCTGGGCATAGGATGCAAGTTTGTTCATGGTTTTGTTTGGTTGGGTTTGGTTTTATTTTCTCAACAATGCCCTATTTCACTGTTCTTGTACTATTTCTGAGAAGCATTCTTTGATTCATTTTTCTTTTTTTCTCTTTTGATATTTATGTAACTTCATTACTCTATATAATGGGTCCTTATTCTCTAGCTACTTTAAAGCAGCCTATCATCTTTCTAAGCACTTCAGTTATAATTTTATTTTTTATAGTTTTCTTAATTTATGTGTTTTTGAATTTCATTTATATTATCAGATCTATGGTTATTCTGTTTTCACCTACTGAAAAATTCCCAGATACTATTACCTCACATATTTTTATGTCTCCTTTTCTTATTACAACCCTTTAGGGACTCTAGTTGTATTTAGAGTGTATAAGTACATTTATTATTTTACCTTTCAGTTATCCCAAAGTATACTTGCACTTCTTCATTAATTTGCAGTCTGTTTTCCCTCTGATGTAACTTGAATTCTCCTTTTGCTATGTCTTCAAGCTCACTAATTCAGTTTAACCTTCTGCTAGTCTATTTCACTACATTTGTCATCTTAGACAATTGATTTTTCATTCTAACAATTTGAATTTGGATATTTAAAATATATCTTGTTTTATTACTTAACGTAACACATCTGTACTTTTTTTGTCATCTTGAATTTATTCAATATCTGTATAGAAACTTTTAAAGTACTTTTTTTACTAATTCTAGTATCTTTATTATTTCTTGGCCTTTGGTTGATTTTTTTTTAATTTATTAGGGATTATATTTTCAAACATTTTTCGTGTGGAGATAAAAATTTATTGGACACCAAACTTTGTGAATGTTTGTCAGATTCTGGATAAATTTATATATACCCTTATAGATTTGTTTAAAAATTTTCTGGGACCCAATTAGGCTACTTGGAAATGGTTTGAAATGTTTGAAGTTTACTTTTGTTATTTATAAGTGAGATGAGAATAGATTTTATTCAGTGTATGCAGTGACCATGAACATGAAACTTAGACATGTCCATTGATTCGCAGGACTCATTTGGAAAAAGGTATTACTTTAATACACCCTAATGTGGTACGCAGGTGGCTTGCTGGAATTTTGGATACTCTGATTATGTGTGATCAATCAGAATTTGTCATCAACACTTTCAAGATATGTGAAATTTTCTTTTACCTTATATAAATAGCTTTAAGGTGCTCTGGGAAAGGACTAGGGAAATCCATTCTTTTATATACTTTCTGTGGCATTGCAGGTCTCTTCAGTAAGTGAATTCAGCTGCTCTTTTTTAATCAAGGAGCTAAATTCTTCCTTTTTCATCTACAGACATGTCAATTATATAGCATTATGAAACTTTGATACATATCTTCATCCTTGCCTAAAATCCAGAAATCTTAATCTTAAGGAAACTGGTTTTCAAAGATGAAAGTCTGAACAGAAATTAGCATATTGTCAAATTCTAATAATATATATAGTAAAATAAAGTGATCTTACTAATTTAAGGTATAACTCTATCTAAAATTTAGAAACAAAATTGAGTGTGAGATTAATATTAATGTATACATATTAGTAAAAGTAGTCACATACATTTTTAACTTTAGATCTAAACTTTAGATCCTATATTTTAAAAGATATTCATATTTAAAAGTGTTTTTCCTTTTATTCTACAATTATTCAAATTTAAAAAAGGGGAGATAGCATACAATGCATTGGTAATAAGTAATCCAGTTAGAAAATGAAATAGTATGACAGTGTGCTTTTGGTGAAATAGTATTACTAAATTCAAAGCATTATTTCCTTCATGAAAAAATTGCTTATAATAGTAACAAATATTTTAAGACATTATATAATGTATTTTTTTTTAAATAAGTTTGACCAGAATGGATTATGCCAAGATAACTGGCAGCTTATATATTTAATATCTGTTTGAAAGTGCATAGATATTAAGGAACTGGGTATATAACATTAAGGAAAGTATTCATGCATCTTCAAATATTCAAGATGATAAATAACTTAAAAAATTCTATTTAGTAGGCAAATTATTTTTCCACAAAATTGATAATTCTCATACTAATGGAAAAGTTTTCCTTTCCTTTACAGTTGTTTGTCTCTATGTGGTCACTGCAGTACTTGGTCCAAACATAGGTCTTGTATTTAGTTCACGCCTTTTATTCCATGTCCCACATTAACAATATTGAATATAACATCATATAGGAATTATAAAATCATGTATTTAAATGCTTAAATTTTGTCATAAACAAAAGACTATTTCATCGTTATAAGTCTTCCATTGAAGATAGGATTCTCATCCATATTTCTTTCATAAATGTTTCTGAATAAGTAGAATTTAGACTTCATCATTTTATGTGATTTCAAAGCCATTTAAATTTGTAATTGAAATAAAGCCCCCCCTTTGAATTTGCATTTGATTGTCTTCACCTCTTAAGGCCCTTAAAAACCTGTTATTGAAAATGAGAGAAATGGAGCTCTATATTGCATGGTAATAATCAGTTTCCTTTTCAAACCAATGTGTATGCAATGCAATGGCTAAAAGTTTCTTTGCTGCCACAGAAGCTAATTAGAAAATGCTTTTGAAGGAATCCATTTATTCTTTCTTTACCATTTGCCTAAGGACAGAAGAAATTTCTGCATAGATCAAAGGAATGATTGTAGCTCTTTCACATATCTGTGAGTTATGACAGTCTTTATAGGCAGTTAGTATAAACACATTCAATTTTTAGAAAGTTGATGTCAGTGAATACTTCACAAGCTAGGCCTCTAGTGATTTTCAAGTTAACATGCATTCTATATTGTAAATTATGATTGGTCATCATGGAATTCTGATAATGCCGATCACTTAATACTTATTATACTGTGATTTAAAGTCATATTTTATTTTCTTTTATATTTAAAATAGCTCTTTATAAAAACATGGATATTTATGTCATGTACTGTATCAGAAATGTTATTGTCATTATATTCTAATATTTAAAATTATTGAAATGGTGATTTCAAAATTAAGGTGTTGTTATCTATAATTTAGAAACATAATTGAGTATTAGATTAATATCAATATATATTTACTAATAAAAACAGTCACATATTTTTAACTTTAGATCTGAACTTTAGATGCTATACTTCAAAAGATACTATTATTTAAAAGTGCTTGCTTCTCCTTTTATTCTATAATTATTCAAATTAAAAAAGAAAGGGGTTGCTATAATTGAAATAGATTGAACTGTCAGTTTAAGTATCCAAAATCCTGGGTAGTAGATGATGTAAATACCACCAATATTTACCTGATTAATTACAAAAAGAGGGAACTCTATTTGTTAAAGATTCCTACAAATGTGCATGCTTGTTTGTGTGTTTAGCAGTATATTTTCTTTCTTCTCTAGCATGCCACATATAGCTGAGGGAGAAAGAGACTTTATGTAGTATTCGGTATTGCTAATTTTACATCTCATTTATGTTATATGCTATAAGGAAGAAGAGTAAACATCATTCAACATCATTAAGGACTTTACTTTCTCTGGAAAAGGGTTAGTGAGATTGTGGTTGTAAGCAGAGAAGTTATATCATGGTGGACAGTATTATGCACTTGTTTTGGGATATTAAATATAGTATAAGGAGGGGGCTGAGGATGCAGCTCAGTAGTACAGTGTGCTGGCCTTGCATTATAACACCCTGGTTTTGATCCCAGTATGAAAAAAATAAATAAAGTATGGTGTAAAGAGTGACATATAGCCCTAGGCTTACCAGGGAAGGAATGGTGATGATGAATTGCAGGTGTCAACCTGGCTGGACCATAAAATGCCCAGACATTTGGTAAAACATCATTCTGAGTGTGTGTATGAGGATGCTTCTGAATGACATTAACATTTGAATTGGTAGATCAAGTAAAGCAAATTGTCTTTCCTAATGTGTGTGTCTGGGGGTTAGGGGGTGCTCATCCAATCACAAAGGACAAAAGGCTGAGGGGTAGGGAAATTCTGCCTGACATTGGAGCTGGCTTGATGGTTTTCCCTTGTGTTCAAACTTGAACTGAAACATCACTTTCTCAGGTTTCAAGTCAGCAAACCTCAGATTGGAACTCACTCCCTGGACTATTCCGCTTCTCAGACTTTAGTACTATTTTGGAACTACAAGTCAGTTCTTTGCACATCTTGGAACTTCTCAGCTTCCCTATTAATGAGTCAAACACACACACACACACACACACACACACACACCCTTTATTGGCTCAGTTTCCCTGGGGAACTTCAGTACAGCAGTATGTTGGAATATTTATTTTCCTTTTTATTTCCTTGGAATATTTATTTCCTTTTAAAATGTGTATGCAAATGCACATTTTAAAAATGGGAATGAAAGGCCAACATGCAATAAATATCTTCAAGTTAAAGGCTCCAAATTACGTAAAAAAACAGCATTATGTTTACTGAGTAAAGCTACTTTTATAGCCCTATAGAATGTCGCAGGCTAATTAATGTTCAGTTGCACAGAACTTCTTTGTTTTTCACTAGACTTGATTTCTTCCTCAAGCAGTTAAAGTACACAGTGCTCATTTACCTCACTATCTGCAAGAAAAGTTTTCCCTTAATACAGGATGGATCCAGATTGTCAACCTCCATGTAAACTCAAACAATGAATGTTGTTTACCACTGATTCCAGTGACTTCTTATCAGAACTTGAATTATATAAAGCTTACAGGAATCTCATCCTGAATTTGACTGACAGTTTGTTTAAATTGCATTATAGTAGGTTAAGAGTCCATGCATTTATTTCCAAACACAAATTTTCAATAATGTGTTAGGTAAAAAGGAAAAAACTTAAATAAAAAAGTATTTTAACTAAGTTTAAAACTGTTTAAGGGAACATTTTTCTAGAGAATAATAAAATTTAATTAAAATATGTGTAAAAGACATAATTTTGGAGTCTCCTTTTATATTTCCTTGTATTTTCCTGAAAAAAAGTTAAAATATTCATTCACAGTTATTAATGATTATTCTCCTGTACTTTTTCCCTTTAAGAATTAGGCCAGTGGGTAGAAAAATAAAGACTTCCTCCCCTTTGCAAAAATGTAAACATAATGGGGTCAGATGGAAAGTTTGTCAGAGATGTCCCAGTTTCTTGACTAAATAAATTGGTTCTTTATACAATAGCACACTTTTCCTCAGAGGATTCATCAACAAAGAAAGACAGCTCTCCTTTTTGGGATTTTCTATTTAACATTTGTAAGGTCATATTTCCTGTCAACCAACCAGAGATTCCAACAGAAATTGTTTTGTCACTCAAAAACATAAAATTTCTAAAAGTTTTTGTCAATACATTGCCAGAGGGCTGTCATAGCAAATGAAAGCCATTTCTGCTCAAGTTCAAATATACTTCATCATTCAATGACAAATATGTTTTATATCCAAATGGGAATACACTCTTTAAAAGTTTACTTCATATGTCTTATTTTGATGAAAGTGTCTGCATCATTTTGTGCTACCTTTAATTTTATGTTTTTGAAATAGTTCATGAATTTGTATATCCAAACAAAATAATATTTCAATTGAAAAACAAATGATACTGAATTTATTATTTAGCTAACATTAAGTATTAATAAAATTAACAAATAACTGTGATTACAAATATTGACTTGTTAGAGAACTAATGAATATCTTATCCACATACCCAAAGTTATTTAATCTAATTTATATCTAAATTTGGAAACCAAAACTCTCATATTTGTTTGATAGTAGAAAATATTATTTTTTCTGACTGGAGTCTACATGTCTGAAGGATTTCCCTATCAGGGAAAGAGTTCATGCTCAGTAAATTTTATCTTAAATGAAATTTGACCTAGAGTTTTATCATCATTTGGAGAACAGAAATTTTTCTTGGCTCAAATCCCATTTTAAACAATAAAAATCAGAAGAGAAATTAATAAGTGTGTATTATAATTAGAATGTCATAGCACAAATTAAGATTATTACTTCACATAATTAACCATGTTCGGTTTTGCAGAAAGTGATATCTTTGAGAACTAATACTGAAGTAACAGTGGAAGTAATAGTAGTGAAAAATTAGAATATATAAATAAATATGTCCCTAGAGCTTACCATGAATTTTCCAAAAAAAGTAATTGGCCCAATGACTTTTGAGAATTGAGAAAAAGAGTATTCAGATGTGATAGATGCAAGGAAGTGTAAAGGGCTAAGAAACAATCCAATAAGCACCTCAACAATCTATTTTGAACTGTGTTCTGGATTGAAGATTTAGGACATACAGATATGCATCATGTGCTCATATGAACAGCAGTCTCAGAGGGTATTTCTCTGTCATTTTAAAGATAAAGAAATTGAAGAACAGAAATGTTCATATATTTATTTAGGATTGCAAAATTATTAATACTCAGGGTAGAATTAGAATTGATTGTTTCCAGTCCTATTCTAAAATACTGAGGCTCTGCAAAATCTTGCATTTCCTCAGTGATACCTCCTGTGTTCCTGGTGATTAAAGGGTATTGAAATAAAATGATCAAGTCTGTTGGGTTTCAGGTCACTGTTTAAATTATTTCCCCCCAAATAATACATTTCACTCTTCCCTACACCAAGAAGGGAAGGGTCCTCCAGGACATTGATGCTGAATCTGACCTTGAGACTGGCATTGCAGGACACTTGCTGATTGTATTTCAGTTATTTTATCCTGTAATACACAAAACCAAAAGAGTTTTTTTTTTTTTTTTCATTTGAAGTGCATGAAAAGGAGTCAACAAAATGAAGGTTTATTGTGAAACAAAGTGGTAGTTACATGAACATTAAATGATTTCTGCACACTGTTACCTTTGATTGTACACAATGATTTTGTCAGTATGTTTCCTCAGCTAAGACTAAGTAGTTGATAAAAGCCAAAAGATTACCACCCATCTTTCTCTAATCTTGAGTTTTAAAAAATGTTAACTCAGAAATGATAACAGCAAGGCAATAACACTGCTTTTACATGTAAAAAAGAGATCACATTTACTCTCCCTCTTGATGAGAAATTTATGACTTCTGGTATATTTGGCTAGCAGAGAGGAATTGAACAGCATGGGCCTGGTAGACAGAATTAGATAAACCAGTATACTTATTATGCCAGGCAAATGGAACAATTCTCCTGTTGGGAGCAGTGCAGAGCATTGTCATTCTGGGCAAGAGCAACATCTATCATTTGACAGAGAAATAGAACACTATGTTCAGTGTGTTCCAACCTTGGCTCTTAATTCCCAAGATAAATCTTAACTGAGCACAAGTCAGTGATAGGATACAACAGAGAGCACTAAAAAGACTTGACAATGCAGTAATCAGTTAATTAATCTGGACACTCAGAGACTAGTCCATATGAGATAAGTTACAAAAAAATTCACTGAATTTGCCAGTATTTCTTATATTTATAATGTTTCTTTCTGAATATGATACACACCCCTGGGAATCTGCATATAGAAAAAGAAGAAATTTATATATTCCATAAATGTCATTTTAATTGTCTTAATACTTTGGATCATATTGTTAGAAGTAGTCAAATGATCCAATGTGCTTGTGAAAAAATTAAAATGAAAAAATATTCATTTGACTCAATAATTTGTATGCAACTAAGCGATCGATTCCCCTAGGCTTTCATAAAACTTTGTTAACACAATTAACAAAGACACTCTAGGATTGCTTTATAATTAATTGTTTGCATGTCTTTGTCCCCTGGTAGATACTTGAAGACACAAATTATATTTGTTGGCATTTGTATACTTAATGCCATCATTGGCCTATATCCAATATTCATTAAGTAATTGTTGAATAGCTTTAGTCGAATATGATTCTGTTACTGCTGGGATGGGACCATGGGAGACAGTGGAGAAAATACTCTTTTCTTTCCCCTTTGATTCCATGTCTGTTTGGAAGTTTTATCAGTCTTGGGATTTTTAGTTTAAAATGGCAGTAGATGTGATAATGTCTATGACACCAAAGGAAAAACAAATCAAAACTCACGTAACCTAGACTTTCAGATACACAGACTATGAAGTAGAAGACCAAGGAAGCAGTCTCACTAATCATACTATAAAGAAAACTAAATTGTGATATTCTCATTTTGGCCTTCCTTCCATTTAAAAAACTAAATTAATGTGAAAGAAGATATCTGTCCTTAGAACTACAGACCCAGTGTTGTCCTTTCAGGTAAATGGTTCACTAAATCATAAACTGTGTGAGGGAAGCACTAAATATATTTCTGTACTATATTACAGATAAATTTTGTTGAGCATAATGTATGATCTGAAAAAAAACAAATGGTTCATGTGCTTCTCGTTAAATCCATAAGCATCACTACCATTCTCTGTTGTTGAGGCCTATGTGGGATATCTGGGAAAAGTACACTCTACTCCCACTGGACAAATTCACAAATCATCAGATTTGGTGGACACATCGATTGAGTTCAAAATCTCTGTGTTCACAACAGAAACCAGAAAATCTGCACTATCCCTTCCCTCCCCCCCAAAAAGAGTTTCTGGGTTGTTTCTCCATGTTATCTTATCAAAGTATTTGAAACTTCATCCCAAATTTATGTTTATGGAGCTATATATGTGTATCTTAAACTTCTGCTTTTATATAACTTTAATTACAAAAAGCTTAAAAAATAATGCAAAGTATTCCTATATTTGTATTATTAAGATTCACCAATTGCTGACATTTTACTTCTTTTCTTCATCTATACAATGTTTGATAAATTATGAACTACATATGTGGGTGTGGCCCCATAGGATTATATATCCCAGAGACACTATGGCCTTCTTAGTATGTATACATGCTGATCGTCACACAACAATGCAATTCTTAGCACACATTCCAATCAAGCATTGCATGACTCTATGTTTCAATATTCCAAATCGTTATCTTCAATATATATAGTTCTGGCAAGAAGTCTAAAGTTATCACGTAACATTCATGGAGTAAAATTATATTAAGTTCATACTCAAATAAATGATGGAAAAATGTATAAATGGACAGGAAGAGAATTTTTTACAGTAGAATACCAAGTAATAAATGTGAAATAAATAAAAGGGAACCACAATATTTCAATAATAGTGAAATTGATAATGAACTACAGGTTACATACTGCCACTATCAAAAAAATTATAATTGTATTATAGTCATTGTAAGAGTAAAAATTATTAATGAATGCTGAAACCATGGACAAAAAGTCTGAGGAAGCATTAGAATTCAAAGTGTTATAAAAAATTCCCTCACAAAATACATATTGAAGAAGGGAAACATAATACCATTACAGTATATTAACTAGAAAATTCAAACTTAAGTAATTCTACTAAACATTAATAAAGTTAGGACAGAGTCACACCATATCTCTTTTATATATTATATACTGAAAATGATTTTAAATTAATTTTGTGACATTTCTTTCAGAAATGAATATGAATATACAGAAGACATCAGGAAATCCATACTGAGGGAAATTCAGCAAAATAAATGGACTAGCCTCTCAAAAATATCAAAATATTGAAAGATAAGTACTGAGGAAATGTTTCAGATTAAACATACTTGATGACCAAATCTAACACCTGGTCCTGGATTGGATATTTTATCAGGGCATAAAGTATAAAGTAGTAATATGAGATATTCCTAGCACCATATATGAAAATTGTTAGTGAACTATATGTTTTAGAAGGCAATCATCATAAAATAATATGATGATATTATAGTTATTGATTTTTATACATATAACATGAAAATAGAAAACATCCTTGATCTAAGACAATGCACACTGAAGTATTCCTAAATAAAGAAACATAATATCTGCACATTCCTCTCCTGTGTCTTGGTGTATAGACAGATATAAGTCCACACATGGATGTGCTTGTGATATACATTGACCTAGTTAATAATCCAAGTCCCATTAAAAAAATAATCAGGTTCAGCACTCTTTGAAGTTTTGACATTCCTTTCTCAGTAAATGATAGAAGAAAAAGATAGACAAAAAGAAGACCTGAAAACTATATATCAACATTTTGGATCATATTGACATATATAAAATTCTTGCCACTAATATATACATTTTTGTAGCTCACATGAAGCAAACCAAAATAAGCCATATTTTTTGCCACAAAAAAAACCCTATCTTAATAAATTGAATAAGTATTTTAATCCTACAAAGGAAAAATTCTCACCAAATCTGAATTATAGTACAAATTAATATTAGGCATATAGCTGGAAAATCCTCAAATTATATGACATGTTTTGCTTAGCCTGTGTATGTATAAAACAGGAATTTGAAAGGGCACTTGAAAAATATTTTCAACTTAATGAAAGATTTATAGTGTCTGGATGTCAGCATATCAGCAGTGGATTATCCAAATGATTTTAATGAAGCCATGTTGAGAGATGGACAAATACTGTAGTTATGAAGCAATAGCTGAACCCAAGGATATGCTTCCAAGCTCACTCACATGGCTTTTATTTGGAAATCTTAGTTCTTTACCGCATGTGACTTTTTTGTAGGGCTGATCATGTCATGCAATCTAGTGTCCCCCCAAGGAAATGACCTAAGAGAAGTCAGAGAGAAACCAGCACAGATATTGTAGTGTCTTTTTGAGACCTCATTTCTGAAGTGACATGCCATTACTTCTACTGTATTTTATTTATCACAGGTCAGCTATGATACCTTGTGGGAGAAAGAATACATAGGTACTTGAATCCCCAAAGAGGAAGCTTTAGGGACAACCTCATATTCAATCTGCAAGAACACTATCAATGTGATCTAATCATTCTATGCAACACTAAATCTCACAAGAAAGAGAATACTTGCACTTTTCAAGTACACATGAAATATTCCAAGTAACTAAATTTTTAAAAAATATTCAATATGTTCAGAGTATACTTTCTGTCAAGGAATTAGAGTAGAAATGAGTAACTGAAGAATATCTGGATAATCATTAATTAATTAGAAATTAACACCATTTCTCAATAATTCAGTGAAAGTATATTGTCAGCACAATGCAAAGTAAATTATATTTTGTACTGAACAAACACATAACATAGCATACCTAAAGTAATAAGAGGAAAGTTTACAGAACTCATTGTTTATATTAAGAAGAATTAAATTATCTTATCAATGATTTAAGATTCTTCATTAAAAAGCAGAAAAACAAGAGCAACTTCAAACTAAATTATTCAGTGCAATACAGGAAAGAGAGGTCATTTGAAAAGGACAATAGAAAGTGTGGATCTTAAGTAGAAGTTAAAATAACAGTAACAAAAATTATGCATGCATTTAGAAAGAGACAAGAAGCATGGGATAGAGATGAAATGCATAACATCAAACACATTTAGTGCATTTTTAAAAATTTCTGATTTTGATGGAAGGATCATGAATGTTTGTTTTATTACTATGGTTAATTTGCTACACATATAAAACTTAATGAGTCTTTTATATGCATGAAATATGGCTTTTTATTGAGAAAATAATTCCTGATTATCTTTTAGAGCCTGGATTTATTCAATTCACAAACATTAAGAGATGACTACAATTTTGAGAAGAAAGTTAAGGTCATAACTCTGGAAAGATGAGGAAAACTCAGCTAATGAACATCACAATCAGGTCAGAGGAAAACATGTCTACAAATGAGTTACATGGTCATTGTGTGTGCAAAGAAAAACTACACATAGAAATAAAAATGGTCCTTTCAAACTATGAAAAGTGAAAAAAAAAATTAACCATTTTATGACTTTTTCTGAAAATGCTTTCATTTGGCAAAATCAAGATATGGAATGAATGTGAACCACAAGCAAATGACCACAATGTGATTGTGTTCTCAACTACTTACTCTGTATTAATTTGGGTATACGTAATACCCCAAGCTGCAGGTCCCTAATATGTGAAAATGACAAAAAAAAAAAGAGAGAATTTTTCCCTGTTTGTTATTATGCATTACTTAGGAAATACATCAAAATGCATATGCACAGCTCATTGAAATGGTAGCACTTTTTAGTTTAAAGACTAATACTGATATTTATAACCCAAAATAAAAGATATATACCATCAAGACCATAGAGGTTGAGTTTTATAATGGAAGGTAATATTAAAATTCTTGGAAATATTCCATTGCTGGAAAAATAATGGAGATTATTTGTGCTGAAAGATCTCAAAGTTGTGAGATCAGTACATTATTCAAATAACAATGTATGTTAGACGTGGATTTCCTAATCATACATGAAAGGAAAGGGAAAATGCAGAAATTTTGTGATCCTAGGTAGAAAATCAGTAAATGGGAATATATACTCAAATTGTTTAATATTATAACAATGAAGGAAAATGATGCTAAAAATCCATATATGAGTTTGAGAAATTACATAATGCTAGAACACATTTGTTGGGAACAAGGAATAAGAAAGGATACAAAGTGGTATAATGAGCTTCTTGAGAATTGTCTTAAAGGAATAAAGGAAGATCAATGAAAAACATAAACAAATCATTGACTTTTGAGGGGGGTCACTGTCAGTGTTGGGTCAAATTTTGTAGAAAGAAAAAACGGTTCACTCTCTTTAATGCAGAATTACAACTGTTGAGTAGAAGAAAGCACAGCTGGAAGAAAGTTAAGCATATCAGCTCTGCATTTACAGTAACTGATTTTACAAAAGTGTAAGACAATTTTAATAAAAAATGATTTAGACTTTGTGGTTATCAATTAAAATAAAACATTTTTCTTCTGACCACTCTTATCCTGTCCTGGATATGTTAAAAGTATAAATATGCTAGTTGTGCTTTCTCAAACTATGAAGAACAGATTTTTAATTCTGTTAGTCCACCTAAAGGAGAAAAAAGCAGCTAGAGGCATCTGTGCTGTGCCTTCAGATAGCCATTGAAAAGCCTCTATCACTTAATTTATTCTCATTGCTTCTGGCCCAGTTCTGTCATTGACTTGAAAGACTTTTCATATAAATGACACTAATGCTCTTTCACACTGAGTGCTGGCAGCTCACATAGGAATATCATCTAGAAAGTTTTTATCAACTTTCGATTTGTTTTATATGAGAATTGCCACTGACTTCTCTGTGAGTTATTCTTAAATTCTAATAGCAATAAATGAAGTTAATCACTAATAAACTAAATTTTAATAGAAAAATATATTTTTAATCATTCATAACTTTGATTACATGATATCTTTATACATTAATAGAAAAAATATAAAATAAATGAACATTAATTTAAGTTAACCAACATTACATAGTGTTTTTGAGTGAATAAACCAGGAATACATACACACACATACACACACACACACACACACACACACACCCATACAAATATAATGACATATGCATTAGTTAACAGAAAACAGTACAAAATATTAACTAACATCAAAAGGATTCCTATATTATCCCAATACGTACATATCCAGAAGCAAGAATGTTAAAAAAATAATTTTTTAAATCATTTTGGAAGTAATAGTATAAACATACTCCAGAATGGAAGTCAAGTGTGTTTTAAATCATATTTTCAATAGAAAGAAATGTTATTAAAAATATTTAAAATTTTGCTATTTATATTTAAAAATATGCTATTGATTCTGACTCTTATACATTCGATCTCTTGGGCAACCACTCATTATATCACACCATCCACCAATTATAAAGGCTTCCCACAAAGACTTAATGAGCGCCCAAGTGCAATATAAGGGTTGAGGTGTTACTTCCCTTTTAGATGCACTGAAGAGCCTTTTTTCTTCCTCTGTAAAACTGAAAAGTTAAGGGTTATCTTCAGATCTTTGGAAGAACATCCAACCCAGCCTTAGTTACCTCCCAAATATGGATTTTGTCATACGGCGTTATCCTCAAGAAGTGATGGACACACAGAGTGTTTTAAATTTCTGATGAGCCACCGTTGCACTAAACAGGGCTTGGTGAGTCACAGGTTTTGTAGTTGTTGCTACCACCACCTCCGCTGCTGCTCTCTTTAAACTTCCACTCCCAGAGGGAAACATTGAAACTTTGCACCCTGAGGACCAGTTGCACACTACCATCTCCATGTGTTCCACCATGCCATGTTCATGTGTGCCTTTGTGTCCACAGGAAGTCCAGCTGTCCTGGACATCCACAGTCATCTCCATTATGTAAAATCCACTCACATGCTGATCATTTTTATTCCATCCTCAACCAGAATAATGAATTGACTATTCCTTTACTTGTCACCCTCTCAACAGGTGACAAAAGTTTTCTGCTCATTTTATCAATTTTTGTCCTGTTCACACTTAAAATCTTGTTATTTAAAAAAAAAAATCAAACTATCTACAAATGCACTTTGAAGTGTTCAGTGTTTTTACATTATTTCTCATGTATCGGCTCATCAATAGCAGATTACTCTTTCAGTCTACTTTATCAAATTGCACCACTAGGCTCATAAGAATCAAGCCATCATTGATTCCAACACTGCCACTAACTGAGGACCATTCTCCATCATTCCATTCACTGTCACTAACTCTACCCTATTTTCTCTTTTATCCATACCCAGATATATCACATGAATTGTAGCAACAGTTATGCAGTTGCAGATTATCTGGACTATCTTGTCTCTTTCCTCACTCACCATTGAAACCGAACCTCGATAGAAGAGAAACCTACAGTCTGCTTTCTCCAGGTTAAAATGGACAGAAGGCATCATAGAACAATTAAATACATTATCATTTAAGTTAGTAATTCCCCACTTCAGTGTAGAACTTGTGTTTCCTAAAAACAATTTTACCCTTAAAGTTAGTGGAAGATCATTCCCAATGGATGTTTTCATATCTCTGCATGGTTTGGAATTTCTCAACAAAAAGCACTGGTCAATAGACAAAATTTAAATTAGAAAGGAAAATTGCATTTAAGAGACTTATTGAAATGATGATGACTATAGTTAATAGCAATGGACTATATACTGGAAAAGTGCTGAGAGTAGATTCCAAGTGTTCTCAACACACACACATACTTTTGTAAATACTTATAGTAATACATATGTTAAATAGCCAGATTTAAACATTTTACAATGTGTACATATATCAAAACATTTTATAAGTACTATAAATGTATACAATTTTAACTTATGGGGCTGGAGTTGTATGTAGTACAGTGGTAGAGCACTTGCCTGGCATGTGTGAGGCACTGGGTTCAAACCTCAGCACCACATAAATAAATAAATAATGTAATACGGGTATTATGTCCATCTACAACTAAAAAATATTAAAAAAAAGAGAAAGAAAGAAAAACAAAAGTTGATTATATAGCAAATGTCCCCTGAAAACTACAGAGTATTTGGGGGGAATCATTTATAGACTGACATTTAAACTCAACTGTGCATATAAACTTGTTACTTATAATCAGTGTAGTGAATCTAGATAGAGATCTCCTTTCCTACACCTAGGAGTAGTAGATTAGTTTACATTTATTCTAGGGTAAAGATGTTAATATTAGAAACTTCTACTTCCTTTTCATGCTGTGAATTAATGGCACATACCATTGCATATAAGTAAAAAAGAAAAGAAACACACTTTACACCTAACCTGCTGAGATAAACTATTACCTGATATTCAACTTTTAGACTCTTTTTTGATACCAAATACAGACACTAAATAAAATATCTGTGATGCTCTAAGTGGAAAAGTATTTTAAGCATAAAGGGAATTAGAAAATCATAAGTAATCATTGGAAGGGCTAGGTGAGTGAAAGTTGAAATCTGGATATCAAGAGGATGCTGCAGTTGCTGGGAGCACATATCTAATGTGTCAATTACTAACAGAAGTAAAGCAAATTATTCCCAGATACTCAAACAGAAATGGAAGCCCCCTTTGTTGTGATTAGTTCCTATGCATCTTCTCATAACTATCACTGGAAAATAATGAAACAATGTCTTCTCTTCAGTTTTACCATTTTTTTTCCCTCAGTTTTTCTCAATCTGATCTGAAACCCTACAATCCATAGGCTGTGGAAAATGTAGTTCCCAGTAAGGGAACTGTTTAAAATCAAAGACAAACAATGAACTTGGATTTTAACCTGCTGTGCAGATACCAGTATTTTCAATAGCCCCTATCTTTATATCTTGTGTCTTGCAAAATTTCAGTCAGGTTTGTGAAAATAACGGTCTATATTATTGTATTTTATTCTGAACATTTTATGGAAAGGAAATTATTCCTGAATAAAAACAGGGAAAGGTGAAAAATTATTGACTCTTATATGACTCTGCCCTTATCCCTTTGTTCAACGATCCTATTGATGTTCCTCTGAGTATTGTTTTAGTCCCAGTATAGAAATTCAGTTGAAATTATGCTTGTACCCTGATTTCACTTTTTCCAAATACTTTATCTGTCCTCACTGTTTCTATTGTATCTGAAGTATATTTTATTTTTTGCAGGTCATTGATAATCAGCATTAATTCTCTGGTAACTTATAGCCTTGGGCATCATAGCAAATACTACCTTTAAACTTCTTGTATGCTAGCAAAACTCAGAGAATTCTAGTGCACTTTACTGCTTATTTGGAACACTCCAAGTAGGATGGAAGATATGAATGTAAGGATAATTTATTTATCTCTCTTTACTGGCATGGGAGATTTCAGTCTTTTTCTTCTGTAGGATATAATTCAAAATCTATACTTCAGCAATTCTTAAAATTATCTAAATTTGAAAGTAAAGCATACTTATCTTTCAGGATAATCTTTTCAATTTTATTAATTTAAATTACTTTTTATCATTTCTGAAACTGTTGAGTAGCTGAGTGTTGTACAAAATTTATTGCATTTGAAAGATATTAAATACCTTTACACCCATAAAGTTGCATTTCATTCGTTTTTCTTCTCATTATTCCAAATTCTTTTTTCCATTGCTGTAATTTTGAATACTTACATTATATCCTATTAATATAACTCCTTTCTCCTCTGTCAATTTCACCTCTCTACATTTTAGGCAGCTGCTATAGCTTGATGTGAAAGTCCCCCAAAGATCCACGAGTTGAAGACTTGGTCCCTAGCCTAGAGCACTATTCAGGAGTAGTCGAAACTTGAGAACTTTGAGCCTTAGGGAAGGAAGTTAGGTCATTGGAGGCATAACCTTGAGGAGGAGGATGGAACTCTGATCTCTCCTTCTTTCTCTCTCTTTTACTTCCTGGTGGCCATGAGGTGAATAGCTTCCTCTGCCATGCACTCACAACATGATGTACTTTGCCACCACAAATCCAAGGCAATGGAGTCAATTGACCGTGGACTGAAACTTCTAACCTGAAATCAAAATAAACCTTTCTTCTTTTTAAGTTAATTATTTCAGGAATTTTATTATAGTAACGGAAAAGTGACTAACCCGATGGTTACTTATTATGTGTCTTACAACTTTTTCTGGAAAGTTATATGCAAAAGAATAATTCCATCTGGACTTGAACCCTGTAATGGAGAATAAGAATTCTCCCTTCAGACCATGCTAATCACAACCATACCATTTTACATACTTTTGTATGTTTTTTTTACCAGATTTATCACTTTTCTCCCCAGTGTCTTATGTTGATTCAGTCATTTATAAGTGGTTCTCCACTCAAAATGGATCTAGTTAGGATTTTTGGATTTTACAATGGTGTGAAAGCAATATATATATATATATATATATATATATATATATATATACACACACACACACACATATATATTTATATATATAATGTATATATATAATGTATATATATAATATATACATGGTATATATATTATATATTATATATGTAATATATTATATTATGTATATATGTGATATAATATATAATATATTATATATACATGGTATATATATTATATATATATTATATATGTATATATATTATATATATATACATTATATATATATACATGGTATAATGTATATACACATGGTAGAAACTGCACTTCAATGAATAATAATGCATAATTTTTATCAAAGTAATTAGAGAAAAGGATTTATGTGCCTACCACAGGAACTGATAAATCTTTTAGGTGATGAATATGCTATTTACAAGAATTGATCACTACCATATATACATATATTATAACCTCATAAAATAAGTAAAACTTTTCATGCCAATCAAAACAAATTAAATTTAAAAAGAAGTCTTGGTTTAAATTTTGAATTTTGGTCTTTCCTAGACTAGCAATATTTAGTATAGTACTCTCTCCCCATACTGTGCAGTAAGTTTTGGAAGCTGAACTTCCAAACAAAATAAACAGATTTGTTTGGTTTCTAGTGAGAACCTCATTTGTACATGACATTTCTGTGAGACAAAAAGTCACAGAGTAGGAATGGGCCAGTCCCATACTTTTGAAACAACTCTGGCAAGAACTAACCAGGCTATAAATGACAATTATAATTATTGCATTAATTCCTTTCAAGATACATGCTCCCAATGGCCTACTTTTCTTGAACTAAGACATACCTCTTAAATATCCTCCAACACTGCCAGTACTGAGCACCAAGCTTCTGACACATAAATCCTTGGGGTCACACAAACTGTGATCAAACCATACCAGTTGGTTAGGTATATTAAGTGCATTTTTCACCTCAAGCATTTTCAATTTTTGACTTCTCTGGATGTAATACCATTATAAGTTTAGAAATACCTAATAACTTAATATGTAATTTTTCTAAGGACCAAATTTACATTTTTTTTTTTTGCAACATCCTGATTGGTATTATATAAATGGGAGGCTTCAAGTCATCTTCCGTGTGCATATTATTATCTCTGAGATCATTGTTTATATAATTTGATATTAATTTTATTTGTTGAGTGAATTTTGGAACACTTTTATTTCATTTTATTTATTTATTTATTTTTGGTGCTGGAGATTGGATTCAGGGCTCTCTACCACTGAGCTACATCTTAATTCCTTTTTGGTTTTAGTTTTGAAACATGATCTTGCTAAGTTGCTGAGGCTAGCTCTGAACTTTCAGTCCTTCTTCCTGAGCCTCCAGAGTCAACAGGCTTACAGGCATGCCCCGCCACACCTGAAAGAAAAGTTGGGACAGGAAGATGCACATAGACCATGCAATGGTTAAATTTACTATTATGAGTCTTCATTCCATTTTCAAAAGAAGTGCATTCCCATGTACCTATGATTTCCCATGATCAAGGAAAGTACGTTAAAGTCACTGCTTAGCAAATTGCAGTTTTCATTGGAATTTTGTACTTTATCTCAGATGTCACAGTGGAGTTACTTAGTGCAAAGGTTTCTGAACATCATTATGTAACACTGCTTTTCTACACTCTGCAAATTGGTAACACCCTTTGTTGTTTCTTTCCAACCCCAAACATTTGTGCCATGAAGAAGGGATGGCTTCCCTTTCAGTCTGTGGTACTGTGGTAACTGAAAGGTTAGAGAACAATGATAAAGGCCACAATGTCCAGTGACCCTTGTGCCATATGTTAGGATCATCATGTTTCCCACACTTATTTGACGTAAGTCTTAAGTACTCCCCATCTCCACCCCTCAGACATTGACCACTCTGTATGTAATTTAATATACAGAGCGTCTTCTACATTAGTTTAAGAGTGCTAACGTATCATTCTCACAGCTTACTGATGAATATCATGTTCCATTAAGTCATTACTTGATGAGTTATTCCAATAGTGCTTTGAATTCTTCAAGATGATTTTCCATGTGGGAAGTTTTCTAGAAGATAGGTCTCTCTATTATCTACATTTGAGTGAGCAGCTACTTTTTACCATAATGAACTTCAGGAATATTATTTCACTCTTATTCAATAGAGCAAGCTTAGTTCCTAACATCCTACCAAGCTTTAGGAATATGTGGACCAAGAATAATAACACCATCTGATACATTGTTGGCATCAATTATTGATGACATTGTTATAATATAGGAATAAGTTCTGAGTCAATAAATAGTGTTCCTGCCATGATTCTCATTTGCATATACTCTACTTTGAAATATCTAGTTGCAGATTCCACCCAACTACTTTGACATACACATCCATAGTAATTTTGGAGAGTAATTATTTATAATATCATGACTTCTTTCCCTTCAAGCTTTCAAAGTACTATCTTTACTTTCTTTAAATACACTCTATACACAGTCACATTTGATCTATTCTGAGGAGCACACCAATCTGTGACCTGGAACAATGAATACAATCTACTTTCTTTATGTTCTATAAGCTCTGTTTACATTGCATTGTCTTGATTGCTGGCCATACAGAGTTCATGAACTCTACTGTTTATTATGCGACACAATGTTAAATTCATATATGGTATTTTCCCCAGGATATCTGAAAAAAATTACTAAGAATGCTAAATATAGCCTACAAATGACATATGAATAACTAGTCAACAGTCCACAAAATGAGTCATTGGGTGGTGGGTTGCGCTTACTTTTACTTAGTTTATTCAGATGGAGTCTTTGGAGAGTATAGGTTTATCTGAACAATTTAATATTCTCCTAGAGACAATAAGTCAGCCTACTGCTCACAATTACCAGCTGTAATATCATATCTGAAAGAGATAGCTAACAGTATTATCCTTTTGCCCTGACAAGCTCAATGTAAATACGTTTCCAACCAACCTTGGAAGTGATAACCGCTTGTGCCATTCTTGATCATGTTCTCCTCTTTCCACTTAGTAGCATTTTGATTATGGATTGACTGGGGGTAGTTTACCTCATAGTTCTTGTGCTTGGATATCTGAGTTTCTTAGGCATGGGGATTTATACTATTTTTTTTTCAAATCAGGAAAATATTATGCCTTCAGTTTTTCAGGTTTTTTTTCTTCTTCCCCTTTCTTTGAGAACTTCAGTTACCCATATATCAGGGTCTGAAAGTTATTCTACAGCACATTGGCACTCTAGTTTTCTTTCAGTCTCTTTTCCCTTTGTGCCTTATTTTGGATAGTTTCTTTTATTTCAAATTCATTAACCTTTTTGTTCCATGAAACATATCTAGTACATATATTTTTATTGTCAGGTATTGTGATACTTATGACTAGAAGTTTAATTTGTTTTTATATCTCTTCTGTCTCTATGTAGCACAATCGTTCTTCCAGTTTACTGAACATATGGAATATAGTTAGAATAACAATTTTAATATCTTTGTCAGCTAGTCAGCTAGTTGTAACATCTGTGTCGGTTCTGATAAATCAATCTTGATTTCTCTCCTCATCATGGGTTATATTTCCTGCATTTTACATGTCTGCATGATTTTTTATTTAAATGCCAAGTACTATGGATTTTACCTTATTGGGTACTAGAAATTTTTGATACCATAAATATTTTTTGTCTTTATTCTACAATGCATTTAAGTCACATGAAAACAGCATTTTCTTTTGAGGCTTTCTATTAATCTATGCTAGTTAGTAACAGGAGTAACAGAGTAGGATTTATTCTAAACTTTGTCTATCTTTTTGAGGGAAGGTAGAGTGTTCTGCCACTGAGAATATCCTCAACCCATTTTTCCCCAAGACTGGCATCAAACATGATTCTCCTGACTCAACTTTCCAAGTCACTCAGCTAACAGGCATGTGACAACATGCCCTGTAGTAAAGTCTGTTTATTCTTGCCAATGTCTCTAGAATTTTGTGGTCTAATTTGGCTGGTAAGAATAGGAGTGTTAGCCAGCTTTCTGTCCCTAAGCAAATGCCTGAGGTAAATGAAAAGAAAAGATTTATTTTGGCTCACAGTTTTGGAGATTTGAGACCCTGATTAATTTGTCCCCTTGCTGTGGGCTTGTTGTGAGAGGCAACTCGTCACTGTGGCAGCACTTGGTAGAGCAAGACCACTCACCTCATGGTGAGCCAGGAGGCAAAGAGAGGAAAAGGAATAAATCTGTATCCAACAACTCCCTTTGAAGGCGTGTCTCTAATAATCTGCAGGCCTCCAACTGGGCCTGACTTCTTCAAGTTTCCACCACTTCCCAGTGGCACCCCAGGTGAGGCCCAAGCCTATAACACATGAGTCTCTGGAGTCCTTCCAAGTCAAGCTACAGCAAGTGGTTATTCACAGTCCTTTGCTTGTGCCAGATACTGTTCACCTTGAATATTTCAGTGGTTTGCTCATGTTCCTAGGTGGTTACCTCATATATCTGTGCTGATAAGTAACCTGAATTCTTCAGAAGGACATGAATGGCTCTCCAGAGTTTTCTGTCTGTACAGTGATCTTCTTTGGTACTCTCCTTGGGACTCAACCATCTTGTTCATTGTGGACGCTCATCTCTGTCTTCTCATTTCTAGTATCCAGCCAGTTTCTAGTTTCCTGTGCTATGCCCAGGTACTAGGCTCTGGGCAAGTTCAGCTTGTTTGTTTCTAATCTCCCAGAATCACTACCTTTTTCGACAAGATATCAATGCTATGAAAACTGAGGCATAGTATATTTTGTCAAGGCCTTTGTTTCAGACAAGAAGGTATAATGTATTAAATCTTGGCATGAAGTGGTGCTCTATATTATTCAAGTCTATTGCCTTAGGGATATGAAACGTAACATTTATGTTTCATTATTTTGCATTTTGATTAAAGGCCTTACATTCCTCACTAAATTTAAACACAAATAGGTATTTACATGTTCTAATCAATACTTTATTCATATCCAATGCTCAGAAACCATCTTAAGCTGAGCATTTTTCTGCTTCTATCTAAACCAAATTGTGCATAAACGCATAATGAATAAGCATTATACAAGTTAACATATTAAATAAATCAGAAAATGCTTTCAAAAACATGCTTTAAAATGTGCAGGAGATTATTATTGATGTACTTTTAGGAATTAAGTAGAACTCTGCAAGAGTTGATAAATAATGAGTTCATTTTCATTTCAAAAGAAACAACTCTTAATAGAGTACAAATTGTAAAAAGACAGTCTCATGCTGACAAAGATGTTTTGCACAGTTTATCACTTCTTATCATGAGAATCAAATGAGCACAGTTGGTATATGGCACTGGTATTCTTTAATTTCTCAGTATTTTTTTTAACATGAATACTCTGAAGAAAAGGAAATGCCCATATAACATTGTTCCATAAATAATATACTAAATTGAATATCTTTTTAATATGTAAATTCATGTTCTGAAACCTACTAAATTAATATTTTAATTGAACTATTTCCATAACCTGTTTCCTGGCATAAAACTATTTAGGATATATACATACTAAGCATTGGCTATATGTAGGAGAAAAATATAATAATAATAATAATAATAATAATAATAATAAATTACAACCTTTGAGAATTTTTGTAGATAAAGACATACAAATAACTAAGACAAAAAACAATAACAATCATATTAGGTATATGTGTAAAGAACAATGGGAAAGAGTGAATAATGAATTCATCCTGTAGTAATATGTGTTTACCTTCAACATCTTTAACCAATGTCTCTTTTTAACAGATTGGATGAAGTTCAGGTAGTTTACCTTTCTATAACAGTATGATGCAAAATATTAACTTCAACATTTAAAAAATTTTATTGGTACAGTATACATATTAGTGGGATTCATTCTTACATGTCAGTGGGATTTATTCTTACATGTCAGTGGGATTCATTCTTACATGGTAGTGGGATTCATTCTTACATGCACAGAATAGAGCATTATAATTTGGCCCATTTCATTCCCCAGTTCCTCCCTTTCCCTTGTTCCTTCTTTCCCAGAGTCTCCTTTCTCTTCTCTACCAACCTCCCTTCTCCTTTTGTGAGATATTCACTTTTCCGCACATTTTTCTCTCATGTTTCATACACAAGAGAAAATATATGACGCTTGATTTCTCATTTTGTCTTATTATGGTTAGCATAATGCACTCAAGTTCCATTTTCCTGTAAATGACATAATTTCCCTCTTCTTTTTGGCTAAAGACAACTCTATTTTATACATATACCACATTTCCTTTATCCATTCATCCATTGACAGATATCCAGGCTGGTTCCATAATTGGTTATTGTGATTGTGTTGCTATATACCTAGGTATATATGTATCACTGCAGTATGCCAATTTTAATTGTTCAGGATAAATAGTAAATCCATTGGATCCATTTCCTAGTCTTTTGAGAAACCTCCGTACTGATTTCTATTTTGGTTGTACTGATTTATAATTGTGTCAACAGCATATAAATGTTCCTTTTCCTGGTTTTTATTCTTGATGGCTTCCATTCTAACTGGAGTGAGATAGAATATCAGTGTAGTTTTGATTTGCATTTCACTGATTACTTAAACTATTGAATATTTTTTCTTGTATTTGTTGACTGGGTGTATTTCTTCTTTTTAGAGGTGTCTGTTTAACTTCTTTGCTCATTTATTGATTCATTATTTATGTTATTCTTTTGGTGGTAAGTTTTGTGAGTTCTGTATATATTCTGGATATTAATCCCCTGTTGGAAGAGTAGCTGGCAAAGATTTTCTCCCATTCTGTGGGTTTTCTTTTCAAACTGTAAATTTCCTTTGCTCTGCAGAAGTTTTTTAATTTGATGCCATCCTACACGTTATTATTAGTTTCCTGAACTTTAGGAGTCGTATTGAGGAAGTCATTGCCTGCACCAATATTTTGGAGCATGGGCCCTGCATCTTCTTGTAGCAGTTGCAAATTTTCTGGCCTAATTTCTAGTTCTTTGATCCATTTTGAGTTGATTTCTCTGCAGGGTGAGAAATAGGGATTTAGTGTCATTCTTCTACATTTGGATATGCAGTATTTCCAGCACCATTTATTAAAAAGGCTGTTTTTATCTCCCATGTGTTTTCAGTACTTTTGTCAAGGATCAGATATCTGTATCTGTAGGTTTAACTTTGACATTTTTTTCAGAGGTTTATCTTTCTGCGTATCAAAGAATAGTCAAATGTATTACAGAAACTTGATAAATATATTTTAATAAAGTTTGGAAAAATTTTTTTTATTATATAACCATTTTAGTGGGCTTTAAAAATGTGATTGGAATATTAAATGTTGTAAGGAGTGTTATTATTTACAGTGAATGCATTTGCAACATTTCTTGTGAAATTATTTCCTATTAATGTAATTTTAGTTGGAACTACTATATCATTCAAAAAGAACAACATAATTGATGTTATTTGGTTATTTAATACATGTATCATATCCATTAGTTAATCCAATGTGGTAAGCTTTTTCATATATGCACATACCCACACACACATGCACACACACGTATACATCACACTATGTTCTATGATAATAATGTTCACCTAAGTGATTTAAAACACCAAAGAGGAGCTAGTACATGAGCCAATGCATTTATACTTGAAAATGGGAAATTTGCTTGTGCTTGAGTAACTCTGCATATTTGATGAAAAAATGGAATATCTAAGGAAATAATTTAACAAATTACTACTAAGTGAGGGAATAGGCTGAGTGCTGTGAGCACAATATATAATTTATAATCCAGCCAACATACAACTGGGAGAGAGAGAGAGACATTCCTGGATCATGCTGCTGCAGGGATTCCACGAGCTGTAATTTTCCCCCTACCTGCCTTGGCTTCCTTCCAAGTCGATCCACATTCTGAAATATTCCCTCTGTAATTTCTTTTCTTTTTCTACTGTGCTGTGTATGCAAACCCAGGAACCATGAACTCTCTGTGAAAGCAATTCACTCATTACCATCTTTTTACTCTTTCCATGAGAGTAATCAAACTCTTCACCTGGAACAATCACACGTACCAGCTGGTGGTCTTGCTATACCACGAATGAAAAGAGTTCAAATAGTTTATTCCTTATATATCCTGCAGGATCAATTTTGTTTTCCCAATTTAAAAGAAAATGAAAAAGTGAAGAAAAAGAGAAAAGATGAAGAGCAAACAAAATAAAATAAAACAAAGGCCAAGAACAAGACACAAAATGAATCAGCTTCCAGCACCTTCTCTATAAGCTTAAATTTAATTTAAGCAATTGCATTTATTATTTATGATTTTAAAATTATTATCTAAGTATTTACTTTCATAAAACATGGCCCACCGCTTCTCTGCTTTTTATAAAATGAACCTACCTTTTACAAAACATTGTAATGATAGACTGCAGTTGCTAACACTTTAGGTTTATTTTGAGAATTCACTTTTTAAGAATTGCCTGATAGAAATCTTCCAAAAACTAATCTTCAAAAAAGTAGAGTTCATACCATTGATAAAGAAACTGGAGCTCAATAAAGCTAAGTATGTAGGTAAATATGAAGACTAATACGAATTTAATTCAGTCCTGCTGAATCCAAAATCTGTAAATAGCTATACATATTATTGCTAAATCTTACATGCATTCAATTTATGTCTTTGCAGTTCTTGTGCCTTTAAAGTGAATAGAGGTCACTTGTATTTGTCAGAGAGTAGTTGTTGGTGTTCAATATACATTAAGTACAATTGTAGATTTATGAAGTCAAAGAGAATCAAGCACACAACTGTACTTTCAAGGATCACACAGGTAGCAAAGAAAGAACCAGAAAATTGTAAATCTACCATATGTCAGATGGTTATTAGAGGTTGCTATGAGTTTGGTCCAGTCAAAAGGTCAATGAATTGATGTGATTCTGAGATAGTAACATTTCAAGTGAAATTAAAGTAAAATTGTCGATACTTTGGTAAATCAGGAAATGAAAAGCACTTCACACAAGGCGGGGGGGCGGAGAAACATTTTAAAGTAAATTCAAGTTGGAGAAGTCTTAATATATGAGGAATTGATGGTCTAATATATGTGGAGGAGAAAATTTGTACTACAACATAATGCATTTTCTTGAAAGGATTTATTTCAGGTTTAGCATGTAAAAATAGAAAGACATGAATCCTCATAAGATCTATTAAAGAGAATGATTTAAATATTTCCTTAATGGCTCTAACCATGATCTACCTCATCTGTGAAGCCAGGATGCTGGCCATGCCTTCTCTTTATGCATTTCTACAAGAATAACATGATTAGCTATGGTGAAAAGCACCTCAACATGCCTGAACTACAGTATCAGACAGTTCTACCTCAGAATTCAAAGCTTTTTGTTTTGAAAGAATATGCTGAGGATCACTTAGAAAATAGATTTGAAAAGTAGAAAAATATAACATTCAGAATGATTTTTTTAAAATTTACTTTAGTGAAATAACTGTTGGTTGCATGGATATTTTTTTCTTTCATGCAGTGAGAGAAACAGCTCTGGTGCCTGTGAACTACAGCCCTAGAGAGACCAGGAAGTGGAGCTCTTCTTGACAGAGTGAAAGTGATTGTAGCCACTTCTCTTCTCTCTGTAGACATCTGTAGAATATGTGAGAACAGTGTCAGAATTTCCAATTCAATACTGATGCAGGATGTTGTGTACTCATTCTTAAAGCCCTTGCCGCCTTCCTGCTCTTACCACCTACCCACACACATTTATTCTCATCTGTCCTTTGAATTGTCATATTCTTTTTAAAATCCATGGATTGGTCAAAGAAATATTGCTTATATCCTATACAAGAGTGACTCAACTGTGATAAGCCTCCTGTTCTGTACCTCCCCCAAAAGGATAAATCCAGGTGATCTTGAATCACTTGATTAGTTCTCATGAAATTCCTCCTTTATAAAAGATGTGCATTTTTATTTTGAAAATATATTTTAAAAATATATAGTGTCAGCCTGCTGTACTATTCATGCTGCCATACAAATATATTTATCATAATATTATTTTTAAGTTCAATGCATTTTTATGATACATTGATGTAATCATAAAAATTATCTTGTATCTTTTCCCTATATATTTGGTGCATCAAGGGTTGAGCTAAAAATATTCACATACTCTTTTCAAGTGGGAAAAATATAGTAAACTGCAAAATTATTGTTTTAGTCAGTTGTTTGTCTACTGTGACCAGAAGACTTCACAAAAACAATTTTAAAGGAGTAAAGCTTATTTGGGGGTTCATGGTTTCATAGAGCACTGTCCACAAAGAGCGGGCTCCATTCCTTTCGACTCAAGGCCAGGCAGAACATCATGGCAGAAGAGTGTGGTGGAGGAAAGTAGCTCACATGATGATCAGAAAGCAAGTGAGACTCCACTGGCCAGATACAAAATACATACTCCAAAGGCATACCCCCAGTGACCCACCTCCTCCAGTCACATGCTACCTTCCTTCAGTTACCACTCAGTTAATCACATCAGAGGATTGATTCACGGATAGGGTTAAGGCTCTTATAACCCAATCATTTCTCTTCTAAAGCTTCTTCTATTGTTTCACACATGAGTTTTTTGGGGACACCTCACATCCAAACCATAACATTCTGCCCGGGCACCCAAAAGCTTATGACCATCTCACAATGCAAAATACATTTAGTCCATTTACAAGGGTTCTCATAGTCTCAGCAGTTCCAAGATTGCTCAAATGCTCAAGTCCAAAGCCCCCTCTGAGACTCAGAGCAAATTCACATCACGAGCTCCTATAAAAATCAAAAGCAGTTTACAAGTATCCAATATATAAAGGTACAGAATAAACATTTTCATTCAGAAAAACAGGGGCATAGAAAGAAGGAATGGGACCAAAACACAACCAAAATCTAGGGGGCAAACAAGCTCTGTATTTCTGGGTCCCATAGCTGGAGCACATGGCAATGTGATGTTATCTCCAAAGGGCTTATTTAGGTTCGCCCCCATGGCTTCGCTGATTGCAGACCATGTGGACTCTCTCTCTGTTGGTTTGTCTCTGCTTAATTCCTGCAGCTTTTCTCAGAGGGCATCCCGCCTTACTGGCAGTTCTTCACTGAAGCTTGGCTTCCTCCTCACATCTCCAGCTTATTCATCTCAGAGCTCTGACCTTGGGCCACTTTGCCTGGTCTCCCTTTGAAATCTTGGTGGAAGCCTCCATAACCACCTAACTCCAGCATCCAGCACTCCGGCAGAACCAGCACCACATGGCTGATGCCAAGGTCTGCCGCCATCTCAAGCAGTACCCAAGCCTCCAGTGATGGTGGCCGCAGCAGTCTGCGAGAGCCTGGGTGACGGAGCACATTGAAAGGACTTCTTAGGCCACCCTGTGCAAGAAGGCCACCCCACTGGTCTCTTCTCAAGAGAGTTTTTACTTTTACTCCCTTGAGCCTGAGATGGATGTTGCCTTGCCAATTCTTGAGATGCTCTCAAGACATCTTTCTTACTGTTCTAAGGAAAGTCCTTAGCATTTCTTTAGCGGCAGTAATGTCTTTAACAAATGCAATTTCCTTAGCCCCAGTTTTACTCCTGTTTTTCAAGTTCAAGTTTTTCAAAGCTTTTAGCTCTGTTTTCTGATCTTGAATATCACAATAAACTTGGCTGGTGGGCAATCACAACACGTACGCTTTTCTTGATCACAGGAACCAAAAGGGGTTTTAGTCTACAAGTCTCCGACTTATATTGAGAACATCAGCCTATCAGAGAGTAGACTACCAGGAAAGTCAGCCTATCAAGGAACAGTCTCCAGGCAGATACCAGGATCGCCTCATGTACAACAGCCAACCAGAGTTACTTCCTAAAACTTGAATATGAGTGCAGCTATGTCTGGCAAGCTGCCAGGCACCATCTTAGAGATCAGGCCACGGTGCGGCTCTGGGGCCCTCAGAGCCCGCCCCTGACAGTTCAAGTTTTTCAAATCTTTTAGCTCTGTTTTCTGATCTTGAATATCACAATAAACTTGGCTACAGCTGCCTGTAATATTCTTGCCACCACCTGAAAACTGTGCTGCCGTTATGAGTGGCATGTTTTGTTTTGCTTTGGCTATGTGGATCTTTACTATTTTACCTTGCTTTGTTATATTTCACTATATGGACATTTACGATAGGGAATGTTATATGAAAGTTGCATTGTTATGTGTGACTGTGCAAAAACCCAATGATGTAACCCTAAGAAAGTTGTAACCAGTGAGAGACCCCCAAAATGGGGTGTAACCAATCAGAAGTAGCTTAGAGCGACCATACCTGATACTGCCAGGTGCCATCCACCTTATTGAGCCTGGACAGACAAAAGAACTATAAGAAGACAGGCTAGTCAGCAAGGGATAGGATGGTGGAGAGGTGAGACCAGGCTGGACCGGATGTCAGAGGACACTAGAGGTCACCAGATGTCACCAGAAAGCTGAGACCCCGGGCAAGCCAAGCAGAGGAGATGCTGTCAGCCTCTGCTTACCACCTGCAGTGAATTCTCCACATGCCCTAGGGGTCGGATCAGGATCAGATTGAATCCCAGTGAAGCTGGCCTTAAGACAGGTCACGTCAAGTGGTGAGCACTGGGATGTCCGGTATGAGACTAGAGTTAGGTTAGGACTAAGTTAGATCAAGTAAAGGGTGTAACCGCTCATGACAGCGGCCTAGAAATTTCTTCTGCCAGATTAAGAAGTCCATCACTTTTAAAATCAGTCTCACAGAAAGTCTCAGGACATGGGCAAAATGCAGACAACTTCTCAGCCAAAACATAACACGAATGGCCTGTAGTCCAACCAACTCTTCCTCTTCTCAAATCTCATGAGCCCTGCCTTTACTGTGCACAGTCCTCTTGGCATTCTGGTCTTCTGAGCTTCCCAGTATTGACCGTTAAGCTCTGCTTACAACATAGAAAGCATTTTCAGCTTACACTGCTACACATCTCAAAATTTGTCTCCCAAATTCTAGAAAGTTCCAAAAGTTTCTGAACCACATAGTCATATTTATTAATTACAGCAATGATCCTACTCTTGGTAACAATTTCTGTATTAGCATTTTTGCTGTTGTGACCAAAAGATATAAGAAAAATTTTAAGGAGGAAAATTTTATTTGGGGGCTCACAGTATTAGGGATGCCATTCCATAGACAGCTGGCTCCATTCCTAGGGCTCAAGGTAGGCTGAACACCTTGGTAGAAGAGTGTGGCAGCAGGAGGTAGTTCACATCAACAGTAAATAGAGACACCGCTTGCCAGATACAAAATATGTAAACCAAAGGCACATCCTAATGACCAACTCCACCAGTTACATCCTACCTGCCTGCAGTTACGACTCAGTCCATTCAATGGATTAATTCACTAATTGGGTTAAGATGCTCATAACCCAATAATTTCCCTTCTAAAGCTTCTTACATTGTCTCACACATGAGCTTTTGAGGGACACCTTACATCCAAACCATAACAATGATCAATATTTTCTCTTTCTCCAAACATGGATTTCAGGAAAAAAAAATTTATCAATGAATAAAAAATGCAAACATAATATACAAAACTGAGAATAAACACCCTTAAGTTACAAATAGCCACAGATATACCCTTTGTATACAATTGATTATTAAAATTGACAGGTAAACCTATAAGCATAATTTTTACAATTGTATTTACATATTATTTTAATTCTGTGACTTCAGTATCCCAGATATCATTATAAAGTACTTCAAATTTGATACTTTTTTCTAAAAACAAAAATATGTGCTTGAAATTTACTTCAAAAATGTTGATTCATCTTAAATCAAAAAACATACACAACTTAAAATTTTTTTTATATTGTTCAAGGAGGCAGTTTGGAGGCACTCATAGAAGGAACAACTGAGCTATTTAATACCATGAAAATATACTATTTAAGTAGTGAAGTTACAGGCATTCCAATATTATCTAGCCACAGAGTTGAAATCACCTTATTAAAATTTACAAATCAAAAGGACTTGGTAGTTAGAGTAATGGTTCTCTAAACAAATCCATATCTTCATACTCAATTTCTGATTGTGTCACATTACATGGGAAAAGGGATTTTACAGGTGTGAATAAGGATCTTGAGATGGGGGTTATGGTATGTATAATCCAGAGTGTGAGCTGTTATTTCAAGGGTCCTTAGCAGGAAAAAGGGAAGAAAATGAGTCAGAGTGAGTGAAGGGGACATACCTAAACACCTTAATAGTTCTGTGTAATGGATTGTTTGAAATTTCCAGGCTAGGCAGACAAAGTGGTTTACACCTGCAATTCTAGCAACTTGAGGTTAAGGCAGGAGAATCTCAAGTTCAAGGCCAACCTGGGCTTCTTAGAGAGCCCCTATTCCAATAAAAAAAAAATTAAAAAAGACTGGGACTCTACTCACTGTTAAAGCTTCACTGGGTTCAATCTCCTTTACCATAATAAATAAATAAATAAATAAATAAGCAAGCAAACCCAGGCTGCCAGAAGGTTTTGGTATCCAGTGGTTAGATCCAACCCAAATACTTCTATTTAGAGCCCATGTTCTTTATCATCATGTTGTTTTGCCTTGAAAACTTTTTATGGTTAATGTTCCTTCCTAGACATATCTTACTTCTCTTTCATTTCTGAGGCTTAGCACAACTGTATTTCATGTTCCCGCCTGCATTAACAAATTACCTCCACTATCTGCCTCTGTTGTGAATTTCAAGTTCGTGAAATCCTGAAGGATTATATTGGCCTTTATTCAGGCTCATCTCTTTCTGGCATAAGTGCTGGTTTTGGTAGTTTGTTGCTTTGTTTGGTTTTTGTCCATGTGATCCCCTCTTCCCTTTTCCTCTCTTCAGTCATCAACCAGTCACTCTTGTGTTCTTGAGTATTATTTCTTCAGGAAAGGCTTTATGACTGGGGGCAAACATTGTTAATGCTCTTCAAAATATTCTGCCAATCTCATGTTTTAAAATATCAATTTGTTTTTTTTTTTTTTTTTTATTTTTATTTTTTTATTTATTTATTTTTTTTTTTAGAGTGGAAAATGCAGCTTTATTAAAGAAAAGGAAAAGCAGACTTCTCCCGGGTGGAAGAAGGGGACCCAAAGGCGGAATCCGTGGGATGAGCAAATCTCGTTCTTTTTATGGGTTTCATTCTCCCATTCTTTCCCCCTTGTCTCCTCCCTTCCTGCCTACCGGATTAGGCCTGGTTTTGAAATGTAAAAAGCGAAAAGCGGATGGGGCAGAGGGAGGGTCAAGGTGACCCAGATGGGCAAGGGCCCAGGGGGCATTAATTAGCATCTTCCTGCCTGTTGTCTCTGACAAGGGCAGGTAAATTTGGTAATCAATGGGCTCCGGAGATCCTTGACATTCCATTCTTCCAGGGGCAGATGACTTTATGGCCTCCATTTTCTTGATCTGACCCGATTTCCTATTTCTACACTAACTACCTGTCCCCAATTCTGGCTTCATTCCCCCCTCTAATTTTAGGAACTCCATGCTGCTGGGGAAGGGGGTCGATGACCGCTCTGACTTCTTCGAGCTGAAAGTGGACGGCGAGGGGCAAGCAGCTTGGAGTTCCTTTTTAGAAATCGGGTCGATCGAGGGGTCCATGGTAAAAGTCTGGTTGAAGAGTAATAGGCTGGAGGGTCATTTGAGAGATGGGCGGTCTATAAGAGAAACAAGAAGTTATGAGTACCGGGATAAGATTAATGCAACAGTAAATGCCACAACATAGGAACACACCAATGAGTATGATGATGATTATAGAGACTAATAATGTTTTCCACCAGGAGGTACCAGAGAACCAGGAACTAAGAATTTGTTCCCATGATGAGTCTGGAGAGGACATGGCCTCTATCTGAGAATGTAAATCTTTAAGGATGTTAGTTACATTGTTAGAGTTGTCAGGGATGTAAACACAGCATTCAGTTCTAACAATAGCACAAGTACCGCCTTGGGCTGCAGTGAGGATGTCTAAAGCCATCCGGTTTTGTAAGACAGCTTTCCTCATGAGTGTCACTTCTGTATTAAGGAGAGAAATGCTTTCTCCAACATCATGGAGGGCGGTTTGGGTATAATTGTTTAGGGTCTCCACATGCCACATTACACTTCTTATCTTTGAATTCTGCTAAGTCCTTAGCTAGAGTTTGTCCAAATAGGTGGGGGCTATCTCTAAATCCTTGGGGGAGTACTGACCAGGTTAGTTGAGATCCACTATCTGGTTCCTCAAAGGCAAACAGATACTGAGACTGAGAATCCAGAGGTATGCAAAAGAAGGCATCTTTTAAATCTAACACAGTAAACCAAGCGGCAGTTGCTGGAATCTCAGATAGCAGAGTATATGGATTAGGAACTACTGGGTGGAGGGGAACAACTGCTTCATTAATTATTCTGAGGTCTTGGACTAAACGCCATTCCCCATTTGATTTTTGAACTCCCAAAATTGGTGTATTGCATGGGCTGTTACAAGGTACTAAAAGTTTCTGCTGTTTGAGGTTCTGGATGATTTTTAATAAACCCTTTTTTGCTTCTGGGCGTAGCGGGTATTGTCTCTGATGTGGAAAGACACAGGGATCCTTTAAGACTATTTTAACTGGGATTGCTCTTTTTGCCCGTCCAATCTTGCCTTCAGTGGCCCATACCTCAGGGTTTATATCACATTCTAGTAGAGGTAAACATAATGATCCTTGTGGTCCCAAATTCATTGTAATGGAAGTCTGAAGTTTTGAAAGTAAATCCCTTCCCAATAGAGGGGTAGGGCATTCTGGCACTATCAGGAATGCATGAGAAAACATCATCCCATCCCACTCACAACTCAGTGAGGGAGTAAACTTTCTGGTAATAGGCCATCCAGACACCCCTTGCACCGTTATAGTATTAGAGGAAAGAGGTCCAGGATAAGAGGTAAGCACTGAAAAACTAGCGCCAGTATCTAAGAGGAAGTTGACCTCTTGGCTCCCTACGGAGAAGCATACCCGGGGCTCATGCGTAGTGATAGGAGTTATGGGAGCCATTAGAATTGGCCCCGGGCCCCGTCAGGCCTGTGTGGAAGAGTCTGGTCTCAAGGACCTACGCCCCTGAGGACAGTCACTTTTCCAATGGTTGCCTTGACACTTGGGGCAGGGCTTTGGTGGTGGCCATTTGGCTTGGGGACATTCCTGTCTGAAATGTCCCTCCTTTCCACAACGGAAACAAATCCCTCTTGTGGCCTGAGGTACATTCCGTTTTCTTTCTTCATCACCCGGGAAGCTAACTCCTCTTAGGGCTAAGACCAGCGCTTCAGTTTTTCTTCTGTCTCTACACTCTCTTTCCTTCTTTTCCTCTACATCTCGATTATAAAAAACGGAAGTTGCAAGTCGGAGGATATCATCTAAGGATTGATCAGGGCCATATGCCAATTTTTGTAATTTCCTCCGAATGTCTGGGGCTGACTGAATGATAAATTTGTCCTTTAAAAGTAAATGGCCCTCTGTGGATTCAGGATCCACGGTGGTGTGTTTTCTCATTGCCTCCCTGAGTTTCTCCATGAAAATAGCCGGGCTTTCTTCGGGACCTTGTGTAATTTCAGAAACCTTAGAATAGTTAATAGGCTTCTGTTTGATTCTCCTAAGGGCCTCAAGGACTAACATCTGGAAGTGTCTGATCTTCCAAGCATCCTGTTCATCGTTTGGGTCCCAGTCGGGGTCATTTCTTGGAACTGCCTGTGCTCCCGATGGATAGTTGGGTTTAGATCTAGTTTGGGCTCCTGGGGCATGAGCAAGGTGTAGGTCATCCCCAAATTGTTCAGCTGCTTTCAGGGTGGCTTCCTTCTCATTGGAGGTTAAAGTCTGGTTAAGTAACAGGATAATATCTTTCCAGGTGAGGTCAAACACCTGGCATAGGTTTTGAAACACCTCAATATATTTATCTGGATCTTCTGAAAATTTCCCTAGGTCTGTTTTATCTGTCTTAGGTCTTGGAGGGAGAAAGGGTTGTATACTTTAATTGGTCCAAATTCTCCTCCCGGCATCTCCTGGAGAGGTAGTACATTTGATCTGTCCATTGGGGCAGATGGAGAAGGACCAGGGTATGGAGGACAGGAGGCCTGCTGATGGACTTTAGCAGAAAATTCCTTTCCCTCAGTAGGTGACTCTTTAAGGCTTTCTTCCTTTAGAGTAGTGGTTCTGGCTGAATCTATTTTACATTGTTGGCATAATTTGGGGTTTTCCCTTAGAATAAAGAAGATTTGAACATAAGGTACCTCACACCATTTTCCTTCCTTTTTGCAAAATCTATCAAGCTGTAAAATGGTATTAAAATTTGTACTTCCCTCTGGCGGCCAAGATTCTCCATCAGAGAGTTTGTATTGAGGCCAGGCCTGGCGGCAGAAGAAAATGAGGCGCTTTTTCTTGAGTGTCTGTGGGTCAAATTTGTCCTACAACAAAAGAAGAATTGTACATCTTCTTGCCTATTTTGTAGACTAAAGGGATCTCCGGAGGGTGAGGGGGACACCTATTGATTGTTAGACATATAATACCCTGTTCTCTGAGGGATTCAAGGGAGGGGTTGAATTAAAGTATACATCCTCCTTGCAGCTTAGAACACACTGAGCACCTTTAAGCACAGGAAAACTTTAAACAAACTAACAAAGGCTAAATATGCAAACAAAGATAACCTGAGTACTTTCCTATTGATTTTCCTATGATCCTACTATCTGAATGTTTAATGTCTGATCGGCGAGCGAAGGGAAAACATCCAGGAGGGAATGGATGTGTGCGGTGTGCTGCGCGGCCCATACGGAGGCAAATGTAATTGGCGCTTTCCCTCGGTGCCATTTGTCTACTGATCCACCTTGGATACCCCTTAGGGCGGTCGGGAGGGGGAGTCCAGAGAAGGAACCTTTGGGGTTCACCCGAGAGTAGCCCGGGCCGAGAACCCCGCAGTTGCTCCAACCTTTCCTCCGCCTCCACGCATCCTGGGCAGATCAGGACTAGGGACACTGTGTACTCACGGCAATTGCGCTCCGGGCCTGGACAGAAAAGTAGGAAACGGCTTCAGCAGAGCCCCAACGTGCCTGCAGAGCAGGGGATTGGAAACTTGCCTGAGCCGAGAAACCTCTCACCCGAGTCTTAAGAATGGCGGCTGCACTAGTTGCATTTAAGTAGCCGACGGGTGCCCATTTTGCCCTCCAGAAAGAAAGAGACAGAAAGATGCACCTCGGACAGATTGGGGTGCGTGAAGAGAAAAGCTCACTTACCTCGGCGTAGATCTCGGTGGAACCTCCAAATCTGATACCGCTTTTTTACCCGGTGACGAGTCCTGCTTCCTCAGGTGTTGAAGTATAACGCCGGAGAAGCACGCCGAGGCAAATGTAGAGTGGAAAATGCAGCTTTATTAAAGAAAAGGAAAAGCAGACTTCTCCCGGGTGGAAGAAGGGGACCCAAAGGCGGAATCCCTTAAAATATCAATTTGAATTGCACAAATTTAGGCAAGTAATTATGTAAATCCCAACTCCAAAAGAAGTCAAACTACCTGAAAAGGGTAATCTCTTTGTCTTATCTAGGAATGCAAAGGGTAGCCATGAAGAACCCCTCCTCTACCTCCCCTTTTTTCTCTCTCCCCCTGCATAGATATTTTTATGGACATATATTCATTACCTGGACACAAAATTAACTAATATGAATAAGTTAGAATGCTTGTATGATTTTAAAGGTATAAAGTGCATGTTTAATTAAATTTTCAAAAATGAGTATTGAAACTACCCATCCTTAAATTTGGTTAGTTAGTTAAATCATTTGATTATATGACATAGTGTCATACACACAAAGAAAATATTTTTTACTATTCTATAATTAAAACTTTTCTACAAAAGTTGTCAACTCCGCAAGCTAGAAGTTTGATTCTGTACTATAGGTCTGAGTTATTTTTATTGGACAGAGATTTAATTCAAAACAATAAATTTTGAGCTAAACACATATCTAGTGAAAAAGAGATAAAAATTCAATCAGTAAAATATATACAAGACCAAGGGCAATAATAAAATCACTACCACCACTTTATTAACACATTGCTATACTTAGAAGCACGTATTTCTTATACAATTGAAAAAAGTACTCAGTAAGATACTTGAATAAACATAAATGACAGTGTACTTGTGGATATAATTATAAGTCAAAATTATGAGCACAACATAAATAATGGTGTAAATAAGTTGCTATTGTAGAAATAAAATTGCCTTGGGCATGTAAACTAAGAAAGAGTTTTCCTCCCATCACAAAAGGTTCACAAGGAAATAATGATCTTCAGGATTTGTAAATTCACATTAGAAACAAATATAGTGGACAGAGGGACTTGCGTGGGAATGGTGATACAGATTTCTTTTAACTTGGACCCCATTAAGAAGAAATCTCTACTAACAAAAAGAGATACCTCAGGTTGCATGACATTCTTTTATTGCATTTACTTAGTCTCAGCTTCAAATTTGTCAGAAAGCTGATTTCTCTGTTAAATAGCTATTGTGAATCCATTAGGGATATCTGAATGCCTTGCAGTGCTAGTACTTATTACATATATTTGATAATATTATTAAGTAAATTTTAATTTTCAAGGTCATCCGATAAAAAGGTAATGCAGATCACATTCTTGTTCTATACTCCCACATGCCAAACCCGAGGAAAATAAACCTAAGTTTAAACTTAGCTTCTTACATATGAAGTACTTTCAACTGTTCTGGCATATAAAGCATAAGTAGGTGGCAGGGAAGCACCCGGAATCCATATGTTATCTGTTCTGTGTCATGATTATGCAGTTATCTGTATCCACTAACAGACCATGAACTTCACAAGAAGACTTTATGATTTATCCAAGACCACCTAGACAATTCTTTTTTCTCTAACAGAGCAAAATCAAGTGTTATGTAAATTATTCATAAGACTAAATGATTAGAAAATTTAAAAATGCAAGATGATCATTCATTTCTTTTTTTCCTCAACAGGTGCTTAAACATAGTATTTAATGAAATATCGCACTTTACAATATCAAGTATGATTTTTTTTGGTAGTACTGTGGATGGAACTCAGGAGTGCTTTACCACTGAGCTACATCCCCAGTCCTTTACATTTTATTTTGAGACAGGGTGTTGCTAACTCGTTTGGGCTGGTCTTGAAATTGTGATCCTCTGCCTTAGCTTCCTAAGTCTCTGAGAATGCAGAAGTGTGCCACCAAACCTGGCTCTACATAGTTATAGCTTTATATAATTTTTGCTACTAGATTTCATAAAGGTTGATGAAAGAAAGATCTGCCTAATATATCTTGGATGTTATCATTGTATCAAGCAAGTAGATCTATACCTGCCTAAAATTAAGGATACTTACTGCAATTCTAAAATCTGATATTTACTTAGCATATCATCAGATAATACATTTTCAGCTTTCATCAATACACAACTGACAAGTAAAAAATTTATGATGTATGAAACCATTTAAATTTAATTGAGACATAATTTGTTTTATTTGTCATGTTATGATTATATTAACTTTCAAAATTACATTAATTTTCAAAATTGATATTGAGTTCCTTTAAAAATATTATTGTACTTTATATTTTATAGCATACCATATAAAATATTTAAGATTAAAACAAATATTACCTAAGTATATTAAATATTATGAAATGCTTTTTTAAATGTAGTAGGGTCACACTGAAGAAATAGTTTTCTAACATACAAAGTTTATTGACTATCAGTAAGACTAAAAGGAATTCTTTTTTCACAAGTATAATTGTTGTTGACATCAGGCAAAATTAGTGATAAAGTAAATTGGTGCAAACACTTTGTCAAAAATCTGGTCATTTATATATTATACAGGGGGTTAACATATGGCTCAACAATTAAATTCTAGGTGTTTACACAAAATAATTGAAAAATATATTCAATGAAAAGTTGTTCATGAATATTTTAAGCAGCATTAGTCATCGTAGTAAAAATGTGGAAACAATGGAAATGCCCTCAACTGTAAATGGTTGCATCAACTGTCTCATATACATACAATGAAATATTATTCAGCAATAAAAATAAAATGGACATGCTGCAACATGAATAGAACTAGAAAATATCCTCCCAGGAAAACATAACTGAAAAACAGCATATATTTTAGAATTCCATTTTCAAAAAATGTCCATAGTAGGCAAATCTATATAGATATAAATAGCACTTTCCTTGGCCTAGGACTGGAGAAAATGGGAGAAATGGAGTTGGTATTTCATTTTGGGGAAAAAATATTCTAAATTTTATTGTACTGATGATTGCCAGTTCTAAGTATACTAAAACCTGTTATCTTATACACTTTAAATGGGCAAATTGTACAGAATGCAAATTACATTTTAATATTGGTGTTATTAAAGTATAGAAATAAAATATATTAATTTTTGGCATCATATAATATACATGCACACCTATAAGTATATACACACATATGTCCACACAATTTCTCATTGCCCATAACTAATCTATTAACATTCCCATGTCGGCATCAAACGTTTTCTCCTTTTTCTGTCTTTCATGTGAATGGTTTTTCCTGTTCCTAAATCAATCCATCCATTTTCTACAACCCATACCCACTAACTCCGTAACAATTATTTTGTTCATTTGACCCTACTCTCTTCAGAAACATCTCCTCTTACATCTCTACAATGTTATAAAATCAGTTTAGGATTTATTGCTATTTTCATCATTATTGCTTATTAATGTATATTATTGACTACTGATTACACTGACATAATAGAAATACATGATAGCTCTCCTTTTACCTATTCTTCAAACCTAAAATCAGAGGGACAACATTTTTAGGTTGATGTATTAGTAGAAAATAGAAAAATAGATAATAGATATTGGTGATTGAGAGCCAAAGAGAATAATAAAATTTATGACTTGGAATAACTAAGTCTTTGGATGGGATAAAACAATCAAAATGAGGTAAGTCAATTTGGAAATACCAAGGTTAAACTCACATCCTCTATAGCATATATTATTAACTCTTGATCCCTACCTTTTCAAACTCAGTGTAGTTTTGATTTTCATTTTCCTGATTGCTAAAAATGTTGAATGTTTTTAATGTATTGTTGACCCTTTATATTTCTTCCTTTGAGAAGTGTCTGTATAGTTCATTTGCCCATTTAATGATTTGCTTGCTTATTTACTTACTGATTGATCGATTCATTTATTTATGTTTGGTGCTGTGTTGTTTGAGTTCTTTTTACATTCTGGATATTAATCCCCCATTGGAAAAGTAGCTGGCAAAATTTTCTCCCATTGTGTAAGCTCTTTTTTCACATTCACTTTTGTCTTTTACATGCAGAAGTTTTTCAATTTGGTGTCCTCTTACTTATTCTTTTTTAAAATTGAACTTACTAGAAATTTTATTAAGAAAGTCATTGCCTGCTCCTATATGTTGGAGTGATTCCCTATGTTTTCTTCTAGTCATTGTAAAATTTGTGATTTAACTTCTTGATCTTTGATCCACTTTGAGTTGACTTTTGTGCACAGAAATACATAAAGATCTAGTTTCATTCTTTTACAAGTGGATATCCTGTTTTCCCAGTATCAGTTGTTAAAAAGGTTGTCTTTTCTCCTACAGTTTTTGGCACCTCCACTGAGGCTGAGATGACTGTCCCTGTGTGTTTCTCTTTATGTCTTCTATCCTATTACATTGGTCTTCATATCTGCTTTGTATACCTATTTTTTACTATAGTTCCGTAGTATAATTTGAGATCAGTGTTGCCACATCTCCATCCTTGTTCTTATTGCTCAGACTTGCTTTGGCTACTTTGGGTATTTTATTCTATCTTGAAAGGCACAGGCAGATGTTCAATATTCATATGGTAAAATGTGTTAAGGATTTGGTGAGATTTCGTCCTTCTTGGATGAGGGTCAGAAATAAACTTAGGACATGGAACATTGTTTTATTCTGATAATGTTCAAAGAATATAATAAAATGAAAGGCAGTGATATTCATGTATAAAATTTAAAAAAATACTATTTAGAACTTAATATTTGTACCTTCTGCAATTTTTACAATTGTTTTTGGAAACATAATAGTCATTTTGATTTGTTTTATTTGTAAGATCAGAGCTACATATTTGGCTATTATGAAGACAATGTAAAGGGCTATAATTTTATGAGATGCTTTAAAGGACAAAATAATGATCTTTATGTAATAAATATAATTTCTTCTGCTTAAATCAGATATATGTTAGAATAAATCAAGTTACATATTCTTTTCTTTCCATTTTCATTAATACATGAGTTACAAGTTTTATATGTCCAAAATGATGAATTGTACTGATTTGCATCTAGACCTCATCATCTCAATTTGTGCATATCATAATTAGCATGCTTAAGTATTTCTAAATCAAAGGACATTGCAACAATAATCACCACTATGTGTATTCATCTTTCTTTGTTTCTGTCTCTGTTTATCTCATGCTAAGGAACATGTATAGCTCTTCTTTAGCACTTAATAGGGGAAATATTAATACACTTAATGACCTTACATATAGATTTTCTTTATTTCAGTGTACATAATTTTCAAGTAAATTTTATGTTAACTACTTAACTATTTTGATGCTGGTTAAAAATTTAGATGCACTCTTTCTTATTATTTATTTTATTTGTCCAAACTAATAACATCCCTCTACCACTTAATTTATCTTTCACAACACCGACACAGTAAAAGAGGCACATAAATATATGCATGTACAAGGCAAACTATATATTTTCCAATAATTACTGTATTTTCTTACCTCTAAATTTTAAGTGATCTCTTCATTCTCTGAGATAATCATGAATATATTTATTTTCCAAATTTTTTCTTACCCTGCTTGATTCTTCTTAAAGACAGTTCTGAGTACCTGTTCTTTATAGTTACAATACTGGATAATAACTTTAATTCACTAAACTTCTTGCTAGAGAGCTGAAGTCAAGGCCATACTTAATTGTCATTACATTTCCAAATTATATGACAATGTCAGCTACATTGTAGTCATAACATTTACATTTCAAACAATTTCGATTCTTGAGGCAAATATTTTAAAGATTAAGATAATGAAATTTTGTATACGAACCTATATTTTACAAAGTTTAGTCATGTTCAATCCCTTTATTAAAAGTGATACAAGACAAAATGAATATAAAATTTTCTTATAAGTAATTAAATATATTCCTCTTTCATATATAAGATAATATAAGAGGTAGTATGTACTTTAAAAGAAATACCCAAGTGTGGGTTCCCACAATTGCAGAAGTCTATGTGTTTGCATTAGGGGAAATCACAATGATCAGATAAAGTGGTGACGCTGTTCTAGGAATCCATTCTATCCACTTTCTATCATGCACATATTCTATTTTTAAATATTAAGATGTGTTAAATGTTTGCATAAATTACAAATAATTATTACCATTAATTTATATCAACTTTTCAAATGAAAAACTGGCTTACAGTGTATTCAGGTTATGTCCCAGGATATAAGAGGGAAATTGTGATTAACCTTAGTTAAGGCTCATCTCTAATCCTTTAAAATTTTGTCTTCTCTAAACAGTCTCAGATGAATTAATTTGGAAAGAAAGTGTTTCTTCACATGTGAAGATTCAAAAACAAACTGATTTGGGTTATTAATGTGACCCTTTTTTAAATTAACAAAAGAAAGACAGTTATTAAAATTTTGGAATTTACATAATGCTTCTTTTATTGAACATTTCTAATTTTTGCAAATTATTCAACCAAATCTATTGAAAATCATATGCTCCTGCCTCATGTTGATTATTTGATCTTTATTTTAGATAAAATCAAGCAAATAAATTATTTTTTATTCCTAATTTAATATTCTCTGAATAAAGTAAACATTTAAAATTCTCTAAATAAGTTACTTTAAAAAAAGGAACTACTCTAATTTCTTAAGCATCAAATAATTCAAGGTACCAACCTTGATCTACTTGGTTTATTATAGATCCAAAGTCGCTCCTCTGACTTATTCTGAAAAATTTCCAAGCATTTTATTTTCAAAAACCCTCTATGTTGGCAATAATGATTAACTTTATTTTGTAGAAGTAGCAAGTGCTATTTCATTTTTGAATATGGTGCAAAGTTTCTGAATTATCAATAGAAATAAAACATAAAGATTTCCCTATCTAATACATGCAAATCTATATAAAATTTTAAATTCTTTGTGTCTTCTTAAATGACGACTTAAAGTAATCAGATATAGCATACCAGATGTTCTAGTTGAATTAATAATAATGGAATGAACGCCTAATTGACAGGCACATAACATTTTCATGTTGAAATCACAATGGAAGAAATACTCTAACCACTGTAAAAAATATGTTTCCAAATGCTGGCATTTTAATTTTGATTATTTAATTTTAATTTTCACAATATTTATATGTTTTGTGGACTTCAAGGTCAAGTATTTGATATTTTAGTCAGTGTTATTTCAATGATAGTTTTATAAAGTGGCAGATGAATTTCATTTAGTTGCCTACAAATTAGGTAAGGTTATATTAAATTTATAATGATAACTGAAATTAACTTTTATTTCTGTGTTTGAAATTACTTTATATATTTATAATGATGCTTGGATAAAAATAATAAAAAACACTTGTTTTAAAAACTTAATTTGAGTAGTATATACTTCTGGTCTATAGATGTGTGTATGTATATGTCTGTGTCTATAAGCTTGCCATAGTCCTTGGAGATGTAACAGTGTACAACAAAAAATGATTTGGTTTTCATAATGATCATATCCCAAGTAGATAAGTAAAATTATTGGCAGATAGACAGATATCTGCACCATGCTGCAACTAAAGAGAATGTAGTCAGAATTTGGACCATTTTAGGTACATTGAAATTATATGGGCATCTTTTCTAAGAGTATGACATAAGACAGAAATTTTGAACAATAGTCATGTGAAATTTATGACAAAAATGTGGATAGATCATTCTCATTCACACAGAGAGAGAGAGAGAGAGAGAGAGAGAGAGAGAGAGAGAGAGAGAAAGAAAATAGGACTCTACTAGCTTCAGCAAGAATGGCCAAAAAGCTAGAGATAACACTCATTGTGGTCAAGGAAAAACTGAGTAGAATTCAAAATGACATGTTCTTTGAAGTTAGATCCTGAGAGACCTTAAAGGTCTTGACCTGAACAATCCTATGTTCAATGAGAGGCTATTGGAAAATTTTCAGGAGGGCAGCATTACGAGTTGGATTATACTTACTAATATTGCTTAGTGGGGAAATAATGCAGGCACAAATTAATGAATATAAAATTATACAATAGTCTTAGGGTCATTTGGGGAAGTATGATAAACTTGGCCTTGATAAGTTTGCTTCATATCTGGAGACAGAATCAGAGGGAGTTGCTGATGATAGAATATACAAGAAAAACAAAACTTAAGATGAGCTCTTATTTTATATTTTTTTAACACGAGTGAATTTTGTTTCCATTTACCAATATTGATATTGCAAAAAATTAAGTTTTAGAAGGTGTGAGTGACATGTTATGTCTAAAGTGCTTATTAGGCCTCTATACAAAATCACCATGATGTCAAATTTTAATACTGCTATGTCATCATTTAAATAGTAGTGTGAAATGCCAGTAAAGACAAACCTGCATCATTTTAGACAGTTAGTATAATAATCAATGTTTGAAAATACAAACTTTATGGAAAGTACTCCAGCAAGAAGAAAAATTCAGAAAATGATAAACAGTATATAAGAAATAATCCAGAGCCTTGTGCTTGCAAGGCAAGCACTCTATCGACTGAGCTATCTCCCCAGCCCCAGAAATAATTCTAAAAATATTAACAATATTTATATTCTAAAATATAATATTAACAATATTTATATTCTAAAAATGAGAAAATTACATGCACTATATACCAGACACACATGAACATGTAGCTAAATGTATTTACACAAATACACAAAACTAAAATTTTTATCTAAAAGAAACCAACAGACATGAAACTTTTTTCTTCATGTAAATTATAGGTGGAAATATAGTTTTCAAGATAAACTATCAGTAAAACTACATTAAAATAATAAAAATAGAAAGTTTCCAACACACACCCACAAATTAAACCTAGTAAGTGAAACAAGGAAAGAGAAATTTTAGGAAAGCAAGGTAAATTAAAAAAACATAAAAATAAGATGCATGTCAGAAAAATATTCAAAAATTATATCAGTGAATGATTGTATTAGTTGGTTTATCTCCTATAGGAGAAAGAATGCACTTCATATACAAATTCATCACAGATATTTCATATATTCATTGAAAGCAAGAAATTTGATGTGATGACGGATAAACATGTAGACCAAAGTATTACTGAACAATTAGAAAATAAATGTGTTATTAAGGGTATAATAATGAATAAAACTTTATGTGTTCTATAGAGAAAACATTGTGGAAGTTGTATCCAACTTTTCACTCAACACGTAATCAGTCATTAGGGAAAATTCTGGACAGTGCAGCAAAGATACTGAGATTATCCAGGAAAAAGATAATGAGCACTTTTTGGGATAGAAGCAAACGAGGAAATAGAGGATAATCCAAGGGAAAAACAACCTTACATCAAGATTGATTGAATGTTCATAGTTAAGTGGAAAAATTATCACAAATCATTTATATTCTTCCTGTTTGAACTAGGTGACATGATAATAAGTGGTTGAGGGATTCCAGAAGTACTACAGTGAAAATGAATGAATTGTCTGTCAGGAATCACAGTAAGGCTCTTTGGGACATGTTATGAAGCCCACAAATATGTACTCTCAATAGCTAATGTGATTTTATATCTTGAGCTCAGAAAAGGAATGGCAGCTAGTGATTCAGATTTGAGAATACTGCAAATTACTATTTGTGTTTTGCCTAGAAGTATCTGTTCTACCATAACTGTTAAAGAATTTTGGGGTTGGAGAATTTTCTTCCCTAAATGCATAGATCCACACCCTCACATAAACGTGAGTGAAACAATCCAGATCAAGTTAATCATCACTGCCAGAAATTTGGACACAATGTGGTAAAGTACATATGTAGCCTTTGAGGAAGATGAATTGAAATTTCTGTTGATGAAATCGTAAAGTTCCTAGGTGAACTTTCTTTAGTACTGTATGCTATTTTCTTTTCTGTTTGTTAGTCATTGTTGCTTTCTGCAGCTGGCAAATAGAAAACTTGATAAATTATTGAAATTGGTTTCAGAAAACAGGCTATAGGTATTATTCCCTCTGGAACAGAGGATGAGTTTGGAATTAAATATTGAGGTGCATTTCAGTAAATAGCAATGAGCATTTTATTCATATTTCAAAATGGTAAAAGAATGGCTTTTTTTAGGAAGTTGGGAAATAGATGATCAAACTTTAGGTGAGATTGTGTAGGGCCATGAATTTATTGAAGATGTGCTAAGACACCAGAGAGTTGCTTCCCTAGGATGACTTAAATTTTGTGTGTATTAGTACTTAATAAAACCGTGATTTAAGGATGCTTATGTGTATTAAAAAAGAAGAAAAAAATCCAGAAAAACAGTGAAAATGTACAAATTCAAACATCAAATGAGAAGACTCATTTCATATTAAGAAGCTACATGTGATTTTTCAGTCTGACGATAGGCAGTTAAATGGTCCTCAGAGGGGAAATTTGCCCTCCCGCTTGGTGCACAGTAGTCTCTGAAGGGAGCTGCCATTAAGGACTTAGCTGCCCCTTACCCCTAAAGCTTACCCAACGTACCCCTGCAGGTCATGATATTAATATATTTGCATTTCTAAACCACATGCCTCTGTTTCTCAGTCTAACATTTTTTCATTTCTGAGGTGTTCTTCAGACAACTCTTTTTGAGGTCCCCAATGGGAGGAAGGAACAGGAAATACTGAAGAAGTGTTTCAACACCTAGAATCAGTTTTCAGTATGTTTCAGTTCCTAGCCAGTTCCCTTTCCATCCTCCAACTCCAGGATCCTTGAAACTACAGGAACCATCTGTTCAGGGCTCCCTCAACAGTGGGATAATCTCCATGTCTGAGTACACCCTAATTCACTTGTCCCTTGACATATGTACTCCACAATAAGGGAAATGGAAGTGGCTTTCAGAGTTTTCTCTGCTTTAAACTCTTGCTTATAATATTGAAGTAAGTTATTAAAAGCTAAAGTCTTTCTTTTGGGGCTTGTTGGTTAAGTCATTAACTCTGAAACTTGGCAGATTAGCTCTATCCCTCCAGCACAACTGAGCTGAAATCAAAGATGTTCACCACAAGGTGAAGAATGCAACCCGGTGTCTTTCTCCATCCTCACTGAAAATTTATACTATTGATTGTTACTCTAAATATGAGATCATTTATTGGAAAACTGGAAGACTGATTTTGAAGTTTGTTCCGTTATGATGTCAGGTGAATTTACAGCCTTGTCAGGTTATTCTATATGAAATCTGAGGCACTGATCAATAAGAGATAGGATGAGAAGCACTAGAAGGCTGCTCTCATGATAGATATGAAAGTCTTGCGGAAAAGTCCACACTTGCAAACTTTGACTATCAAAGGAATGTTCCCTTGCAGATGAAAGCTAATGACACTAAAGTGACCTAGTAATAAGTTCATAAAATTTAAATAGAAATCGGGATGAAATCTCTATGATCAATGGTACTTTGAGGTATAAAGTAAGAATAATAAAGGAAAAGTTTGTACTTAGAAATGTGTACAAATTTAGCAAACCGTAAGAAATTTTTCATTTTTATGCATCTGCTCTGCAAAAGAAGATGCAATTATTGGTATGAGTTATTGAAAAAAATTTCAAGTACAGTACTAAATGGAAACAGTGTCTCTTAAGAGAGATGTGATTGTTTTGGACTTATATACTGACTCCCAATAAAAATTTAGTACATGCAAAAGTTTTCATCATGTTTTTAAAAAATATTCAAAAATTTTGGTATAATTGATATTCATATAGGATCCATTATAGTTATGTGGTCTGATTCTCTCACCTCCCCCTCATAATCTAGACAACAGTTTTGCTTTCTTTATAATGTTGAATAAAATAAAATTTAGAAAATAATTCATCAAACCAAGAATACTATTGTGAAAGATGGTGATAAAAATAGGAAACTCAGCTGTAGTGAAAAATGGTAACTCTGGGATCCATGTTTCAATGGATAAATATAATATATAGAATCATATAAGAAACATTTAATCATAAATTGACAAGCAACTAAATATACCAAACATGATTTTTAATCTTGCTACATATGCCTAATAATTTGATTTATATAAAATCTTAAAATAATGAGAATTACAGCAACTCTCATTTTATCAACACAAGTGAAAATATGCCAGTTCGAACTATCACATCAGAAATTCATGACTTTTCCCTGAATTAGCGTTTTACACTCTATTGCCTGTTGACAGGTATAGAGCCTATCAGTAGCAGCATCCATAGGAGTGACAGTGGCAGCAATAATAGCAACACCAGAAGGAATAAGAGCAGCCAAAGTGGCAGAAAAAGCAATAGTAGAAATTAAAAATATTATAGCATGCTTGCAGAAGAAGCTTTTCAAAGAAAATTACCATGATCATAACAAGCATCAAATATTTTAAGAAACCCGATCATTCCTGGCACATTCTAATTTGTCATGTTGGAGAAATATGGCACAAAAATGATATTATACAAATTATATTGGATGTTTATCCCAATTATACTTGCTTTCCCAGTAATGGTCTCTTTATTTGAAAAAATTATATATACATATAATTATATAAAAAAAATATATAAAAATCATATAAAATATAATATATAAATATGAAATATATATAAAATTATATGTATTTATTTATAAGTGGAATTGGACTACTGATTTTCCAAATATGTCTTCTTAATTCAAAAAAAATGAAATTCTTTAACTTATAAAACATGTACCATAGCTTTTCATTCAGTTTCTATAAGAAAATAGAGGTGTGACCAGGTAGTTTAGGACAGGTACATAGACAATTAACAACACAATTCATTTTATAGCCATTCACAAATTACAAAGGGTATATTCTGCTTTTTATTTCTGTATGTAAGCATGCTTGGGTGTGTGTGTGCGTGTGTGTGTACAAAATCATAATCATGTATAAGAGAATAAATCATAGATTGTTCTTCTGGCACTAATTTTAAACTGGAAAACACTTCTGGAATTAAATTTTTGCACATATTTTCTCCTTTATATATTTGAGCTGCATGGCCTCCAACACTTCCAGGAATGACACTTGTCCCCGTGGGTGCTATGGTGTTTAGGAGCCCTGACTCTGAGTTGCCTCTGGCTCTGCTCAATGAGAAGTGATGCAGGCCCAGCCTGACTGGTCCCCAACTGCACTGCAGTTTTCTCACTCTGTCTACTTCTACTCCCTTTTTCTTTCTTTTATTTATTTAGTTTTCATATGAAGAGACCACTAGATAAAATTCCTGGGTACAAATTGTCATTAGTCTTCTTTCCAGAAACTGACTCAAGACTACTCGTTCCAGAAGTGGTCTGAAGAAGTAATTTAAAAAACAGACATACAACTTGGATCACCTCCTAACTGGTTAGCTTCAGGGGTGCATGTAGCACGAACAAGACCCAGCATATTATAATTGTGAAATTTTTCTTACTAGAATGCTAGCTGAGGGGAATATATTGACAGGTACAGTAATCTAAAAATCTGAGGATTTATTTTTATTTTTTGGATGGGGAGCAGAATAGTTGGTGAAAGGTTTGTAGAATTGCTGCAGGAGAAAATTCATATACTGGAGAAAAAACAATGAAATGTGATTAATCAGCAATTGAACAACTGAAAGTAGATGAAAAAGTCAAAGAGCTATCTTAACTCTCATCTCTTGCAATCAGAGGACAGAAGATCAGGTTCAGAATTTATAGAGTATAAGAGCTCCAATATGGATTGAATGCTCAGCCTTGAAAGTGCTGCTGTTCCACTTAAATACCTGATTAGGAATAGATGGGTTCCTGAGAAATGGGATATGTAATTTCTCTCTCTCTCTCTCTCTCTCTCTCTCTCTCTCTCTCTCTCTCTCTCTCTCTCTGTCTTTGTCTCTTTCTCTCTAGCTGTTTCCTTCCATTAAAAGAGAGCTATTGGTACAAATGTGTGGCTATGTTATTTAAAATGAACAACTGTGCTTCAGTCACAACCAATATACTTTCATATTTGTTACTTCATCAGTTTTTGAGTAGATTGAAAGTTAAACTCTAGTACATATTGAAAATCCAGTCATTTCTATGTACTTATGTGCTTTCTAAATTAGATATTATTGCTTCTACCTGTGTACTTCTCAAATCGGATGCTACATCAAAGCTTTATGCTATTTTTTTTGTTAGTTGAGCATTTCCCCAGCACAATGGATAGAATGCATGATACTTGTAGACCTCATAATGCTTAGTGAGACACAGAATCATAAAAACACATTGTACTAATGACATCTCTTGTTACCTTCAGTTTGTTGCATTGTCTCATTAATTTCATGGCCCTTATTATAAGTCTGGAATAAGCTCAAGAACTTGCCATTCCCTCAAATTTAATCCATTTCTTTCTACTCATTTGAGGTATGACTTTTATAAATACATGGATAAGCACAGTTTGATTTTTTCACTGGTGGCTTCTATCTGTATGTTCCAATACAAATCTGCTATTTTCAATGAAAGAATTAAACCTTTCATACTTATTTTACTTACCAATATTCTTTTATTCTTGGGAAATAATTTTTTCACCTTGTTTGTGTGTCTGGGTTTTATTGTTTTCTGTATTTTCTTATTTCAGTTTGGAGTGGGAGCTCCAGAGTCAGAATACCTGGATTCAAAGGAAAACTCTCACTACTTCCAGTATCTGTGGAGAAGGGATTCCTATGATCTCAGTGCTTCACTCTCTTCTACTGGAAAATGAGGATAATAAAATATATAGGTGGAAATTGCAGCTTTTGGTGGGGTAGTGGGGATCTAGCAACTTAACATTATTTTCAGTGTTTAGTAATATAAAGTAACTACACTTTGCTCTCCATCTTGCTGTGGGAAAACCATAAATAAATATTTATATTTGTTTTATAAATTATGAAAACATAATCAGAAAATAGTGCATTATTCCCTTTAAAAAGTCATCATTTCCATTTGGTATAAATAGCATCTATTATTTAGAGATAATAGACATTTAAATCTGTTTTCTAAGAATGTATGTTTAGTATAGTTTCCAATTTTCAATTCTGTGAATACACAATAGTTGTATTAAGGCCATTCTGCCTACAAATAATGGTACTTATTACAGATAGATTTATTTTGGTTAGAGCAGGATTCAAATACCAGCTTCATGAATTTCAAGTTCAGATACTTCAGGCAAAAGTTTCATCAACTTTCTAAGCATTGGTTTCAACTGTTTTTTACTTTCATGTTAAGAAAATAAAAAAGACATATCTCATTGGGCTCCTTGTAGAATTAATAAATAAAAATACAAATTATCAATTGCAGTGCCTGACATATAGTAAATATCTTATAATTTTGATACTAATATTATTTTCATATATAAAATTAGCAGGTTATTGATGTCTTCTGTGTTTTTTTTTATATTCCTCCATTGTTGAAAACATAACTTGATGTATTACTTACTATGTGAATTTGTTGCATTATGTGATGTCATTTTCTTAGCTGTAAAACAGCATTGAGAACAAATAGAGGATACTAAAAGGAGGTAATCTGTACCAGGGCAACAGAGAATCACCTTTTAGATTTTCCATTTGGTACAGATGTTAAGATTCTTTTCTAGAAATGTATTTCCAGTTTCATAATTTTGATAATTATAAATTAAAAAGCAATATACACAATTTATAATTTAACTGTGTGTTTGAAGGAATCTAATGGTCACACATGTCTATGTACATAATACTGTTTACTTTTAGGAACTGTGCATTTTGAGTTAAACTATAAAACAAAGGTGGGATATAAATCATATTGCTAAAATCCTATTACAATTTCAGTCATGTCATACACATTACTGAAAATAAATCATGTTAAATTAATTTTTTTCTTATAACTCTATTCTTCCTTTCTTTCCTTTTTAAAAATTTTCCTTGAGGATTGTCTGAGATGGTCACATTTTAGAAAAACTTTAAAAATATACATGTATATGTACATATATGTATATGTATATATACAACTCACTGACTTCAACTTTTGTCTATAGTCTATAAAACACCTGACAGCAAATTACTCTATGATCTGTGTTAAAAAGGTCTTGGCACTAGCATTGTATGATGTTTCTAAATCTCTTGATTAGTATTGGCTGTTTCTGAGTTCCATGTCAACTTTCAGGGATGTTCACTTCATTTTAATCATGGTTTGGCATTAATCTTTATGAGTGATAAAAATGTGTGTCATTGGAAAGTAAGTTGATTTGGGTGCATGCCAACTATTACATAGTACCTAAAACACTTCAAATCACCATTGTCTTTGAGATTCCAAAGTATTGCCACCATATATTCTTTGCTATTTTCAGACATTTGTAGCATTAATGAAATTAATGTTAACAAAAGTTTATATTAACTTCTTGGATGTGGGAGTGATATATTTTGATAGAAAAGAAATATTGATTATATATGTGAATAAATTTCTAATTGATAATTTATATTTTTGATGGATTTTAATTTGAAACATCCAAAATAAATAATAATAGCAATGGAACAAAAACTAAAGTTACTTACCTTTTTTTGTATTCCTTTAAAAGATGCATGGAAATGAGAGGGTTAGGTATTAATCAGTGTTCTTTAGAAAGAAAGAACCAACAGGAGATAGATAGATAGATAAATAGATAGGGATTAAGAAGGGATTTATTATAGGAATTACCACACCTGTCTGCTGAGTGTGTTAAATCCCATGATAGGACATCTTTAAACCTAAGAACAAGAGAAGTAAATAGAGCGGCTCAATCCCAATTCGAATGTCTTTGAATCTGGGAAGTTGATAATGTCATCAGGTTGAGGTCAAAACCTGGGAAGTTGATTTAATGAGTTCTGTCTAGAGTCCTTCTGTCAAGATCAGAAGATGTGGAAGAAAGAGCAGGTACTTGCCCTTTTCCCATTTTTTGTTTTATCTGGGCCCCCAATCAATTGGATTGTATCCATTAAGGGTAGTTCTTCCCCACTCAAGGTCACTGTTCACATGTGAATCTCTCTGAGAAACACTCTTAGAGACACATCCCCAAACAATGCTTTCCCACTTAAGTATTCTATAATTCAGTCAAGTTGACACCTAAAATAGATGAATCATATCATATGAGATAGAAATTGTTCGTGTGTGACAAACTGCAAAACAATGGGTTAGAAATAGAGTTTTTTAATAAAATTGTTTTTCATCTAACAGGAAATTCATAAGGAGGAAGTCTGAAGAAATTTTAACTTTTTAAAAATGATGTTGAAAATGTTCTTGAAGACTAAGCTCCTTCTGTATTTCCTCTCGACCACCTTTTGTGAGCTAGTGGCCTTATCTTCTCAAGATGGTTGCTGACCCTTAAGCATCAAGCTCAGATTTTGAGCAAAAGATAAAAGATTATGGGTCAAGAACCATGTAGCAATAAGCCTACCTACATTTTAAGAGAGTTTTTGTAGAAGCATGAAGAAATAAGTTCTACATGTCATTCACACCAATTCTAGCATTAATGAAGTTGTAGAATGTAGTAGTTTTTCTGGGTCATTTGCCAATGTGTATAAAATATGGATTTTATTTATAAGGTAGAGGTGAGTAATGGACATCAGATAAGCAAGAAACATCACTAATCTTCACATGTGGAAGCTATTTTTACAAAGGAAGCATGAGATGTTCCTCCTGATCTACTGACCAGTAGTGGACAGAGGAAGTGCTGCAACTGAGGGTAATGTTTGAGGGAGGAGAAAGGAAGCAACTGGAAACACAGGTGGAGTCTCTGAGGAGAAATGATATTCTGAGAAAAACGAAGTCATAATGGCGAACCTAAGAAAGTAAGAGAAAGGATAGGGAGTAGAGGAGGGAGTCTAGTTCACACAGGCCTAGCAGCATCTCTGCATTTTAGTGTGAGTCAGATATGAAGGAAAGCATGGGATCTGGGCTGATCTGATCTGGCTGTCTTTCTGATTGCTGTACAAAGACAGAGTGAAGAGAATTCTACTTTCTATTTATTTTTGCCATCTTCTGTATGTTCCTTATCATTAGAATTGACTTCTTCTATATGAGTGCACATTCTCAGGGATCTGACTGCCCAACTTCTTCACATCTCCTTTTCCTGACTGTATGAATTAAGATGAGTTAAAACTATATCTCAGCTAAAGTTCTGAAGATTTGATGATGTAAGTTTAAATATTCACAAGCATAATCTTATTGGATTTTGAAAATTTTATTTCTGCCAATTAATAGGTAATAAATATTCTTTTTATACACACATGCAAACATATATCACATATGTAAGAATAAAATTTTTTATAATATTTGTCCCTAAATATTCCCTCTATTTTTATTCTTGTATTTTATAATAACCTGCTAATTTAATTTTAGATTCATAAATTAAAATTGTGTATTGAGCACAATTCTCTTTTTAAAGTAATCCAAATAATTCAATTCTAAATAGTAGTATTAAATATCAAGCGTATTTTATAATGATTGTATTTAGGTGTCTTAGTTGCAAGTTTTCTTTTATTTTCCATTACCTATTATATAGTTTTGCTTTATGTACTTCCAGGATATCTTTTATCCTGCTCTAGTCTACATGAACAGCATGTTTTGTGTCTTTACCTACTTCTGAAAGATATCTTCACGTAGCCCTCTCTAGTGTTCCCCACATAGCCTGCCGTTACTTTGTCTTCCAAACAGATAGTTAGATTTTCATCCTCTTCTATTTCGAGTTGGCAGGACCATGTGATCAGTTTTGTTTAATGAGATGGGAGTGGAAATTTTGTGTTCTTGCAATTTGAAAACTGGTATGATGTCACCCAGAGATCTCTAATTATTTCTGTGATACCAACAAATAAAGTTTATGGAGTCTCTTCTCCATTGATCTGGGACTGTGTTTACAATGAACATTGCCCCTTTTTCTTTAACCAGCCCTTCAGGACCATGTACTATGAGTGATAAATTATCCAACATAGATTTATAAGTTATTAAATATTTGAGTGGGTGTTCTCTCTTGAATAAGATGGAAATTACTACCTAGAATCAGGATGCACCCATAACAAAAAGCATAAAATATGAGCTGATTTTAGATGAAAAATTCAGGGAATTTGTTGAAAACAATAAAACTTTTAGGAGGCAGGATGGTTTTCATTATAAAGCGGTAAAATATGTGACTCTAGTTTAAGAGATTAGAAAATTGAATATTATCGTTGCAAGTTGGTTCCTTTTGTCTGTGTTTGAAGTTATTAAAAGAAAGATGAGACTAAAATCATTGGTTAATTCTAAATTGGAAATAAAAAGATTGAGAAGGAATTCACAAGTTCCATAATTTGTAGGGCATAACATTACTGGTAAGACCCTTTTAACTGGACTAACTGATTTGAAGCAAGTTTGCTAAGTGTTTTGTGGGTCTACAGAAGCTTGCTAGGCTTAAATTACTTTCCCTAAGGAGAGAAAAGAAAGGTGGGAAGAGAGAGAAGGAGAGAGAGAGATCAATCCTTGAAGACAATTACCAAAAAAGAGAAACTCAGAACCCTGGCTACAAACAGCAAATATCAACATCAACATCAACAACACAATGTGCAGGTGTGGCACTCAGGAGAAAAAAAAGAAAGAAAGAAAAATAAACAATAGAACTAAAATGGAAAAGAAAAACAATGCTTTATTTTTGAGGCAATTGTATTGCAAAATAATCACCAGTTAAGAACAAAATGTCTTTGTGCTTTTCAGACTTAAAATAACCCTTGGAGAAGAACAGCTACAACAGGCATATTTCATAATGCTCACTTATAGAAGATATTAAGAAATTTAACAAAGAATTTTTCAGAGACTCTAGAGAAAAGAGATAGGAGATGATGGCAATGGATTTGAGTATTCAATTTCATAGATTAAGAACCCAAGAATAATTGGGTTTATTCACCATTCCAAGGAAGAAAGAAATCAGTTTTTTATGGGATGAGATGGTAGAATTTTTTTTTTTTTTTGTAAACAAACGGGGTACAACTTGTTTCTCTGGTTGTACATGACGTAGAGGCATACCATTTGTGTAATCATACATTTACATAGGGTCATGGTGCTTGATTCATTCTGTTATTTTTTCTTCCCCCCACCCCTCCCACCCCTCTTTTCCCTCTATACAGTCCCTCCTTCCTCCATTCTTGCTTCCCTCCCATCCCCCATTATGTACCATCATCCGTTTATCAGTGAGATCCTTCGTCCTTTGGTTTTTTTGGGATTGGCTTATCTCACTTAGCATGATATTTAACAGACCAGGGTCTATTCTGAGTCACTTTTCCAATTATTTTTCTCATTTTATCAAAGAGTTTTTTTGTTGTTTGTTTATTTCCTTAATTAATGGACTGAGAGGGGTTATGAAACTAGTTAGGCCTCACTAGCCACAATTACTATCATGTTTGAATTCTGTGCACCTTTTTACATTTTGTGTGTGTGTGTGTGTGTGTGTGTGTGTGTGTGTGTGTGGTGCTGGGGATCAAATGTTAGAAATACCAGGTGCCATAAGGAATCGAACACTGCTCAGAAGTAGCTACACAGGATCCAAGATGGCGAACTAGAGGAAGTCTGCATTCCTTGTCACTTTATGACTCAGGATTCAAGCAGAGGAAATACTGTCTCTCTGTGAGACAGCCATTACTGCCCACTGATCCCCTGCTGCTTACCCTCCATTCATCTACAGCAATCACCTGCCCTCTGCCAGCATATTGCTTGCCTTTTAAATGCAGATTGCTCTCTGGCTGCCCATCATCCGACATTTGCCTGTTTGCCAGCCTCTTGCCTGCCTACCTCTTGACTGCCCTTCACTCACCTTTCACCTACCCATCTCCTGCTGCCCAATGTCCACCTGTTGATTGGCCATTAGCCTGCAGACCTCCTGCAGACTGCTGGTGAATTGCCTGCTGCCACTGTCACTTCCTGCTGTTGCCTGGAAGTCCATTGTCACAGTACCCACAGGTTTGGATACACACAGCTGCCTCTATCTTGGGACAACGACCAGGGCCTACAGGGTTGCTGCTGCCACCCCTGCCATCTTGGGAATAACCTCTTCAATGTGGGACACCAGCCAGGTCTGGAGATATATTGGGGTAACTGCAGATCTGGTTGCACCTAAGGTCTATCTGCTAGATGTGCTAGTGCATGCCATCTGGCTTCCTCTTTGCAGGGTTGCTCCTTTGTGTGAGTGCATCCCTGGTGGTCTCTCTGCAAGTTGAAAGGACATTGAGATTTTGGAACTGCAGCAAGTTAGAGCATGGGAAAGCTGAAGCCCGGGTTCATCAGATTGCAACTGGGTTTGCATGGGCCAGTCTGGTACTCACAAATCTGTTGAAAGCCTGAGACTAGGGGCAGTTCTCTGGGGGTGACGGGGTACACGTTCTAGAAACTGAAGAAAACTAAGCTCTCTCGAGTTCAGTGGCCCTGAAGTTTACTGCAACAAAACTGTAGATGCCTTAATAGGAGTCATTTTGTTTAAGGTTGTACATTGCTTGCATAGGGTGCTGTTAATATTGGTCTCCCCCTTAAAGGTGAGGCACTGGAAGCCTTCAGGGACACTCTAAGACTACAGGATAGAAAGTATACTGCCTCAGATCCATACCACTAGATGGAAAGACACACAATAACATGAGAAAACAAGGGAACAAAGTTGTTGCCACAATAGAATCCATAGAAAACACAGTAGAAGAAATTACAGAGAAGGAGTTTAGAAAATACATAGTTAGATTGATCTTCAAAATAAAGGATGATGTGGAGAAGTGAAAGATCACTTCAATAAGGAGGCAGAGATTTTAAAAAGGAATCAAGCAGAAATCCTCGAAATGAAGGAAACAATAAACAAAATTAAAATTTTAATGGAATGTATCACTAACAGACTAGACCTCTTAGAAGACAGAACCTCAAACAATGAAGACAAAATATATACTCTTGAAAATAAAGTCCACCACACAGAGAAGATGGTAAGAAACCATGAACAGAACTTCCAAGAAATACAGGTTAACATGAAAAAAACAAATTTAAGATTTATTGGTATAGAGAAGATGTGGTGATACAAACCAAAAGAATGCACAATCTTTTCAATGACATAATATCAGAAAACTTCTCAAATGTAAAGAAATAAATGGAAAATCAATTACAAAAGACTTACAGGACCCCAAATGCACAAAAATACACCAGACCCACACCAAGGCACATTATAATGAGAATGACTAACATACAGAATAAGGATAGAATTTTAAAGACTCTGAGATAAAAAAAAAAATCAAATTACATATAGGGAGGGAGAAACCAATTCAGATTTCAGCTGATTTATCAACCCTGACTCTCCTCACAGAAAGTCCTGGAATAACATATATCAAGCTCTGAAAAAAAAAATGAATATCAACAGATAAATTTATATCCAGCAAAATTAGGCTTCATATTTGAAGATGAAATAAAAACCTTCAATGATAAATGAAAGTTAAAAGAATTTACAGCTAGAAAGTCTGCACTAGAGAGTATTTTCAACCAAGTGTTCCATGAGGATGAAATAAAACAAAAATAAAAAAAAAAAAAAGAAAACCAGCAAAGGGAGGAACTATAGTAAAGGAAAAGTCAATCAAAGAAGAAACTAAGTCAAGTTGAAAAGGAAAGTAAACCAGAATGACTGGGAATACAAATCATATGTCAATGATAACTCTGAATGTTAAAGGCCTAAACTCATCAACCAAAAGACACAGACTGGCAGATTTGATGAAAAAAAAGACCCAACAGTATGCTGCCTTCAAGAGACTCATCTCATAGGAAAAGACATTCACAGACTGAAGGTAAAAGGTTGGGAAAAATCATATCACTCACATGGACTCTGCAAAAATGCAGGGGTTTCCATTCTCATATCAGATAAATTGGACTTCAAGCCAAATTTAGTCAGAAGGGATAAAGAAGGACATTTCATATTGCTTAAAGTAATCATACATCAATAAGACATAATAATCATAAACATTTATGCCTCAAACAATGAAGCATCTACATCAAACAAACCCTTCTCAGTTTCAGGAATCAAATAGATTGCAACACAATAATACTGTGTGATTTTAACATACCTCTCACACACTGATTAGATCTTCCAAACAAAAATTACACAAAGAAACTATAGAACTAAATAATACAATCAATAATTTAGACTTAATGGACATATATAGAGTATTTCATCCATCAATAAGTGAATACACTTTCTTCTCAGTAGCACATGGATCCTACTCTAAGATAGACTGTATGTTAGGCCACAAATCAATTCTCAGCATACACAAATTATTGGAGGTACTATACTGCATTTTATTAGATAATAACAGAATAAAACTAGATGTCAATGAGTAAAAAAAAAAAAAAAAAAAAATAGAAGCTACTTCAATACCTGCTGTTTAAACAGCATGCTATTGAGTGATGAAGAAATCAGGGAAGAAATAAAAAAATACTTAGAGGTAAATGAGAACACTGATACAACATTTCAAACTCTCTTGGACACAATGAAGGCAATGCTAAGAGGAAAGTTCATTGCATTGAATTCATTCATTAAAAGAATAAAGATTCAACAAATAAATGACCTAACATTACCTCTCAAAGTCCTAGAAAAAGAAGAAAAAAAAAATCAATACAAAAAGCAAAATAAGACAGGAACTAATTAAAATTAGAACCCAAATCAATGAAATCGAAACAAAAGAAAAAATTTTAAAAATTAAACAATTCAAAAAACTGATAAAACAAAAAATTCTTTGAAAAAAATAAGTAAAATTGAAAAATGTTTTGCTATGCTAATGGAGAGAAAGAGAAAACAAAAATTACTAAAATTTGTGGTGAAAAAGGAAATATTACAATGGAAACTACTGAAATACAGAAGATAATTAAAAACTATTTTGAAATTCATACTCCATTAAAATAGAAAATTTTGAAGACATCTACAGTTTTCTAGAGACCTAGACCTACCTAAACTTTAGCAGGAGGACATACACAATTTGAACAGATGGATTTCAGGTAATGAAATAGAAGACACCATCAAAAGCCTAACAATCAAGAAAAATCCAGGACCAAAGAAATGCTCAGCTGAGTTATACAAGACCTTTAAATAAGAAACTAACACCAATTCTCCTAAAATTATTCCATGAACTAGAAATTAATCTTGTCAAAATGGCCATATTACCAAAAGCGTTATACAGATTTAATGCAATTCCCATTAAAATCCCAATGACATTCTTCATGCAATTGAAAAAGCAATCATGAAATTCATTTGGAAAAATAAGAGAACCAGAGTCGCCAAGGCAATCCTTAGCAAGAGGAGTGAAGCAGGAGGCATCACAATACCAGAACTTAAACTGTAATACAGAGCCATAGTAACCAAAATGGCATAGAATTGGCACCAAAATAGACATGTATCCTGATGGTGCAGAATGAAAGGCACAGAGACAAACCCACATAAATAAAGTTATCTCATCCTAGATGAAGGTGCCATAAACATACATTGGAAAAAAATATAACCTCTTCAACAAATGGTGCTGGGAAAACTGGAAATCCAAATGTAGCAAAATGAAATTAAACCCTTATCTCTCACCCTTCACAAAACTCAATTCAAAGTAGATCAAAGACTTAGGCATTAGAACAGAGACCCTGCACCTAATAGAAGAAAAAGTAGGCCCAAATCATCAGATTGGCTTAGGACCTGACTTCCTTAAGAAGACTCCTACAGCACAAGAAGTAAAATCAAGAATCAATAAATGGGATGGACTCAAACCAAATAGCTTCTTCTCAACAAAGGAAAAAATCAGTAATGTGAAGAGAGAGCCTATGGCATGTGAAAATATCTTTACCACACACCTCAGATAGAGCACTAATCTCTAAGACATATAGAGAACTCAAAAAACACCAAGAAAACAACCCAATCAATAAGTGGGCTAAGGAACTGAAATGACACTTCACAGATGAAATAAGAATTGATCAACAAATACATGAAAAAAATGTTCAACATCTCTAGCAATAAGAGAATTGCAAATCAAAACTACTCTAATATTTCATTCCACTCTAGTAATAATAGCAATTATAAAGAATGCAAGCAATAATAAGTGTTGGTGAGGATGTGGGGACAAAGGCACACAAATACATTGCTGGTGGGACTGCAAATTGGTGCAACCACTATGGAAAGCAGTATGAAGATTCCTCAGAAAACTTGGAATGGAACCACTATTTAATCCAGCTATCCCACTCCTTGGCCTATACCCTAAGGATTTTAGATCAGCATACTAAAGTAATGCAGCCACATCAATATTTATAGCAGCTCAATTCACAATAGCTAAACTATGGAACCACCCTAGGTACCTTTTAACAGATAAATCACTAAAGAAAATGTGGTACATATACACAATGGAATACTACTCAGTCTAAAGAAGAATAAAATTTATGGCATTTGCAGGTAAATGGATGGAACTAGAAACTATCATGCCAAGTGAAATAATCCAATCCCCCAAAACCAAAGGTCAAATATTTTCTCTGATAAGCATTTACTGATCCATGGTGGGTGGGGTGTTGGAAATAATGAAGGAAATTTGGATTGTGGAGAGGATAGTGAGGGACAGGTGGGACCGTGGGAAGGAGGGTAGGATGAGACAGACATTATTACCCTATATCCATTTGTGATTGCAGAAGAGGTGTGACTCAGCACCAGGTACAGCCAGAGGAATGAGAAGTTGTGTTGCATTTGTGTACAATGTGTCAAAATGCATTCTGCAGTCATGTATAACTAATTAGAACAAATACACACACACACACACACACACAAAACTATATTATGCAGAATGTTACAACTGAAGAAGAAACAAAATTGAAATCTAAATTCCTTGTCTTGTTAATATATTACCAAGGATCTCTAATTTATTAAACTATATTTACAAATATATTGAATTCAACTCTCTTCATTATAAGACAAATATGTTGTGTATATTATGTAAAGAAAACAAAAGTGAAATACCTTACTAAAAAATTTCACTTTCTAAAAGATATAACTGTTTGATTTATTCAATATAAATTAGCTCTTCTGTCATTTCTGTAATTCCAATAGATAACTCATAAGCATTCAAGTTCTTTATAGTCATGCCACTTTCCAATATAAAAGTTTTATTGACAACTAGAATTTTTTTATTTGATCTTTAATTTCTTAGGGCTGAAAAAAAAATCCCAACTATGTCATTCAAAACAATTGCATATACCATGGAGAGTAAACTCTAAATGAAATGACATGACCCCCAGTTCCTGTGAAAAATCTGATATCTCAGACTGACATCAGTGGCAAGTCACCATTTAAGTAAGTCAGTTTCTAAGAGGAAAATAAAGTGGAAACAAAAATTGTTCAATTTTTTACGTCAATTGAAATGTTGGGTTTGATTGACAAGAGAAGCGATTTCAGAGTAGTTGAATAAATAGACTTGTCTAACATGACCCTGAAAGCATAGTCTAGGTTGCTTGGAAAATGAGCTATCTGGTGCTAGAGAAATTCCCCTTTGTCCCAGTGGGGCTGAATTTAAGATAATCTTGTTATGGGATTTTCTATTAACCCCATATCATTTATTCTGCAAACCCTTAGTAGAGTGCTCCTAAGTCCAAAGTAGCCCCAAATCCTCAGGTTCAGAGACACTGGTGTTCCCAGACAACTCTTAACAAAAATCTTATACCTGAAGTTAAACTACTGAGTGTTGCCTAGTTCAGTTCTTAATCCACTTAGAAAGTTTGCGTTCACTCTTGGGTCACAAAGCACACCATCTTGGCTATAGGAGTGTGATATCTGCATTAGAATAAAGGTTCAAACTGTAGTTCTGCTTTACCCTGGCTCCAAGATATGGATGTTGAGAGACTAGGAAGACCAGTGTTCTAATTTTTCTCCTTACTGAAATCCAATTTGTGAGAGTCCTTTCTTCAAAAATATCTTCTTTTTAATTCATGCTATTTTGCAATTTATATTCATTCCAAACTTTATTGCATAAATAAAAAGACTCATAGAGAATAACAATACTCAACACACATAGGTATACACACACTCATACACACATTTGATAAATGTATTTTGATTCTTACAAAGGTACTTTGGGATATTTCCTTGAATTCGACATACAAAATAGACATGATAAATATCTACAACCATGTGTTTAAATAGTAGACATACCACTAAAAGAAATTACATTCTCTGTATTGTGACATTAGACAGCTATCAAATATTCTCTGACATATTTCTTTATTAAAATCTGAAAGGAAAATTGCAGATATCAATGAGGTGTAGTGTGATATCTCAACATGTGCATGTAAGGTATGAAAACCAAATCAGGATGATTAGTCATAACATGAGCAGAGGAGACAAAAACACACAAATTTATGGAACAATAATTGAAGAAAATTCTGAAGTTTCTCCACAGAACATAAATACAAAAAAAAAAAATTGTTATTTTCACCTTTCCAAATATCCTTGATTCAGATTTTGAAAAAGATTAAAATAATAGCTCTACCTCTATCCATATATACATGTATTTTCTATGACATATGATAGATATATGTACACATATACACAAAGTGCATACACATAAATGATTCATCACACATAATCTCTTACATCAGCACGTGCATTTTAAAGATCTTCAAAAGTTTATACATACATTATATGTAGAGAGAACAAGAAAAACAGGGAGAAAAATATTTCTTATAAAATAATTTGTATATTTCCATATTAGACTACATTTCAGTATTAGTATTAGTATTGTTTATTATTTTTGTTTATATTTCTATCTGGGTATTTTGTATGGTAATTTTAACAGAGTTAGATTATGAGTTTTATTAGGCTCAAATTAAGCTCAGCTTAGATCTATTTATCATTTTTTCCCAAATAGAATCTTTACTACAAAAAATGAAGATACTCCTCACAAAATTTCTGAAGTGATTTGAAGATTTTTTATAAAAATATAAATAAGGAGATAAAAAATGAAATTCTATAAACAGAAAGCACTAATATTTACAAATAAATTTTAAACCTTATTGGAGCTGGACTTAAAATTGTGACTTAAAGGCATGCAAATATATATTTCAAACAATCTGAGATTTGTGTATTATATTAAACTCAAGAAGATTTTGGCACAAGAGAATTGAGTTCTACTCCTGACAATAGAATAAAATTAAAATTGTTTTTTTAATTTTCCTATGATTAAAACATGAAGTAAACTTATATATGCTCTGAAACATTGATTCGACAAATGAAATTAATATATTGGTATTATATGGCTTCTTCACAAGTCTCCTAGTTTATAAGAGCACTATTAGTTTGTATTAAGAATTCACATTATATACTTAATTTAAAGTACATTCTTGTAGCAAATCCTTTGCATGAAATAAATATGAAATTGTAAAGTTAAAGTGTTGCCTGAATAATTTACAGTCAAGAATAAATGCAATTATCTTTTTTACATTAGTCCCATTTGATAGTCAAAATGTGTATTTTTTTATAAATTGAAGCTCATAAAATTTATAAGACATGATTTTGAACATAAGAATTCAACTTAAACATAAATGTTAATTTCCCAGAATTCTTCATCTTTCAAAAATGTTAATATAATGATATTTCAAAATTTAAGAGCCTCCAGTAATATAAATTAAGACAACTTACATTGTCTTTTGATAGATTTATAATATGTTTTGACTTTGTCCATTATCTAGATGCTTATCCATTTGTTGTGGACCAAAAAACTCATCTCAAAACAAACTTACAAAATTCATGTCAGACAAAAGCAAACAATGAACATATTCCTAGGTTAAAAAGTCAGATGATTTGCAACATTTTAAGACAGAAAATCACATTTACAATAATTCAGATTCTTGCTTTGCAGATAGGAGAGGGACTGTCTAGTTTCTATAAATGTAATATAATAAATCAAAGTCAAACTTTCATGCCAAATTTAGTGTATGCACCTTTGGGTAAGAACTTTTAAAATTCTGTGATTTAGGTGTTAATTGTTCTGCACCAGAATGGGAAATCAGTGATAGAAAAGAAACTCTTAAAATCTATTGTCAATAAAACCAATGTTAAGACTGGCTAAAATTGGCAGAAACAATATTTTTAGAACTCTGGGTGTTAACCAAGGACTTTCAGCAATCTGGACAGAATTTACCAAGGAAAAAATTGTGAATCTTGTTAAGTACTGTCAGATTGTGAAACTTCAGTTTGTTTTATTTACACGTCACATTCTCAATCTTTGCAGTAGTCTTTAAAACTAATGATCTGCAAGCATCATGAAAATCATCAGCCTACTAACATCAGCAGTGGCAGAAAGGTCGGTTTTTCTTTCAAAGTTATATTCTCAGAGGAGGGTTATTATTTATTGATTAACTTTGCAGTTTTAAGACTAAAAAGGAAAATCTGGTATACAAAATGTCAATATGGGCTTGAAATAGTTCTAATATTTTCCTCGGAATCTAGGAAGTCAAATTCGTGCACAAAACTATGCACATGCAGGATTCTTCATATTCTTCCAACAGACCTACAAAAACTTTCCTTTCTCACCACTGTCTGACTTTGAGTCTCTACCAAACAGGAAATGAGGACTAAGAGAGAATCACTAGATCTCTAGCTGAGAAGATGTTGAAGATAAGCCCAAAGTTCACACAAGGAACTTCAGCAAAGATTAGGAGATACCTTGGTTCCACATATGTTATATATGTTATATATTTTCTGTCCAATCATTAACTGGTCACTGAACTTCTCAATATAGAGTTCAGTGGCCTTCTATAACAAAGAACAGAGTATTTCCAGAAATATTCAGTAAACAAACCAAAAAGCAATCAACATTTTAGAAAGAAATTAAATATGATAAATGGGAAAGATTCATATTTTGATAGATTAGAAGTTTAATATTCTTAATATTTTAAATTTCCATAATTGATTTATAGATTCAGTGTAATATCCTATCACAATACCCAGAGTCACTTTTACATGAATTGAGAAGCAGTTTTTAAAATTATATATGGAAATTAAGGACCCAAACTCCTAAAAAAATATTTAAAAGGAAGAAAATTCCTGATTTCAGAATTTACTTCAGACCTTTAATAATCAATACAGGGTAATAGTAGAATAAAAGTAGATATATGAACTAGTATAATAGAAATGAGCATTCAGAATAAATATTTATTGGAAATTAATTTTTGATAAAAGTGCCAGACATACACATACACACACAAACACACACACACACACATACACATACACCAAAAAAGTGCTATGTATAGAAACTTGAGGAAAAGTCCAAAGATATAACTAATAGTTAAATGAAAGTTCTGGTTCATTTTAACTGGGACATATATTTGAATTAATTTTAACTAAAAAATAATGCCTACATTAATAATTTATAAAATAAAACCTTTAATAAATTTCCAGTCATGTATAAGGCACAAAGTATCTACATGACCCTAGAATAAAGATAAGTGAATATTTTATAATCATCTTCTTTGTTCAAATGGAAAAAATGAGAGTATATGCTACCATTTAAAAGATTTTTAGATAATGATATTTAACAACTTTACAAAATAAACTCTGTATATATGCCCAATATAATTTGTCAGGTTTATATAAGTAAAAATAAAATAATCAAATTTAAAGAACAAAAAGTGAACTACTTATAAGCCATAATTTATTATTTCAATGAGAAAAAAAGGAAAGTAGATTCTAATTTATACTCATTTAGAAACTGTACAGATTTAAGAACTAAAATCAGGGTCAAAAACAATAAAATAAAACATGAAATTAAGCTGTTGATCGATAATATGGAACACAGAAACCCAAATTGAATCAATAAAAATGTCATTAATTTGTGAAATTATATAACTACTAAACACTGTAAAAATCTTAAAAACATAAATGCAATTAATCAGAAATCTCGTGTAAGTTACTTTTTTAAAGTCTGTCCTATGAACAGGTCATAACAAAGTCATCAAATAAAATGAAGTTTAAGCTTACAGGAGCTTAGTTGCTTACAGGAGCTTAGTTTGTCTATTGTGATCCAGTATGTCTGTCAATCAACTACTTGGTATTTATGTGATCAGAATGATATCTTTGCAGAAATGGGAACTCTTGGTAGATAATGTCTAAGGCAATTTACAAACTTCATGATATCCTAAGGATAACATGATACTGAAGATAGAATACTTTATGTTTCACTTTATGTAATGTAATTAAATTCCATGTTATTCTATTCCTTGCTTTAAATTTCCTCAGCACCTCAAACATTCATGACTTCCCTATGATTATTAGTAAACTATTATAGAGATTATTAAAAAAACAGGATTATTCATAAATCAACATTTTTAACAGAACATTTGAAAACTACAAAATGAGAACATGTAGACAAACTATGTTTTTTAGTTTTTATGATTTTTAGTTATCAGAGTTAGGGCATGCCTTGGGCAATTTTATAGTTGCTAAGGTAACATGATTTTTTTTCCTGGCCTGATATATTGTAAGTGTCATATTGATATCAGAATTGTCTGTTTTTTTTCAGGTACTAGTATAAATGTATTTGATGGGGATGGCATAAAAATAAAAGTGGAACTCAAACTGATACTTTAAATTAATGATAAACAAATAAAATTTTTATAATGAGTAAGACATAATAGTTCAAAAGAGAAATATATTTATTTTATTTAGATTTTTAAAATTATTGCCTAGTTTCATTATATTTTTTGTTACTTTTTAGTACCTGAGACCTTCACTATGATTGCTCTCCTTTTTAATGGCATTTTCCTGGTGTATTCTCTTATGCATAATAAAGTGAACAGTTTCATATCTATTATTTACGTATAATTCCTTTCCTCCGACCTATACAAGACTACCTCCTAATGAGGCAATCCTCTCCCTGAACAACCAAATTTCAGAAAACAAATTTATATGTGTGAGAGTGTTACTTTCTGTGCATATTTTGGATCTTTGTGTATTACTTAATGAGTCTGGACACATATACAAGTACCTGTGATACCATCATGACAATCAACTAATAGACATACCCAACATCTCCTAGAGTTCTCCTGTGTCCATGTGCATGTGTGTATATGTATGCTTATGTGTGTTATAAGAACGCTTACTGTGAGGTTGTAACAAATTTTGAAGTGTACAATACACTGATTTTAGGCACATATAGCAGAACACTAGAGCTTATTCATTTGGAAGAACACAACTTTACTCCCAGTTTACAACAGTTTATTTCCTTCACCCCTAGTCTCTAGTTACCACTATTGTATTCATTATTTCTTCAAATTGGATTATTTAGAAACCTAAGTGCAATCATACAGTATCTGTTCTTCTGTGATTATCTTTGTCTTTTATCATAATGTCTTCTAGGTTCATCATGTTTTTGTAAGTAGCAAGATTTCCTTTTTTCATGGGATAAAATCTTCCATTGTATATGCAAACCATACCCCTATTGGGCTCTTGATGGACACGTGAATTGGTTGTAAATGTAGGTTATGGAGAATAATATTGCAATGGGTATGGGAGTGAAGATAGCTCTTTGAGATCTTGATCTCAGAAGTGGGATTGCTGGTCATATGGAAGTTCTATTTGATGAAACTCAATATTGCTTTCCATAGCTATTGTGCTATTTTGTACACCCACCAACAGTACACAAGGGTTTAAATATCTTCACATCCTCAAAAACACTTTAGCTTTTACTTTGTTTTGTTGTTTTAGTAACTGTCCTAAAAGGAATGAGATACTATTTCATTTTAGTTTTGATTTGCATTTCTCAGAAACTGAAGATATTAAGCATCTTTTGGCATACCTGTTAACCATTTTTATGTCTTCTTTGGATAAATGTCTGTTCAAGTACTTTACCTATTTATAATGTTATTGTTATTTTCAGTATTTTTGCTATTGAGTTGTAGGAGTTCCTTACATATTTTAAAAAGTGTATAAGTCAGATTAAGCCACTAACAACTATGTTAATATGAGAAGTAAGCTCAAAACATATTGGACACTTTTTGTATTGAGGAGTATGAAAAATATTTCAAGAAAAATCTCTTGTAAATTCTTCTCATTTTAAATAAGACAAGTATACTTTCAAGTAATAGTTAATGAATATCAATTTACCTTTAAATATTAACCAGTAATTCCAAGATTATTGAAATTTTTAATTGCAAACTGTGAGTGAAATGTTGAGAAGAAAAAATGGTGCATTAAAGCCACTTAGAGCCAATAATTCATTTATGCTATCTTAGGGCCAGTTGACATATAATATTTCAATATTTTAGTAGATGATCATTAAGAATAACTGAATGCAAATCTAACCAACACACAGTTTAAAAACAAACTACCTGTCACTCTAAAATTTTATTTGCATGTATTTATTTTATTCCAGTGATTTTATTTTGGGAAAATTAATTATTTTATTTATTAATTTACTACTATATTTGAATAGTGAAAAAATGTACTTTTGATAAACACATGATGAACATGTTTTCATTTCCTCCAACCAGGATGCAGAACATAAATTTATCACATATACTTATCACATATATCACATATACTTGTATGTTTGAACTTAAAGTTCTAGGAAACTTAGCAAAAGTATAATTTATATGATTTGTATTATATTTGGTAGCTACAATGCAGAAAATGCTAAAAGAAGTCAGAATTTGAACATTTTACAATGATTTATATAAACTTTTTGTTTTAGTTATTCAAAAGAGTCTCTTGATTTCTTCAGATGAATATTTTGCTAAGTTGAAGGCAGTGGATGTAAACTTTTATCTTGCCAAAATGGAAAAGACATTTATCTCCCACAGAATTGATTTTGACATACCATGCCAAGGAGAGAAGATATAGGAAAACATAAAAAAAAACTGATCATTACAACCAATTTGAAAAGTCAAAATTAGGTTGTCATAATGTTGCTATTTTAAATATTCTGTAAACATATTGTCAACAGGAGCAATCAGAAATGAGGTGAACTCTGTGTATGGCTAAGCTCTTTTAAAATTGAATATAGTTAAATTTACTACGAAATTTTTTAGATATTAATAATTATAAATCCTATTTGTTTTACTCAGAGATTGCACACTGAATTTTTTAAAACTCAGATACTCTTAAAATTAGTTTAAAAATAAACATTAGGAAATACAATTGCTACATTTGTATTTCATTCACTTAATGATTCCAAATGCTTTCAAGGCTTTACTATATTCCAAAAATTTTATTAAGTCATTGGATATATGACAATATACAAGAAAAATCATGTCTTTGTCACATAGCTTACACTCTGCAAGGGAATCCAGATATACATGTGCTATGGTCTGAATATATGTGTCCTTCAGAATTTATTGCCGGATAGTCACCAATGTAATGGTACCATGAAGTGGGGCCCTTGAGTGGTAATAGTACCCTCAAACAAGGAGAACTTAGCTTCCTTGCCTCTTCTATCATGTGAAGACAATGAGAAGGCATTATCTATGAGGAAGGGGTCTCACTGGGTATGGACTTTGCCAGTGCTGTAATCTTGGATTTTTCACATGTTGGAATCATGAGAAATAAATTTCTGTTGCTTACAAGTCCTCTAATCTAAGACCTTCTGTTATAGCAACTCAGACTAAGACAGTATCTGCATCTTCTTTTGTTCAATACTGGGGATCAAATGCAGGGCATGTGCTAGTAAAGGGCTGTACCACTGAACTATATCCCTAGTCCTCCAAATCCTTATTCAATATAGTGACCATCATTAGTAAAATTATGCTACACATGCACAATATGTTTTATGTATATTATATATATACACAGACATATAGTATATAAAATTAGAGATGTATATATATGTATGTGTGCATGCATGTTATTTGTGCTCATAAAATTAGATTATATATGTATATGTATGATGTGAATGACCATATTTCTTAGAATTTAAAATCTAATTTGCTACTGCATGTAGAAATTAAATTTTATAGCCTATTTCTCTCTTTGTTAGTCTATTACCTTCATATTTTTAATTCATTGACATAATTGACACATCAGCTGTGGGACTCCCCAGAACACTCAATACATTCCTTTCTTTGATTTTTTGCCAGCCTCAGATAATACTGGAGAAGACTCTGCTTTTCTACAAAAGAGGTCCTGTGAGATATTTGACTTTTGGCATAGAGGCAAAGGCCTAGGCACCTAACTCTATCTTTTTTTTTTCTTTTTAAATTTTTTTTTTTATTTATTTTTACAGACTGTGTTTTGATTCATTGTACACAAAAGGGGTACATCTTTTCATTTCTATGACTGTGCACGATGTAGATTCACACCATTCCTGTAATCATACATGTACATAGGGTCATGATGCCTGTCTCAGTCTACTCTCTTTCCTTCCCCACCCGCTCCTGCCCCACTTTCCTCTACACCATCCAAAGTTCCTCATTCTTCTAAAGACCATCAAAATATTCTTGGTTTTTCTCTTTATTCCAGCCTACGCCTTATGACCTAAGTGTCTTGAAATTAAGTTTTCTTAAGGTTGAAGATGAAAATTCATGAAGTTTCTGCTTATCATTCCCTTGGAGTGAAAGCCTAATTTTCTGCGTTCTTTTTCTGGCTAATTCCTGGTTTGTTTGTTTGTTGTGTTATTGTTGTTGTTGTTTATACCAGGGATTAAACTCAGGAACACTTAACCACTGAGCCACATTTGAAGCCTCTTTTACTTTTAAATTTTGAGACAGGGTGTTGCTAAGTTGCTTAGGGCCTCACTAAGTGCTGAGGCTGGATTTGAACTTGAAATCCTCCTGCCTCAGCCTCTCAGCCCTGGGATTACAGGTTTGCACCAATGTGCCTGGGTCTAGATAATTCTTCATTCATTTTGTATTTCTAAAATTTGAGGGCAATACCTTGTGAATTGTTGACTTCCATTCAGGATTTTTCCCTATATTATTTAAAAACTGAGATCAGTTGGGGAGAAGAAATATAACATTCTTAGTTTCAAACTGAATATTCAGTTAAAATATCTATTAGCTACTTCTTACAAAGTATTCAGTGGGGGAGCAAAAACTAATAATATGAAACATTGTTACTATAAATGGAAAGCTATTTCTTAAAGTTAGACATTCTCAGAAAAGTACTGTTCAGAGTATCTTAATGGTATAGCTTAATCATGTATTACAGGTAATAAACCATGGAAAATCATGTAATAAATCATTAATGGGATTTTATCTGTTTCACTGATTTCAATTTCTAGAACTCATTATGTATTTTTTCCCATGGTTTCTCTTTGAAGCAAAAGGAAATAAAAGTGGCTGCTAGAAAAGGATATGAATGTTGGATGGTATTTCTCTAGATAATTTCAATTTTGAAGACTTCAGTGTGAATATTTATGTGATTTGTAGAATGCTGCTCTATGGAATTACAATGGAGGCATTCTGGCAAAATAAATGTTTTAACTTTAATATATACTTGCACATAGAGATTAAATAAGAGTTTAGTGATGGTGCCAAGACAGGATACAAAATGGAATTTTATATGAACTTCAAGAAAGCTGATGTGAAAGGTCCATTAAAATGATACATGCTGTGGAAAGTTGGTGCTGGGAAACAGCAAGAGTCACAGAGATTCATTTTGGCTGGAGTGGTGGATGGGTCCTGCTTCTGGAGGAAGGACTGGGAAATTCTCCAGTAGCTTCACATGCCAAGTATCATGGTGAGTGATATTATCTCTTGTTGCAATGGTTTTTTTCTTTTAGAAACAAATGAGCAAACAAACAAAACATCAAGATCCATCGGTAAATGACTTGTGCTGGAGTCTACTACTAGAAAAGGGAGAACATTCACAGGGATTATTGATGTAACTCTCACATATAGACATCTGTGACTGAGTTAATCTTGAAAGTCCTGTTTGGATTTAAGAATAGAAGATGACATAAAACATTCTCCTCTCACCACATCTGTCCAAAAACACCTCACAGAAATGAGAAGTTTGGAATTGTCCCTTTGTAAACTTATTATTTTCCTCCTCTTGGTTATTTTCCCTTTCTGATGGATATAGTATTAGGAATTCAACATAATTTCACCTTGTTGGATATTGTATTAGGAATCCAGAATAATTTATTAATGAGTGCTTGGAACTTTGTGTGTTCCTATGGGCCTTACACCTAAAATCCACAGAAAGAGGACTAATTCTTCAGATACTGATGAAATTGACTGGTTTAAGTACAAATTAAGGTTTAAATATGTATTAATTATCTAAAGAAGATAGAAATATATCATGGAATAGCTTTAACTAAAATATGACTTGAAGACCCTAAAAGCTACAATAGAAATCTTTCTTAACAATTTTCATCAAGGAAATGATCCAAATTTTCAAATGGTTTGGAGGTTTTCCCACCATACAATTAAAGAAGAAAAAATCTAGCCCCCCCACCAAAAAAAAAATTGGTGGCGGCCTAATCTTTTCAAGGCCTAAATGACCATGACCACCATGTAAACTTTCAAACATGTTCTAGATAGAGGTCACATTCCAGAACCTGTACAATGTGAAATGATTTGGTTTATTTGTTTGTTTGTGTCATAGTTTTCATTTTTCTGTTGACAGGCCTTATATTTCAAATAATTATTTTTCTTGATTATTTTGAAATTTTTTATAATAGTTACCTTAAATTAATTGATAAATACAACCTTCAGGCTGTCTTGAAGTTGCACATGAACTATAAGTCACATTTTCCTTATCTTCACAGTTCTGGAAGTTTTCATAGGTTACTTTTTATTACATGAAAAGTTTTATAACTTTCATAATATATTATGTTATATGAATTGGTCTAGACACATAATTTAATTTAAATTTCAATTTAATTACAGGCTCTTCATTCTCAGTTTGTAATCATGATTGAATGATGGGTAAATTGGTTAAAAAAAAACCCTAATATTCCTCCCAAGCAATTTCAACTTGAAAGGATTCTACATACAAATTCCACTTCTTTTTCAATTGTTTTCAAGTAAAAATTTGAGTTTATTAGGATAAATCCAGGATAGAAATTATTCTATGTCATATACCTTACTCAAAAGGTCAGGTCTTCCCAACATCTAAGTTAGAGACTGAGGTTTACTTAGTATGAGGGTAGAATAATTGTGTTGTGTTTGGAACTTCAACAGCCCCTAGAATTATCAGCCACTGTCACCCAAGTTCATCTATCAAATGCTTACCACATGGTCTCTAAGACACTTCCAGTAGGTTCTCCTGGTAAAAGTAGTCAACTCCTTATTTAGATACTTAGAGTGGGCTCCTGATATCCTTCTGTACAATTTCTTTTCTCAGTGTCAATGTCCGCAGATTTCAGATGTTTTACTATTCATGAAATCTTTCTTCTGCCCTCTCAGCTCACTGGGAATATCCCTATTCTGCTTGAACTCTGACTCACTGTTCCACAGTCAGAGAAATGTCCCCAGTCAGACAGGAACATCTAAGAAATTGTTTTCACCCTGTTGGCTATTATATTAGGAATCCAACATCTAAGCACTCTTCCTGTGTTATATATTTTGCCCATTTTCACATGGACTTACAATGTAAGGTGTTCTCTTGAAAGAGCTGTATGTTATAAATCAGCATATTTCCCTTCAGGAAAATAAATAAACTTCAGAAATAATGTGTGTTATGTTTAGGATATGAGGTGCTCCCAAGAACTCATGTGTTAATGCTACAATGTTCACAAGTAAAATGATTAGATATGAGAGCTGCAACATAATCAGTGAATGAATCCACTGTATAAATTAACTGGAAGGTAATCAGGCAGGTAGGGTGTGGCTAGAGGAAGTGGGCTACTGGAGGTGTGCCTTTGAGGTTTATATTTGTTTTATGTGAGTAGAACTCTCTCTTTCTCTCTGCATGTCAGGGGTGGGCTCTGAGGGCCCCAGAGCCAAACGGTGGCCTGATCTCTAAGATGGCGCCTGGCAGCTTGCCAGACAGCTGCACTCATAAACAAGTTTTAGGAAGTAACTCTGGTTGGCTGTTGTACATGAGGCGATCCTGGTATCTGCCTGGAGACTGTTCCTTGATAGGCTGACTTTCCTGGTAGTCTACTCTCTGATAGGCTGATGTTCTCAATATAAGTCTGAGACTTGTGGAATAAAGCCCTTTTTGGTTCCTGTGATGAAGAAGAGCGTACGCGTTGTGATTGTCCCCGCCGGCGGTGGGCGATCATATCTGCATCCTGGTTGCCATGTCCTGAGCTGTCTTTCACAATCACACCCTTCTACTATGATGTTCTGCCTCACTTTGGACCCAGAGCTATGCAGTTGTATAACCATCGACTGAACCTCTGAAACTGTGAGCCAAAATAAACTTTTCATCCTCCATGTTGTTCTTGTCAGGGTTTTTGGTCATAGCAACAAAAAGCTGACTAAAAGAGAAATCGGTAATAAGAAGTGGGGTCAGTGCTGTGACTAACCTGACCATGTGGTTCAGAAACATTCAAAACTAGTTTGTGGGAGGAATTTGTTAAAATTTGGAGTTGCAGGCTAGAGAAGCTTTGTAATGTTGTCCACAGAGATTAATGGGTGAATTCTGGGGGGAGCTCAGAAAACCAGAAAGTTTATATGACTGTGGACAGTAAAGTCTGTGTTCATGAGGTTTAAGAGAGGAAGGAGGAATCTATTGGATTCTGAACCAGAGGCCATTCCTGTTACATTCTGGTAAAGAATTACTCTACATTTTGCCTATGTCCTGAGAATTTCTTCAAGGCTTAATTTCAAGGTGATGAACTAATTAACCTTGTGGAAGAAATTTCAAGCCAGTACAGTATGTAGGCAGTGGTGTGGATATATAGGCAGTATATGGGCAGTTGCTAGTCAGTTTCAGCCAAGTTTCCTATGATAACCAGGGGAAGAAATATGAGCAGAAAAATTTGAAAATTTTGCAGTTTTGCCAGAAAACCGCAAGTAAAACTGGGGTTAAGGAAGATGTAGTTGCTAAAGAGATTACAATCACTAAATGATGCTAAGTACTTTACACAAAGGCAGTGGAAAAGATGCCTTGATGACATTTTAGGAATTGGCAAGGCCACATCAATCTCAGACTCAGTGGTGTAAAAGTAAAACCTCCTTTGAGAAGAGACCATGAGGCACCTGATTCTAGGAAGTTGTTTTACTGTGATCAGTCACCCAGACACTCAGAGGTTGCTGGGACCATAAACCCAGGAAGCTTAACTATTGCTCAAGATTGTGACAGACTTTAGTGCCAACCTGGTTCTGCAGGAATACAAGATGCTGGAATTAGGGGTTATATAAACTCCTACTGATGTTTTAAAGGAAGACCTTGGATGTCAGGCAAAATGTGGCAGGGTGAGAATCCCTGAAAGCAGCCCCTGAAGGATCAATGCACGAAGATGTGGGAGCAGCACAAAGAAGCCAAAGCAGCAGTGGAGATCCTTGAGATTAAGGGATGCCATCAACTTGGAACATCTGCTGAGAAAAGCAGTAGAATTTGGACTGAGACAAGCAAAGAGAGGTGCCATGTGGGCTGTCATGGGCAAGGACATAAAGGTGGAAATACATAAACCCTATGGAAATAAAAATCATAACATCATGTGCCCAAGATACTAGAAGTAGAGGTATAGGACCTGTTTGCTGAGCTGGATTTCTGTCTTCCTTTGGTTCCACCACTTTCTATACCTTTACTTCTCTATTTTGGAATTTAAATGATTATTCTGTGTCATTATATGTTGGATAAATGTAACTTACTTTTGGTCTTTATACAGGAAACTGACTAAGAGTTTGCTTTGTATCTCAGATGAGATTTTGAATTTAGACTTTTGGGCAATGTTTAGTCTATGGGAACTCTTGGAAATGGACTAAATTTACTTCGCTTTGTGAGATGGGCATGAGCTTTTGGGACTAGGAGTGGCATGTTATAGTTTGGATATGAAACAATGTAAGAATGTTCAGGGGGATATTATTAGATTATGACAGCTTGATTAGTCATAATCAAGTGACTGGATCTAGTGGATTAATTCACTAATATGGATTACCTGGGTAATAACTTCAGGCAAGTGTTTGTGACTAGATGAAAAGGTCTCCACTGGTTTGCCTTTGGGATATATATTTTGTTTCTGGTAAGCAAAACTCTAGCTACTTTTTGCTTATCATTTCTGAACTGATCACTGCTTTCCTTGGTTACTCCCTTCTCCATAGGTTCTGCCTCAACTTGGGCCCAAAACTATGGAACTGGTCAACCATGAACTGAACCTATTAAACTGCAAGCTAATGTAAGCTTTTCATTCTCTCAATTACTTTTGTCAGGGCTTGTAGTCACCATAATGCATAGCTGATAAAAACAATGATTAAAATATCCTAACTCTCTTCCTGTAGGGGGAATTCACTCTTGGTGAGGGCTAATATACTTATATTTCAGTATACACCCCAGCTATAATTCTATCAGAGACTCTTAGATAGTGGGCTTTCAGGAAAAGGGAAAAAAAGACCATTGCAAGATGAAAACTCAGATCTATGATTATAATCCATCTTGCACGTCTTTTCAATATCAAATGAACAAAATTTCAAGTGGTTATTTGTACCAGAATAACCAAGAAAAAAGAACAACCCCAGATTCAAAGACCTATACAATGTGCATACAGTAAATTTATGGTTAGATTGTTTAACTGCGAGGAAACACTGTGAAACCCAAATATCAAGTGCTTGACATGGGATTTGATTTTCACAAAAGCTTACCTGGGTTCTTGAATATATATATATCTATATATCTATATATCTATCTATATATATATCTTGCATGTATATATATAATTATTCTCAGGAATAATTATATATAGTTTACATATATAAAATTATATTTTTTTTCAAAATCTAAATCTGCAGACATGACTTTTCTTCTCAGAGTGACTGCTTTTTTGGGAGTATATACTTTACTTTGCTATTTTTTAATAAATTTTAATTTGTACCTGCTTTTTGAAGCAATCCTGAATTTCTTTTTGGGTGCACATATTTGCTTTAAGGGTTCACTTAAGTGTATGAATTTTTGAAAGAATATTAGACCGAACTTATATTACATCATTAAATCCATATCTGCATATGACAAATATTTTAAATATTTGAGGAATTATTTCACCTTAATGTGTACATCTATTTGAAAATGCCATGGATAAACCACCATGCTTCTTTCCTTTGTGTAACAGGAATTCCATAATAGGAAAATACAAAGATATTTAGATCAGGATAGAAGGGTATGGTCACTATCACAATAATTAGTTACAATTTCTGAGCCATTTTTTTCACTTTTTAAAAAAAATCTACCCTTCAAAGCCTGATAATAGCATAAGGGCAGAGTAGCTAATTAGACCCACTAGATCTTTGAGCCTTCACTTGTACTGAAAATAGTTGAAATACTGAAGGGCTACATATGAATGCCAGAAATACAAAAAGCAGTAATCCAATAAGACAAGCAGTTTATAACTCTAAAAAAAGTTGGAAAATGTATAGACCAAGGGGTAAGTCTTTTCCTCTGTTCTAAGAAAAATATGTAACTTTTTAAAATAAAAAAACATAGCTATGACTTAAAAATATTTCATGTAATAGAAAATTTAAGCAATTCAATAAGATTATGTGAAAGAACCTAAAATATGCTGTCTCTCTAAACAATGTTTCTCAGAAGATTCCTTTTTCTAACCATTTCAAGAGATTATCTGCATGTTATTTTCTATGGATATTGTATATTTAACTAATTACTGCTCTTGTTCACAACATATCAGAAAACCACACTTAAAATATGCAGAAAAGCAATGTGGTCATTTTCTTCATCTCATTGGGAAAAAAAAGTATGTAAAGAAGTACAGAAATGTCTCTTGCTTGTCTTAGCTCAGTATGGATAGTACCATAATGTTCCACATTAATTTTAATTATATGAGACTGAATAATTCATAACTTGAGGAATAAAATTGAAGTCAAACTCTCCTGAAACTATTTTGGGGCATTTTGAAAGACCAACCTGGATCTTGTGGAAGGGGTGTGTTCCAGAGTGGCATTATCTTGGGCAGGTAAGATGTAGAAATGAAAATAAAAACACTGTGGACAATAATAGATTATAATAAGAATGGGAAAGAAGACTATTTTGTGACAAATTAAATCATTTAAATAACTTTTCAAGATTTATAGAATAATTTATGAAGAAAGAAGGAATAGGTTAGGTCTAAATGTGTGCACAGAGTAAAAACCTGTAAGAATTATTATTCAGAGAATTTCTGAGGCCATTCTCAGACAAAATATTACCATTTAGTGGAGTACAGAAGAAGAAAAAATACCACTTTTGTCCCAAGGCTGGGAAAAATAACAAAATATGAAGTAATAGAATGTTGGGTGGAAATTTTTAAGATATTTACTAAATTCTAATGTAGAAAGTAACTTTATGTGTTTAATTTGATTATTATTGTTTTAATTGTGCATATTTTGTTGCAATGTGTTATGCATGCCTAGGCTCATACTTGTCTACATATAATGTGAAATTATCACCTTAGGGTAGTTAAATTTAGAATGTTACTTAATTAACGTAAATAGTTGCCTATATCCACGGGGTATAGTGTGATATTTCAGTACTTGTATCCAATGTGCACATAGAACTTACATTTACATTCCTGTATTATTATTTTATGGTTTCAGTCTTTGAGCTCCCTTCCTCTATTAGTCCTAAAATAGAACAACAGTCACCACTGTAGAAAATAGGAATTTTCTGTTTCAAGAGCTGGTTCTTATCTCCTCCAATCTACCCTCCACCCCACACTTCCAATCCTTAGTAATGACTATTAAACATTCAGATCCAAACGTTTTAGCTTTCACAGAGAGAGAACATGAGTGGTACTTGTCTTTATGTAGCTTACTTATTTCACTTACATATTTCCTCCAGTCCTATCCATATATATATTTTTTCAAATGATAGGATTCCTTCATATGTGTGTGTGTGTGTGTGTGTGTGTGTGTGTGTGTGGTGTGTTACTGTGGATTGAATACAGAAACACTCTGCAACTGAGCTACAGCCCAAGGTTTTTTTTTTTTTTTAATTTTTGGTACTGGGAATTGAACTTAGGCATGCTTAATCACTGAGCCACCTCCTGGACCCTTTTGATATTTGATTATTTTGAAACAGGGTTCTCCCCAAATTGCTTAGGACCTTGCTAAATTGCTGAAGCTGGCTTTGAACTTGCAATCCTACTGCCTCAGTATCTCAAGTTGCTGGAATTACAGGCATGTGCTGCTTTGCCTGGATTTCGCTAACTTTTGTCATCGGTCATTGATGTTGATATATTCTTTTGTGTTCATACACCGTATTTTGTTTGGCTATTCTCGTTGATTGATACCAATATTTCCTGTGTCTTAGCTGTTGTACATTGTACGGCAAAACATAAGATTGCAGATAACCTCTTGATGCCTTTCATTCTTTTAAATAAGATATATGTCAAAAAGTGGGACAGTGGCTCTTAGAATAGATCTATTTTTAGTTTTTTTTTTTTCTTTTTTTTTATTTTAGGACTTGCTACATTGTTTTTATACTGGCTATACTAATTTGGAACGCATACTTTAGATGTTCAATGGGATTAGATTATTATATTGTATTTTTAGTAGAATCAATAATACAAAAATTTTTATTTTAATAAACTTATTTACTTAGTCTCTTGTACTATTATTTTAAGATCTGATGAGTCTAAATGCAAACACTATAACGAAAAACAGACAAAAAAGAAAGCAAATTCCAGAGGGGATTCACTTTAGATACTTTATCCAAAGTTGTAACATCAGAGAGAATGCCAAATAGGTCTAATAATTCCTCATACACAAAGGAAAGAGATAATCATATCTACAGAGCAAAAATATACAAATGGAGAACGAGGAAGTAGGTTTCTCCCTTCCAAAAAAACCACGCAACATAAGAGGTATAGACACTATGTAATGATCACTCATTTCAAGGTAAAGAGCATACGATGGAACTTGGGGTTTCAATGGCAGGTGCACTTTAGAGCAGTTTCAGTGTCTTTAGCTATTGGGTGGGTTTCTCTGCTTGGTGACTGTTGGATAGTTGGTCAGTTTATATTTCAATTTAAAGTAAATAATGTTGGAAAATAAAGTATATTTCCTATTCTTTTTCATCTGAAACCAGGATAGTGGGAGTGGAATTAGAGATGAACATCATCTAAACAACATCTTTTATATGAAAAGTTTAGACTTCTTTTATTTCTAAGAATCTGGCAAGAATATGAGAGTCAAAAACAACTCTTTCATGAATCACATTCCTGTTTAAATCAGACAGCACTAAGAAGCATAATTTCCTATTTATTATCCATTAGCTTTATTTTTTATATTTGTTTTACCATGTCTCCTGTGTTGTCCTTTGGAATTCAGGGTCTTCAACAAGGTAAAGCCCCTATTAATCTACAGACAAGTTCCTATAACTGTTTCCTTTTGCTAATTAAAACTTGGGTCTCAAATGGGCTATGTTTTTCTTAAGTGTCTTCATAGGGACAATGTATCTCCTTCTATAACCATGACCCAAGGGGGCTCTGAAAGGTGCAGTGTATATTGTTGTTCTTCTTTATTACTCTAGATCTTTCCTTTTACTTCTCTATCGACATACAATCAGTTCTTTTGAAACATAATGCTTTCTCCATTTACTACTGAATATTTTATTGTTCATCTTAATAGCTCTGACAGTATTGAAATATTAATAATGTCACATTTAATTAAAATTAATCATATATCACTTCAGTATTGAAGTTCCTTGATCTTCTTAATTTCTATGACCATTTTCCTCTACTTGATTTCAATCACCCAGTTTAATGATGGTGACCAAATCAAACATTTTTAATGTATCTCTACTAAAAACTCAATCTTAAAATTACTAATTCTGCCCACAACCACCTATCTTTCCACATAATTCATTTTTGATCTTCAAATACAGCAAGTATTTGAAAACAGTGTGTGTTCCCTGTCATCTCATTATGTTTTTACCAGATTAATGTCCATGTAGTTCTTTTTCCATACTTGTCTAACTAAAATTTGAAGTTTTACTAACCAAGTTCATTCATTTACTTTAAACACATTTAACCTTCTCTTTCCACCACACTTTCTGGAATAATAAACCTCCCTCATATCTTAGACCATCATAAATTATTTTTTCATCATAAATTTTTATGATATTCTTTTATACGTTTTATATCATAAAAATGAATTTGATGTTCACTAATACCTAACATTCTTATGTAACTAGAAATTTACTTTCCTACTCTAAAACTTAATTTCTATAAGTTAGTTTCTATTTTCTTTCCTCTTAATAGGATACTCATTATTGATGCCTACTGCTCTGTTTTACAGATATTATAAAAGAAATAAGATGTAACCTTCAAACTTATTTATATAGACATGTTTTAGTTAGTTTTTCATGGCTGTGATCAAAATCCATGACAAGAATAACCTAGAGGAGAAAATTTATTTTGGCCCACAGTTTTGGAGTCTCAGTCCATGGTGGGCAGATTCTATTTCTCCAGGTCCCAGATGAGACAGAACATCATGGCAGAAGGGTATGGGAGAGAAAAGTTGCTTAGCTCATGGCAGCCAAGAAGCAGGGAGAGAAGAGAGAGAGAGAGAGAGAGAGAGAGAAAGAGAGAGAGAGAGAGAGAGAGAGTCTCCAGGAGCACACCCTCAGGGACCTACCTCCTCAGGCCGTAACCTCCATGCCCACAGTTACCACTTGTCATAGTAGTACTATCAAATTATTAACCCCTCAAATGAATTAGTCCACAAATGAAGTCATAGCTGTCATAATCTAATCATTTCACCTGTGATGAGTTTATTGGGGGGTATCTCATATCCAAACTACAACCTTCTGTCCCTATCCCCCAAAGGTCTTGTTCATCTCACAATGCAAAATGCACTTCGTCCATCTCCAAGAGGCCTCACAGTGGTAACAGTTTCATTATTGCCCAAAAGCACAAGTTCAAAGTCTCCTTCAAGACTCAAGGCAAACTATAGTGTGAACCTCTAAAAATAAAAAAGGAAAAAAAAATATGTATACATATATATGTATATAAATTATGCACAGATACACACACAATGACACAGAGTAAACATTACCCTTTTAAAGGAGAATAATGGCACAGAAAGAAGGAATGGAACCAAACCAAAACCAGAGACAAAACCCAGGTGGGCAAACAAATCCCGTATCTCCATGTCTATCACTCAGAGAATATGGTGGTGAGATGTAATCTCTAAAGGACTTGGGCAATTCTGTTACTTTGGCCTTTCTAGTTGAAGCCCACATGGCCTCTCTCAGGCTAGCTCTGTCCACAGCCAGCAACTTTCCTTGGCACATATACCATGTCATAGGCAACTCTTAATCCTGGGCATCTCCACACCAGCTTCAGCTTCCTTCTCACAGCTTCGTGAATTACCCCCTTAGAGGCTGCCAAAGGGATCCTGATCATGCTACATGTCGTCAGCCCTACCAGGCCTTCCTTTGAAATTTGGTGGAAGCCTTGGTGACCCCAAACTCCAGCATTTTGAATTCATGGGAAACCAGCACCACATGGACTATGTCAAAGTCCACCTTGAGTATTAAATGGGCCCCCTTTATCCATGACTGCAGCAGCCTCTGAGTAGCTACCTGGCTAAGCATGATGAAAGGAATTCTTAGGAAATAGTTTTCTAGACTTCTCTGTACAATCAGGGTCTCCAAGCTTTCTACTCAAAAGAGTTTTCATTTCTACACACTTCAAACTGTGATAGCTTTGGTCTTGCTGATTCCTGAAATGTCTTCAAGACATCTTTACCTGTATTTTTCCTATTGTCCTATTTTTACTTATTGTTCTATATTTTCTACTTCCAGTTTTCCCTATTATTGTTGTGAGAAAGTACTTAACTTTTCTTTAGTGGTGGTAATCTTTTAAGGAACTGCATATCATTGGTTCCAGTTTTGCACATGCTTTTCTGGCCATTTCTGCAATTTTAAAAATATATTGTATCCTTTTTAAAAATAATGTTATCAGCTGCTGACATTTTTATGTATTTTATGGCTTTGTTACAAATGTTAATGTAACTGGTATAATCTTGGGGGCATTATCCAAAGGCATATTATAAAATAATGATATTTTTGTATAGAAGATTCAGATGTTCAAGTTTCACATGCTGAAAAAATCTAAAGAGCAACATACCTATTGGTAATGGTTATGTGTATTTGAATAGTTTTAATGTCCCAATACTAATGAAAATTATTTTGTGTTTCTAAGAAAAAAAAAAAAAAAAACACTTCTCTGTTTTCTGTTCTCAATTATCATAATAAACCTGGCTAAAAGCTGCCAGCAATACTCATGCCACCCCCTACATGCCATGTACTTGAAATTTCCACCAGATCTATTAGTTCATCATGTTTAAATTTAGCTTCAAACAAAGTATCAGGACACAGGCAAAATGAAGATGATTTTTTTTTTTTTTTTTTTTGTCAAGATGTAACATGAGTGGCATCTAGCCCAATTCCCAATAGATTTCTTTTTCAAATCTGAACCCTCATGAGCACAGAGTTTACTGTCCACATTCCATCTGCAATCTTATCTCCTTATCTCTCACCAGAATTGCTCATTAAATTCTGCTTGGAACATTTTATGATTGCTCCAGCTTGAATCTACAAGCTTTTGCAAACTCCTCCTTCAAACCAGGTCCAAAGGTTTCTAAACCACAGAATCAGGTTAGTCACAGAAACAACCCCACTTTTTGCTACCAAATTCTGTGCTAGTCAGTGTTCCATTGCTGCTACCAAATTCTGTGCTAGTCAGTGTTTCATTGCTGCTACCAAATTCTGTGCTAGTCAGTGTTTCGTTGCTGTGACCAAAATACATAACAAGAACAAGTAGTAGAAGAAAAGTTTAATTTAAGCTCACAGTCAACTGACTCCATGGCTCTTGGTTCACATGATACAGAGTGTCACAGGATTGTACAGAAGAAAGAGAGAGAGAGAGAGAGAGAACATGGAAGGGTTCATGGACAAAATATATTATTCCCAAGGGTATGCCCCCAATGAACTATTTCTTTTAGCCACAACTTACCTGCCTAGAGTTGCCACCTAGTATGGTAGTCCTTTCAAATTAGTTTATTGATCTCATAATCTTATCATTTGACTGTGAATATTTCTGCATTGTCTATTACATGAGCTTTTAGTGGGAGAGCTTATATTCAGACAATAACAATATACTATCTGTCTAGTATTCCTAAGAAAGCTAATATGTTTCAGTTCTAACCTAGGTTTATTCAACTCCTTTGCCATTTCTTGAAACTCATCTTCTTTTTTGTAATATAATTGAGATAGAAGTGTTCATGATATATTCTAATGTGATTGCTCTGTTTCACGATCATCCTTTAATTTGGATGAGAACACATACCAGATTGTGAATAAAAGTGATAGTGTCACATTCACACAATAGCAGTTGACAGTCAATATGCTTTTCTATTCATTTCTTTCCCTTAATGATCATCATGGTCCCTTCCATGATCGTTGGAGAATTATTCATATGATGTATAAATGTCCATGCTGCCATTTCAATTCATATTTGCCTGTTTCAAAATACAGTGATCTTTTTAGGATGTTTTAAATTATTAGTTTCTAATCAGAGACTATTTGAGGCATTTGATAACACAATTTATAACAGGTGTAAGATGTAGAAATCAAATTCTCATTTATTCATAAGCAACGTTCATTTCCTATATTGCACAAGATATTTTATAAAGAAGCAATAAGATGACTTCTAGGCATTTAGGAAAATTTTAATCAAATGAATCTGGATATTTATGTTTATTTCTCTCTCTCTTCTAAGATGGATTTTCAGTACAAGAAAGAAAAAAAGCAGGAAATGCACAGGCCTTGAGAGAACACTGTGATATTTTTTAGGTACAACCTGTAGAAAAGTTTATACTACAAAATCAGCAATAGAGGTGTGAGAGACTGAGGTATGGAAAAATATGTAAGATTTCACTGGTCACTTGTTTGCTAACCAGAATTTGAATCTGCCATCTTTACTTAACATGCATTTCTTAAATTGAGGTCAAAACAAAAACAACATGGTATTGGCACCAAAATAGAGAGGCAGACCAATGGTGCAGAATAGAGGACACAAAGACAAACCCAAATAAATACAGTTTTCTCATACTACACAAAGATGCCAAAAACATACAATGGAGAAAAGACAGCCTGTTCAACAAATGGTGCTGGGAAAACTGGTAATCCATATGCAGCAAAATGAAACTAAACCCCTATCTCTCACCCTGCACAAAACTCAACTCAAAATGGAACATGGACCTTGGAATCAGATCAGAAACTCTGCACCGTACAGAAGAAAAAGTAGGTCCAAATCTTCAACATGTCCACTTAGGATCAGATTTCCTTAACATGACTCTGAAAGCATAAGAAATAAAAGCAGGAATCAATAATTGAAATAGATTCAAACTATAAAACCTTTTCTCAGCAAAGGAAACAACCAACAATGTGAAGAGAGAGCCTACGGAGTGGGAGAAAATCTTTGCCACACACATTTCAAATACAGCACTAATCTCCAGAATCTATAAAGAATTCAAAAAACTTTACACCAAGAATACAAATAACCCAATCAGTAAATGGGCTAAGGAAATGAGCAGACATGTCACAGAAGAACTACAAACAATCAACAGATACGTGAAAAACTGTTCAACATCTCTAGTAATAAGAGAAAAGCAAAACTACCCTAAGATTTCACCTCACCCCAATTATAAGGTCTGTTTTCAAGAATACAAGCAACAATAGGTGTTGGGGAGGATGTGGGGAAAAGAGTGCACTCATACATTGCTGGTGGGGTTGCAAATTAGTGCAACCACTCTGGAAAGCAGTGTGGAGATTCCTTAGAAAACTTGGAATGAACCCACCATTTGACCCAGCTGTCCCACTCTTTGGCCTATACCCAAAGGACCTAAAGTCAGCATTCTACAGTGATGCAGCCATATCAATGTTTATAGCAGCTCAATTCACATAACTAGGTTGTGGAACAAACCTAAATGCCCTTCAATAGATGAATGCATAAAGAAACTGTGATATATATACACAATGGAATATTATTCAGCCATAAAGGAGAATAAAATTATGGAATTTGCAAGTAAATAGATGCAGATGGAGAACATCATGTTAAGTGAAATAAGCCAATCCCCAAAAACCAAAAGTCGAAAGATTTCTCTGATTAGTGGATGATGATACATAATGCAGGGTCAGAGGGAGGCAAGAATGAAGGAAGGATGGATTGTATAGAGAAAAAAGAGTGATTGGGAGGGGGTGGGGGGAAGGAAAGATAACAGAATGAGACAAACATCATTACCCTGTGTACATGTATGATTACTCAAATGGTGAGATTCTACTTTGTGTACAACCAGAGAAATGAAAGTTGTACCCCATTTGTGTACAATGATTCAAAACTTAAAAAGAAAAGAATTTGAATTTGCCATCTTTTACATACATTTCTTTAATTGAGGTCCAGCAATTTGAACAATGCTATATTGTTACCTGACTTCCACATTTTCTGGGTATTATTTTGATAAAATACTAAGATTTATGCACTTAAACACTTATTGGTAGATTTGTTCCTTTTGATTTCTTATAGTTTTATCTTGTAAAGAAAAATGGATATTAATGTTATATTGTTGAATTAAAGCAAAAACTAAACCTGTTCATTTTCTTTACTAATATATAATTCAATCTGAATTATTTATGATTCTAGCTCATTTTTAATGATCCTGGGTTGGTAAAAGTTTTTCATGGTTTTAAAATCTCAGGATAGGTGAAATATTTAACTTGTTCCAATAATTTTTTAGTAGTTGTGAAGATTGTGTCATAATAAATTACTTTTTCTTAGGGAATTCAGGAGCATTATAAAACAGCATTGGTAGAAACCAAAGTACTTGTTTTAAAAATATCCGAATAATATGGAGCATATTTTGTGTTGTTTTGGATTTTAAATAAAAGTGCTTGATAAAAATAATTGGGAACACATGACATAATGGAAAAATAAATATATCTTTCATAGTAAATAAATGTATTACTTATATAATGTATTATGTAAGATATAGCCTCATATGAACATAAATGTGTTTTGATGTGAAATAATCACAAATTCTTTATATTAGTTAATATTGAGGTTAAGAAGAAAATTTTACTAGGGTATATTTGCATTAAATCAATTTTAATTCTTGTTTCCTTTAGGAGGTTTTATAACCTGGGAGAAATTACCATGAATAATTTTTAAATGATAAAATCTATTAAATCTAAATTCTTAGTATTCATCATTAATTTCACAGTCATTGATTAATAGGTACTACAGAGTAGATGATAACCACTATCTTTCTCATTTTACATAGAAAGAAATGTATCAATTTATGAACACAAAATAGATTAGTAATGTTAATATTCTATGCACAAAATCCTTTCTTTTCCTTTCAATTGCCCCTAAGAATGAATTGCACACAACAAAAAGAGATTTATGCACAATCAGATAAAGCTTAGGATAAATTGAGACTAGGTAATAATTAATTAAGAGCAGTAATAAAATTGAATTAAAGACATATCTTCACAGATCTTATCCCTGCAAACACTCCAGATTAGCAAGGGGAGGAAGGAACGAAAAATTAAAAGTGATCTTTTATAAAATCCAAATTCATCTCATTTAGAATTCCAAATTTAGTTCTGAGAACTGTGATCAGAGGCACGAACAGTGAACCAGCCGGGCAGCTGGGAACACTTGCTGACTTTTCATGGTAGAGAGCAGTATCAAGTGTATCCTCAGGTAAAACCTAGAAGTGGAAAATGATATCAGGCACAATGAGTCAATGCATATCTGCCTGATGTGCAACCAAAGTGAACCAAACCTAACCACTTCCCACAAACAGAAGAAAAAATTTGCTAAAAGCAAACGTATGACACACTGGAAACAAAAACATAGCTATTGCATGCTGAATTCTCTGAACAGAATTGTAGTAAATGTTAGAAGAGTATACTAATAAACCTGCAAAATACTATCCTTCTCTGATGCAAACAATATGTTGGAGAATAGGAGGGAATATATCCACAGGCAGAGTATCTATGACATGGTGTTAAAATTAACCTACCAAAATGTAAATGATTTGCATTCACAGTTCACTTTCTGTGTGATCTTTGCTATTTTCATTCAAATGTTTGACCCAGAAATAAATGTTACATATTTCAAGGAAAGCAGTAATTAGAAAGATTCTATCAGGGGACCAACTCAGGTGCAAAATTAAAATGAGAAAAAGAATCAAACTGCAGATGTAAAATGAAACAAAAACTTATACCACAAAACAGGTTAAATTTAATAAATAAAATTAGCTTGTTTTGAAAGCTAAGGGATTAAAAAAATAGAGGTCAGAACCAATGCTAAGATAATAGAAGGTGACAAAAATTAACCTGGACGTACTGGACATAAACATGAGTTAAAGGAAACCATTAGAGAAAAACAAACCGTAAGCAGATGTAAGGATCTGTATTATATTATCTCAAATGGCAAACAAGGAAAAACCACAATACCAAGTGCAGCGGACAAATTCTCATGTTCCCCCAAAACTACTGTGTTGAAAACCTAAACTACAGGTGATGGCATTAGAAGGTCGGACCTTAGGGCAATGTTTATGCCTTGAGGGCAAACTACTCCTGAAGGTAATAATACACTTCTAATGGAACAACCCAGAGATTGCTTTGCCTTCTAGCCATGAGGACAAAGTGAGAAGATGGTTGTCAATGAGTCGGGACAGACAGCCAGCCTGCCGGTGACTTCAACTTCCAGAGCTACAGCCACTGAAGACAGAAATTTGTGTCATTTATAAGCCACCAGTTAGTGGTGATTGTTTAAACAGACCAAGTAGACTAAAGCACTGAGGACTAATTGATAAACATTAGCTGTAATTAAGGTAAACACAATTTCCTTATTTATTTATTTATTTACTTATTTATTTTTGTAGTGCTGGAGATCAAACATAGTGCTGTTATACATACTAGAGGTCTACCATGCAGCTGCAACCCCACCTGAAACACAATTAATTTTAACACTCTGAATAACCCAAGACCCTTAATTTACACCACACCCTATGTAGTCCTTTTTATTTGTAAAATATTCTTGTATACTTCACTTTCATGAACTATTTCACAAACTATTGTTATTGTTCTATCATTTTTCAGCACACTTCTTAATTAATTTACACTTAGCGAGCTCACTGTTCTTTATTTCTTCCCTGATTTCTGTGCTTTGATTGGTATGATTTTCATTGTGACTGAAAGGATTTCTTTTTTAAATTTCTACACAGTACAGTTCAAAGAATATTATTTTTTTTTTTTTTACTTTAATTTAGGCGATTTTGTGTCCTTCAGATTGCTAGGTCGACAGAAATTTTCATTGCTTTATTTCGTTTTGCTTGTCAACGTTGCATTATATTCTGTTTCACATAGTGTCAATGCAGATATCTGTGATCAGTCCTCAGCTTCTCTGAAGGCAATACATCTTCGATTATTCCCTGATTTTCTTTTTTTCCCCTGCAGTTTTACTCTTTAGAGTATACTTCTTTATATGACCCTCTGGTTCAGTCAGCTCTTTTGTCATGATGACAAAAATACCTTTGGAGAACACTTAGATGAGGAAATGTTTATTTGGCACTAAGGGTTTTCAGAAACTTCAGTCCGTAGACAGCTGGCTCCATTGCGTGTGGTCTGAGTGAGGTAGTATACCAGTTGACGGTGTGGTAGAGGAAGGACTTCAGGACAAGAACAATCAGGAGCCCAGAGGAGTTCTGCTCAACAAGGACAAAACCTAATACCTGAAAGCAACACCATACTGTCTACCGTGAAGGTTCTCAACCAGCTGATCCTTTCAGCAGGATTAATGCACTGATTAGGTTAAGGCTCCTATGATCCAATCACCTCCACACTTTCTTTCATTGTCTCACACTTTAGCTTTTGGGGAGCACCTCATATCTAAAGCATAAGACCCTCTGATATTCAAATTGCCATGTCTTGGTTCTATAGTATATTTTACTATAGATTTCAATCAATTAGGGTTACTATTGTTACCCACATTTGATAATTTGACATTTATTACCACTTGGTTATCAATAACTGCAGATTAAACTTAAAAATTCACAAAGACATCTAGTGATAAAATAATGGATCATAGTACAGTAGAGATGCAGTTGCTGAAGAGAGAAATAATAAGGAATATTCATTTACTGCTGTCCTGAATGTAGACCATTTTTTCACAATTACCAAAAGGGCACATCTAATATGATTCAATTAGTACATATTTATCCACATATGTCATTTGTGAGATAGTAACAGAGATTATATATCATAAATCCTGAAATAACACTATCCACATTAAAGGCATATTAATTAGAGCTTCTTATAACTAAACATTTGCTGGTTTTAAAAAATAAATCTAGCATTTTATTTGTACCTTTTTTAATTACTAAAGACTGGATTTGTAATAATTTCTAAAATTTATATTCTTCTGAATTTTGGTAGAAATATATTATTATTAACTATTTTTAGAATAGGCATTATAGAAAATATATGGGAGTTCTTCCATAAACTGAAAAATGTACTAGCACATGATTCTTAATTCCACTAATCTCACAATCCCATTTATCCCACAATCCCTATAAATCCAAAGGAATCAAAATCAGTATGTCAAAGAAATGTCTGTATTTTTTTACTTATTACAGTATTATTCAAATTAGCCAAGTTATGCAATAAACTTGAATATTCAGTAATGGACAAATGGATGCAGAGATTATGGAATACTATGTGGTCATAAAAAATAAGGAAATCTTATCACCTGTGTAGATATTGATGAACCTGAAGGACCCGTGAAGTGAAATAATCCAGGTAGAGAAAATATTAATACTGCATAATTTCATTTACAAGTGAACTCTAAAAAATTTGAAATAAAAAAGTAGGGAATAGAACATTCATTACTGGATTCTGGCTAGAGAAATAATGGGGAGATATTAACCCTAAAATTACTAATTATTACTCTGTGTCCATTTAGCACTTTCTGTTAAAAGTAGAAAAGTATGCATAATATCTGAGATGGAAATTTATGCATTTTGTTTTGTATCATTCTTTTCCTTTTAAAGGAATGTATAAGAGATGTATAGTTAAAGGAATGCATAAGAGAAGTTGACTTTCAAGCAAATGCCAAGTCTCAGTGAACATCATATTTTTCATAATAAAATATTTTTAAATAAAGTTGATATCATGTAGACCCAAAAAATAACTAAAAAAAAATCTAGCGTGACTGTTTAACAACCAGGTATATTCTAGAAATTTTAATAGCATGCCAATGATACTTTCAGTTAACTTTAAATACATATTTGCAGAAGGAAAAAATTATCATCATGGGTGATAATTAAAAGTACTAAACAAAATCAAGACAATTCTTAAAATGTATTTTAAATCCTTCTCATTAATCAGTTGTTTTTCAAATGTAAATCATCCAAGAAACATTTGATTGACTACTGTATTCAAGGCTTGTCAACATTACACTTGTGCATTACTTTCAGTTCCCCTGTAAAGAGGACCTGAGATAAGACTTTAGTGTAGATAGTTGAATTAGTAATGATCCCATGAAGCAGAAGTTTGCTTATAGTGAGAATGAAAAAACACTGTATTAAAAACCACAATTAGAAAGTCCTATGAAGTTTCCTTTTGTTGGTTGTGGGAATTGCTTCACCTTGGAGCAGAAAAAATTAGATATAAAATCCAGATGTAACTCCTGAAATATTGGTGGATACAATATTCATCTAATTGGTCCTGCTCCCCATTATTTAAAGGTTACCACTAATGATATTTATCGCATCCCACCGCGTCCCTTTCTGGCCGCAGAAAGACACAACATACGTCTGAAGCTTCAGAAGTTTATTGTGCACGGTCTTCCTTCCTTTCCTTCCTTTCTGTCCCTCTCTCTTTTACTCTCTCTCTCTCACTTTCCCCCTCCTGCGCTCTCCTCTCTCCCTCTACTTAGCCGTTCCTCTCCTTCTCTCACTCTGCTCTCGCCTGCTTCGGCCGCTTCTGCACTCTCCTGCTTTCATCCGCTTCTGCGACCGCCTTCCACCTCTCTCTTGCACTCTCTTCTGCATAACCCCCTCCCCCAGGAAGACCCAAGCTTATATACACTTCAACCAATCAGGGGAGAGTACACGAGGTAAACGCGCGGACAGCTGCAGGCATAGAACAGTTACAGCGAGGGAGGCATGCTCTAATCAATTAGCCACTCATCAGAATTTGCTGGTTGTTTACTGTATAGCTAGCCGCTTTTGGCCCAGCGCCAGGCGCCATCTTGACTATGCCCGAGGCTCCGGAAACCCCGACAGATCCCCCTTCTTATTATTAAACTAAGGCTCGGGACCGTGTCTGTCTTAGGTTGAGTGGTCAGCATATGTCCTTACCCGTCATCAGAGTCTGCAGAGCATGCTGCAGCTCCTGTCTTAGGTCGGTACATAGCCACCTTCTTCATTACCCGTCTCTGACTACCGATCCAGCATCAAGAGCCACACTAATGGGGGGCTGTCGGCCTTTAGGGCGGTCATGGCCTGATGGAAGATAATTTGATCTTTCTATCGGCTAGCTCGTAGATGCATGCCAAAACAAATGGAGAGAAGGAGGCCAAGGCAGAGGAATACTATCCTAGCTCCTAAGCCTGCCCACTGTTTGACAAATCTATAAACATTAACAAAATAGACCGAACAATTTTTCTAGGTAACCCAGCCGCGGTGCTGAAATACAATACGGATAACACAAACAGCTCTTAAAAAGTAAATACATCCCAGTCCCAAAGTTCTTGCAAGGTATCCACTTGTTGTTGTAGCAAGTCCATTCTCCAATTTGCAAGAAGTAACCTGCTGTTAGATGTTGGTTCAGAGTCTCTATGGTCTATAAGGCTGCAGCTGTATTTTCGGCCAAATGATCGTTGTTGTTGTAGGTATGGCAGTTGCTAGTGCTGCTGTTGCAGAAACCACTATTGCAGTGACCATAGCTGCTGTGATGCCAAATTCTCTCCTGTTTCTTGATAGTAACACTGGCAATTCTGCATCTATAACAGAGACTGGGACTGGTAGGAAGGTAGGAACACACATTAAGTCTGCCAGCAGGAACCTAGAAGCATTTTAACATTGAGAGATAGCACAAATCTGAAGTACAATTGAGAGAAGCAGTTGTTTTGTTACATAGTTGAACTGTTCCTCCTAAGAGACTAAAAGAGGTAGTAAGTTAGTTTATTCTGTGGAAACACACAAACTGAGCCGCAGCTCCAGTAAAGCACCGGGTTACCCTTATTACCCAGAGTTAAAAAAAAAAAACCCCAAACAAAGAGACAAAGAGAAAGTTTATCTTTAGGGGACCTGAAGGTCTCCTCTATTCCCCCTTTTTGTTTATAAAGAGTATTTTTGAGGGTGAGATGAGTATGTTCAACAATACCTTGTTTTTGTGGGTTATAAGGTACATTTGTGGTTAGAGTTATCTTAATTTTAGTGAGGAATTGGTTCTTACCAATTTTAGTTTTTAAAGAAAAATTAAGACTTTATAACGTAGTACAATCTTTAAAAGTTGCTTAACCATAATTGTATAAACCCCTATTTTTAAGACAATTGTTCTAAAGAATAAAACTTAAGAGACATAAAGTTAAGAATGAATTAGTGTTTTTAAGAAAACTTTGTTATTTTTACCATGTCATTTTACCATATAGATTAAATTTTGGCTTATATCAGAACATTAGTATTTCACCTTAGGAAAAATCTTAAATAGCTTTAGCTGTTTTACATACATACAACCAACTTAGTTACACACAGACTTGTTGAAACTTGTCCTTTGTTATACACAGACTTTCTTACCCAGAAACATTTTTTTTTTTTACCTTTTACTAAATATATTTCTATACCCAGAACCTTTTATTTTTTCTTTTTATCTATTGACACCTTTTTGTTCACATTTGAAACAACTCCTATGAAATTTCTGAATTTAGATAAATCACCCTATTTTAATAAGATTAAATATTTTGTTGTTTATAGTACTCTAATTGAAACACAGTTGAAACTTTTGGGACCCTTAGTATATAGAATTCCACTTGTTAGGACATAACTCTTAATAACCTTGTTTTTAGTTTAGTGATGACACAAAGCAAGTTTAAACCCTTTTATTTACCAACCTATGAAAACACCAATAATGTTTAAGTATGTTACCCCATGTAATTTAAGGAGTTAAAAGTACTTGATGTTATTTAACAATTAGCATTTCAACTTTGTAAATTAACTAGACATCTCTGCAAACACATTTGAGTAATCCCCTACATGTTAACTCCAATTTATTTATTTTATAAAAACCAAGATATCAGACAAGTGTCCTGAACAGGATCTGCTGCCTCTTTCCTGTTGAAGAAAAGTCCTAGAAGCAATTGATATTAGACATATTATTAACATCAATATTTATTAGCTTAACCACCTAGAGAGTTGTGAGTTATTTTTAAAGACATTTTACTTTTATTAGTTTACCCAATTTAAATTGAACCTTTTTTAAATCACGTGAATAAAAGTATTTGGATCCATTTTTAAATTTTAATTTTAAGAGCGCTCAGTTTTGACAAACATGACATTAGACAGCACAACATAACACATAACACAAAATCAAAGGCCCTGTAACTTTTATAGGTAAATGTTCATTGCAATGAAACAGCTGTTCAAAAACTTCAGTTGAATAAAAATAGAACTGATCAAAAGAAAAAAAAATCAGTAACCTAGGTATGCAGGATCAAAATTATGAGCTCAAAGATATAGCATTAAAGAAAAACAAAACAAACGAAGAATCCTAGAAAATAAGTTAGTTAAGTTTAAAACGGACACCCCTTTTTTTTTTCTTTTCTTCAGGTTACCCCCCCCTTTTCCCGCTGAGACTGCTGCTGTTTACATTCCAAAGCAGACTTTGGCAAGGCCAGGCAGGGGGAGGGAGGATCACCCAGGACTTTTTAACCCTTTTTTTTCCATGACTTTTTTAGCAACTCCCTAAGAGGCTGCTGCATCCTAGCACAAACAACACGAAAAGTACACACACCACACACACAATTTGGTACCACTTCATAAATTGAAACTAACTAATTTTACCGGGTAACGAGTCTGCCTTCTGTGAACTTTTACCGGGCTTTCAGCCTATTAACCTCTCTCTGTTACCGGGCTTAAAGCCTATTAATCTTTCTCTGTTACCGGGCTTAAAGCCTATTAATTTTTCTCTGTTACCGGGCTTAAAGCCTATTAATTTTTCTCTGTTACCGGGCTTTCTAGCCTTACTTACTTTATTACTTTATTGCTTTATAATTTTATTACTTTATTACTTACCACTTAACTTACCCTTGTCTGTGAAAAATTATTGTTCTTTGGTTCCCGGGTTTCGGCACCAGCTATCGCGTCCCACCGCGTCCCTTTCTGGCCGCAGAAAGACACGACATACGTCTGAAGCTTCAGAAGTTTATTGTGCACGGTCTTCCTTCCTTTCCTTCCTTTCTGTCCCTCTCTCTTTTACTCTCTCTCTCTCACTTTCCCCCTCCTGCGCTCTCCTCTCTCTCTCTTACTTAGCCGTTCCTCTCCTTCTCTCACTCTGCTCTCGCCTGCTTCGGCCGCTTCTGCACTCTCCTGCTTTCATCCGCTTCTGCGACCGCCTTCCACCTCTCTCTTGCACTCTCTTCTGCATAACCCCCTCCCCCAGGAAGACGCCAAGCTTATATACACTTCAACCAATCAGGGGAGAGTACACGAGGTAAACGCGCGGACAGCTGCAGGCATAGAACAGTTACGCGAGGGAGGCATGCTCTAATCAATTAGCCACTCATCAGAATTTGCTGGTTGTTTACTGTATAGCTAGCCGCTTTTGGCCCAGTGCCAGGCGCCATCTTGACTATGCCCGAGGCTCCGGAAACCCCGACAATATTGTCTGTCTTGGGGGATTAAGATCATTGTGCTTTGATTGCTCAGTGGACTTCCTTCAGGTATCAGAAAAATCTCCAGAGCAATGGAGAAGATGAGTAAAATTACTCATGGAGAGAGATGCTGGCTATGCAAAATGAGTCTGAGGTCAAGGTCACATAGAATTTTTTAACAGCTCTTGCTGAAACCAGTTATGAATTAAAGTTATGTAATACATATATGAGAATTATCTGCTATACTTAGACATAGAAAAAATTGAATTAAGCTAGATCTTTGTAGGAACCAATTAGAAGTCTAGAAGAAGACACTGGATTTTTAATATAAAGAGTAGGGGCTAGTGGTATAGTTTGGTGGTAAGAGTGCATGCTTAGTGTGTACAAGCCCTGCTTCTATCCAAGCCCAGTACAGAGAGAGAGAGAGAGAGAGAAGTGAGGGAGGGAGGGAGGGAGGGAAGGAGGGAGTAAGGAAGAAAGGAAAGAAGGAAGGAAGGAGAAAGAAATATTAAGTGGGACACAGTGGTATATGACTGATCCCAACTATTTGGGGACAGGAAGATTTCATGTTTGAGGTCAGCTTCAGCAATCTAGCAAGACCCTTTCCCAAAGTAAAATAAATGAACATGTAAAAAGGATGGGGAATGTATCTCAGTGGTACAGAACCCTTGAGTTCAATTCCTAGTACTACCAAAAACAAGGTATGTTATGTAAACTAATAAATAAATAAATACATACATAGGATCTAAGTGTTAAATGACAGTCTTTGCTAGGTGAGAAGATATTGGTTACTCTTCACAGGTATATTAGCTTTCTATTGGGTATGATTTGGATGTGAAGTGTCTCCCGAATGCTCACATGTGAGACACTGCAAGAAGGTCCAGAGGAGAAAAGATTAGGCTATAGCGTTACACTAATCAGTGAATAATTCCTGATCGGATAAAAAGAGTGGTAACTGGAGGCAGGTGGGGTGTGACTGGAGGTAGTGGTTCATTGGGGGCGTGGCTATGGGGTATATATTTTGTATCTGGAGAGTGGATTCTCTGCTTCCTGATCAACATGTGAGCTGTTTCCCTCTGCCACACTCTTCTGTCATGATGTCTTGCCTCACTTTGAGCCCATAGAAATGGAGCCAGCCTCTTATGGATTGAGACCTCTGAAATCAAGAGCCCTCAAATAAACTTTTCCCCCTCTACAGTTGTTGTGGTCAGATCTTTCAGTCCTAGCCATGAAAAAGCTGACTAAAACACTGTTCTTGCTTATACCAATCACCACAATGCGGTGGCCTAAAACCAGACAAATGTATTTTCTTACAGTTTTGAAGGCCAGAAATCTGAACTTAGTTACTCTGAGCTAAAGTCAGCATGTCATAGGATTGGTTCCTTGGGGAGGCTAGAGAAGAGACTCTTTCCTCTGTCTTTCCTAGCTTTTAGATTTTGCCCACATTCCTTGTTTTGTTACCCGATTCCACGCTCCACAGTTAAAACCAGCCAGCATGGTATCTTCATTCCCCTCTGAGGTCACTTCCATTCTTACACATTCTGTCTCTGACCTGTAACCCACTGCTTCTCTCTTATAAGGATTCTTGTGATAACATTAAGCTCATCTAGATAAACCACGAAAATTTCTCCATCTTGAAATTATGAGTCTAATTACATGAGACTCTTCCATTTTTCCAAGTAATTTATTCACAGGTTCCTGGGATTAGGATACAGCTGTCCCCGGAAGGCAGGCCATTATTCAAACCTTCCATACCAGAAAACATTTGAAGCAACAATATAATGTTATGAATCAATAAAATATAACTACTTTTAGTCTTGTGTTTTGTGAAACATAAATGTAGTTCTATGTGTTTCTTCAATATTTTCAAAGCTTTTATTTAAGGTAAACTTTTCATGAGGTGTAATCATCTTAAAAATGCAAATGAATAACAAAATATGGATGAATTCATTCAGAAACATTTAATGATATATTCTGGACAGAATAATTTTTTGTGCCCTTCAAATGCCCTTCAAATCTATATGTACATAAAGATTTGGGTTACATATTCTTTAACAAACTCTGAAAAATTAACTCTTCTTGCACTGTAATTGAGAAACTACTTAGGATCATTATTCATTCACCTCTCTACTTTGCATAATGTGTCCCAAGTTTTTTGTAATGAATGCTAATTTCATTTATTTACTATGATAATTAGTAGTAGAGGAAAATTGGTTTTTGCCAAATATTCATAAACTGGTCAGTCTGGAAAATATATTTCTCTACATCCTGATAAAGCAACCTCAGATATGAAATTATATTGCAGTTTCATCTCTGATTTTAGTAAATGTCAAGAAAGAGAATATATCATAAAAAGCCTATAGTGTGCAGCAGATTTCATTAGCTTGACTAAAGGGAGTATTGTGTAGTGAGTTCCATTGACTCAAAGCAGAGCTATCCTTCAGTGAATTATAATTCTGATTACTAGAATGTTCTGCATGAGGAAACAGCCATTTAATCAGAGTTCTCACTTGTTCATTTCTCTATCTCAAATCAAACTAGTGTGTGAAAAGAAAGATTTAGGAAAGTTTTCCAAAGTCATCAAAAACTTAACATTAAATCTACATGAGCAACCTACACTCTCAGCAAATTTAAAAATTACAATTAGAATTTGATAAATAATGTTTGCATTCTATCCTTCATTAGACACAGACATCACATACATATATTCAAACAAACACGTAAACACCATTATTCCTCCAAATGTTGAGTGTACCAAAATTTATTACTGGAAGTAACAAGTTCATCAGTTGATGAAAAGGGAAAAACCACATTTGACATAATCATGCAAATAAGTGATGATTATACAATTTAAATTTAGAAAAGTTTTACCTCTGAAAACTCGAAAACTAAATTTTGAAAAATGGTTATTTTCATGTCTTTAAAATTTTACTCAGAAAAGTGAAGAAACTCATAAAAGTACATTTTACTATTTTTTTTTTTACAAACTGAACATTCAACCCCAAATTTACCAGAAACTTGTCATTCTGTGAGTGCCTCTTTTGAGTCTCTAACTACTAACGATACTGTGTCCTGTCTTTTACAGTTTAAACTGTTTTCCTCTTTTTATCTTCTGTATGAGCAAAATTATGTCATAGTCACTCTGGTCTCACTGTCTTGGATTATGCACTTATGATTTTGGAGGCCCTGTCTTCTGTCTCTCTCTTGAAGATGTGAATATCTGATTTAAGCAATATTAATATTGTGATATAGAAGACAAAAGTCTATTCAATAAAAGGAAATCTCTTTATAGTAATTTCAAACATCCCAAAGTAACAAAATGATACTCAATTTAATCTATGCAAATTGATTTTCAGATAGAATCTCACAGAATGTTGGGCATATCACATGGATTACTAAATTAAAAACTCTGCAAATACATTTTGTAACTAAGAAGTATGCATATTTGCTTTTAGTGACTTCAGTATATTCAAGACAGTTTTACTTTCAAATTATTATTCACTTTAGTTTTAAGAAAATATTTGTTTCTATTAGTGCATTAAAATTATACATAATAGTGGGGTTCATTGTGATATATTTGTCTATGCACATAACATAATCTGCTGCAATTCATTTCTTGGTACTTTCCCTTTTCCACTCCTCTTCACCCTCCCATCTCCTTTATTCACTTCACTGGTCTCCTTTCTACTTCTTCATATATATGTGCTTTTTCATTAATATGCTATAATTATACTCAAAGTTGAAATTCATTATATATTTATATAAGCTATTTAAGAAAAAATTTAAGAAAGTTTAAAAACACCTTATCCACAAAATAAGTTTCAAGTAGTCATGCATATAATATACATGCCATAATGGAGATTCCCACTTTTAAAGTAGAGTTCATCACAATTACAAATCATTTTTGAAGAATATCAAAGACAACAAAAATAAAAATATTTATACAATTTAATAAAGGAATATTTTAAACAAGTAACTCCTAATTAGTAAGGACTCTTAAAATGTCAGGTCTATACTGATATGTGAAATTTTCCTGTATTTAGTCTTACAGTATGCATTAGGCAAGGCATAGTATGCAACAATGCATGGAGAATGCTACTATAATACTTCAATAAAGCTTTTGGTAACATGAGAAATGAGCCTGGGCTGATTGTGTTTGGCATCATGCAGACACACTGAAAGCAACTGCAGTCATTAGCCAAGTACAGGAGTCATCCATGAAGGTCACCCCTTAGCCCTCTGCATGTACGATAGAAAATTTTTTGTAAAGTCTTGCTAAAGACCAGTTTGGAAATCACCTGAGATTGTGACTTGTTAGTAATTGGAAATATAAGGCCCTTTCTATACACACCCCAGCTGAACCAGGTTGAATTTTAAAGAGTTTGAATGAACAATTTACATATTATAATATTAAAGGATTTCTTTGAAAAAAGAGCACTATTCTGAGCGTTGGTATGAAATGAGAGAACTAGGTTTTACATATTTCTTTGGTAGAATGGCATACTTACAACCAGAATGTGCATGTTTTATTTGCATTTTAATACAAATATTTAAAGATGAAATAGAATATTTTCTTTATTCAAACTTGCCATTTCTTACAAATGGTTTTGGAGTGGAACACACATACCTCTTTCATACCTTGTTCTCCTGTGTGAACTATTCAACAACGAGTTTCCTAACTTAGTCATTGAAAGTTAATTTGTCTATGTTGCAATATAAAACAGGTTTAAAGAGAGAGTTTGTACTTAAAAGACATAGTAGGTATTTTGCAAATTTCTGTGATCTTTAAGATATTTTTCATATTTCTAGGTGTCTAAATTTGTTCAATTCATGATCATGTTTCAAAGTATAACAAAGACAAGAGGAAACTATTGTCTTTTGTCTTTGGAGAGATCCTTAGGTAATTATTTTGAAAAGGAAATAAATGTGCCCGTTGCATGAAAGCAAAATTTTCAGATGTGTTTGCCAGTACACCCTGGGGTACAGTTACCAAATCTGTGGTTTGTTTCCTATAGGTGTTGATTCCTTCCGCATCTGAGGCTACCTGCTGATCATCAGGTTTCTGTCCTGAGATTCCATTCAGCTGTTCCAGGGAAGCACTTACATGCTCTCTTTGACTTTTAGTCAATCACTTGTTAAAAATACAATTTCAGACTCCTAATGATCTGCAAACATGGGAATTCATTTTCAGATTATACCCATCCAGGGCCATTATTTTAGAGAAAAAAGTGTTTATGTTTGCCAAATGTTACTCAGGCATGCCAAAATTCATTTTTTCTTAAAAAAACTTATTTTTAATTCTGTACATTACTATTTTCAAGGTATATATTGAATTGCAAAATTTCCACAAAATATATGGCTGGGAAAAAAATAAATCTTTCAGGTAAAATATTTAATTTAAAATTTATCTAACACATTTACTAACAAAAAAATCTGACAGATTAACAATTATTGTTTTATATGTGTGTGTGTGTGTTTATTTAATGATTTTAGTAAATTTTAGTAGCCATATATTTGTTGAGGTGCCTCCTTCAATCAAACAAATAAAACCAAAACCAAGGTGTAATATATTTTCTTTGTACTGAGTGGAATTTTTATTCTATATTCTTTACTTAGTTTATAGAATTCTTGGACTCTGATTACTCCCTCTGCACCAGCTACCTCCCGTAAAGGGACTAAGACATGTGCACGGGACTGCGTGGTGGGGGGACTTGGTGGGCTGAATGGAGGAGTGGAAGGAGAAACAGAATGAGGCAAAGAAGAGGAATGGACAGGGGCTTCTGCAGTAGGAGGCCTGTAAGGAGATGACTCATCAACTGGATCAAACTCGGAAGAGAAAGAAGGGTTAAAAGGTGGGGGAGAAGCCAAGAGAATGTATTCAGGTTTTTGAGGAGAGCAGAGATTAGGTTTAGCCTGAAAGAAAGGAAAAACACAAAAGGGAAACGTCTCTTTCCATTCACCAGGTCGCCCACATATGTACTTAATTATAACTAGTACAATTAGGCATATAATTATACCTAGTATAAAGCTAGAATTTAGGGTGTCATAAATAGACCATTCTGACTTACTATCTAAAGGACAGTTTAGTTCTAATTCAGGGAACAGGTGAAGGTGTTTGAGATGGTTTACTAAACATCTCAGGGGAGAGTTTGCTGGGCTGGATGTCCTGGAACCCATGGTACTGAGACCCACCTGGCTAGTGATTAATGGCATCCCCAAAACCACGGGCCAGGCAAGGAGAAGGTTAGTACAGAGGTTTGGTCATCACCAATACCAGTGTCTAACCAGGCATTAGCCAAGAGAGTTTGAAGACCTGGCCAGGATTTCGAGCGAGATGAAAAAATACAAAAGAGCCTCAAACCCTGAGAAAGAATCTCAGCACCATAAAATCAGGAATCCACCCAGCAACTAAGACCAACTATAGGGACCAACTGTAACTATGAAAGTCATGGTTGGAGGTACCCCCACACCTCGGCGGTCTTGAGAGTCCCGGATATTATCAACGGCCACTTCTCAGATCAACCGAGATGTGTTTAAGTGGTCAGGGGGCCTGCCTAAGGGGAACTCACCAATTTTAGAGTCCGGTGTTGCATGCAGAAAACTGGGCGTCCAGGTAAATGGAAGGTGAGCCTGTATCTGTGGGCGCTGGGGCTATTGGATGGGATTCCGCTTGCTTAGTCAGTGGAAAAACCCTCCCGGGTTCGGCACCAGATGTTGGGGGTCACTGGCTCAGTTGTGGCTCCCTGGTAACTCCCAGAAAAATACTCAGCAGACACGAGAACTCACACAAAAGACTTTATTTTATGGGGACGGATAAGGTCCGCTGGGGTGGAAGAAGAAAAAGAAAAAAGAACATGGCGTATGGCTTCTTCCAGATATTGGAATTTCACGAGCTGGGAGGAACCAATCGCGGAGGAGAATTCTTGCAGACTGACTGATGGACCAATAACATGTTAGAACGTAAAGTGGAGGCAGCAAGATGGCGGCAGTGTAAGCCGGAAATTCCTGTAAAGTAGGAGGTGGGCAGAATGCAGACTGACAGGTGATGGGGTGGCCGGAAATTCCTGTAACGGAAGAGACAGGGGAGTGCAGATTGACAAGTGGTTGGGAGGTGGAAAATTCGTATACCGGGAAAGAAAGGTGGCTTTATACCTTACACCCTCCCCAAAGAAAACCAAATAAAAGAACACATAAGAAAACATGCAGACAACTAAAAGATAATTTACACCGTAAAAGTCACAGGACCACTATGTCACCTTTAAAGATAAGATAGTCATAAGGAAACTTCTACTGAAAATTAAGGCTGTAAATCTGAGTATTTTGTTAGGAAGATTGAAAAAAAAAAGAAAAAGAATATGAATTATACTGTCTTATCAGGTATCCATAGTCAATCTGAGTTCAAATAGAATAAAAATCAGACTGATCAAAACTGTAATTCGTATTAATATAGATTAGCCTTAAATCCCTAAATTCCTCAGAAATTATCTGACCAACCTAATAGGCCCATTCTCCATCGTCAGAAAAAATTCACTTGCGTCTGTCAGGAAAACATGAAATCTCACTTGATGTTAGTGTCACACAAGATAACACATTATTTTCATGCAAAATCATCTTCAAACATCTCCTTGCTTCCAAGGGTAGAGCAGTGGTGTTAGAAGTGGGATTAGGTATTTTTAGAGCTTAAGTGAGTAACTAAGTTCTGCTTCTTTTAGGGTCTGCTATTTCAGAAAAACCGACAAGTGACAAAAGAATTGCTGAATTATTTAATACTCATAGGTATATTTGCCATATCTGTGGGCAGATATTTACAAGTATATTTTCATCTCTATTTTGAATGGTTTAGGACAAAAAAGAAAAGAATAATATAAGCCTTTAAATAAAGCATTTACTAACATGAGCTATTCTCCTCTGACTTAGAAGTGAAGGTTCTGCAAAGGGCATTAACAGCTAGCAGTCTAAGTTTGCCAGGGTGGGTCCTTGAAGAGGGAAAACAATGGTCGCTGAGACTTCTGTGATGTGATTTAAGAACAAAATCAGAGCTTCAGGTGGGTGGACTGCTGAATGTATCTGAGAAGCCATAGCGTGAACTGGTTGCTTGGGAGGACCCAGAGGGCATTCTTGCCTTGGACCTATCGCGTGTGCATTCTTGAAGGTGACTCAGTACCCTGGTAAGTTTTGGTGATGTCTGCCGTAACAGGAGAATGCTGCGTGGCTGTGAGCCCCCATATTGACATGATCGAGGTTGAGAGGATTATAGAATGACAGAGAAGAGCTGAAGCCCAATGATCGGGTATTATTTTAGTTGGCTATATTTATGGTGATTTGTTAATTAATGTAATGTGTAGCTATCCTGGATGTGAAATCAGCTGCCCTAACTTACACTCTGTGGAGACGGATTAAAACTTATTGTATGGCTAGGGCAAACTAGATGTGCATTCAATTAACATTGCTTACTCTGAATATTTTTAAAGAAAAAAAAAGGATCAAAAATTGGTAAGCAAAAACTGACATCAGCAACCACAATGGGAAAATTAAATTCCTTGCTCGGGGCATTAACATCCTATTTTTGATATAAATATAGCCACCTAAAATAAACACCCAATTATTAGATCTATTTGATCAGAAGCTTCAATGGGTTCAGTCAAGATCTCATATGACCAAAGTCAAGGTGTTGGTCAGGTTATTTGGGGTCCTGTCTTGAGAATTTGTGGGAGAATGCCTTTCGAAACTGATTCAGACTAGTAAGAATCCACTTCCTTGTGGTTGGAAATATGTGGTTTCCATTTTCTTTCTGAATGAAAAGCGTGTTACTTTCCTCCTAAAACCTGTCCAAATTCCTATACACTTGAACTAACAATAGTTCATTGACTTCTTCTCACCCTTCCATTTGCTTTGGCTTTTCCTTCTACCAACGGCTAAGAAAGTTCTCTGAATTTAAAAACCTCATGTGCTCATGGTGTTTCAAAACCTAAGTTGAATCCCAGAATTAAAGCCTACTGAAAGCAGATAATGCGTACTTGAGAAAATACCTTGAAAAAAACTGTAGACAATGTTTTCTAGTTTTACACCCACTAGAACTATAGTTACATTTAAAGCTGTAGTAGATATATCTTTTCATTTTTTTTCTTATAATTTATTTATTTTGATTCATTGTAAACAAATGGGGTACAACATGTTTCTCTGGTTGTACATGAAGTAGAGTCATACCATTTGTGTAATCATACATGTACATAGGGTAATGATGTTTGTCTCATTCTGTTATTTTTCCTCCCCCCCACCCCTCTTTTTCCTCTATACAATTCATCCTATCTCCATTCTTGCCTTCCTGCAACCCTCCATTGTGTATCATCATCCGCTTATTAGAGAAATCATTGGTCTTTGGTTTTTTGGGATTGGCTTATCTCACTTAGCATGATATTCTCCAACTTCATCCATTTGCCATGATTTTATTATTCTTTATGGCTGAGTAATATTCCATTGTGTATATATACCACAGTTTCTTTATCCATTCATCAATTGAAGGGCATCTAGGTTGGTTTCACAATCAAGCTATTGTGAATTGAACAGGTATGAACATTGATGTGGCTGCATCACTGTAGTATACTGATTTTAAGCCCTTTGGGTATAGGCCAAGGAGTGGGATCGCTGGGTCAAATGGTGGGTCCATTCCAAGTTTTCTAAGGAATCTCCACACTGCTTTCCAGAGTGACTGCACTAATTTGCAAACCCACCAGCAATGTATGAGTGTACCTTTTCCCCCACATCCTCGCCAATATCTATTGTTGTTTGTATTCTTGATAATCGCCATTCTAATTGTGGTGAGATGAAACCGTAGTGTAGTTTTGATTTGCATTTCTCTTATTACTAAAGATGTTGAACATTTTTTCATATATCTGTTGATTGCTTATAGATCTTCTTCTGTGAAGTGTCTGTTCATTTCCTTAGTCCATTTATTGATTGGGTTATTTGTATTCTTGGTGTAAAGTTTTTTGAATTCTTTATAGATTCTGGAGATTAGTGTTCTATCTGAAGTATGTGTGGCAAAGATTTTTCTCCCACTCTATAGGCTCTCCCTTCACATTGCTGATAGTTTCCTTTGCTGAGAAAAAACTTTTTAGTTTTAATGTATCCGAATTATTGATTCCTGCTTTTATTTCTTGTGTTATGGGAGTCCTTTTAAGGAAGTCTGGTCCTAAACTGACATGATGAAGATTTGGACCTACTTTTTCTTCTATAAGGTGCAGGGTCTCTGGTCTGATTTCAAGGTCCTCGATCCATTTTGAGTTGAGTTTTGTGCAGGATGAGAGAGAGGGGGGTTTAGTTTCATTTTGCTGCATATGGATTTCTAGTTTTCCCAGCACCATTTGTTGAAGAGGCTATCTTTTCTCCATTGCATGTGTATGGCACCTTTGTCTAGTATGAGAAAACTGTATTTATTTGGGTTTGTCTCTGTGTCCTCTATTCTGTACCAGTGATTTACCTGTCTATTTTGGTACCAATACCATGCCGTTTTTGTTACTATTGCATTGTAGTATAGTTCAAGTTCTGGTATTGTGATACCCCCTGCTTCACTCTTCCTGCTAAGGATTGCTTTAGCTATTCTTGGTCTCTTATTCTTCCAAATGAATTTCATGATTGCTTGCTCTATTTCTATGAGGTACATCATTGGGATTTTAATTGGAATTGCATTGAATTTATATAGCACTTTTGGTAGTATGGCTATTTTGACAGTATTAATTCTGCCTATCCTCAAACATGGGAAATCTTTCCACCTTCTAAGGTTTTCTTTATTTCTTTAGTGTTCTGTAGTTCTCATTGTAGAGGTCTTTCACCTCTTTTGTTAGATTGATTCCCCAGTATTTTATGTTTTTTGAGGCTATTGTGAATAGAGTAGTTTTCCTAAATTCTCTTTCAGAGGATTCATCATTTATGAATAAAAATACATTAGATTTATGAGCATTGATTTTATATCCTGCTACTTTACTGAATTCATTTATGAGTTCTAGAAGTTTTCTGGTGGAGTTTTCCAGCTCTTCTAAATACAGAATCATGTCATCAGCAAATAGGGATAGTTGAGTTCTTCTTTTCCTATTTTTATCCCTTTAATTTCTTTGGGCTGTCTAATTGCTCTGTCTAGAGTTTCAAGGACAATGTTGAATAGAAGTGGTGAAAGAGGGCATTCCTGTCTTGTTCCAGTTTTTAGGGGGAACGTTTTCAGTTTTTCTCCATTTAGAATGATGTTGGCCATGGGCTTAGCATAGATGGCCTTTACAATGTTGAGGAATGTTCCTACTATCCCTATTTTTTCTAGTGTTTTGAGCATGAAGGGGGTGCTATATTTTATCAAATGCCTTTTCTGCATCTATTGAAATAATCATCTGATTCTTAACTTTAAGCCTGTAAATGGTGAATTACATTTATTGATTTCCAGATGTTGAACCAACCTTGCATCCTTGGGATAAAACACACTTGATCCTGGTGCACTATCTTTTTAATACATTTTTGTATGCGATTTGCTAAAATTTTGTTGAGAATTTTTGCATCTGTGTTCATTAAGGATATTGGTCTGAAATTTTCTTTCCTTGATGTGTCTCTGTCTGGTTTTGGTATCAGGGTGATATTAGCTTCATAGAATGAGTTTGGAAGGGTTCCCTCCTCTTCTATTTCAAGGAATACTTTGAGGAGTATTGGAGTGAACTCTTTGAATGTCTTGTTGAACTCTGCTGAGAATCCATCTGGTCCTGGACTTTTCTTTGTTGGTAGGCTTTTGATGACTTCTTCTATGTCATTGCTTCAAATTGATCTATTTAAATTGTGTATGTCCTCCTGATTCAGTTTGGGTGGATCATATGTGTCTAGAAATCTGTTGATGTCTTTGAGATTTTCTATTTTGTTGGAGTATAGATTTTCAAAACAGCTTCTAATTATGTTTTGTATTTCAATAGTGTCTGTTGTGAGGCCCAGAGAGCTGGGCCTAGCACAGTGCCCCAGGAAAGATGTCTGCTCTGGAGAGGCAGGCCCAGAGACCCAAGCCCAGACCAGTCGGACCCCAGCCCACAGTCTAGTGCCCCTGTGGTTGACCAGCTTCAACACGTGGAGGCGCCTCTGCCCACTAGCAGGGAATGTACCCCACCTGGAGGCCACCATCCCTAGAAGGGCAGCATCCTTTTGGGTCACTGCATTATTAAATTCCTCCAAGACTTCAGGCTATTGAAGACTAGAATGTGAGTCATTGAAAATCTGCAGGGACACTATAAGTCTATAGGAGGGAAACTGCAATACCTCAGATTTATACTCCTAGAGGGGAAGATACATGAGCAATATGAGAAAACAAGGGAAGAAAGCGTCCCAAACAAACCTAGGTGCTACATCAGTAAAATCCAATGACTGCAAGGCAGAAGAAATGTCTGAAAGGGATTTCAGAATGTACATAATTAAAATGATCAGAGAAGCAAACAATAAGATTAAACAGCAAATGCAGGCTTTGAATGATCACACCACTCAACAATTAAAAGAGGAAATGCGGGAAGCAAAGGATCATTTCAATAAAGAGATAGAGATTCTGAAAAAAAAAAAAACAGAAATTCTTGAAATGAAGGAAACTATAAACTAAATTAAAAACTCCATAGAAAGCATAACCAATGGGATAGAACACCTGGAAGACAGAACCTCAGACATTGAAGACAACATATTTAATCTTGAAAACAAAGTTGACTTAACAGAGAAAGTTGTAAGAAATCATGAACAGAATCTCCAAGAATTATGGAATATCATGAAAATACCAAATTTAAGAATTATTGGGATTGAGGAAGGCACAGAGAAACAAACCAAAGGAATGAACAATCTACTCAATGAAATAATATCAGAAAATTTCCCAAATCTGAAGAATTAAATAGAAATATCTTTTAGAACCAATGTTCTATTTCTATAGATGAGTGTTGACTTATACTGTCTTTTAATTGAGCACCTCCCCAGAAATTACTCTTAATTGTCTTTATTCAAGAAAGATGAATTGTGCAAAGACACGTGTATTCTGCAGAAGTTGCCCATTCCCAGTGATTGTTCAAAATGTAATATCCAGCCTCATGATTATATGAGAATTATATGAATTGTCCAATTCAGAGCTGTCTTAGCATCTGTTTAGGCTCCTTTTACAACCGAATCACAGTTCACCTTATTTCTCTGCTGAGACTAATCCTATTTCTCTCTCTTGACTTTGGATGTATTTCTGAATTCCTAGAACACATATTACAAGCAAATCCCTTCCATAGTGACTGAATTCTAGGAAGTAAATTTAAAATGAAGCATAAAGGTGCACAGGCTAAACAATAGTACCTATACTTTTTGAGGATTAGTTGGTCTGGGATCTGGTCTAACCTGGATAAACCATGATAAACCATGATAAACTATAAGGACCTCTGAATTTTAAATACTACTAAAAGGGAATGCAACATATTTTACAAATTGCATGGTTCACTAAATTCTAGATATCACAGGGAATGAAGAGGTAAGAAAGATGTGTCTTTTTCATAGAGCAACAAAATTGTTTTTTATTTAATGGTAATGGGGGTTGAACTGAGTACTATTAAAACGGTGCTATACCACTGAACTTCATACCTTGCCCATTTTATTATTTTATTTTGAGACAGGGTTTTGCTAAGTTGATAAGGTTGGCCTCAAACTTGCAATCCTCCTTGCTCAGCCTCCTGCATAGCTGAGATAATAGGTATGCTCAATCCTTAGATTTCTCTTGTAACCACTTTATAGGTTTTGTCAACGGACACATACTGCTGACTTTTATGAGCTTGCTATGCATTAAAATGTGCCACAAATTTTTCTTACTAACAAGTATTAACCATAAAAGGAAGAAACGTAATAAAATAAAAACTACATATATTTACATTCAAAAGAAATGGATTATGTATTTCAAATATAAATCAATTGAACTGACATTTTCTCCATAAAGATCAGAGTTTAAAATCAAAGGTCTTACAACATTTATTATTTTTCTAATGTTCTGTGGAACATTGTTATAAATTGAGTAAAATTATACCCATTGGTCAGCTCATATTTCTATAGGTCAAAAGTCCAGGTAGGATTGATTAGATTTTCTATGGAGATTTCTACAGGGCTAAAAGCATGTCATAGTAGCTCTTATCTGGGACTATTTGAAATAATCAACTTTTAAGCATATTCAAATTGTTGTCCAAATTTGTATCCTTGACATGTAGGATTAAAGTCCTTATGGCTTTGTTATTTTTAGCCAGGGGCTGAAATACATCTAGAAGGTGTAACCATTTCTTGCCATGTAGTCCCTTCCAGCTTCAAAGTCTGCAGGGGTGCATCCAATTCCTCTTATACTTCAAAACTTGTTGTCTTCCTTCTCTACTACCAGTCTGAAAAAATTCTATTTTTAAATGGTTTGTGTGATTGGATTAGACCCACCTAAATAATTTCCTTTTTCCATATAAAGTGATAGAATCATTAAGAGCTTTCTCATAATACTCGTAATTTCTATATATTACCAAATTAGATGGGATTATACAAGTGCAAGGGACATTGTGCAATTCTTAGATTCCTGCCTACCATACAGTGTGTGTATGAAAATGTATCTATCTAACCTTCTATGATCAAAAAGCCCAACACTCAAAGAACTTTCTGCACTTTTTGCTTTTTATGTTGACAGAACAATTCTACATAGTATATCACGTTGGTCAAAATGATGTATTAAATAAATTTAGTTAATATTTGCAATATCCTAATTGAGTGTCACTTTCTGGAAATAGATCAAAATAAATAAATATTTGGAATTCAATTTATTTTTTTCCTTCTATAATGAAGTCTGCTTAAATTTCACAATGTACTCTGGAAAAAATTTGAGTAGGGATATGATTGTACTTGCAATGTATGAGTGTCTATTTCCCATCAAAATTTATATGTTAAAATATTAACCCTGTCACAGCCTTTAAAATTCTGTCTTTATTTTGTATGTTCAGTATTTTCATTATAATGCGCCTTGGTGTGGGTCTGTTGTAATTTTGTGTATTTGGAGTCCTATAAGCCTCTTGAACTTGATTTTCCATTTCATTCTTCAGATTTGGGATATTTTCTAATATTATTTCATTGAATAGATTGTTCATTCCTTTGGATTGTTTCTCTAAACCTTCCTCAATCCCAATAATTCTCAAATTTGGCCTTTTCATGATATCCCATAGTTCTTGCAGATTCTGTTCATGATTTCTTACCATCTTCTCTGTTTGTTCAACTTTGTTTTCAAGGTTAAATATTTTGTCTTCAATATCTGAGGTTCTGTCTTCCAGGTGTTCTATCCTATTGGTTATGCTTTCTATGGAGTTCTTAATTTGGTTTATTGTTTCCTTCATTTCAAGGATTTCTGTTTGTTTTTTTTTTTTCAATATCTCTAACTCTTTATTGAAATCATCTTTTGCTTCCTGCATTTTCTCTTTTAACTGTCAGTTGGTGTGATCATTCAATGCCTGCATTTGCTCTTTCATCTCATCATTCAATGCCTGCATTTGCTCTTTCATCTCATCGTTTGCTTCCCTGATCATTTTAATTATGTACATTCTGAACTCCCTTTCTGTCATTTCTTCTGCCATGCTGTTGTTGGATTTTATTGATGTAACATCTAGATTTGTTTGGGGCATTTTCTTCCCTTGTTTGATACCGCCATTTACAGTGAGGAGGCCCGCTTCCTCAGGTGTTGAAGTATAATGCCAGAGAAGCACGCCAAGGCAAGCATAGAGTAGAAAGTAAGTTTTATTAAGGAAAAGTAAAAACAGACTTCTCCTGGGTGGAAGAAGGAGACCCAAAGACGGAATCCATTGGATTGAGCAAATCTTGTCCTTTTTATAGGTTTTTATTCTCTCATTTTTCCCCCTTATCTCTTTCCTTCCTACCTAGTAACTAGGCCCAGTTTCGCATAAAGTGAGAAGTGGATGGGCAGGGGGAGGGTCAAAGTAATTCAGGCAGGTAAGGGCCCAGGAGGCATCAATTAGCATCTCCTTGTCTGTAGTCCCTAACAAGGGCAGGTAAATTTGGTAATCAATGGGCTCCAGAGATCCTTGACATTCCATTCTCCCAGGGTGTCTCCAACTTCCAGAGGCAGATGGCTTTCATGGCCTCCGTTTCCTCAATTCGACCTGATCTCTATTTCTACACTAACTGCCTGTCCCCAATTCTGGCTTCATTATTAGGACTTAGAACATTTGGGAGGTGATCCAAATCCTAATTTGAATTAGGCTGTGAGGATAGAGCCCTTGATAGGGCACTACCGTCCTTATGGAAGAAGTCCAGAGGATTTATTGGTCCCATCTGCTACATAAGGAAACAGAACAGGAAGGTGCAGTCTATGAGGAACAACCCTTAAAGACACTGAATCTTCCCACACCTTGATCTTGGACGTCCAAGAAAAATAATTAATGCTGTTCATAAGATTGCCAGTTTGATGTATTTTGGTCTACTATCCTGAATAGAATAAAACACTGGGTGGTATTTCTTTGTATATTCCTTATATTAATGGCATCTCATATGTCAGTAGTATGGACTGGATGCTGCCTACTCACCTAAGACAAGAATTTAACCAATTGGTAAAAAAAAAAAGAAAGAAAAAAGGTAACATGTACTGTAGACAGGAATAAATTTTCTCTCTCCATAGTTTATAGTAATTTAAAATTATATATGTGACATGCTTGATAGAAAAATATCTGATTTGATCCGCCATCTTATTCCAGAGTAAACCGGGTTGCTGTGAACAGCTGTCTACTGGGACACCAGATGCATAGGAATGTTTATGGGTTCTCTCCCTTTCCACTTGAAAATGCTGTGGAAGGTCTTGTGTCTGTTGGGTCACCTGAATCTAAATAGATAATTATGAATGACCAGGAATATCTTTTCAAAGTCTTTTACATATGTGGCCTTTTATAAATCTTCAGTCCCAGAAAAATATAAGAATTTTCCACTTGATAGAATACGATATTTCATTAATACTTCTGTATAATATTTGAGAAATATTCTAATGAAGTATCAAATTTAGATCTGAATTTTTCTTATATGATAGTACATATTTACATAAAGATCACTACCTTTTTTGGTATTTAATTTCTGTCACAGTCTAACACAATTTTTTAATGCTCTGTGCATTTTCAATTAACTCCAGTATATTTATTCATTATTTATTCATCCATTCTTATTTATTCATACAACAAACATGTTGAATAATATTAATGGATAATCAAAGAAGAAAATACTTTACTTTGTATATATTTACAAGATAATTCAATATCATTAAAATATTCTTTAAAGATTAATTGCAAGTTTTGATATTTTAATAATACTAGTTAATATGTCGTGCTGTCTTACACTCCATAGGTAAATAGAATATAGTGTTAAAACTTTCATTCATAAGCTCTGGGTTTTAAGCCAAATTTGCTCTTTCGTAAATAACTGAGACTAAGAATGCAACTTTTTCTCAGAGGCAGTTATGTTGCCAATTTTGGACAATAATAATTTTATAAAATGATACAAAATGTAAGTTATGATGATGATGATTTCATGATTATTCTTTCCATTTTGTAATATCTCCATGACATGAAATTCACCAATTCCATTTCAAGGTAGCATTCTCTCAACAAATATGAAATATATCTTGACAGTTTCAAAGATTGCAATTCTAGAGTCCTCACAAACTCTGAACATTTGAGTCATTTTTATTTTACCCTGTTCTGCAAACTTTATTCTTGTGAGGAAAACTAATGGCAATAAGATCCCAATGCAGCCAGGCACCATGGCCCACGTCTGTAATCCAGTGGTTGGGGGGTCTGAGGCAAGAGTATTGTGAGTTCAAAGTCAACCTCAGCAACTCAGCGAAATCTGTCTATAAATAAAATATTTCAAAAGGCTGGGGATGTGGCACCCCTGGGTTTAATCCCTGGTACCAAAATAAATAAATAAAGAGAAAAAGACATTATTTGTAATCCAGATGACTAGAAAAAATTTTCAAGTTAATATTGGAGCAAAATTTTGAACCAATATGATAAAGTTGTCAATATCAATGAAACCCAGACTTAGGCACCTATGCTGCAAAGTGTGAAAAGGTGTCTGAATCAGAACAAAATAGATTCAGAGGCAAGGAGCAGAATTATAAACAATAAATTGTGCAAGTGGCATCCAGTTATTAAGGCTGAGATGAGTCATACATAAGCCAAAGTTGTGCATAGTTCAGTTTATTCATGAGGGCATTTGATTCACTAGACCATGTTTTTCCGCTAAAGGCAATTTGGCACCATTTAAGTATGTATCTTTCATTCCCTATTAATAAAGAAAAAAAGTTAAAGTAAGTGATTCTCTCTCACAGGGAGAATATTTTATTTGTATTGCATTAATAATAGAAATACGTAAAAAGTGTTAAGAATTACTGAATGGTTTAAAATACACAAAATAAAAATTTCTGCAAATCATTCATTCATTTAACAGTATTTTCTGAGCAACTGACGACTGCTAGTTTATGGAAAATTAAATAGTAAACAAGAAAGTTATGGTAATAAGAATAGAAAAAAATATATATAGTGAGGCTATTACTGTGATGTAGATAATGCCACATCAAAGAAAGCCATCTATGGTACGAATAACTGGACATTCTATTCCATTTTATACGTGAATGGGAAGTTTTTCCAGTACAATGTCCAGTATATTCCACGTCAGCAAGACATTTTCTAATGTAGTTTTATTCCTTTATGTTGGTATTTCTCAAACTGTAGTAATAGCTTATTTAAAAAGAAATAAAAAGTCATTTCGTAGAAATTACATGTTATTTTCATTATAATATTATTTAAGTATGCAAAGTCATAAAAATGAAACCAACGTGCTTGAGATCTTATATCTGTGCAACTTTAAAATTAAAGTATATTTCATAATGGGTCATATAGCATTATTTATTTCATATTATTCAGATGGATATTGTTTGCCTGTTGGTATATTGCTTCTCACAATATAAATATGGAATTCACTGTTACAATAGATTTTTTAGTATGTGAGGATTTACTGCTAAATGATTTTTCATGCAAATTTTGTCCACTACAAAAATTCATCCATACCATAGTCTATTGACAGTAGGCCTTCATTTCATGGGTGCACAAGACTTTTATATTATCTCTGGCTCTGTCCTTTTCCTATTGACTCATGATAATTAAGGTGAAATTATTTGTTGTTAATATAGTCAGAGATATTTAGGAAAATATGAGCATTTAAATGGTATAGCTATTTAAATGCAAAGAACTCTCACTAATTTCCTATTGCAGAGGAGTTCAATTCATAGTTTAAAAAAAAAAAAAAAGGTCCCTTCACTAGGGGTCTGAGTTAGCAAAGGCAGCACATAAAAAATTGTATTGGAAAGTCTATGCACATTTAAGAGTGAAAAAAAATCTGAATAAGGTTGCTCTCTAAAATGATATAAAGAATAAACCGAGACCACAGTTACGTAAAAAGAAAGGCAAATAAGAGTGGAATGAGAGTACAATTATAGCATACAAGTATACCTTTTCGTTTTTCAAAGATGTAAGTGAAATATCAGACCTGTTAGAGGTTGTCATGCAATAATAATCATTTGGTGATTTTGTAATTTAATTCATTTAGTCATTTTGTCCTGCATCACTAATTACCTGAGACTGGGTAATTTGTAATAATAGAAATTTTTCACAACACTGGAGACTGGGAGTCAAGGGTTAATGTTTGGTGAGGGCTGTGCTCCACTTCCTAAATGGCACCTTACTGCTACATCCTCTGAAAGAAAGGAACACTATTTCCTCACAGAGCAGAGTGGACTGAAGGGGTGAAAAAATGGTGGACTCCTTCCATCAAGTCATTTTATGAAGGTATTAATACTATTCAGGAGGGCAGAAACTTCATGAATCAATTCACTTGTCATATTACATTGGTGATTAACTTTCAGCATGAATTTTAGAGGTGTGAGACAAACATTCCAACTACAGAAAAACCATATTCGTTGAGATGGAATTGAACATAAACATAAAAATCAAAAATCAGAATTAATTCAAAGACAAAACAAAACTAAAGAACTAATTCCTATGATAGAATGCTGAGTTAAAAATTACCAAATAGCTTACTACCAATAGTCACATGTTAAAGTACATATTTACCATACGGAATTGTTAGAGTTCTGAAGAAGCAAGACCAAGCAGATCCTTAAGAATATCTCAAAATGGAGGTAGAATAGGAAACTGCTTAGTCTAGTAAGAAATGTTTTCATTATTAATAGAAAATGCATTCCTATATAGTGTAATGAATATAAAGTTATAAATTAAACAAATAAGTATGGTATAATTAAAGTTCATTTTCTTAAGGACATTATCAGACTTATTTTCATATGCAGGGGTGAAAAGTAACATACAAACACTACTTAAAATACATCTTAGTAACCAATCCACTTAACCTTAGTTCACAAATTTAAAAGAAAGAGTTATTGATACAGTAAATTATTCCTATCTAGTTTGTGCAAATAGAAAAAAGTAAAAAAGAAGAAAGAAAAAAGAAACTTTCTACTTAAGTTTCTTTAAGAACTTAAACTTTTCTCACTCTACAGACTCTCAACAGCATCATAGTTTTCAAATACATTTTAATAACAAAAGGTCTATCAATTCTAAAATAAATGATATCAATTAAAATTCAATTTTATCTTGGTAATTATGACATAATGCTACATTAATTACAAATGTCCAAAGACAGCTTATAATAAATGAAATTAGAAGTCCAAATAGCATTTTTTATATAATAATCTCACTTTTGTAATACAAAAAATACTTGTGCCTTAGTCTCTTTTTGTGTGGATTAATACTTATTTTTTCAGGTGGATTATGAAGAAAGTATTATATGATCATAACAAAACATCAAGGGCTGTGTTAAGAACAGAAATCAATTTTAAAAATATTTGTAACTTATGCCATAAGGTTTTATTATGTGAACAAAATAAGTCAATATTACAAATTGTTTTCATATCTTTTCTTGAATTTGAAATGATATAATCAAGCAGAAACTGGTACAATAAAACTACTGATTCATTTAGTTCTGCGTAGGAAAATTTTTCAGCTCTAAATCACTGATTTTCTAAAAAAATTGCTAAGAAAATAAAAAGTTTAATAATATTAGTATTTGTTTATTTCATTCTACAACACACAATCCAAATTCAACTATAAGTACATACTAGTTGAAATTATAATATTTTTCAAAAACTTTTGTCTTCCAGAATAGATAATCATGATTTGTGTAAAAAATTTCCTTGGGGCTGGGATTGTGTCTCAGTGGCAGAGCACTGACCTAGCCTGTGTGAGGCACTGGGCTCGATTCTCGGCACCACATATAAATAAATAAAAAAATAAAAGTTCACTGAAAAATAAAAAAAAATATTTAAAAAAAATTTTCCTTAAGTGCACAAGTGTTATATAAATAGTACTAAATAAAACTATATTCCTTTTGTAATATATGATTCAGGTTACATTTCAATTTTAAAGAAAAATAACTTTTTCTTGTTTTACATTTTAAGATTATTCAATATTATAATCATCTTTTTATTGAGGCTTATGATAAAAAAGTAATAGAGGAAAGGAAACAGAATATTAATACAAAAAGTGTAACAGTTGAAAGGATGCTATACACTAGCAACTCAAGGCTATATGAAGAAATAAGGAACGCCATAAAAAAATGCAAAGCCAATTATAAAAGCTGCTATCATTCTAACATAATTCTGGTTAGGCTTTCTATAAAATTTAAGAGACTGACAAATTTTTAAAAATGAATATTAATCTAAAAGGTAGTATCATTCTAACTTTGGTGGGCATTGCTATTTTTTGTTTTATACGTAACTTAAGATACTAATACATTAAAAACAATTATTAGTTTCTGTTTGGGGGCAAACAATATATTGGGATGTATTTTTGTGACATAAATATTCAAAACTACATTGAGAGTTCCTCTCACTCCATTAGAATGGCAATCATCAAGAATATAAATAATAACAAATAATAATACAATAATAACAAATGTTGGGGAAGATTTGTTGGGGAAGGGTTCACTCATACATTGTTGGGGGAACTAAAAATTAGTACAGCCACTCTGGAAAGTAGTATGGAGACTTCTCAAAAGATTAGAAATGAAACCACTATATGACATAGGTATCCAACTCCTTAGTATTTATCCTAAAGAACTAAAATCAACATACAATAGTATTACAGTCACATCAAAGTTTGGAGCAGCACAATTCACAATAGCCAAGTTAAGGAACCAGTCCATTTGCAGATTACAGATGAATTGAAGAAAATATGGTACTTATGCATAATGAAATTTTATTAAACCATAATGAAGAAAGAATATGGTATTTGCTTGTAAATGGATGAAACTTGAGAACATATCTTAAGTGAAATAAGCCAGACTCAGCAAGTCAAGGGACAATAAAGTCCGATTCATTCTACTATTATTCCTACCTCCAATATGTGTTTATATGATTACATAACCAGTATCACTCTACACCATGTAGAAGAATGAGAGCAAATTTTAAAAAGTTTTTTTTAAAAAAGAGTCAAAAGACAATGTGTTCTCTCATGTGCTAATGCAAGAATGAAGAGCAAAATAAGAGAAAGGAAAGGTGGGGTGAAACCCATGAAAATATAAGTGAGATTAGAGGAAGCGGAAGAAGGAGCGCTGGAAAGAGAAGAACAGCATAATGAAATTGGCCAAATTATGCTACGTACATATATGAATATACCAGAGGGAATTCCACCTCCATGTGTATCTGTGGGGAGCCATCCTTATCTAGCAGAATCAGACTAGGTTGAGCTATGGAACACAGAGGCCTAACTTCTAGGAACTGGCTACCATGGAGGATGGTCCCAGATTGCCAGGAAGTATGTGGTGCTATGTGGGAGTGGTTCCCTGTCTGGTTAGGTGTTAGTTTCCCTGGGCGGATGGCTCCCCTAACTCCCCTCTATCCTGTTCATCACAGAAGAAGCCCCTCCTGGTTCAGGCCCCTTTACATGTGTGACCATAAAATAAAGGAGAGTTGGGCTACTCCATGTAGTTAGGGGCCAGATCTGCTATGGCCAGACCCATCATGACCCGTCTCATTTAGAGTATTGGCTCTTGTGTTTTTATTGATTAGATAAGTTTATGGGTAATTGATTGATGGACAGCTAACATGGTACTTTAGCAGTTAACCCTTTTCTCATCCACACGGGATTTGGCTGAGACACTTCCACATATATCTACAAAGTGCTAATTTTAAAAATATTTATATAAATTGAAGGAATGCCAGTAGAATACCAGAGGGGAGGAAAAGAGGAAGTATGAAGAAGAGCATGTGTGATTATGTCAAAACAAGCCCACTATTGTATGTAACTATAATTCACTAATGAAAAAACAGGCAAGAACACCTATTTTTAAAATTTTTATTGAACATTATACTGAAATATCTACATGGAGAAATTAGCTATAAAGAAGACATAGAAAGATATCCAAAACAAAAAAAGAACAAGCAAAATTATTTCTGTGTGCAGAAGATTTTATGTAGAAACCTTGAAGATTCTACAAAACAAACAGAAAACCTGTTAGAACTGGTAAATTACTTAAGCACAGTATGTAGAATACCTTGTAAACACAAAAAATCAGTTGCATATTTGTTCCTTAAACATGAATAGCCTTAAATTCAATTATGGAAATAATTCTGTCTATGATAACATTGAAAAGAATAAAAAGCTTAAGAATTATGAAAGGAGGTGGAAGTCTTGTACAATGAAAACTACAAAACATTGCTGCAATAAATTGCAGATGTCATAAGTAAATGGAAACATATCTTCTGTTAAGGGATTGGAAGACAATATTGTTAAGATGTCAATACTACCAAATTTTTATAAAGATGTAAAGCAATATTTTCAAAATCTTTTTTTAATTTTGCATTTTTTCTTTTTTTAATTATTTGTTCATTTTAGATATACACAAGAGTAGTGTATATTTTGGCATATTGTCTACACATGGAGTACAACTTATTCTAATTAAGATCCTGTTCTTGTGGTTGTACAGGATGTGGAGTTCCCCTGGTTATGTATTCTTATACAATGCTAGGAAAATTATGTCTGATTAATTCTATTGTCTTATCAAAATCTTAATTAGACTTTTTTCGAACAGTTGTAAAATGTTTGTGGTCACTTGGAACTCTCATATGAGTGACAACTCGAGGCATTATGAAATCACTGATGTTTAGTTCATTTACAAGGGAGAAAGAAAATCCATATTTTGTATTGAGTTCCAAATTACAGATAGACTCAATTAATATATGCATGGCATTTTTCCATATTGGATTTTAGAGTAAAAACTTAAAAGTATATTCTGGATTGAAAAATTAACATTAATGACTTATCTGTTAAATTTATGTTCTCATCTAAATTGAAAAATACTTTCCTGAGGAAGAGAAATAAGATACTCTATACAAATGTTCACAAGTGTAGGAAGCTGGTGAGGTTCATACAGTGGCAAATGAAGCTATAAATGCTAATTGGATCAAGAAGAGAAAATATAATTGGATGTCTGAGACTAATAAAATATGACAAATCATGAGAAATATGGCAGCACATAAAAAGAGGAGGAAGTCAAACAAGACTGCCTGATTCAAATAAAGTTTCTTTCATGTTCCTATTTGTAATGGACTATTTTTCAAACTTATTTACTATATTAAGTATGGGAGATGAAGTTTCAAGTTTGTTTGTGCTCTGTATGATGCAAATATTGGATTTTGTAGTACTAAAAGTGGAATAAAAATGTAAACAAGATTGGCTTATGTGATAGAAAATTAACTCAAAGCAGCAAAAATAAGGAATTGTGTTACTTGAAATAATCTGCATATTGATATGGATAAATACACTTGCTCTTTGGAAATACGAACATAATTAAATGCATTATATATTGCAATTGTTGTGATTTTAGTTTGAATGAATACAAGCTGAGATTTTACAACTTATTTATGAATCATTTTAAGGGAAATGGTAAACAATTATATAGTCGTTTGGAGTATATGCAATTAATTTCCATATAGGGAAAATAATATCTTATTTCTTATAGAATGACCACAAAAGTTTTATCACAATAGATTTTGAGGTTTTTTTTTCTTTTTTTTTTTTTTAGTATTGGGGATTGAAATCAGGGACACTCAACCACTGAGCCACATTCCCAGCCCCCATTTTTTTTTATTTATTGAGAGAGAGGGTCTCAATGAGTTGCTTAGCACCTCGCTGTTACTAAGGCTGACTTTGAACTCAAGATTTTCTTGCCTCAGACTCCAGAGCCTCTGGGATTACAAGTGTGCACCATGGTGCCCGGCTAGATTTTGAGGGTTTGGATGGCATAAGATTTTCAATATTTTTGTATTCTTTATCACTAATTAAGAATTTGGCATAATATAAAACTGAAAATATAATGTAGTATAAATGCCTAAATATAAAGAAATATCAGGGCATTTTCAATTTTTCTTCCTTAAAAATATGAATTATAATTAATAGAAGAGGGCAGGATTTGGTATAATTATAATGTGCTTCAAATATGAATTCTTTCTTCTGCTTTCTGAGATACTAGATGTTAAAAAATAAAATTATAAATGAGTATATATATTAGAATTTTGGTCCTTATTCTTCATGTTTTGAAACTTAATGTTTGAAAGTTTTATGATAGAAAAGAAGCCTCCTAATTAGTTTGAGGATTTGCCAGAGAAAACCAATGACCTCCTTCCCATCTGGAAATCCAGGGAAAAAACACTTTTCAGATGGTTATGCATCACTATGAGACTTACACTGTAGAAAATACAAAAGAAATAGGTATTCTTAGTTAGAAGTAAGCCCCAAGCTATTTCTTCCACAAACTTAATTTATTATTACTGATCACGGGCTAAGGAAAGCATTGATAACTAGTTGGTATATGTCAATAATCCTAGGTGGTAGCAAAGGTGAAACAAAATGTATGTAGATTGATTTTTCCCAGAACCATGAGACAAAGTAGTAAAAGCATACACCAGAAGATATGGGAGTGGTCAAAGCAACACGATACTGCTGGGCAGAGGACAACATACAAAGAGCAATTTGGATAGAGTCTCCTCTTAGAATCAGCAAAGACAGCAGATGGTGTAACATCAATTTTCCTCTGCTTACACATCCCTCAGAAGGAAGAAGTGATGAAATGGATAGCTGCCTTGCAAAGGAGATTAACACTGAATAGACTAAGTTTAAATCTGGAAATAACTTATAAAGTATGTAATGGAGAGAATGTTTCAAACCAAAAGATGGTGTCAACTTGAAACTGAAAGTTTAAACCTCTGCTCAACTTCCTTTAACCAATATGAATTGGGATTCTTAAGATCTAGTAGTGATCTGTGAAGATTAACAGGAAAAATGATACTTCTATGATTCCTAATAATGGGATAAATGCTTTAAATTCCTAACATGGGAATTAACACTAATTAAGTGTATGTTCTGTGCCAGGCATTACCTAAAGAATCTTCCATCCATTATTCATTTAAGCCTTAACAATTCTATAAAAGATAAACCATTACTATCACCATTTCATCCATAAACCTAACAAAGCAAATTAAATGTACTGCCATTATACAGGTAGTATTGCCTTGAAGTTTAAGTCACATGTCTATTAAGAACTGTGCTGTCTATATTTTATTGTAAAAAGAGAGAATTTTTGATATTTATATGAAAATAAATCATAGGTATATTTTATAAATATTTTATATTTTTTCAGTACCTATTCATGATGCTTATTCAGGTTTTACCTTGGCATGATTTTTTCCCATTATCATCCCAATAAATAAATATCCACAAAGAAATATGTAAAAATTCCATCTGATATGGGGTTAACAAATAAAATTTAGGATATGCAGTTAAATTTAAATTTAAGATAAATAAGAGTTTTTAACATAAGTATGTACCAAATATTGCATATGTCACACTGATAATAAGTATATAACAAATGTTCATCTGCAATCCAAGTTAATAGAACAACCTGTATTTTTATTTATTATATCTGAAAACCCTAATTGAGTTGAATCTTGAGCAAAAAGGCCTAAAGTTTAATTTAATAGAAGATAATAATACATAATATTTTGGGGCCATAATACATGCCAATCACTGGATTGAGTGACTTTACATATCTTGACTGGTTTCCTCACTATAATAGGCCTACAGATTGATTGTCATATTGCTCTCCAGTTTCCCCAGGGAAAAAATTATGTTTACAGAAGTCAAGAAAATTCCCTAGATCATGCTAGTAGTAAATGTCTACCAAATATATTGGTGGATGTGAAAGTGAACTTATTACTGTACTGGGAACCTTCATATCCAATATTAATAGCTAGACATTTGTTATGGTTTGGATATGCTATATCCCCCAAGGCTCCTGTGTGAGACAATGCAGAAATGTTCATGAGTAAAATGATTGGATTGTGAGTTTTAGCCAATTTAGTGGATTAATCCAATGATATAGATTAACTGGGTGATAACTGAGCAGATGGGATGTGACTGGAAGAGGTAGGTCACTGCAGCATGACTTTGGGGTTTATAGTTTGCTCCTGATGAGCGGAGCTCTCTCTCTGTTTCCTGGTTTCCATGTTCTGAGTTACTTTCCTTTGCTATACCCTTCTACCAAGATGTTCTGCTCCACACCAGGCCCAGAGTAATACAGCTGGCTGAAACCATGAGCCCACATAAATTTTTCTTCGTCAATGTTGTTATCAAGTCTTTTGGTCCCACTGATGGGAAAAACTGAATAAAACAGCATTTTGTCAGAGTTACAATGCCTCTCTTTCATATGTGACTTAAGCAGGTGTCAAAATAGGAGTGAAGAATTACTCTTCTAAACCACAGATTGACCAATAATAAATAATTAACTGATACATCTATCAGAAGAAAACACCTGGGTGCTGACTTGTTGATAATAGTTAGACCTTGCTCTTAAGAGCCAGTTCAGTGCACAGAGATAAATAATGGTGTTCACCTACTGAACACAGTTTCATAGATCATCCACATCAGATAGGGTCACTCTATGATTGTGATGAATCAAGACTTAAAAAACAGAACTCCATCATTTTTCTGCACAGAAACTAAAATAAAACCACTGTGCATCCCCCAAAGATGACCAAAAACTCCCTTCCCAGTAAAAATGAGTGACTATAGCTTCTTTACTGATTGTATATTTACCCAATTTCATTTTTTCTACTTCTTAACTAATTTCATAAAGAAACTAAATCATAAAATTAGTCCTGCTACCTAATGGCACCCAATCTGGAGCAAGGTCCACTGAAAACACACAGTTCAAAGCAAATCCTCTCTTCCTTGAATCCTCCAGAAAAATCACCTTTTCTGAGGTTGTTCTGCAGTGCACAGTCATATGCCTTCTCATCTGGTACGAGCTAATGAGCAAAACTTCATTCCACTTTAGATGTGCTACAGTTGTTTTTAGCTGAGTATGGTCAGTTCTTTTTTCATGTTAGATCCACTGATGAATATGTAGTAGAATTTCTGTTTCATTTGAATTTGCATTTTCCTTTTAACTTGTACAGTTAAGAATCTGTTCAAACATTTTTTTTTGACCATTTTGATATCTTTTGTAAACTACCCTTTCAAGCATTTTGTTCATTTTTCTATAGGAGAGATTATATTTTTTTTATTGATTTTTACATGATTTTTATTTGTTTATGTTGGATTCTTTCTCACAAATGTGTATTGCCAATTATGTCTTCAATATTGTCACTTATTTTTACCTTCTTAACATTGTCTATTTATGAATAGAATTTCTAAAATCAAGTACACATATTATCATTTCCACTTACGGTTAGCTATTCTGTGTTAAGTTCATGAAGATATTCTACCGTTTGGACTTTAAAATAAGTGTTTTTCTTTCACACTGATCGAAATCTATCTTCATTTGTGCATTATAAAAGCATCAATATTTATTTTCCAGAAACCTGAGAAGCAATTCTCCAAATTGGTTGTGGCATACATTCCACATAGATGGCATATCAACACCACATATCATGTATCATCATGGTTCTGCTGGGTCCATGGTCCTAATGGCAAAGCATCTTGTTCTGCTTCTACTGAAGAGAACTCTTGTTCTATTCTACATTATGAAATAACAAAATTTTTAGTCACTTGTTAAGTAAACAATTTTTACTAGTTGAATAAATCAGTTTCTTGAGGTTAGAAGGAGTTTGACATCAGAAAAGATATCCTAGATTATTCAAGTTCAGGTAGCCATTTCTTCCTGAGCCAACCTAAAACTAGCATATTGTAACAAATGCAGGGAGAAAGCCCAAAGGTATGCAGAATATTTGTATAATCAAGTACTCTATTGTCTATATTACATTCAAAAGCACAAAAGTAAACACAGCCCTGCAACAAGACACTAACAAGGCAGTACCAAGAAGAAATGATAGATACAAAACTCTCTGCATATTTATATATTCTATAAATGACTTGTCTATAAATCCTTCTAGAATATAATTTGCTTTGGATATACTACCTTCAACAGGATTGATAAGGGACTTCCTTCTATGACTTTCTAGTGCAAATGTTCATAATAAGAACCATGTTGGAGGGCTTCCTCCATATTAGATAGATAGATAGATGATAGATAGATAGATAGATAGATAGATGATAGACCCAAAAATATACTTGAGGATTGGAAGATAAACACAGAACAGAGTACCTGGGGACAAATTAGGTATCTTATGAGATCAAAATATCAAAATCATGTTTTATTTATTATTCAGGTAATAGTAAATCCAGAGGATTATTTTAGCATTACATGTAACTTGATTTCAATGTTAACTCAGACATTGCATCTGAAAAGAATCAACAAATTATAAAGGTTCTCATTTCTCTGGTATGCTGTCACACTGACAAAGACAAACACCCATTTTGGAGATGATCCAGAGGTATATACCATGGCATTGGTACATCCTTCCTCAACAGGATCCACTTTAATCAGTAGGAGTTGTCTTAAGCTGGGAAACTTGTCAAAGAGGGTTTATTCACCTTGGTGGCTTGGAAAAGGTCTCTGCTCTCCAGTTCTGATCTTCCATCTTCTCTTACAGCACCAAGATAGCTTTTAGACACATCACGACAAAGCTTGCTGATGCCACTCTATGGCCAACATTGTCAAAATTTTTTTTCTTTGTTACCTGCCATCATATTTCAGAATCCCATCACCATATTCAATATTAGGGAATTGATCTGATTTCCAAACAATACCCATGTTACTTGAAACTTACAGTAGGACATTATCTGATGTGTATTTTGTCTCATATTAAAATAATTATCCTAGCTTTCTTTTCATTCAAGTTGGCAGAGTTTATCTTTTGCCATTTGTTTACTTTTACCTCAGTGAGTTATTGTATTTAAAGTGACTTCTTTTTTTGAAACAGCAGATTTTTAGGTCTCTTTACTTCTATGCAATCTGTTTTTAGAATATTTAGATATGGTTGGATTTAACTATAGTGTCTTGCTTGTTGTTCCTCTTTGATCAAATTACAAGATAGCTTTTTACAATAATCCAGTGTTTAAAAAACTGAACAATAACCTTTGAAATATCTATGTTCCAGAACAAGCTCTGTGTACTAGTACTTTATTGCAGTTATTATTAAGCATATATAAGGTAGTATTCCATGATGCATTGTCAATGTTTATATTTGGAAATACTTTTGAGAAAAAAAGCATTCTTCATCAAATCAATATCTCTAGTTTAGTTTCTTTTATTCCATGATATTTATTATTCTATGTAATTATTTAGCTAAAATATGCTAAATTGAATGAACAACAAAAAATATTAAAATTTAGTAGCCAATAGTGCATGACATCTTTTATATTAAAGTGAAAATCTTTTTATAACTATTAAATGGTTGTATTAAACTTTGTAAGCATAATTAATTCATTGAGTACAGGCCATGCATTCTACTTTTTCATCATTTAAGGTGGGAATGCTAAAGATAGGCACTCTATCACCAATCCCAACATCCATCAAGTCTGTAAGGAGTTATGAACTAACGTTTATGAATAAACCTTTGTGGTAGATAAAGCTTTATATAATGCAAAGCATAAGCCTTCAACATGACACCTACATGCATATTGTAGAAAAAATGGTGGTGAATTTGAAGAATCAGAAAAGGCAAAGTCACAGAAGTGTGGTTATAATGTTTCTTTGGAAGAGTATATATGATCACTTTTTCATAATATTTAGCTATAAGGAGAAACCACTGTATGAACTAGGACAAAGTTCAGGGAGGGTGTGTGTGCTCATATGTGTATGAGATTGTGTTGTTGATGTTTTCATTATCACTCTTATTCTTATGGAGTCCTTCAAACATCTGAAAAATTTTCTTGGTTCATTTGCTACCATTTTGCCTGAAATTTGTGTTATTTACAAGGGGTGGGTATAATTCAGAAAAATATGTTTCCTCATTCTTTGATAGATAATGAGGTATTAAAATTTTGGCATAATGCAATACCTTAATATGGTTGAAATAAATAATTCAATTTTACTGGAGTCAACTCATACTACTAATTTATGTGTTGCAAATAGATTCAAATTTAACTCCATTCAATTTCTCAGTTTTACACACTCCCAAATATTTTGATGAGTAACATTTTTTTCTACTGGCTTATTTTACCTTTGAAACATGTTTCCAATTGTTAATCATACTTACAAAAACATATAATTTTTACTGAGCCCATTCACCAGTGAATTAAGATTAATGGCAAAGGAGCATGATTATAGCAAGTCCTCTTTCAAGAAACATTTCAGTTAACATAGTAACTCCTGGCACACATCTACATTTAGCATAAATTTTAGAGCTTGTTGTAAGTCTAAAACCTATTTTCATTTTGTCAGGAAATAGTAATCACAGTCATCACCATGTAATCATTTAAATTTTTGCCATTCCCTTATTCCCCATGTCAAACTCAAAACTAGATGTCAAACTTAACTGCAAACCTCTGCTTTGACATATTTGTTTGTTTAAAAATCAATTTGATATTCTCAATTATTCTCATATCTTTTTAACTATTGCAACTGACTCACACGTTTTATAACTGCATTTCCAAAGTCACAATGCATAAATTGATGATGAAAAATATGTTGATTTATAAGAAAATTAATTTTCTATATGTAGATGTCAAGTTATTTTTAGTTTCAATTTTACCAAATATACAACATTGTTAATTTATGGATAATAATATTAATTTTAATAATCATAGATATAGAAAATATATTTGCTAATTGCTTTATATTTAAATATAATTCTATTTATTTATTTATTTATTATTTAAAAAAATTTTAGTTGCCAATGAACCTTTATTTCATTAATTAATTAATTTATATGTGGTGTCAAGGATTGAACCCAGGGCCACACATATTCCAGGCAAGTGCTCTATCACTGAGTCACAACCCATCCCACCAATTCTATTTACGACCAAGAATATGGGAATGTGAGATTTCTAGGCAAGTTTTATGCTTTAGCCGCTAACAAAACACATAAAAGTTGCTTATTGCAGTTATTACAGTGAAAACAAAGATAGAAATAACTCTTATTGAACATTCACTATATCTTAGCCTCTTTTAAAATATTTTAAAAAGTTAGTTCATGTTTACTTACAAACCTTGTAATGTGGATAGTATTAAATTTCCATTTTGGATGTAGAAAAATTAGAGGATAAAGGTTAAGAAGTATCTTGCCCCAAATCACACAATCAGTAGCAGAGTTGGAAGATGAAGCTTGGCAGCCTGGAAAGGAATATGGCTTAGCAAGCACTAAGTCATTAAGATAGCATCCAAGATGCTCCCAGTGAGGCTTCCCTGCTGGTACTTACACTTTTGTGCAATTGTCTTCTTTATTGCATCAGTGCTGGCTGTCCTTGTGACCACCGAAATATGACACTGTGTCATTTTAGCATTGCAGCTTTCAGTTTGGTTGCTCAGATCTCCTCCTCTGGTGATTGCTGTCCATCGAGATGTTTCGGCACTCAGGAAGCCCAATAATGAGGCTCATACATCTAAGACTTAGATCCTCGGAAAATTGCCATAAGCAACTTGACAGGCTAAAGTTACTTTTGTTTGCAAGTTAATTTTCCAGATGAATGCCACCTCTAAGAAGGCAGCACCCCATAAAGATAAAGTGGTATACATACACCGTGGAACACTGATTAGCCTTAAAAAGGGACATCCTGTCATTCGCAAAGACAGAAATGAACCTAAAGGACATTATGCTAAGAGAAGTAATTCAGGTACGGAAGCATAACTACCATGTGATCTCACTTATAAGTGCAAACTAAGAAATTTGAACTCTTTAAAGCCAGAGTGGAATAGGGTGGGGCTATCAGTCTGGGAGAGGAAGGTTAAGGAGATGTTGCTTTAAAGGATACAAAATTTTTGATACACAGAAAGAAGAAGTAAAAGAAATCTATTGTAGAAGGTAATAACTATAATTAGTAGCAATACACCGTGTTATTGTTATTAATATTTAGTACTGGGGTTTGAAATTATGGGCGCTTTATCAGAGTTATATCCACAGCTCTTTCTGTTATTTATTTTGAGACAGGGCCTCACTAAGTTGTTGAGGCTGTTGTCAAATTTGGGATCGTCCTGCTTCAGTCTCCTGAGTTGCCGGAATGACAGACATGATCACCACACCTGATTGTATTGTATTTTTGAAGTCTCTAAGACTAAATTGTGAGTTTTTTCCTTGCAAAATATGATAGATATCTGAGGTGAAACATATTAATTATTTTGATTTAGCCATTTCACAATGTTCACATATTTCAAAGAATCATGAGATGCCTGACATATACATATGAGAAAAAAATAACAAACAAAATAAATTAATACAAAAAAATGCCATGTCTTTTCATGGAGACCTCTAAGCAGAATTTCCAAATCAACCGAATGCCTTAACCATAGAAATCGTATGACAATAAATAATCCTTAATGCTTTAAGTCATTATGTTTTAATATTTGTTATGCAACAATGGATATCTAATATTTTATGTTTTCTTCTTTCTTCCAAAAACATTGTTAAATTAAACAAAACCTGTAACAAGTATGTTTTTAATCACATGACAGAGATGAAGTGCTTGGAAACAGGCTTTCTTAGAAATTTATTCTCTTCTAATGACACATCTCACCACAGTTGGCAATGTACTCTTCTCTCTAAATTCACTAGAACTCAGTGAGTTTCTATTTGAAAAACTCTCAGTTCTAACCAATTTATCTAACTTGTATTAAGTTGTAAAATATAACAAGGATGATGCCTGCCTTGGGTGAACAATATTGCATTAGCTCCATGGAAGTCATACAAAAGATAATGGCTACCTACAAATAGCAATTGTTTTTGAAATGTAATTGGAAATTCAAGTGTTGTGTAGAAAATCCAAAACGTATAAAAGAAAGAAAATACCAAAGAATTGAATCTTAAATCTTATGCATATCTTTCTTTTAGTCAGTAGTAAAACAAAATGATTTTACCATATTTTGGCTATTTTTGCCAAAATTTATTTATTTACCTACACACTCCTACATTCTTTTTTCATTTTTTTACTGTTATCAAATATTGATTAAAAATATTCTAGGAATGTTTATGCAGAAAAAATATAAGAAATGTATTAGAATGCTATTGCAAAAAGACAGTTTCTTTTTTTTTAAGTAATCAGACTGTTCCACTTAATCAAAGCATGCTTAATTAGGGAGTCCTCTTAATTGGGACTTTCCCATCTTATCAAATTGAGCCTAATAACACTCAACTGTAAAGACAGGTGCTTAATTGGGATAGTAATTCTAGATAATTGGGGTGCCTGCGGGTGATCAAGAGTAGCTTACATCAAATTGATTTCAAGATATTATGTCTTTGTAGGTATCTCCTGCTGTGTTTGTTTATTTGCTCCTTAAGAATGACCTCTCTGCTGTTAAAATAACAAATGCCCATTTGGTTGCTGCAATTTTCAGTTCCAACCTCCGTTTTTAATCATATTATAATTCTTCAATTTTATTTTAAGTATAAAATAACTGCATATTTTTGATAAAATGAATTTATTAGTTAGCATTTTTCAGTTACATATCAGAACAAATAATTAGCTCATAAGAATCTGTGAAATCAAATATCAGAGATTAAATATGTACTGCGGCACTAAAATATGAGATAATAATTAATACTTATGAATACTTAAAATATGTAAATAAATTGCTCAACTTGAATTTTTTCTTTTCTTTCTTCATTTTCAAAATTCAGAAGTAGAGGTATATTTCCAATGGAACTGGAAGCATTGTAATGAACAACAATATCAAATGCTTGCAAGGATCTAAAGCAACAGGAACCCTCATTGTTGGTGGAAATGTAAAAAGAAATGAGTCACTTTTGAGACAATATTTTAGATCCTTAGAATATTGAACATAGTTTTACCATAAGAGTCACCTATCATTCTCCTGGGTAATACCCCAGTTGTGTAGAAAACGTATGCGCGTGCGCGCACACATGTACACAGCAGCTTATTCATAATGATGAAAAAATGGAAGCAGCTCATACATCTTTGGTATAAGCAAACTATCTTAAATTCTACAATCAAATACTATGGTTTAACAAAAACTATGGAAAGGATTTGGATATACCTTAAATACATATTATTAAGTGAAAAAAAAAATCTGCAAAGGGAGCATACCATGTACCATGTGATTCTACCAAATGATATTGTGGAAAAAGTAAAAGGATCATTTCAGCTTCAACCCCTTTCCATGAGAGCCCAGGAATTCTCTCTTCCATGCAGAGAACAGCTGGGAGATTCACTTGTAGAAGCCACCTGGACAGTCCTGCTGTCCTCAAAACTAACTTAAATCCTGAATGGGTCCTGTTTTGCCACCGATCCCTCTCTGGTCCAGCCCAGGAAAAATCATGCCCACACACTGACAAGAAAGGCTAGCTTATATGAGTGACTTGTACGCATTTGCTAGCTTCTTTTCTACAGCTGATACTGAAGGGGCCCTTTCAGAACCAATGCCTCTGCCACAGCCCCAGAATTACCCCACCCAGCCAGGGGACTCCTGGAAGATACACATAGGCAGGCTTTCCATCTTCCATGAAACAAGTTCCTTAAGGAGCTCTGAATCTGAGCTCCAACCCCTCTCAACTATGACCTGTGAGCAGAACTGCTAGTGTGGGACACTGCTGGGTGTTCAGGTATGTCAGTGCCACTGTGTCATAATTACAGGTATTGGTACTGTAGCAGATTCTGAATTAGCCATGTAGCTTGATTTCAGTATTTTCTCTCAGGTCTAAACCCACTTCTGCTCAGCAGGCATCCTGCTGGGGGACACACTCATCAGAGTCCACACACCAGGCTTGCCAAAGTCAGTCTCTCAGGAGATCACCAAATGGCCCTGAATGTTGCCCCTGGACCTACCGTCTATGGGTTGAGACAGGTTTTGCCTTCCTGGGAATCTGGAGCAAGGCATATCTAAAACTGACCCTGAAAACTGACTCCCTGTTTTCAGTTCCAATGTGGATATTGAAATAGTCCTATATATTGACCCCAGCCATGTTCAACTTTTGAGAGTATGCCTACTTTACCAGAACCCACTGGATGATTCACCTATCAATCATCCAAGGACAAAATTTCTTGATTTTGACAGGGGACCTGAAACAGGACTTTCTCAATTACAGCACAACTCAGAAACAGACAAGGGCAGTGTGTCCAGTGCAGGGCTGAACATAATGATCCAACAGGAACCTTCCCAGAGACCTGGAAGAAGTCACACACATTAGCACACCCGGAAACATGCATACTTGTCTATAAATCCTGAAGCAAATTCTCATCTTAGTGATAGCCACCCCCAGTCAGACCAAGGTCCTGACACTCTCAAGTTCCCTCAGGGGCCTAATAGAAAGTATGCCCAGTTTATAACCTTGGAAGAGGGAACAAACTTGTCTTCACTGCAAACAAAGTATCAGCAAAATAAACTAAATTCTAATTCTATTCAACAGTGGCTTCAGAGACAATCCTATCAGTCCAGAGATCTATCAGGAAATGACTCAATTGCCAAAACCAATCTCTTAAGCGTAAAGGAAGGAGAATTTTTAGCTCAGATGCACAGCCAGCAATGCAAAGATACTCAGACAATATAGAATCTGATGACCATGACACCCATGAAGTCACACAAAAATCTAATAACCAACTCCACAGAAATGGGGATATACAAATCCCTTGAAAAAGGACACTAAATAATAATCATAAGGAATCTCAAAGAGATGCAAGAAAAAGGCAGTTAGGTAAAATTTGGGAAAGAATTCATAAAATTAAAATATTTTTTTATTGTAAACAAATGGGATACATGTTGTTTCTGTTAGTACATGGCGTAAAGGCATACCATTTGTGTAATCATAAATTTACATAGGGTAATGTTTGATTCATTCTGTTATTTTTTCCCTTCCCCCCATCCCTCCCATCCCTCTTTTCCCTCTATATAGTCCTTCCTTCCTCCATTCTTGCCCCCCCTCCCTAACCCTAACTCTAACCCTAACACTAAGCCCTCCCACCCCCCATTATGTGTCATCATCCACTTATTAGCTATATCATTGGTCCTTTGGTTTCTTGAGATTGACTTATCTCACTTATTTTAATAAATAAAAATTATAAAATTGAACCAAGGAGAAATCCTATGGTTAAGAATAAACAATGATGGAACTAAAAAAATCCATCAGAGTTTCAATAGCAGATTCAAATATGAAGAAATATAGTTTACTCATATACAATTAATTTGAAATTAGCAAATTAGAAGAAGAAAGAGAAAAGACAGTTCAAAATATAGTGAAGAAGGCATAGGGTTCTATGGGACACCATCAAATGTATGAATATAAAGATTAAAGGACTATTCAATAACAAGGATGGAGACAAAATGGTACAAAGTTTACTTAAAGGAATAGTGACTGAAAACTTACTGAATCCTGAGAGAGAGATGGTCATAAAGATTCAGGAAGCTCAAGGGAACCAAGACAAAATATTAAAAAAATAGTGAATTGAGATTCATTATAATCAAATTGGTATACCTCAAATACAAAGAAGGAACACTGAAGGCAGCAGCAGAGAAGAAAACTCCTTTCATATAAAGGATCTCCCACACATTCAAAAAAATTCTCAAGAGAAACTCGAAGACAGGATGCAGTGGGATGACATACTCAAAGTGCGAAGAGGAAAATATCATCATCCAAAATTCTTATAGCCTGCAATATTTCCTTCAGAAACGAAGGCAAGATGTTCTAAGACAAACGAAAGGCAAGGAAGTTCATCACTCCTGACCTGTCTTACAAGAACTACTCAAAGGAGTTATTTGAAATGGAACACGAATTATCAAAATCACAAATCATCAGAAAAGTACAAATAAAAAATAGAACATCACCTCGCACCTGTTAGAATGACTATTATCAAAAAGATAATTGATAATAAGTGCTGGTGAGGGTGTAGGAATGTTTCCCCAAATTTAAAAATATAGAACTACTATATGACCCAGCAATCTCACTTTTAGGCATATATTGAAACACAATGTTATTAGTGTGCTTAAGAGAAGCTGTGCTTCCATTTCAATATCCATTATTCAAAATAGTGCTGGGAAACCTGAACACACATATGTAGAAAAATGAAACTAGACCCTATCTTTCAACATGAGTGTCAACTCAAAGACCTAGAATTATACCAGAAAATTTGCAACCATTAGAAGAGAATATAGGTTCAACACTCCAACATATTGGCAAATGAACTGACATCCTCAACAAGACTACTAAAACTCAAGAAATGAACAAAGAATCAATACATGAGATACCATCAAATTTAAAAGATTCTACACAGCAAAGAAAACAATGTAGAGTATGAAGAGAAAATCTAAAGAATGGTAGAAAAACTTTGTCAGCCACTTTGACATATCCAGAATATATAAAGAAATCAAAAAGCTTAACACTAAAATACTGAAAACCTAATCAATAAATGGGTAAAAGAATGAAACATTTCTGTACTAGACATTTTATAAGACAAGAAATAAATGACCAACAAATATATGGAAACATACTTAACATTCTTAACAAATAAGAAAATGCAAATCAAAACTACATTGAGATTTAATACCATTCCAGTTACCATGGCAATCATCAAGAAGCAAAATAATAATAAATGCTGGCAAGGATGTGGGGGGAAAGGTACACTCATACATTGTTAGTTGGAATGCAAATAGTACAACCACTTTGGAAAGCAGTGTTGATTTCTCAAAAGACTAGGAATGGAACCACATACCACCCAGTTCTCCCACTCCTTAGTATTTATCCAAAAGAACTAAAATCACCTCCTATAGTGATACAGGCACATTAATGTTTATAGCAGCACAATGCATATAGCCAAGTATGGAACCCACCCCGATGCCAGTCAACACATGAATGGATAAAGAAAATGTGGTATTTATACACACTGAAGTTTTACTCAGTCGTTAAGAATGAAGTTATGACATTTTCTAGTAAATGGATGGAACATCATACTAAGAAGAATAAATCAGACTCAGAAAATCAAGGGTCAAATGTGTTTCCCTCAAATGTGCAAGCTAAAGGAAAATCAGTTTTTTAAAAAAGGGTGAGGGCAACTCATGAAAAAGAAGATAAATTAGTGGAGTAGGGGAAGGAGATTCTTGGGAGGGAAGAGGGACAGAAAAATAGACAAACTGGGGAGTGAAATTGACCAAATTATGCTAGGTGGATATATGAATATATCACAGTGAATTCTGCATTTATGTGTATCTATGAAGAATCAAGTAAGAAAATAGTATACGAATAGAGAGAAAAAAAAGTGTAGGGGAAGGGAAACTGGGGAGAGAGGAAAGAGAAGATGAAACACTGGAGAGTGAAGTAAAGCAATTTATATCGCATGAGTATATGGTTATGTCAAAAATGAGCTCTGCTATGTTTTTTAACTATAATGCAGTAATAAAACACTTTTAAAAGAATAACATAAAAAATGAAACAATATAAAATGATCCTAAGAGTCCATAAATGAACTAAGGTTGGAGAAAATGTTTTGTATACACCTACTGAAATAGAACTTGTGGTAAAAAGAAGGTATCCTGTCAGTTTTAACAATGTGGATGAATCTGGAGGACATTGTAGTGAGATGAGCCAGGAACACAAAGACAAATGGCAGAGGATCTCACTTATTTGTGGGATTTAGAAATTCTGAATTCCTAGAAGTACAAACTAGAATGGTGGTTACCAGGGGCTGGGATCTCAGGTGGGTGAGAAAGAGGGAGATGTTGGTAAAAACATGCAAAGTTGGATAGAAAATAAGAACTTTAGTGAACTTTTGCCCATCATGATGTCCATAATAGATAATAATGCATTGTATATTTCAAAATTTCTAAACAAATTTTATTTTCTTCATAAAAGATAAATAAGGACTGATGTGTTAATTAGCCTGATTTATTTCACATTATAAATATATGTGCAAAAATCACATTGTACTTCATAAATATATGCAATTATTTTCAATTAAAAATGTTTGCAATGTCTTTGATTATCAGTTTTGGGGAAAATGAAGAATGAATAGTTGGAGCATAGGAATTTTTGTTTTGGCATCAATTCTATACCAAACACTAATGGTGCATTGACAGTCTACATTCACCAAAATTCAAAAAATCACATCACAAAAATTGTGAATCTTAATATAAATGGTGGAATTTATTTACTACTGATGTGTCAGTGCAGGCTTATATATTATAACTCTATCACACTCATGGAGGGTATTAATAATAGAGAAAACTGGTGGTTATGTGGACAGCTGGGGGTTATGTGGGAACTTTGTATTATTTGCTCAAAATTTTTCTGTAAACCTAAAGGTTTACAATATATACAGAATGGATATGAGCACTTTGAGCACAGTATGGAGGGAGAGGAAAGAGAGCGATAGAGCCAGAGAAAGAGATCAGTTATTTCCAGGCTGCAGTTATGGTAGCCATCCTACCATGCATCAGGCCTGTGAATGATGAAGGCATCTTGAACATCAGGTTCAATTCTGCCTTCAGAAAACTTTGGCTCCAACTGATATTTGACTGCCAATGTATGAAACATTCCACCTGAAAAATGTTTGACTGTGAACATGCAGCCACTGCATCCTGAGGCAAGTTGTTACATGGCTCTCGACATGGAGAGCAGTCTGTGAAGCTATGACCACAGATAGAAAACTCTCAGATTGCAATCTGTTAGGAATTTTTTTATGATTTTCTTTTGTAATGATGGAAAACCATAAAGAAAAAATACTAAGATAAACCTCACATGCTAGATTTGCAAAAGGAAAAGTGTGGAGAAAAGTACTTCAAAATAAAATTTTAACACAGCAAATATAGAAAAGTTATTTGATGAAAAAAAGCTCATTTTATTACTCAAGGTAATAGGTAATTTAACCAAAACGTGGATCGATTATTTGAAGTGCATAATACTTGGGAATTGAAAATAACACTAGGAAATTTCAAACCTTTGCAACACAAATACACTTTTCAGGTTATTTCTCAAAAGACATTGCATGTTTGCTCATACATTTGAGTAAAATGCACATTTTCAATTAATATCATGAATGTGTCATTGATAACATTTATAGTATTCAATTTGAAAAGAGTTGGAAGGGCTGGGGTTGTGGCTCAGTGGTACAGCACCTGCCTTGTATGTGTGAGGCACGATGTTTGATCCTCATCGCCACATTAAAAAAATAAAGTTAAAAAAAGAGAGTTGGAAATCACTAAATATTTTATTTATAAAGAATAATCTAATAATAAATCAAATATGCAGACATTTGAAATGAAATTTTGAGGAACTTTTCACATATTCTTGATATATTAATAAATAATTTAAAATATGGAAAGCTGAATATTTAATAGATATTAAGTTTCTATAATTTTTAACAAAATCATAATATATCTTAAATCACTATGAAACCTTAGAGGGAGCATGTTGTTTATATATTAAATATTTTATAATATGGAATTTAAAAATCATCTTAGTTGTATATTGACAGATTTCAGGATATTTTAAGTATTTGAATTCTTAAAAATATATTTAGGATTTTGACATGCATATTCATATATCATTTTAATAATCTACTTAATTTAGGAATTATTGACTCATTTCCATGACTAAATCAATCTTATTATATTGGGTCATGTGACTAGCAGCATGTCAAATTTTTTCTCACATTTTCATCAAATAAAAGACTAACAACTGCTAAGGATGAATTAATAATGAAGGAGTTTCACAAACATATGCAAAATCTATTTAAATACGTTGTTGCATATTGACTTGAAAAATACTTGACACTTGAATTTTTCTGTTGATGGTAATTTAGTTACATCAACACAAAAATTTATACCTATAACAGTGGCAATTCTAACAAAATAATTACATCTTAACCAATGGAAGAAAGGCTGCTGTCTCATTTCTTTATTCAAATAAACATCTTATTATAAAGTTTTTATAGCAACTGAATTTAATAATTACAAAATATCACAATTGATTAATATATGAATTACTGATTTGAAACAATATTCCTTTTTTTTTTCTTCGCGGTGCTGGGGATTGAACCCAGGGCCTTGTGCTTAGGAGGTAAGCACTCTACCAAATGAGCTATCTCCCCAGCCCTGAAATAATATTCTTGATTGTTATTTCCATAAAATTTCTACATCATGAAAAAGAATATCTTGATGTATAGAAGGCTAATGGTTAACAGAGAACTTCTTTAAAATCTACTTAGCATAGAATTTATTAATATTTAACCCTTACAATAAACTAATTGTAGGAAAGTCACCCACCAGCATTTCCCAACTCTTTTTTGCTCATAGCTTCCTAAGATAACACATTTAAGTGTTGAATTTTTCCTTCTGTAATTGAGTTCTGACTAACTAACTGCCCAATCATCCCTAGTATTGTGGGAGTCAGGGAATGTAGTTGGTCCAAACTACACAGAAAAACAAAACTGTTCACAAAGACTCTGAACATACATCTTTTAGCTTTGCCAAACCGCCATTTACACGAGAATGTACATAAGCAGAAGGCCAGAGAGACAAAGTGAATTTTGCTATTCTCAGTTCATTCAAATTATTTTCAATGTTATTGATGCTTCTATTTCATATTTAGCATCTAAGAATCTAGATATATACTTGTTATTTTTCATCATTCCAGGAACAAGATTGAAAATTACAAAAAATAAATCCTGCACTTCAGCACTTTATTTTTTAAAGGTCACTGTGTTCCTTGCTTTCCAGTCTACAAAACCATTTAGACATTGCTTCTTGACATTATGCAAAACATAAACTTTTGATACTTAAAAGACTACTCAAACTGGCCACCCCAAAAGTAAACAAATTAGACTAGACAAAACTAACCAGATTCTGAGGTAGTAACATAACAATATTGGTTATAAAAGTGCTATTTATCAAATTCGCAATATATATTTTAGTCTACACTGTATGTTGTGAACTTTCCTAAATAATCTTCATAGTTATTACTTGATAAAGAAAATATATTCATCCATAAAGAAGAATAAAATCATGTATTCACAGGTAAATGGATGGAGTTGGAGACTATCATGCTAAGTGAAATAGGCCAATCCCCAAAATCCAAAGGTCAAATGATTTCTCTGATAAGTGGATGATGATACATAACAGGGGGAAGGGAGTAAGGCAAGAATGGAGGAAGTATGGATTGTGCACAGGAAAATGACGGATGGGGGAGGGGGCGTGGGGAAGGAAAGATAACAGAATGTGACAAACATCATTACCCTGTGTATATGTATGATTACACCAATGGTGTGACTCTGCTTCATGTGCAACCAGAGAAATGAAAGTTGTATCCCATTTGTGTACAATAAATTAAAAAATAATAAAAGAATATATATAGAATGAAAAATTCTAACTTTTCATACAAGATCCAATTCTAATTTTCGACAATTTAAATAATTGTTAGTTAATTTTGTGTTATAGATATTTATGTATCTTTTAACAAAATTAGAAACAATGGTTAAAATAATTTTGGCAATACATATTGCAACTTATTAATCACTTTCATTTTGTTAAGGGCTGAAGCACATAAGGCATTGACTGCAGCAAAAATCTGAAACATAAATTTGTTCTAGAAGATAGTTGGAAAATATACTCATTCAATTAACAAAACACATTGAGCAGAGTTAATGATATGCTTTTGTAAATTTAATGTTGGTGGAGACAAGGATTGCCTTTAAAACTCTTGAATTGCTTTAGCAGGCATAATATAAATAAATATGTATGTGCAAACAATACTAGGCAAAAATAATTCTACTCAAATAAGTGGCATTATACTACTGAATAGTAGAGGAACCAGTGATCATATTTTTTACTTGGGAGCAGGGATGGCTTAATAAACTTGACTTTATTCTAAATGAAGAAGGCGATCTTCAATTCCAATTTGTGCAAGAAAACTTTCTGAAAAATTCTTTTATCATATTTTATATGATAGCACAATTTACTTATTTTAATAGCTATTATATGCATAATTCCAAATATATTTATTGAGACCATACTCTGGGCCTGCCATAGGTTCTTTATGATTAAGCGAAGCTTGAAGTTTTAAGACCTGGCCTTTAAATACCTATATTTAAATAGCAGGTTGATATTTCCGGGCAGATATTCTTTGATATTAATTTCTTTCCTTCACAAGTCAAATCAACGTTCTTCCATACGACCTAACCATGTCAATTATGTGTTCATTACTGATTCTTTCCTAATATTCTTACACACAAACATGAATATATGCACATTTTTAAGGACAGCCTTTTCACAATTTGCTGTGTATTTCACTAATGAGAGTAAAAATAACCGGTTGCTCTTTAACAAAACATGATATTTTTATATCATATCATTTTTATAGCAAGTCTCACAGTAATTATTACTGTATTAAGTTAGTAAAAATGCCAAGACAAAGGATGACAAATGTGGTGGCTGAAGAACACAAACATTTATTCTCTCATTGTTTTGGAGCCTGAAAACCAAAAATCAAGTCAGCAGGTTCATGCTGTCCATGAAGGCTCTAGGGGGCAATTTCTTTCTTCTTCTGGGCTTCTGGCAATAGTCAGAAGTACTTGGCATTGCTTGGCTTGCAGCTACATCATTTCAAAATCCACCTCCTTCTTCAGATGACCTTCTTTTTGTGCCTCTCGGTCTCCAAATCTCCAACTCCTTCTAAGCCCATCACTGATTGGATTTAAGCCTTATTCTAATCATGCATGAACTCAATTAACAACTGCATTTGCAAAAGTCATCTTTGCAAATAAGGTCATACTTAACGGTTACCAGGCATTAGGATTTCAACAAATATTGTTGGAGAACACAATGCAACCCACTACCATTGCCGAAAGTGATGTGAATACTTGTGAAAAACAATAATCCTAAGTAATTTAAAATGACAGAGACAAAAATATCACAAATTTTATATATCATGGTGATTTCTTATATATAAATGATTTAATAATTAATATTGAATAGACAAGAGATGATATCCAAATTGCTACCCCAATTATTCCTTAAAAAAAATCAAAGAGAAGAAAGTACTTCTAGATACTTCAAAGTTAATTATGTTCTATATATGAGACTGATACTTTAAAACCACCATAGGAATTTAGTAATTATAAAATTGTAATTTTATCATTGCTGAAAAAAAGTGATGAAGGAATGATATGGTATATTTTTGGTGCTGCAATATATATCACATTAAAATTGTTACCAAGAAACTAAATGGAAAATTAAATAAGTTAGTGAATAAAATCATGATTTTTTATGGAGAGATTTTATTGTGAAAACAAACAAAAAACCAGACCATCTTTTCCCTGAGCATTTTGTTGCAAATTGAGCTGTTTACAAAATGAAATGAATAAAAAGCATGATTTAACCTTACCTATGTTTCCATCATAAAATTCTTTTTTCCCACGAAAGTTTGAAAATTATTATAAAGAAAAATTATAGATAAGTGGGATAGTTTCATAGTCAACTTTCAATCCCATTAAGAGAAAAAAATGAAACTGCTTTCTGACATCAGCAAGATCAACAATGGTATGAAAGGAAGGCTTCAAAACAAAGATTCTCATTATGAATGTATTAAACATGGTAAATTCAAGGACAGGAACGTTTCAGTAAAATAGTTTTACTTTAATCTATTTATTTTTAATATAGTGAAAACTTTTCCTTAATCGCACTACCCTTGTTGCATCAGACCATAATATTCAACCTCATTCTTCAGCCATCTCTTCCCATGAAACATAGAACAATTTACACAGCCAAGACATTTAGAGATAGTGAATGAAACAATGCTCAATATCTCTACACTTGCCTACCTTGACTCTGCTTAGCAATTTTTTTGAAGGCAGAACCATTTTTCCTCTTAAGAACAACTACTCTCCTTTCCAAACCACCTTCCAATTTCAAGTATAATTTGCAGACGGTGGTTTCAAATTAGGTAATTATGGATCTCTACCTAGAGTTGATTGTCACAGAAGCAGACAATTAAGGTGTTTTCTTCTAAAGACTACTCATGGTGATGTTCAGAAATATGTGAAAGGAGCATGTTCAAAAAATAAATTGCACACATAAAGAAAAGAAGAATTGAAAGGTAGATTATTGTCAACAGTCAATCGCTTGCCATAATTGTTTCAGAAGTGTCCATTGGCTAACCGCAATGTGAAGTCAAAAAGCATGAGGGCAAATTGATAGATTTCATGCAGTCAGTTTTCCAGGGAAAGAAAAGGATGGAGGAAAGTAAAGAGTGGATGAATAATCAAGTGGAAAATATCAGGCACAATTTCTCTCTTCTTCCTTTATAATACATTCTGCTCTTTTTTTTTTTTTTTTTTCAGGTAAAAATAAAGTGTTCCTAATTAGAAAAAGTCACAGAAATCCATTGTCATCCGCTTTTATGCTTGACAGGTTGATAGCAATCAAGTCTTATCCTAAAACCTAACAAATTGGTCATTACCATTAGTCTTCAGTTAGGGTGGAAAAACAGATTGGAGATGGTGAAAACAACTAGCTTATAATACAAAACCTAGATGTTATAGCACCCAATGTACCTGTTATCACCCTGTTTTGTTGGTAATCATCACTGATTTCTAGTACCTATCTTGTATTCTCCTCTTGTGTGTTAGCACATTAGGGATCATAGGTAAAATTTAGCCATTTATCACTGCTGGACTTGAAGGTTGAGTACTGTTGCCATTATCATGTTACCTTAGTTTTCATTGCCTAGCGTTATTGTAGAAATTAAGAGAAACTCCAAAGAAAATTTCAGTTTTCAAATATAGTCATCACTACACCAATTATATTTAAGCAAATCAACATTAGAAAAGGGGGATTAATCATTCCACATACAACACTGACCTCCTTATCTGCTTGAGAAACCCATGATTTTCATAGAGTAGTCTTACTTTCTAGTTCATTGGAACTGCAATGATGAGTTTTGGTGCAAGCACTTGTCCTCAATTATTTAACCTCCTTGAACCCAAAACATTGGGTATGAGAGTTTTAGAAAATTACCTTGGCGATAGATAATAATTTCATGATCTGAAAAATGGAAGCCAGAGAAGCTCTGTGGTGAGAGAAATCACACCTAAGGGAATCAAGTCGCACTAACCAGGTCGCGTATTATGTTGAAAAATGATGTTACATCATGAGTTCTCTCGTGGATGAATTAGAGATTTTTTGTTTTAGAAATCCAATTGTATCATTGGGGAAAAGACATGTTTTATGAACTAGTCTCTATTACTAGAACCATTTTATGCCTGAGCCCAATGAGGAAGCATTGGTGAGACTATGGTGAAAGTCAGGGAGAAGTCTCATCTACACCCACAGGGGATGAGCCTATTCCAACACACATGCAGATTCTGTAAATATTCTTGGAGTATCTTAAAAATATGATCATTTTTAAGTAAACAAATACAAATTACACCATATTATCATTAAATATGAATTACTAAATAATTTTATTAAGTATATTTTTCTACCCACATGATTGAATAATTAATAAATATGGTATTGAACCATATTATTGAAAAATTGTGTGCTTCTCTCTCACAGAATACCATACTGATAAATTGTGTGTAGCTGATGTCAGATAGTTTTATGCTTTTTTACTACTTCAATTTCACTACTCAGTTAATTTTTTCTTCAAAATATGTAGTGCGAACTATTTCATCTTCTATTTTTTATGATTAGCTGAGTTTTTATAATTACTGAACCATATAATATTGGTATCTTTATTTCTGGTGAGTTTAGAAATTCCTCTCTCTTTTTTTTCTATATTTATTCTTTCATTCACTTGTCTATTTTCTCCCAGGAAATCATCCCCACTAATTTTACTAATCATTTGATGTGCCATTTTTTCTTTTCTTTCAAATGTTTGAGTTGAGATGGAATTGTATGTTCCTAAAACATGTTGCTTAATTAAAAGTAGATTTTGCTGTCCTTTCACACTATGTATTCTAAAATATAGTTGACATATTGATATCCTTGAAGTAAAGTGGAGAATATAATTGTTTTTTAATAATATTAGAGCTAGTAGGGAATAATGCTCTATACTGAACTATGTCCTTAAATTTATTATCAAAATTCATTGATTTTTAAAAATTTTCTAGTAACGATGTTAAATAGAAAAATAAAATGTATGTGTAAACATTTTTCTAAGTCCAACAAAAGTATTAACAATAATGTGTTTTTTTCTGTAAGACCTTTCTTAAAGATAAAATTAATGTGATTATTAAAATATATTTATGTGCTTTACTAGCATTGCCAATTATATTTTCTTAAGATTTTTCCTTTTGTGTTTAATCATTCACATGTAATATTAATAATGAAAATATTTCCAATTTGACTACAATTATATATTCAACTTTTTTATAAAGCATATCTAGCAAGGAAACTCATTTTTAATATGAGAGAGCATAGATCATGTACTCATCTTATAAAACATGCTTTTCTGTATGAATATATGTATGAAGATATAAAAGATGTAAAATGTTTATCTCAAAGTATTGTTAAAAACTAGCAGAATATGCATGAGTTAAGAAATAAATGCATCTTTTTTTATTAATTTCCACATGACCTATTTGCTAATGGTGTCTTTTTGAACATGTTCATTCCCTAATTTATCTTCCACTTTTCTTTTCAATTATAGCTTTGCTTTTGTTCTTAATGCAAATGAATAATCATAGAAGTAATAAGGAAAAGAAATGAGAAATCACATAGTGGTTATAGAAAATTACTATTGAGGAGAATTTACTTTTTCACATTACATAGATTTTAATGTTGTATTAGAAGTAAATATTCATTCAGAAGACTAAAGCATTATTAAGCTTTATAGTCTAAAAGTATTTCTGGAGGAGGAACATGAACTATCCCCTTTGCATCACTAAAATTTTATCTGTAATAGTATAAATTAGTGAGTATTTCCAAATTGTTCATCATAGCATACTAGTCCTCTTAAGGACTAATAGACTGATATTTGCATTAAATTAATTAGGAAATTTTTCTATCATAATAACTTGCCTGAATACATGGTATATATGATCATGACAGTCTTAAAATGCCCTTTATGTTCTCTAAATTTTAGAGATTTCTTCCTGACTATAAGTCCCTGACATCCCTTTTTTTTTATAGAGTATCTGTTAGAAAAGTTGAATTTAAAATTTCATATTTGTCCCTTTGAGTGATCCCTGATTTTGTAGGCCAGGAATGTCTTCCTCAAGGACATGGGAACCATCCCTTGTTAACACGAACATCAAGAAAGATAGAATCCCTATCTCTGAGCATCTAGGAGAAAGTTAAATGATAAATCCTAATTCTCAAAAGTGAAAGGCTTAATCACAATGTCTAATCTCTGTCTTCATATACTACAGTACTTCTTACTAAATCACTCCAGTGCTTAAAATTTTTCCCTTTTGTTTCAGCTGAGTTGCACTCAGTTTCTTTCATAATGTGATACTCTTGACTCTAGCAATAGTTATGAGCAATATCTTTCTTGCTGTTCACCTCGCCTGATACATTTTCCCTTAACAATAATATTTTGTTTATAAAGTCAAGGCACTTTTATGTACAACCATAATGCACCAATTAAAACAGTAAATTAATAGAAGATGAATAGAGTAGAGGATGAGAATTAGGGATGGGAAGAAGGGGAGAAACGGGTGCTGCTGGCAACTGAAAAGGAAAAATTATGTTGTATGCATTTATGAATATGTATAAATAAACCCCACAACTATGTAAAAATATAATGAACTAATGAAAACATAAATTGACAAAGGAAACATAAGAAATATATCAGAATAATATCATAATTCTCAAAATTCTAATATTTTTAGTCCAGTTTTTATTTGTTATAATAAAAATAAATTTTACACATGGTACACAATTGCGGCGTAACTTCTCTTTCCTCTGGCTGTACATGTGCTGAGTCACACCACTAGTGTAATCATACATTTATATAGGGTAATAATGTCTCTTATTCCACATCCTCTCCATCCCCACCCCTCTCCCCTCGCCTTCCTCCCCTCTGCACAATCCAAAGTTCCTTCACTCTTCCCTACATTCCGCCCCCCCCCCCCAACTATGGATCGGCATCTTCTTATCAGAGAAAATATTTGGCATTTGGTTCGTAGGCACTGGCTTATTTTACTTAACATAATATTCTTTAGTTCCATCCACTTACCTGCAAATGAAATGGTAAAGTCATAATTTCATTCTCCTTTAAGGCTGAGTAATATTCCACTGTTTATATGTAACACATTTTCTTTTTCCATTCATCTGTTGAAGGGTATCTATTTTGGTTCCTTAGTTTAGTTATTGTGAATTGAACTGCTGCAAACATTGGTGTGACTGTGTCACTGTAGTATGCTGATTTTAAGTCCTTCAGGCATACACCAATGAGTGGGATAGCTGGAGGCTCCATTCCAAGTTTTCTGAGGAATCTCCATACGGCTTTCCATAGTGATTGCACCAATTTTGCCACTCCCCCAACAATGTATGAGTATACCTTTGTCCCCACATCCTCGCCAGCATTTACTATTGCTTGTATTCTTGATAATTGCCATTCTGACTGGAGTGAGATGAAATTGTAGAGTAGTTTTGATTTGAAAATGGTAATATTTTGGTAAACTGGGGCCCATGAAATACAATTTGTGAAATACAGATAACAAAAATATAAATTATCTAACACATAACTACATTCACAGATACTAGGAACTCACTATAGATAAAGCCAAACTTCTAGTATTAAAAATGAAAAAGTAAGCAAGATATTGTTTCTATTAAAATTTACAGCATATGTTAAAAGGTGAGTTAAATATGTATACATTCAAAATTTATGAAATAGTTACTATAACATAACTGATAAAATTATAAAACATATTGTATTTATTTAAAAAAAAATTTTTTTACAGTAGTGGGGATTTAACCGAGAATCTTGTACATACTCTTCAAGTGCTCCACCATTGAGCTACAGACCCAGCCCTGTGAAATACATTTTAGGTGAAATGTTTTAACAGTGCTCCAGAAAAAAAAAAATGTGAAGAATCATATCTGACAACACCTTTCCCTTATTTTATTACTTCAGGCTGAAAAATGTTTCCTACTTTCCTGTTTCCTGTCACTGGTGCTCCGTTATCAATTTAACCCATGTGCCATGTGACCTTCTGGCACTGGTGTCTGCCGTTGTTTGGATTAAGTGCCCACCGCAGGCTCATATGGTAAAGGTTTAGTCTCCAGTGTGCGCTAACGGGAGTGGAAGAAGCTTCAATAGGTGAGAACTACTAGGAGGTGTTTAGGTTACTGGGCACATGCCCTCGAATGGGAAAACTAGGGGCAGTCCCTCCTTCTTCCTCTCTTGCTTCCCATTAATGAATTGAGCAGTTTTCCTCCAACAAACCTCCTCGCTATGATATGCTATCGCGGGCTCAAAACCAAAGGGCCAAATGATCATGCACCGAAACCTCTAAAACTGAAGATATAAACCTTTTCTCTGTGTAACATGATTTTCTCAGATATTTGTTGTGGCGACAGAAAACTGACTAAAACATTATGTGAATAAAATACTGAGACTTTTGACAAGATGTCACGCCTTCCTGAGATACTGCAGTATAATTGTTGCAGTCGTTTTATCAAGAAATAAAATATTTTAAAAAGCAAAGAAGCTTATGGTAACATCATGAATAGTTGTTAGTTTCAAAAGGCATTGATTTTTTTCATTCATTCAATAGTGAATAACATGATTTTGAGTAAATCTCTTCTCCTCTGTATGCCTAATCATTTAGATAAATTGCAGAGAAATTGTTAGATCGGTTGATGTCTCAGTCTTCCCTCTTTTGATATTATATGTCCTGTGATTGCATCTGGTTTTACTTCATTTTAATTGTACTTATTTTAAAATCATGAACACTGACAAATCAACATCATTGCTATGTTCATCTCAATTACTTTTTCTGGTTAGGAAAACTTAACAGTCACTCCAACAAATCATATCATGGAATACCCACATATAAATCTAGTGTATTTAAAGAACATGGAGTCATATTGTTGTGATAATTCCATTACTTTTACTTTCATAAATAATCCTGTTTCAATTCATGATTTTTTTCTATAATAAGGAATGATATATTTTTAAAATGTAATAAACATTAATTTACTCAAGAGTAAATGTATCTGTGAGATGAAAAAATAAGAACAAATTCTTTTCCAGTGCATCCTCAAGTACTATTAAAATAACAGAACTGAAATATGAATATTCAACATAAAAAGAAAAGATTGAAGTCAAATTATGTATCTTAATACATTTACAAAATCGTGGGACTTTGATTGATGGCCCCAATCACAAGATGTGTGACCCTAAATCCAGGTAGACAAATATGCAGTATAGGAGGGAGGCAGTTTTTCCGTCCAAACCCCAGAATGTTCTAGAATGGAATTTGGCGGGAACATATAACAGAAACAGAATTGGGGGAGGGAATTTAATTGATTCGAATTGAAATAAATCGAAGTTTTGTCAGTGGATACTATTATGTAATTTCACTAAAGTCTTTTATGCACACTCTGTTATCAATCATAGTAGTTGGCACCCAGGAATTACATGCATGCTAAGCATCAATCATTTGATCTCTCAAGAAAATAAAATAATTTATGCCATGGAGGTATAACAGTTTGACATTTTGGGATAATGCCTAACTTATTCAGCCGTCGAAAGCAATTGGTGGGGAGTGACAGCAGCAAGATAACTGACTAGAAACCTGTAGTGTTTCCTCCACCTGGAGACAGGAGTAACAAGCAAGGTATGACCACAATTCAGTGAAAATAACCAATGTTGTTTATTCCTGGATCAGATGAATTTTTAAAAATTTTTTTGAGGAAACGCCATACTGTGTTCCACCATTTTCCATTCCTATCAACAATGCACAAGTATTCAAGTTCTCCAATGTCTCACCAACACCCACCATTATTAGTATTTTGCTCTTGATTGTGATCATTCTGACATTCTAATAGGTGTAATTGATTTGACTTGATTTATCCATTCTATAGGATGACTTTTCACTCTGTTGATTTTGTTCTTAGAAATGCAGGAGTTTTTAAGTTTATTATTCCTGTTGGTCTAGGTTTCATTTTATTGCCTATGTTTTGATGTCATCTCCAATAAACCACTGCCAAATCCAACTTTTCCTCTATGTTTTCTTATTCCATGAAATTAATAATTTTAGGTCTTATGGCTTAGGTATTTAAGCCATTTGACTTTATTTTTGTATATACTGTAGGGTACATGTTCATCTTCATGCATTTGTGTGTGGATATCCGGTTTTTCTGTCACCATTTATTGAACATGCTGTCCTTTTTGAAAATTGTGCTCTCTTGTCACTATTCTCCAAAAGCATCTGTACATATATGTAATTATTTAGAACTAGTTTTTTGATTTTATCCCTTTGGTATGAGTATCTAACTTTATACCAGGTGACGTCATATTAATTGCTGTTACTTTGTAGTATATTTCTCAATCTGGAATTTTGAGACTTTTAAGTTAGTTCTTTTTTTAAGATTGTATTGTCTATTTGATATCTCATCAGCTGTCATATGAATCTAGTGATCTTTTAATCTCTCAAAATTTCAGTTGAGATTTAGAAAGTGATTGCATTGAATCTGTAGATCACTTTAGGTAGTATGGACATTTAAAGGTATTAAATCTTTGAATCCATGATCATAGAATGTCTTTTCACTTATTTGTATGTTCTTTATTTTTTAGCAAAGATTTAAAGTTTTCAGTTTTACCTCCTTTGTTAAGTTTTTTTCCTGAATTCTCTTTTAGTTTTTAATGTTATAGATAACTGAAATGTTATCTCAATTTAAATTTAGAATTGACCTTTAGCAGTATATAGAAACACATATGATTTTTCTGTTTTGATATTTTATCCTGAAACTTATTTTTACTTATTTTTTTAGTTTTAACAGATTTTCATAGTGTATAGAATTGTCTTCATATAAATCAGGTTACCTACTAACAGATCATTTTTCTTAGTCATTTACTATTTAGATGCCACTTATTTCTTTTTCTTGTCTAATTAGTGTGGCTAGGATATCTAGAAGTATGTTGAGTAGAAATGGCTTTGTTCTGATCTTGGGGGGATCATTCTTCCTTTTCTGAGCATTTTATTGTGTAGTCGTTCATACATGACATTTTATTATGTTGAAGTAGATTCTTTCTACTCTGGGAGTGTTATTATTTTATTTATTTACTTTTGTCTGTATGTTCGCTAGGAATTAAAGGAATCAAAATTGAACTCAGAGCCTTATGCATGCTAGGTAAGTGTTCTAAAAGCCTTTGAGTTACAAATGCCATGCTTAATCAAATATTTTTAGAGTACTGACTGAAATAATCATACAGTTTTCATCCTTCATCTTGTTGATATGCTGTCTTACATTGATTTGTTATGCTAAACCATACTTGTATCCCAGGTATAAGTCTTACTTGGTCTTGATGTGTGAAGCTTTTAATGTGCCATAGAATTTGGTTTGATATTTTTTTTTGGGGGGGGTGAATGTGTGTGCTTGGGATTGGACTCAGGGGGCACTGGACCACTGAGTAACATCCCCAGCCCTATTTTGTATTTTATTTAGAGATAGGGTCTCACTGAGTTGCTTAGTGCTCACTGGTTTTGCTGAGGTTGAGTTTGAACTCATGACCCTCCTGCCTTAGCCTCCTGAGCCACTAGAGATAATATTTGTATTGGATTTTGCAATAATTTTCACCAAAGACATTAGTTTTATTTTTTGTTTAGCAGGTCTGATTTTCGTGCCAGGGTAATGCTTACCTGGCCTTATATAATAAATTTGGGAGTGTTTCTTTTTCTTCCAATAGTTAGAAAAATGATAGAAGGATAAAGTTAATTCTTTTAAAGTTTTGTAGAATTCTCCAGAGGAGTCATCTGATCCAAGGTTATCATTGGTTGAGAGTAACCACAGTTTGGTAATGTGTCTTGTTGCAGGTCTTTTGAATTTTAATCTAGTTTGAGGTCTTCTACCTGCTTGCATTTTTATGTGCATTTCTGTGTTTTGGAAAATTTCAGCCATTATTTCTTTAAATAATTTCTTTCTCTCATCTTTGTCTTTCTCTTTTTGGACTTAACAATAATGTGTAGATTCTGTCTCTGGTTACTACATAAGAAACTTCATCTTAAGTTATTATCTTCATGATTTGAATAACCTTATTTTTATCTAATATACTTACATTTGCTACAAGGCATCTGCTTTGCTCCCTCAGAAGAAGAATACACTGTAAATACCAGAGTTTGCAAAATAGACCAGACACAGAAACTCCCTGCCTGGAACCATTCACCATACTACCAAGAGATTAAACCCAGAAGGAATATTAACAACAAATCTAATTTCTCTTTCTAACAAGAGAAATTATTATACAAATAGACACATGGCTGAAACAAATTCCAACACTTTCCCCAATGATTACTGAATTGAGATGAACAACTTGGAAAATTTTTTTGACTTTGATTTTATCTCAAATCAAAGCTCAGATACTAAGGATGAATAAGGCATATTTAGGGATAAACCATATAGGGATTTTTTCTTTCTTTTTTTGTCCCTAAAAATACTGCCAGAAAAATTGATTTGGGTTTAGAATTTCAAAGGTTTTTTGAGCTGCTACCCATTAGCAAAATATGATTTTATTTTTCATCTTTTATCCCACTGTTTGCAGTGTTCTCTTTAAGGCAGTTTAATTTGCAGGATTAACCCTGAATTATAAGAGAACAGTGGATCTGCCTTTTTGATTTAATTTCTCAAACCACCAGCAAAGCAATGTATATCAAGTGAAGTTTTATGCTGCTGTTCCTTAGGAAGCAAAAAATGGAGACTGATTCTGTAAATTTAGATAATAACAAAGTGGAAGTAAAATAAGTCTTTAAAAATGGAAGAGAGGTATAATGAGGTAAAGAGTATTCCCTTTAAAAGAAATATTTTATTAACCACTCTTTCTTTTGCAAAGATTGTATAAGATAATCCTAAAAATATCTAGGAAAGTACATAAGAGATAAAGTAATAATATTGATACATAGATATGAAAAGGCTAAATATCTGTTAAAATAAGTAAGTTAGATGTATAAATTTAAAATGTATAACTAAAACTAATTCCAAATTCATGAAGGGTTTAATTTAAATTTCTTATGATTATGATTCAGTGTTTAAATATACACTTTACTTAAAAGATCATATTTAGTATTGATTATATCCTAGGTTGTCATTAGGGGATGAACAAATTGTTAGATGAACAAATTAAACAGGAAATAAATTATTATCTAACTAGATATGAGAAATATGTTAAACCTTTTGATTTAAAAATATTGCAAGCTAGAAATGTAATCATACAATTAATTAAAATGCAATAGCAGGACACCTCAATATTCAGAATAATTTGACTAATGATATGCATATAGTCTTCCATATATTTAGAAGTTTAAAAAAAAGTTCTTTCTTTAAGCAAATGGTAAATGGTTTAAAAATCAATCATAATAAGAAATTAAATATTTAATGAATATAAAATGAGTATTAAACTATACTCCTACAAGAATTAATATAGGTATGTGATGAAGTAACATAAATAAAATTGCTGAAAACCAAATTATCATGAATATTTTTATTTTACAAAGGTTGAGGAATAACAATCTGCAATCTTATACAGGGAATGTTTATTCTTTGGCAACAAGAAACAACAGAAGATTAACTCTGAAAAGAAATTCAGTCTGATATAAGAAATCATTTTAGAAAGAGAAGAAAAAAACTAAGTGATTTTGTCAGTGCTTATATATGCATATGTGTATGTGTATATATATATAGTTATATATATGCATAAGAATATAATCTAACATTTTGCCTGATTTTAAATATCCATGTTTTCTTTTATGTTTTATCATGTTGTATTGTTATCGATCTTGAAGATATTGTCACATATTAAATACATTGAGGGTTGATTTTCTGTTCACATAATCAGAAATTTCAAACTTTATTTAAAAATGGATAAGCAACATTCTCCAATAACGATACACTATGAGGGCAACCAGATAAAACAAACAACATAAATCAATACGTTAGAGAGCTGATTACATATTTCTGTTTGTTAAATATATTGCTCTGGGATCAAGTCATCATCGTTTTTTGACATATTAGTCATCTTGAGTTGTCAAGAGTTAGTAAACCCAAAATTCCCAGAGTCAATTTTACAAGCCTCAGTGGTTTAGAAAGTCTTGTCATGTCATATTTTTTCATGGTTTTAACATTTATCACCAAATACAATTATAATTGTTTATTCACTCAGGCAAAATAGAACCTTCAGAGAAATACAAAAGTTATGACCTGTATAATGAAGGAAAGAATGGTCTTCTGAATAAACACACCTGAGACTTTGACTTGTCATCAGACCTACAAAGCATTCTTTAATCATAAACAACTGAAAATAGCCCCTGCTTCCAATATTAACCACACTACAAGAACAACAAAGGTTAAAAATCCATTGAATTAATAAAACTCTAAAACAATTTCAAATGTTAAGCAGGAACATGTTTTTATTATAAAATGATAATATATTGTATAAATAAATATTGGCTTCTGTAAAATTTGTGTTTTTGCATTTTTAAATCTTTTTACTAAACAGTGGAAGATATTAGTGATACAAATTCATATTATATGCATTTGACTTGCAAAAATAAAGAAGCAACATGTTTAATGAATATTCTCTATATGCCATGATCCCTTTTTGTTCCTTATTTTGTTGGTTTTGGTTTGACAATTTTAGCAAGATTTTTAATTAGGTGAAGATTTTTATATTATGGAAACTTGAATTTATTTGGTAAGAAAATCTCTGAGTCAGATAGAAGTGGAAAATAAAGATGATAAAGGTATTATCAAGTCAAGATACAACAAGGGATGATGAGCAAAAAATAGGCAAGTAAACATTAATACAAATAAAATCAACAACAGCAAAAATATTAAGACAAAATGGAATTCTTGTATGAAAAGGATTAAGTTGAAGGAGAAATTGAAAAAATATCAGAAACTCCACATTTGTTAGTAAATTGATGTATAAGCATGTGTAACTGTGGGTATGTGTGCTTGATACTGTATATTTTCTAAATTCTTATTGAAATTTATCACAAAAGTCATATAAATCCAGTGGTTTCTTTTATTAGAAAAATTTAACTATTAATTTATTTTTTAAAAAACTATAGGGCTGTTCATATTACCTGTGTCTCATTGGAAAAACTTGAATAGCTCATGTCCTTCAAGAAATTTGTGCATTTCACCTGAATGAAATGGGTGAATGGATACAGAATGAAACAGATGAATGGATAAAGAAAAATGTGGTATATATACACACAATGGAGTGTTACTTGGCTATAAAAAAGGCTAAAATTAAGTCATTTATTGGTAAATGAATGGAACTGAATACTATAATGCTAAGTGAAATAAGCCAGATCCAGAAAATCAAAGGTCCAGTGTTTTCTCTGATACGTGGAAACTAATCTAAAATAAAAGGAAAGAGAGAGAAAAGAAATGGGAGGAATAAGGGAAGGATAAGGGACAAAACAGTGGAATGAATCTGATCTAACTTTCCAAGGTACATACGTGAATATACTATAGTGAATTTCAGCAATCTGTATAGCCACAAGACACTAATATAAAAAAATTTAAATAAACAGAATGATCAGTACAGTAGAGGAAAGGGAATGGGTGAAGAGAGGAGGGATAGTTTAAAGGTAAGTATTGGGAACTGAACTGGAGCAACTTCTATTCCACACGTTTACAATTATGGCAAAATGCATCCTAATGTTACATACAACTATTATGAATCAATTAAAAAGAAAAAGAAAAAAAGAATATCATTGAAAAGAGATCTACGTGAATGTGTGATAAAAGGAGTTGACCTAGTCAGGAGTTCAGAAGCAATCGTATTTTGTAAAACTATATACATAAGAAAAGAGTAACTTATAAAATGATGAACTAGATTGCACAAAGGTCCTATTGAAAGGAGTATTGGAATTACAAGGAGGTCAGTAAAGCTGGGATAGGAGTTGCTAGAGTTCATCATTACAATATGAAAAGAACTCTAGAATCATAGCATTTACACTATAAAAATGGCTCTAGAGTCATAGATTAGATCACCTTATTCAAGATTATTTGTCATGGTAAGAACCTTATTCATTCTTCTAGGGAATATTAAGTCCTCAGAAATAAGGTGTATGACAGTCCTATATTCAATCTCAAAAAAAAAAAAAAAAAAAAAAAAAGAATAACATCAATGCTGAAATAGTAGAGAGGAATTCTGGCATAGTTTTAATTCCATGACTATAATGATGCTATGTGCAGAGCAATCAGAGCTGAAAGTCTAGAAGAGATTAAGACCCTAATTTGACAGTTTAATATCTTTATCCATATTTTATTAAAGGAAAGCTAAATATAATCAGTTGTGATTTATCTTCCTGCTGCACTATTACTAAAGGCATGTGTTTTAATTGCATTATTTAAGTAGAGAGTACATACTTCAGAAAATGAGAAGTCCAAGGGTGTAGCCTTGCAAAATTGTCATATTTTATGAACAAGTGGAGGTCTACTACTTACAGAAATAAAAAAAAAAAATATTAAGTGGTAAAAAGAAATTCTGAAGAATTTCCTGTATTATGGGAAGGCAAGGGGACATTTTACTTCAAAGAAAGTTTAATAGTCCTTTTGTGAATTTCAATTCCATATAATATACATTGTCAAGCATCTTTGTGAATGTATTCCTCAATATTGAACTTTTTTCTATATTTTTCTCCAAGTTTCTTGATTTTTGCCTCTCATTCATTTCAACATATGTTAACGCCATTAGGTCGAAAGTGTGAGCTTCATGATGTCATCGTACACTTTCTTCACCTCTATTCATAGAATATTCTCGACCATGCCTTTTAGAACTCACCCGATCTCAGCAAATTGTCTAATTTTACTCCACAATCAAATGTAGGTTTGGAAAGGATTCCACCATTTTATTTTATATTAGTAAGGATATCCTGGAAATACTGGAAATTAGAAAAAGGATCTTATTTAAACCTGATATCTGTGTTTGAGGACGTTTTGGTCTATGACCTTGAAGGGTGTGTACTTCGATCCAAAACCCTAGAGTGAGTTGAATAAAATATTTACTACTATTGACCATAAATTCTCATGGTGCTGTAAGATTATTATATCTCTATTGGTTCAGGAAATGGAAATTCTGCCTGAATGTAGAGTGGTAAGAGTGGTAATCCCATCTGGTGCTAGCCTAGGGTAGTATATTGAATGACTCAAGTGTTAAGAATGGATAAGGAATTTTACTTACATATATGTTTATATAATTTTATTTATTTAATGTAATTCATATTGTGTTAATATAGTTTATATTTTATATAATCCTATGTATTTAAGTGACAGTATTTGGATATTAATATCAAAATCTGCATGAATTATAAACTGACTTTAGGAAAACGTGATAAAATTTGAGTTTATGCTTTCATTCAGTGTAATTATTCAAAGAAATATGTGACCTCCCTGCATTTTTTCCTAAGAGTCTAAGTTTAGTTTTCATTAAGTACACAGAAATAAACAAATGGGGGAAATCTGAGAAATAAAATAGATTTAAAATAAGTCTGGAAAAGAATAAATGCATGTTGTTTATCTACCATGGTCATTCTTGAAAATAAAATTGTAAAACTGGCTAAATTTCTTTAAAAAATTTATCAGCAAAGAAACTGTTACTATAGACTTAAAATCCCTCAGGTTTAAACAATATGTATATCCAATGTATATGGTCAGAAATCAGTTTTTGGCTTTGTAAGGATGATGTGGTTGGAATTATACAGCACTCCAATAATGGGAGAAGTCAAGATGTCTTTGATGTTACCCCCCGAAAGCTAGGGTGAATTAACGATCAGGGTTCAACTACCTTCACACACTTTATCCAAAATTTTAGAAATGCTATAGAACTTTGCCCGAATCTTGTATCCCTAACTTACTTTTTAGGTATACAAATACTATTTGTTATTGAAATTATTCTAAAAACTAGGTGATTGGTCTGGCAAAAGAAATATGGGAAGAAAGGAACAGCAATAGGATTCCATCACAGCAGAAACACTTAGGAAAACTCATGTAATCGAGCTACCATGAGTTCTTAAATTATCCAGTAATGTCATATGTATAGATACTTGGTTTGACATCCAATTATTTTTTTCTCCACTATTGCTTTAATTAGTTCATCAGATATTAAAATGAAATTGAAGAACCATAGAGTGAAAAGAAGAGTCAGTTTTTTATAAAGCATAAAACTTTTGTGGATCCCATATATTTATTTATTCAAAAAGAAATAATGGACTTGACCATTGGTTTACATAAGCATCATAGTGAAGATAATATGAAGATAGATATTTAATATTTATGGAAAGCATAAGAAAGTCTGATATACTAATACATATATGAATTAGCAAATAAATAATTGTTTCAACATAAGCATGAATGTGATGTGACATTTATGATGTGATGCTTATGATCTTATGATATGAGGTATCTCTTAACAATGACATGTAAGTAATTACTTGAAGTTGCTATAGGAAACGAAAAGAAAGACAACATGCCTTCACAAGAGAACAATGTGAATTTTCACTCTTCTAATACTAGAGTATTCATTTAGAAATATTGATATAATACAGTTACAGTGCTCATGGTTACTCATGGCCATTGAAGCAGTAATACTTGCTAGGCAATGTGTAGAGCAGAAGACCACATGCATATGAAAATAGCGTAAAACTGAACACATTCTACCAACCATTTACCAAACCACTTTATGAGCATGTTTAGAAATAACATGGCCATCTTAGAAAAAAAATTGATATACATGTTAATTTTCTCACCCTACTTTAGTGACTTATAAGTAAAAATAATAAATAAATTTATTCTTATTCTGAAGTTAATTGACCATTTTTTTTCCAGACTATGTATTGTTATCTAACAATACATTGAGCTGTTTTCTGCAATGACTTTGAGACTTTGAAGGGATGGAATGATCTGTTTTTCTTTGAATTGTTTAACATGTCTGTAATATTCTTAAACTTTTTTACCATCTCCTGATCATCTTCATTATAAAAAGACTTATTTAGAAAATTTTTATCAGTATTTATACAATGAATATATTATATGATAAAACTGTCATTTCTGAAAGAATAAGAAAAATAAGATAAGTAAAGTGATGTTTAATTGCTTTTTTTCCTAATTAGAAGTGTAGTAAAATAAACATAACACATAATTACCATCTTACATGTTTAACTGCAATTCAACCCTGTACATAAATTCACACTGCTCTGCCACCAAAGCCCAGGATTCTTTGCATTATACAAGACTGAAACTATATCCAATCTTCTACAGTTCTCTGCTCCCTAAAACCCCTAGCAACTACTGTGCTACTTTTTGCCTCCATGGATTCGACTGTTCAGGGTAATCATGTGAACATCTAATGTAGATGACATCATACAGTTTGTCTTTTTTTAAATTTTATACTTGGGTTTTAATTTTTCATTTTTTTGATGAATCTCTTTATTTTTACAGGCTGCATTTTGATTTATTGTACACAAATGGGGTACAACCTTTTGTTTCTATGGTTGTACACGATGTAGATTCATACCATTCACGTAGTCATACATGTACATAGGGTAATGATGTCTGTCTCATTCCACCATCTTTCATACAGCCACTCGCTCCTCCCCCTCATTTCCCTCTACATAATCTAAAGTTGCTCCATTCTTCTCTCACCCCCACCCTCCCTCCCCCATTATGTATCATCATCCATTTATCAGCCTTTGGTTTTTGGGGATTGGCTTATTTCACTTAGCATGCTATTCTCCAATGCCATCTCTTTATTTGCAAATGCTATATTATTCTTCTTTAAGGCTGAATAATATTCTATTGTGTATATATACCAGTTTCTTTATCCATTCATCTGTTGAAGGGCACCTAGGTTGGTTCCACAATCTTGCTATTGTGAATTGAGCTGCTATAAGCATCCATGTGACTTCGTTACTGTAGTACGCTAATTTTAATTCCTTTGAGTATAAACCGAGAAGTGGGATAACTGGGTCAAAAGGTGGGTCCTTTCCAAGTTTTCTGAGGAAACTTCACACTGCTTTCCAGAGTGGCTGTACCAATTTGCAACTCCATCAGAAATGTAAAAGTGTGCCTTTTTCCCCACATCCACGCCAAAACATATGTGACTAGCATGTGTCACATGGTATCAACCAAAGGCTGATAAATGGATGATGATACATAATGGGGGTGGGGGGTGGGGTGAGAGAAGAATGGAGGAACTTTAGATTATGTAGAGGGAAATGAGGGGGAGGAGCGAGTGGGAGTATGAAAGATGGTGGAATGAGACAGACATCATTACCCTATGTACATGTATGACTACGTGAATGGAATGAATCTACATCGTGTACAACCATAGAAACAAAAGTACCCTCAAAGTACCCTGTGAGGTTGCATATATTTGGATGCCTTCCTAGAGTAGGCAGACTGATATTTCATGTATGAACATAACACAATTTGTCTATCTATTTGCATGTTGATGTAGTCTTTGCTTTCTTCTTTTGAGTATAGCAAAGAATGTGGTTTTGAACATGAAAGTACACATATCTCTTTGAGAACCTGATTTTAATTATTTTGAGAACACAATCAGAAGTTATAGTTTTCTTAACTATAATTGCTGGAAAAACATCTTTACATAAATTGGCTGCATTGATAAAATTTAATAAACTAACTTTGGTCTTCTGTATTTCCTACTAATTCTTTAACAGGTTTTTTTTTAGATTTCATTTATTTCTCTAGTAGGTACCTGGGTTTGCAGAAACTTGTCAATAAGTGAAACATTACTCATATGCTCATCAGAGTTTGTTCTTACTGTTTCCACTTCTCTACCAAAATTATTATATTTCCCTCTTAAACAAAGCCAGTTATCTTGAAAATGGGAATAGTTAATTATATATTCCAATTTGTAATTTTAACATCATAGAGTTGGATATTCTAAAGGTTGTTTAAAGATCATTGTATAATGCCAAATTAAAGAAAAAATTAAGCACTACTACAGTTTCAGTCTCCTTTTATTCTTAAATGCCACACTTTAAAGACTTTTTTATTTTTAATTTTAGTCCTCAAGGGTGAAATCATATTGTACCCACAAATTGACCCCTTTAAGATAGAAGGGAATTTGCTCATTAAAGTCGGCACTAAACTAACATAAATCATTTAGTAGCTAATGTTCTCACTCTTTAATCAAGAAAAATATCAATGTGCTTTGAAAGTTATTATGCCTATGGATTGTGCTCCTTAGAAAAATGGGCTTATTGGGAAGATTACTATTTTTCTTAAATATAAAGTTTTCATTTTATTTTATTTTACATGAAGATATTTTCACCTCCTCTATAATGCGTCACAAAGTAATTATCCAATTTGCATTATCCTCACCTAGTTCTTGCCAAAGTACAATCCATAAGGTTTTAAATTTAATTTAGGTTAGAATTGTGACAGTTTCAAACAACATTTAGTTTAGAAGCAATTTGGGGAAGTAGAATGAGGCAAGATATAGGAAACACCTGCTAATTTTGGCATGACCTCTGAGCATAAATCATATATCTGTTTTATTATAAAGATGATAATGATATGACGGAAACAGCATTCTATTGTACTAATTAGAAACTCTGCTAAAATAGTATTCTTCGGATTCCAAAAAACTGTAATGGTGGGCATTCAGATGAATCTTCTTAACGTTGAAAACACACATTTTCATGAATTATTAATGTGCAGTTTTTTAAAGGAATGCTATATTTTGTTCATAAAAAAGAACGGAAGTAACTTGCACATTATGTTTATTGAAATAAAAATATCTCACAGGGCACAGTGGTGCATGCCTGTAATCTCAGGGGCCTGGAGACAGAGGTGAGAGGATCACAAGTTCAAAGCCAGCCTCAGCAACTTAGTGAGGCCCTGAACAATATAGCAAGACCCTTTCACAAAATTAAAAAAAAAAAGAAAAAGAAAAGTTCTGTGTATATGGCTGATTGGTTAAGCATAGTTAGGTTCAATTCGGAAAGGAATGTAGATGAACTGAATGAAAGCATAAATATATCATTTGTAGTCTAATAAATAGAATAGTAGTTTTACACAGTTAGAAAAAATGATTCTGAAGCTCCTTTGTAGTTCAAGTCATCATTTGCCAGGCAATATTGGAAAAGGTAAGAGGCAGGGAGTTTACCTGAGTAGAAACTGTGCTGCTGTAAAGTGGATGCACTGTAGAGAGGCTACAGGCACTGTAGCCTCTCTCTATATTTTGTTCCACCTTCTTGTTTATTAATAATAACTACAACTTACTTTTAGTATCAGTGTCCAGACAAAAGTACCACCAACCTCAAACACTAAATCAAGGACTGATGGGACATAATCTGTTCAGTTTGCCTTCCTGCATTCTTGGAGGGAAGACTTTGCTTTCTCAACAAATGATAACACTCATTATCTGTTCTTTATTTTTCTCCCATATAAAATTAGATGAAACAAGCAAATTAATCTGGAAAATAAACACTTTGGTAAAATACATTTTTAAAATGGAGTGAATTTTTAAAATGGAGTTTTAGAGGAATCTCTCAAGCTGGAAAAGGGAAGTAAAGGGATTTTCCCATAGAGCCTCCAGAATGGCCTGCCTACATGTCAGAACCTGTCTTCCCTCCCTCCCTCCTTCCTTCCTTCCTTCCTTCCTTCCTTCCTTCCTTCCTTCCTTCCTTCCTTCCTTCCTTCCTCTCTCTCTCTCTCTCTCTCTCTCTCTCTCTCTCTCTCTCTCTCTCTCTCTCTCTTTCTCTCTCTCTCTCTCCTAATTTCTTTGTACTAGGGTTTCAAGTCAGGGGCCCTTAACCATTAAGCTACATCCCCAGCCAATTTTTATTTTTTATTTTGAGACAGGATCTCACTAAGCTGTTTAGGGCTGCCCCAAGTTGCTAAGGCTGGCCTCAAACTTGCAATCCTCCTATCTCAGCCACCTGAACCACTGGGATTTAGGTCATGCACCACTGTGCTAAAGACTTCATTTCCAATGAGAGAGTCATATTGGATCCAAAGAACTGTATTGTGATAAATGTGTGTTGTTAAGTCACTGAATGTATTGTGATTTGCTACAACAGCATCAGAAAACAACTAGTAGATAGATAAAGATATAGATAGATACAGATAGATAAATGTGACTACATATAGAGAGATGTATACACAAACACTAAGCCCCTGCGTGTGATATCAGATTGCTCTATTACAGCAGAACTGCAAAATGCCAGGGTCCTCGATTCCAGCTCCTTACTGCACAATGTGTGGGAGTCAGATGTCACTTGTGAATGCACTAGTGTTGCACAGTAGCAATGGAAGCTGAAATATGAAACCATTTAAAGAGAGATTTATCTTTACTCTGGGATTTAAGCAGATCTTCTCTGGTAAGAGGATAAAATCTCTAGATTATCTATATACATTGGAATTTAAATAAATGAGTGTACAAAATAAAGTCTTAAATCCCTCAAGGGAAGTACACAATCTTTAACTTTGAAAGTACATTGGTCATTAATCAATTTTAACTCAGATGCTACAGTTTTTTGCACTGAAAACTCTGGGAATACGGGATTGAGAATATATTAATGAACCGTTGTATCAATGGATTAACTAGTCTTTTTTCTATGATTTTTTTCAAAGAGAAAAGGCTTTATCTATACATATATGTATATAAATTATACATTTAATATGGAGTCACATAAATTGTAGCCACCATATATGCAATGGAATATTACTCAGCCTTAAAAAAGAATGTAATTATGGCAGTTTCAGGTAAATGGATGGGACTAGAGAATAACATGCTAAATGAAATAAGTCAATTCCAAAAAATCAAAGGCCAAACGTTTTCTCTGATAAGTAAATACTGATCCATAGTGGGGAGGGACAGGTTGGGGAAAATGAAGGAACTTTGGATTTTGCAGAGAGAAGTGAGGGGAGGGGTGGGGCAGTGGGGGATGGGAAGGATGGTAGAATGAGACAGACATTATTACCCTATATACATGTATGATTACACTACTGATGTGACTCAGCACCATGTATACAGCCAGAGGAAAGAGAAGTTGTGCTCCATTTGTGTACAATGTGTCAAATGCATTCTATTGTCATCTATAGCCAATTAGAACAAATAAAAAAAATTAAAGAATTAAAAATAAAAAGATGTAGCTGCAAGTGTTTTGTAAAAACAAATAGGTTGATGCAAAAAAAATGCTGTGGGATTAAATTATAACAAAATAATGCTGTAGAACTTAATATAGTAGGGACCCAAATTCTTGCTTCTGATCCATGTATCTGAAGAAAATTAAGAGAAGTGAAAATAATTTTTTAAGGTATGACTTATTGCTGTTCTCTATTTTGTCATGCAAGGATATAGTCAAAATATTTAAATAAGATTCAATAATAATCTTCAATCCAAAAAAATGAGTGTTAAATATTCTTCTAATTTTGAGGATGTGATTTTTAGTATACCACAGTGGAAACCATAACTTACTAACTTTCAAGGCAATGACTCTTTTTAATTCTCAGGGTTAAAGTGGGCAGATGCAGAACTTCAGCTCCTTGTTGGAACATTCTTAAAGGACAATGGTGAAGGAACTCCCAGAGGGTGAAATCATATCTGGATGTACATTTCCTTGGAAGAAGAAATGGCTGAACGTGATTATATTGTATATTGATCGTCTTTGACTGACAGTTTAACTGGATGTTCAGTTATTTGGAAGAACAGGATTGAAAAGTTGCTGACAAAGAAATCTGGGGAAGAGGTACATGGATATTGATATCCCTGGTTAGGGAAGAAGAGGAAAATATTTCCATCCCATTTAAAGGATCACAAAGTGTGAACTTAGCAAGAACAGTTATCAAAACTCAAACTGATTGGATTATTTGTATTTTTGGTGTAGAGTTTCTTGAGTTTTTTATATATTCTGGAAAAGATGTCCTTCAATTGATGAATGGATAAAGAAACTGTGGTATATATATACAATGGAATATTACTCCACCATAAAGAATGATAAAATTATGGCATTTGCAGGCAAATGGATGAAATTGGAGAATATCATGCTACGTGAGATAAGCCAATCTCAAAAAACCAAAGGACAAATGATCTCGCTGACAAGCAGATGATGACACATAATTGGGGGTGGGAGGGGTTCGTGTTAGGGTTAGGTTTAGGATTAGGGTTAGGGAGGGGGCAAGAATGGAGGAAGGAAGGACTGTATAGAGGGAAAAGAGGGGTGGGAGGGTTGGGGGGGAAGGGAAAAAATAATAAAATGAATCAAACAACATTACCCTATGTAAATGTATGATTACACAAATGGTATGCCTTTACTCCATGTACAAACAGAGAAACAACATGTATCCCATTTGTTTACAAAAAAAAAAAAAAAACAAAACCTCAAACTGACAAGATCACCCGCTCCATGGATATACCAGTTAACCTCTTTCCCCAACCACACTGTCATAGCCAAGTGGGTTCACATACAGAGTAGCCATGGTGGCAGGGCTGTGATTACGCATGTTTGCAGTAACATGAACTTCATTCATCAAGTCTGAACTGGCTACAGCTTATACTGACTAATCATTATGCCACCAGCAGAGATCAACACTAAGCATAATTCCAGAGGTGATGGACCAGCTTACTGATGGTAGGATGATTGCATTGGGCCTCAGGTATATTGCTGTGGTGACATAAAACTGATCAAATTAGTACTCTACCCAGCTCTTTTTCTGATTAAGATCTCACTTCACAACCAAAGAAGTGCATCAGTGAGCTCATACTCAAGAAACTTACTTGCCTTTCTTTGTTCTTCCTCCTCTTGAAGAATCTGGCTTGGTAGAAGGGCCTTTCAAAGACTCAGTTACAGAACCAGTTAGATCACAATACTTTGGGAGCCTGGAGAAAAGGTCAGAAGTCTGTTATGTGTTCTTTACAGCATTCGGTATATGGTGCTTCTGTGTCCAGGGAAAAGGGGGTGAGATGGGAGTTGTATGTCTTATTGTTAGCCCTGTTAAACAAGCACAAAACTTTTGCTTCCTGTTCCAGGACTTTATGCTCTGCTGGTCAAGAGGTCTTTGTTCCAGAGTGAAGAATGCTTTCAAGGAGGGACAACAATTGCTCTACTGAACTAAATGTTAAAACTACCACTCAGCTACTTGGGCTCCTCATGCCTCTAATTCAACAAACAAAGAAGAGAGTTACCTGTGGGGTAGAGATTAGTCTTGGCTACAAAGAAGAATTTGGATTACTTCTCCAAGTTGTCGGCCAGGACAAGTTTTCTAAAATACAGGAAATTTCTTATGATATATCTTATAATTGCTATGTCCTGTGATGATTAAGGTCATTGGAAAACTATAGCAACCTAATATGGTCAAGACTACTAAAGTTGCAACCTTTATTTTTTAAAGGGTTGAATTACTCCATTAGGTAAAAGTTCATAACCTGCTGAGGTATTGATGAAGGTGAAGGGAATAAAGGATGGGTGATAAAAAAATTAGTTATAATATCAGCCATGACCACATAACCAGTGACAGAAGCAGGGTATGTAATAATCATGAATATGCCCTCCTTATTTTGTTACAAATTTTTAATATATGCAAATATTATAAAAATACCTTCTTTTCCATTCATTATTCCTTATCCTGTAATGTAAGGTATTTTGAATTCCTCTCAGTATTTAAATACTATCAATTTTACATTACAGTAGATAAGTTTAGGGATATCAGGATAAAAGTAAACATCATGTGAAGAATTAAGTTCTTCTGGGGAAGGTATTGGTAAAAATGTGGTAGTTCTAAGGACAGTTGTATCCCTTTCTGTGGAATGATGACCTCATTACTAGCTATTTTTTTTTGGAGATTATTGTGGTTTAAGGAAATGTGTGTGTGTGAGCTAAATTAACAAGGGATGAACTTGTGATAATCTTGTTTCAAATTAAGGGCAATAAATATTTCCAGCTGACAGGCAGTACATTATTTCGAATGTGTTTGTATAGATATTTCCAGAAGAAACCAGCATTCACATTAGACCAAGAAAAGACAGCCCTCAGTTGTGTGTTGGGTATCATTCAATCCAGAGGGTAAGAATAAATGAACAGATGTAGGAAGGGTAAATTTATTCTCTCTGCTCAAAGTGGGATATCTGAGCCTTCTCCTCTTTGAAAATCACTGGTTCTGGTTCTGAAGTTTTCAGACTCAGGCTGGGATATGAGTTCCCTGGATCCATGGCCTTTGTTTTGACTTTAATGACATTGCTGGCTTTCCTATGTCTCTAGCTTGGAGAGGGCAGATCATGGGTTTTCCCATCCTTCATAACTGCATTAATAAATCACATATAATAAATTTTTTAGACCTATATTTCTACCCTCTTGATTTTGCTTCTCTGGTGAACCCTAACACATCTTCCAAAAATTATTCTTCATAATTAGGTTCTTGGCAATTGTCTTAATTCCAAATACGTGGTAAATCTGGCATATGAAAGTTCACATATTCAATTCATATATTACATTTTTCTCTTTCTTCTTTCTTCCCTTCATGTCTCCCTTGATCCAATTTCCCCTCCTGCCTCTCTAACATTTTTTTAAACATGTATGCAATTGCACATACTATATTAAATGATGCAAGAAATTTGTTAAAGTAGAAAGAAATTAATGACTTTTGGAGAAAATCATTCCAATTTTCCCAGGATATACTCTGTTGTTCATAAAATTGACATGATTATTAAAGACTATCCCCTGATGTGTTTGCATAATTTTGCCATAACAAAATAAGAAACACTTTTAGTCTTCCTCTTAATATTCTTCTTACAAGGATTTATCCAGTAATCAACTTTGAGACTAAAAAGTATGCATCTTTCTCCACTCTTCTGCCAAGACCCTTGTCAAAATTTGTGAGCAATATAAAATAAAATAAAATGACTCCAGATTCTATTATTTTATATATTACCCTTAGGATGATCACTGTTTTCACTTCTCAATTTTCTTCATATACTTGTATTTATAGTAATAATTTGAGTCATTGCCATACTACAGTTTTACATATTATTTTTCTGTAAGTTGATCCTGCAGTTTTTTTCTGTCTGTTTTGTTTTGTTTTGGTAGTACTGATGATTGGACTCAAGAATGCTGTACCAGTGAGCTACATGCCAAGCCCTTCTGACCTAATTAATTTTGAGACAGGGTCTTGCTAAGTTACCAAGGTTACCAAGACTGGCCTGGAACTTGTGATACTCTAGCTCAAACTTCTGATTACTGGAATTGCAGATGTGCACCACTATGCCCTGAAGGTCTTGTATTTATCTCCTTTCTTTTCCAAAATACATGCTGTTATGTAACTGCATCTTATATGATTCTTTCAAAAAAAAATTTTTTTTTGTTGCAGTGTTAGGAATTGAATTCAGGGCCTCTTAGGTGCTAGGCAAGTGCTCACCAATCCGAGTCTTCTAAATGACAAAATATATGCTGAATTTTTCCCTTTTTCAATTTCTTTTTTTTCTTTTTCTTCTTCTAACTATGGTTCTGTTATCTGAAAGGATGACAGATATATTCCAACAACTATTAATGGGATTAATTATCTGTTTTTATTCTTTCAGATCACTAAATAGAAAACTAACTCTGAGCATTGATGAATGTGCATTTTTGTGCCAGTGAATCTCAGAGTTTATATTATAGCCTCATATACCAATTTAGTATCATGCGATACACAAAGTTTGAATAGTTCTTTTCCAATTCTCAAGCATGATCTGCCATGCATCTGGTAGTTTGTAATTCTGAGTAGAAACTACAATGTCCTGTTGATTACCAACCACTTTACAATAATCTGGAATCCAGGGAATTATGTCTCAGTAGCTGATGGAGTTGCCTTACTTCCCCTTTCTATGACAAAATGTATCAAAGATCAATCACTGCCTCTCATATGAATGGAATTTTTCTTGTCCTTATTACAATCAGAATAAAGGCTGTGTGATTAAATTTTGACCCATAAGATGTAAAAAAAATAATGCATACAACATCTGGGCCACATCTCTGAAAGGAAGGGAAGTAGCCTTCCCTTTCATTGTCCTATCGTGACTTAATGTTCATGAGCCATTTAAGACCATTTGGTGAATGGTGACGACAGAGACATATTGGGGGAGGAGGAAGGAGGTTCTTCTGATGACAATGAAGAATGGTGCCATTCATGGGTTAAGAATTTTGTATGGCAGAGAAATACACTGTTCAGGTTTCTGTCATCTTAGGTATCCCTCCTAGAAGTTGATCACATATCCTACCCAGTATGCAGGAAAGTCTAATGAAAAACTGTATGTATTTTGTAGATGGTTTTAAAATAGATTCAAAACTCCATGCATCACCGTGGAGTGACACCAAATGAGTCAGGACTCGTTGCCTAAGATGGTTTCTCACATAACCTATGTAAGAATGGTTTGTAGTTTTACAGTAACATAATTGTCTACCAAATCTCAAGAACTTCATTATTTCAGATTGTATCCTTAGTGGCAAAAATCAGTTTCTGGAGTCAAAGGCTTATACTGAAATCCTAGTTCTACCCACTTCAGAACTGTGTGATTAGGTCTCATTAATTAACCTCTTTTTGCTCAGTTTTCTCAAAGGTGAAATGAAGATTATTTATTTATTTGCTGCTGGGGATTGAACCCAGTGATGCTCAAACGCTGAACCACATGCCTGGTCCTTTTTTCTTTATGTTTTATTTAGAAAAAGAGTCTCAGTAAATTGCTTAAGTCCCCGCTAAGTTGCTTAGGGCCTCGTTAGATTGCTGAGTCTAGCTTTGAACTTGCCATCCTGCCTCAGCCTCCTGAGCTGCAGGGTTTACAGGCATGCACCACTGTACCCAGAAGAACGAAGGTAAGTTTAGTATAGTCTCCCTGAAGTAATTTTAACGATCGAATGAATTGTGCTCTCTATAAGTTTACAAATGAAAGTCAGCTTTGAAATACTCTCTGATAAAATGTTAAGGTTATCATTTACCCTATAAATTATAGCATACCAACTTCTCAGATTAGTAAATTAGAAACAATCACAACACGGTGATAGGGTGTATTTGCATTTGCACATCAAGTGAATCCTCAACAAAAGTAAGCATTTTTAAAATAGATTCAAATACTAGATTACCTTAACAATGTTACTTTTAAAGAGTCTTTGAATTATAAAATATAAAAACAAATTCCCATACATTAAATAAAATGAAATAAAAAAAGAAAAACAGGAGATTTTATTTATGGCAATATTTCTATTGTTCTTCAGTTTATTCTAATTTACATTATATAGTTGAAGACAAGGTCAGGGTTTCTTGCTTCAGTACTAACAGTAGTCATTGTTTTTCAATTTTACTTCACATTTATATCCATGGTCATTTCCTATTTTAAATGAAATTTCTTTTATGTTATGGTATTTTTTTTTCAGTACATTTTGCAACAAATCTTAAGTACAAACTAATTGTTGTTCAAAAGCACTCAATAAATACCAGATGTTTTTCAGCAGTGTTTTTATCTTTCTCCTCCACCGTCCTCCACCCAACTACATACATACTCATATTTTTCCTTAATTCTTAGCAAATTTATGAGGGTCAAGCTTTTATTTTTTTCCATTTACTTTTGATTGCTTTCTATTGCTTTTTTTCCCCTTTTCATTATTTTCATTAAAAATATTCTGTGATAAATCAGTATAGTCTTCAAGGTTTTCTTAATTGGTACTAAGTCCTTGCAAAATTAATACTCTTTTAGATTCTTGGGACCTACCTAATCTTTGCACTCTGAGAATTAAATCAACAAATACTCTTACAGATGTTAGCTCAGTCCCAGTGATGGCTAGATGCAATTCCCATTAAGTAACCCTGAAAAGAGCAGTTTCTTTTTCAAGCTTTTATTCCAAAGACTGGCAAACAGAAGTGAGTTGATTCCACACTATTATATTTTACCAAACCAAGTTCTCATGTGCCTTTGTAATACAAAGAGCTCATTACATGCATTCTCATGCTTCTCTTTTCATGGAACCAAATATCTGTGACATTTACTAAACAGACTCAAATGCTAAATGATATCTTTCAACAGTTCTGACTTCTTCAACAGTGTTGAATGAAGTGCTTACCCATGGCAATTTATGAAAGTGATGGACATTCATGTTATCCAATGTAGAGATCAGACCGCCTTCTGTTCTTCGTTTAAGTGTTTACAAGTGAATATTCCTCTGGAGTTGCTGGAAGGGCAAGAGAAATGTCAAAGCAGTGTACGACTGTGGTTGGGAAACTGGGCACTAGAATCCAAACTTCATTTTTCTCATCTACATACTACAGGTAATAATTTTAAATACTTTACACTTTGGAGGTAGGTGTGCATTAATTTTATTTTAAAGAGTACACCTTTTGAAAAATGCTTGGGGTCTTGACTCCAGTTTCTGATTCTATATAGGAAGATTCCAAAAGTATGTATTCCTGATCTTACAGGAATCAAAAGCTGACAAAATGGAAAATCAATGAATTTTGGGGGCAAATGTAAGAAATGAGGTCATAAGTGCAAATCATTGTCTCGGAATTTAGCTAAATTTGGAAAGTCACAGTGGAAAGGATTTTACCTGGAATTTCTTCATCTAAAAACTATAAATGGGGAGGAATGCTTAAATGGCAGTTTTGACAGAATGCAGAAGGGTAATTATGAACTAAGGTCAAATTAAGAAAATCAGTAGTTATCAACTTAGGAGGGCTCAGACAGAGTTGTGTGTTTGCTTCCTAGTACACCACAACATTCTTACATTGATGAACCAAGAAAAATCTCATCTTGCCTCTTGCACATGTGAATTACTGCCAGAGAATTCTCTACAAAATTGCCTACTCTTGGAGGCACAAAGCCCTATGCCTGTAATCCCTGATACTCAGGCAGGAGGGTTGTAAGTTTGAGGCCATACTCATTAATTTAGTGAGAACTTGTCTCAAAATTTTAAAAAATAAAATAAAAAGAGATGGGGGTGTAGCTTGGTGGTTGAGCACCCCTGGGTTCAATCCCCACTACCAAAAAAGGAAAAAGAAAGAAAAAGGAAAGGAAAACAAAACCAAGCAAAAATAACAGTAACATAACAGCCTACTCTTCAGGGAAAAATACATTACTGAGAAGACCTGAAGATTGGGTATTCTCCCACCCCCGTGTCCTCTAGCTTCCTGTATAACATAAGAAGGAGAAAAGAACAAGGTTATTTAATTCTTCACTTCTTAGCACCTTAGTACCTCACCAGCAGGGTAAAACTTACAGATAACCGAGTCATGTCCAGTGCCTTAGGCACAGCGAGGACTCTTGAGGTAAGATAGCAGCTCTTTAAAGCCAAACAATAATGCCATTGTATGTACAGTACTGAAATAGCGGATAAATGACTCTATCCATTTATCAAGACACATTGAGGTTTATAATGCAAAGACAGAATGGAAAGATATGAAATTTTTTTAAAAAAAGAAGTTGAGGTAATTTCGCAACTAATTGAAAACTAAGAGAAGAAAATCTAATTGTATTACAATTGAAGAGATAGCCTTGATGACAGGTGGGAAGTTGGGTGGGGGAAGGAAGAAACTGATAAAAATTTGGAAAGACTCAACTCTAAAAATTTTAAAAATAAAACACTGCACATAAATTTCTTAATAAAGTAGCTAAAGATATATGTTCATTATGAAGTTATGATCTAACAATTCCAATAATACTACACATACATACTGGAAATGAGCAATTTAATAAATGGATGGCAGTTGGCATGAGCCAGGATTCATACTGTTGACATCAGCATTCACAGAAAAATAAGAAATGGACTCTAGGATAATTCATGTAATCATGGATTAAAGTTTGATACATATGTATGAGCTTATCTTTAGGTTAACATAGATTTAAATGTTTATTCAAAGCAAATACACACACAGGCACACACACACACACAGACACACGCACACACATCTTAGATCACATACATACTCCATTGTTCCTTTAACTGAGAATCTAGAAGCAATAAGGGCCCAATAAGAAGGAGTACACCCAGCATTCAAATCTTCAGTTTTAACAGTATCTCCCAATTTTGAAAAAGAAACAGAACTAAATCACAGTAACACGATTCTCCAGTAAGCTAAAAAAAGGACTCTGAAAACCCAGACCTGCAACAATTTGAACAGCAGAATATTTTTATGAAAGTATCAATGTATTTATCCACTATTTTAGAACCATACATAGAATAGTATTATTTTTTAGCTTTTATATATTCCAAAGCACAAAATAAATACCATGCCATGGATAACAAAATGTCATGTGCATGTCTCACTTTCCATCTGATATAATTTCATTCTTTGTTCCAGATAAGAATGTATTTGTGTGTAAACAGGCATAATTTAATACAACTAAAATTAATGCTAACTACAAGTTTAGATAGCAACATCAAAAATAGTAAACCACGATAATTGGTCAAACTGTCTCATATTTTCTGAGTAAATTAAGAAGACTATTTTTTAAAAGATTGTTGCTAACAAACTTTTGAAATAAAATATATTCTCGCAATTTCTTTCAGATTACACATTATATACTTGCTGAAATGGAATCATCAAAGCTACAGTAAACAAATTATATTAAAAGTGAAGAGAACATATAGTTTCAGGTGTCATATAGAACATTAAAAACATGGGTGAAAAAGTTATAGTGTAATTATTAAAACATTTGATTACTGACAAGCTGACCAAGGAAGAATAATTTCTTATTAATTCACCACAGCAATTTGGGCATTTAGTTTTAAAGCCTTAAACTTTTTAAAATCTAAGTACAATACATATTTAGTTTCAACTTTGTTTTAACATCTCTGGCATAGTTGTTTGATGGGATTGAAATATTGTAGAAAAAAGCCTGCCACATGTAATATACTTGGAAAAAAAAAAGAAAATGCTGTGTTTTGAAGTACTTTATTGCTGAATATCTATTCAACTACAAAGCATGGATCATGCTGAAAATTGTAAGCAATATTGAAAGCTCACAAACACTTTAGTTTCAGGCAACAGAATGTCACAGGAGAACAGAATTTGCACTTGTCTAGGATTTGATTCTTCATGTAGTATCAAAGATTTATATCTAAGAAAACAATACAGTGTGCCCACAAATAATATCTGTAAATATTTAAAGAATAGAGATTTATCATCCAGCAAACTCAACTTTCATTTCCAACCAGAAAAATGTCTTATTTCTGTTTTCTTATGGTATGTAGACATGTTATAGACGATTCAGTTCTTCAACCTATGTTAATATTTTCCCAGTGTAAGTAAAGTAAAAGAAGAGATTAATTATGATAAAATCACCTGGAAAAGAGGTATGATTTCATATTTAATTTGCACCACTTAGTGTGACTCTGCTAACAATGCAGTTTCCAGTTATAAGTAGTTTTGATGCAGACTTACAGTATGGAATGAAAGATAGTTTGGAATATTACATGAGTTTGTATGTGTTCTTTACTTGATGGTTTGAAATGTCTCAACACTGTGTTGCACTAAAGGTATATACAATGGACTATTATAAATAACTATTAAATAACATATTCAAAGTGGTAAAGCAGGTTTAAATTTATGAAAAATATTGTGAAGTATATAAAATTATTGCAATAATTTTTAAAGTTTTATTTATTCTCCTTTCTCTTCTTGTCTAATATGCAAGTTCAATATTAAACTATGTTGTTAAATAAATTGGCAAGCTCAATATTCATAGCATATTCTCAGGGCACCCAAATATGAGAAGACTTTTGATGATAATGTTCTTTTCTAGTGAAGAATTTTCAGTAAGTTTTCAGGAATTATTACTGTAAAATTCCGTATTTCCAACTCTATTGCATGCACTATAGAAACAATAAGATCATGAAAAGACAGAAAAGAAAGATTTGTAGTATGTTTGGAAATTCAAGTTACAATTATTACTAGAATTTAATATGCAAATAGAAAATCGTAATAACAACATTGAGAATTGCATAAAATAATTGGTGAGGATTGCAGAAAGTAAACATCTCAATGTTTGTTGGCTATGAAATTTAATGTAATATCCAACAACAAATTTTAAGTAAATTAGTTTGTCAATATGGGATTATAACCATGTAAACAAAAATGTCAGAAAGGCTAAAATATTTGGAATGCATGAAATATTTTTAAACCAAGTTGTATGTTACCTAAAAGAAAATACAGTAAAGAAGATTTGTGACAGAATACCGCTGCTTCAGAAAAGTTATTAAGTGGTACACAGATTGAATCACTTGTACATCAATATCGGGATGATTTGAATAGGAAATATGTTTGGGAATACAACTCCTGTTGTTTTCAATGTTACAATTGTTATCTCAGATCTTTCCTATCAAGTGGATTTTTAAAGTATAATCTACTTATTTAATGAAGGTTATAGAAAAATGGATACATATAAGCAATAATTGTCACAAATGAAAAGATTTATCTCCATACATTTAATTCCATCAAATCCTACATAAAAGAGTAAATATCATATCACATGTCTATAACAACAATGCAAGCAAGATATTCTAATAACCTCAGACGGTAAAGTTGCTATTGGTCCCCACATTGGTTTTTAGATTAATGTTGATTCAGTTTTCCCAGGAGAATTTTTTAAGGAAAATGGGAAAGCAAATTTTAAGTATATATTTGAAAATGCAAATGAACATTGATAGACAAAATCATTATCAAGGAGAAGAATCATTTAGAAAGTTTTCTACCAATAGAAGATTTAGAAAAAAAAGAAACTTCAATAGGAAGATACAGAAAGTAAGACTTTTGACCATATGATTTTGAAAATCAACCAGTGGAAGTAATGCAGGCATACAGAAACTTTCCATTTTGGTCAAGTTTGACACAGAACCTTAGGGAAGAAATGAAAATTCTTTAAAAATTGTACATAGTTAATTGGGTTATCAGTGTAGGATAGAGCAAGATGATCATTTTATTGTTGCATAAACAAAATCACTTTCAGGTTAAATTATAGATAAAAATACAGAGGATAAAATGCTAAAAAATTGAAAGTTAATATGGGAAAATATTCTCATTGTTCTGCCATTTGACAGTATTTTCTAAATAGATTATATAAAACAATGAGCATAAAATATTAAGAATCTGCTCATAAATAGATACCACAAAAACAGAGAACATATAATACATGATGTGGCCAAAAGTATTTTCAATATATTTAAACTGTGAATGGAAAATGGCTTAAACTAAGAAGGCATAAAGTAGCCTAAAATCAATAGGAAGAATAAGTATATCTACACTTATAGAATATGCAGCAAAAGACAAACAAGACAGTGTCTGTGGGCACAGTCTTGCTGTGATTCCAGTTACTCTGGAGGCTGAGGCAGGAGGATTGCAAGTTCAAGACCAGCCTGGGCTACTTAGCAAGATCATGTCTCAAAATAAAAAATAAAAGAACCTGGGTATATAGCTCAGTGGTAGAGCATCCCTTTCTTGGTTCAATCCCTAGTACTGTCAAAAAGAAAACAAACAAACAAAAAAAGACAAGCATAGGAATAAAAGAAATTCTCAACAATTTTGTCATCAAAGAAATAAAATTAAAATACAGGTTTCATAAACATTATACTAATTATAATATTATGAAGGTTATTTTTTTGTATAAGCTTTCCTAGGTTATTGTACCTATGGGCAAACACTAGCCTCATTAGGCAAAGCTAACATTCTGAATTAAGGTTATAATAATTATACAGCAAGAGACATACTGACAAGAGGCATGAAAGACTTCAGGGTTCTAGCTTACTTGTATGTCTTGCAAATTTTGAAGGTTCATGGTGTGATTATTTCTGATAATTCATTGAACTTTTAATTTAAAACTTGTACATTTTGTGTGTGGGAATGAAGCATATGTATGAAAAGTATATTTTATATTTCAGTCAATTTTTTTTTTTTTCAGTCAATTTTTTAAGTGTCAAGGTCATCATAGAACATTCATATTGACTATATAAGTAACCGTTTTGAGCAGAATGGTATAGTATGCTTATGAGAAAAGGGCAGATTTTTTTGTCCTTGTAGATCATTGTGTATCCTTATATGCATTTGCAAGGCAAATAAAATGCTTCATTACTGACATATAACTAAAAATAAATTTCTCAAGTGCATAGCTGTTATGTCAATAAAACATACTGCTTGTTCACAAAAAAGCACATAAAAATAAAAACGAAATTCAAGTTAACATTACTATAGTGTGACAGATGTTGTTTTGCTTAAATTAATCACAATCCAGAAGTAAAGTATTTTTCTATTGATGATTTTTAATTGCAAATGATTGCTCCAAAGAAGAAATTGGTCTTTCTAAATGGTAAAATAATTTAACCTGACAACAATAGCAGATGTTTTTAATGGCAGTGATCAGTTTTGATCTTAATGAAATTAAGACATTCCAAATTAATTCTGCTGAACATGTATAATGATATTTCCAAACATGAGCACTATATTCTCATAATAATTTATTACTCATTAATGGTCAAATCATAAACATATGCAAAATAGAGACTGAAGCATCACAAATAAAACTTGAACTTAAATTTGTTCTTTTTTAAATAGCTAAATATATTTATACAGATTTTGTTGTTTTACAAAAAAAGAGGATCTATATGTATGAAACTTGGAAAATTATATATACTCAATGGTTATTGGAAAAGATAACTTCAGATCATTTAATAAGAAACCAAAAGGCAGATTTAGTCTTAGTAATATTAACTGAACAATTATGAACAATTCTTATTAGAAAGTTCATAAAAACTCCAATTACTTAGTACTGATATATTATGCTAAAATACACTGTTCTCTAGACAAAAAGTCCTAGCTTTGTTTGTGTCCATATTAATATTCTGCAGGATCTGCAACTCATGCACTTTTGTGTCCACTGGCCATCCTGGTTCTAGAAATACTCTCTGAAGATCTCTTGCAATCAACCTTCATGTTATAGTTAAAATGAAATATACAATAATTATATATACACAAGGTATAGACAATCACACTGTAACAGTATAGTCTCTCAGTCTCTACCAAGAGTAGGTGTAGCAGTTTGTTATAAATTGCTCTTTGTCATTCCCCTGTGTAATTAAAAATTTTAGAACCAATACTGTTTCGAATTTTTGTTTGCATTCCTGTTTTCAACTGGGACTTTACTCAAAACTTAAGATGCATGATCTCAAAGCAGTCAGCCACGAGTACTGCATGGACAGGAATTTAAAATAGGAACTACTGAGCAAACAAATAATAAAATCAAAGTTTTACAAATGGGAATTCCTTTTGGGGATTTCATCCTCTTATAATGACATTTAAAGCAGTTTCTCACCTATATCAATTGATCTCACCTGGTCTTTACTGATTTTGCTTACTGAGCTTTCATTTTTCAAAAGTTTACTACATCTATCACTAAGGTTTATATTGTAAACATGTGAAAAATGATTCTTCATCTGAGTATTTTTAGTACTCCTAGTTGTTTAATTTTTCTACCTTCTCATCAATAATTTCTCACATGTTTCTATTATTTGAATATAAACTAAATACCTTTTTTTCTTCTTTTTTCACTCTTTTTTATGTATTATCTTTTGCTCTCAGAGTAAAAGAAGAAATGTACTTTACCAGAGAATATTTTAATTTTTTGGAGAGAACTACTACTTCACATGGAAACAAAGGAAGAAAAAAATTTTTTTTTCAAATGTTTTCACACACAAAAAATCATTTTACCCTATGACTGTACCTTTATGGAAATGTGAAATACTACACATTTTTAAACATCTTCCTATTTCCAAAATAAAAATATTCTGGTTTGTCTATGATTTTTGGAATTGGCAGTGCTTTAGTTTGCTAAGGTGTCATGAGATGGTACACCAGGATGAGTGGTTTAACCAAAGGTAATGTATTCATTCACAGTTCTGTAAACTGAAATCCAAGCAAAATGACAGCATGTTTGGTTTCTTCTGATGCATTTCTCTTTGGCTTAGAGATGGCCGGGAGATCTTCTTCCTGTATCCTCTTATGTCCTTTCTTCCATCTACAGATTTGCATGGGTCCTAATTTCCTCTTCTCACAAAGGCTGTGCATGCTGGACTGGGACCAAGTGATAACATTTCATTTGACATGAATTACCTCTTTAAAGGCCCTCTCTGTAAACAAAGTCAACACTCTGAGGTACTGAAGGTTAGAATTTCAAAACACAAATTATAGGGGGACGTAATTCAGTCCCTAATAACCAGCTACTTAAATGTGGCATAATTACTATGTTAGAGCATGTTTTATATTCAGTATTTAAAGTGATGAAGATTAGCATAGATTTATAAATCAGCAACATGGCAAGATAATTAAAAGAGGAAGTAATAGCACCTGCTGTGTTATACTATGCATTCAAATTTCCTCAGACCCAATCATTCTTTCACTAATAACTATTGACTCCAAAGATAGAAAGAGGAAATCAATAATCACTGTCTTCTTCTAATGGCAACACTGATACCAAACTATTTTCAAAATGATCTATCTGATTTCATCAGTGAGGAAGGTCAGGGGAAAAGAAAAGATGCTAATATCAAAAATGTACACAAGAATTAAAACAAGACAGTAATCAACAAGTCAAGGAGAAATGCCTGAGGAGAAAACAATCTTGCCAAAACCTTGATCTTAGAACTTTCAACTTCTGAAACGATGAGAAGGTTAATTGTTTTTTGCCATGAAGTCTTTGATATGTTCTTTTAGCATCTGAAGCAAACTAATACAGTTTTAAGTCCTCCCCACAACCTTGAAATTTAATCAGGGACATTTTACCACCAAATCATAGCCCCAGCCCTTTTGTTTATTTTATTTTATTTTATTGTATTTTTTATCTTGATCCAGGGTCTCCCTAAGTTTTTTAGGGCCTCACTGAGTTGTTGATGCTAGCTTTGAACTTAAGGTCCTCCTGTCTTAGCCTCCCAAGTCACTGGGATTCAGGTGTGTGTCACCATGCCCAACTCACAATATCCTTTATATCTACCTAACACCTATCCATCTATCCATTATATACCTAAAATATCAGTTTTCATCTGCTTCATTTTTCACCACATACACAGACCTAAGATCAGATCTCTAGATATGGGAGTAGCTGATGAGTATATTATTGAACACTTTTTGCCACATGTAAATGATGATGAGGTATTGATGTTGATCATATTGATCATGAGGATAGATGTGAATATTGGTGATGATGATAAATAATGATGAGAATGTTATTGAACACTATTTGCCATGTATAAAAGGTCTTTGGTCAAAATTAAGTGCAGGGAAAAGGGAACAAAATCTTAGACCCAGGGCAACACCATTCACAACATATGAGATATATTTTAAGTGCACAGAGCACTGCTAAATTATACATTTCTAGCAGGCTAGGAAACAATTACCACAATATATTACATAATAATTTGATCTTTCTCCCCAAGATGTGTCTACTCTGAGATATCTATTACCTTTTTGAACATTTTATCAATCTGTGCAGATAGCATCATAACTTTAAAAAAGCTGAAATTCCTATTGTGACAGAGGATCAATTTTGTATATTCTATGTGGCAACAATAATCATTAGTGAAAGGAAGGATTGCATCTGTTCCATTTATGTTAGTTCTTTAATCCCATACCTCAATGGATATAAATTCTTGAAAGTGCAATCACAAAAATATAGAAATAACGAAGGGAACATAGATGGTATTGCTTCTTGTTTATATATATATATATATATATATATATATTGTTTTTACTTTTTTTCCTTATCTTTTTTTCCCTTTCCTCTTCTTTCTTTGTGCTCCTGGGGATCAAGCCTGGCAAAGTGAAGACACTGTGTAGATATTGGGAAACAAGGAGCTACACTTCCAGACTGATTTCATTTTGTCTCAACCATGACCTGATTTCACTTGAAAATTAGCAGACACTTCAACTTAAAGAGGAGGGTATATAACAGACTCCAACTGACAACCTGTCCCCAAGCAGTCATGTGAAAGATGGGTGCTGAGGTCCTGCTCCTGGACACCCACCCCTATCACAACAGCAGAGACAAATACCACAATGTTTGGGGCACCACATGTGTGAGGGACCTCAGGCTCAGTCACTTCCAGACCCTATCAGCTTGTACATGTGAGTACCACAGAGGGATACCTGTGGCCGAGTTCCCTGACTTTCCCCATGAAACCCCTGGAGATGAACCAGTGTCACAACAGGGGTTACAAACTCCAGGTCCAGTCGTCATGATTGGAATAGTCAGTTGCAGAATTGCTGTCACATAATAACCAATATCAACAGAGTCCTAGGGAAACTAACGCCTTTTGGGTCCTTGAGTGTGAGTGTGCCCTACATACCCTGCTGGCCTCACACCTGCTTGAACAACCACCACGGTGCCCGTTGTGTCAAACCCACTAACCACAGTCAAAAAGTTTAGGGAAACTACATTATGAAGTCTCATTCATATTAAAACCAGTGCTTCACAACAAACGCATATCCAAGGATACGCCATCAAAGGAAAACTGCCTATCAAAAAGACTTTCATATGAGAGTGGAAGAAGTAAACATCTCAATAGATGTGCAGATCTCAACATTAAAATGAAAGAAATACGAAAAAAGCAATAAAAAGACACCCTCAAAGTTCATAACTTGACAGAAACAGATGCAAAACAACCTGAAGTGACAAAGGATTCAAAATAAGAATTCCTTAAAAAGCTAAATAAAATCTAAGAAGAACACAAATAAAAGAATGAAATATTTAAGGAGGACAATGTAGGATATGAATGAGCCCTTAAATAAAGACAGAAAAAATTTGAAAATAATCAAATAATAATCTTGGAAATAAAAACTCAATAATTTAGATAGGAAAACAAAAGCAAAAACAAAGACCAAACCAGTCACCAGACTCGTCCCTTGTTGCTACATCACAGTTATAATAAAGGTGAATTCTGCTTTGAAATGGTCAATTTCCTGACCCCCTTGTATAGTGGTTAGTAAGCAAAGCAGAAACAGTTAAACATACAGATCAGGTTTGGCTGGTTTAAGTCAGGGCCATTTATAATTCTTCTTTGGGGAAATGTCTGTTTTTTTCACTTGCCCATTAATAATTGTGTTACTTTTTTCTTGGGGTTAGGTTCTCCAAGTTTGCTTCTAATTCTAGGTATTAATCCTCTGTCAGATGATGAACTGGCAAAGATTTACTCTGAAGACTGTCTGTGCTATTTATTGTGTATATTTTCCATGTCTTCTGTTACATTGTTCTGCATGTCTCTTTTAATGCTAGTTTTAGTTACCACGGCTCTGTAGTATAATTTGAAATTGGGTGTTGTGATTCCTCCAGCATTGCTCCTTTTGCTCAGAATAGCTGTGTCTTTTATGGATCTTTTCTTCTTCCATCTGAATTTTACAACTGTTTTTTTCTAGATTAGCGAAGAAGAGTATTGTTACGTTAGTGGAGATTGCTTTCGGTAGTATGACCATTTGAATAATATTAATTCTGCTTGTCTATAAATTATAGGTCTTTCTATCCTCCACTGTCATCTTACATTTTTCAGTTTTTTGTAACTTTCATTATAGAGGGTTTTTACCTCTTTGGTTAGATTTGTTCCTAGGAATTTTTTGATCCTATCATAAATGGAACTGGTTTCTTGATTTTTTTTCTAGCAGATTCATTATTGGTGAACAGACAATTATTGATTTTCATGTGTTGATTTTGTATCCTGTTACTTTTGATGTCTTCTGGTGGAGCTCTTGGAATCTTCTAATTATTTAATCATGTCATCTGAAATGATGATAATTTGAATTCTTCCTTTTTTTTCATATCTCTTTTATTATTTTATCTTTTTTCATTGTTTTGGCTAAAATTTCAAGTGTTATGTTCAGTAGGAGAGATGAAAGTGGACCTCCATGTCGTGTTCCTGACTGTTAAAGATGCTGTCAGGTTTTCCCCATTTACTCTGATGTTAGCTTTGGGTTTGTCATATATAGCTTTTATAGTGTGGAGGTAAGTTCCTTTTATCCCTAGTTCTTTATCTTTTTTTAACTAAGAATGTGTGCCAAATTTTGGCAAAGACATTAGATGTTTCTATTGATATGTTCCCTGGAATCAAACCAACTTAATTATGTTGTATAATATTTGTACAATTTACCTGTGAATCAGTATGGGCATGGTCTTTCTTTTGGAAGTTTTTTTTTTTTTTTATTACTGTTTCAATATCATTGCTTATTATCAGTCAGTCTTGGTTTGTTTTGTCTTCTACTTTCAATTCTGGTATGTCAGATATGTTAAGGAACCTATTTCTTCCAAATTTTCAAATGAATTAGGACATAAATTTTTGAAATAGTCTTAATGATATTCCATATTTTATTGACGTCTATATTAGTATGTTCTTTTCTCCCCCCTCTCCTTTTTTTTTTTTTTTTAATTTTGGGTCTTCTGTCTCTGCTTCTGTTATTTGGTTTGTTTGGCTAAAAGTGTATCCATCTTGTATACCTGTTCAAAGAACCAACTTTTTGTCTCATTTATTAGATCATAAAGCAAATCATAACAAATCAAAAATGGAAATATTTTCTTGTAACATTAGATCTCAGTAGATTGAAAATGAAAAGGAGAAACTACAGAAATCAGACAAACACTGAAACTGATCAACACAATATTGAATGAACAGTGTGGGTCACTGAAGAAATTTGGAGGAGAATAAAAAATCTCCAAACAAAAATGAAAACACAATATAACAGAACCCATGGGATAGAGTCAAAGCTGCACTGAGAGAGAAGTTTATAGCAGTGAGTACCTATCTCAAACACACACACATACACACACACACACACACAGAAGACTTAATTAAGTCAACTAATGACACATCTGAAGGTCTGAGGAAAACAAAAACAAACCAAAACAAATCTATGTAGAAGAAAGGAAATAATGAAAATCATAGAAGAAAAAACAATACAAAGGATCAATGAAATAGAGATGTTTCTTTGAAAAAGATCCTTGGCTAAACCAGTCAAAAGAAAAAGAAGACCCAAATAAATAAAATTAGAGTTGACAAAGAAAACATTAAACACATATCATTGAGCTCCACGGGATCATCAGGTAATATTTTTAAACGCTATATGAATACAGATTGGAAAATATAGAAAAAATGGACAGAATTTGCAGAAGCATAATCTACTAAAATTCTGTCAACAGGATTTAATAAATCTAAATAGATAAATAGCAAGTAATGATATTGAAGCTGTAATCAAATCTCCTATCCAAGAAAAGTCCAAAACTAGGTGGATTCACTTTTGAGTTTTACCAGATTTTCAAAGAACCAAGACCTATTCTCCTCAATTACATTAAATAGGAAAATAGGAAAAAAATCCTCAACACTCATTCAGAAAATCAATATCACTTAATTCCAGGATATAATAACAAAGAACACTATAGACCTATATTCCTGATAAACATAGATGGACAAATCCTCAAAAAAATACTTGTAGATTGAAATCTGTAACACATTGACATGATCATACAAAATAATAAAGTTAATATCAATCCAGGGATAGAAGCATGCAAAACAAGGAACATAATACAGCACATAAATAGATTTAAGGATAAAAATCACATGATTATACCAATAGATGCACAAAAGATTTTGATAAATTTCAACCTGCCCATATGATAAAAGTTCTGAATAAATCACATATGATTAGATCATAATAAAACCTGTATGTGACAAACCCATACAAAACATGATACCAAATGAAGAAATCTGAAAGCATTTCAACTAAGATTAGGAAAAAAAAACAAAGATGTCAGCTCTCACCAATATTATTCAATATGGCATTAGCAATTCTAACCAGAGCAATTGGACAAAATAAAAAAGAAAATAAAAGAAATACAAATAGGAAAAGAAAAAGTAATTGTCCCTGTTTGCTGATTATAAGCTTCTATACATAGAAAGAACTAAAGACTCCACCAAAAGACTATTCAAAATGATAAATAAACTCAACAAGGAGGATATGAAATCAACATACATAAATCAGTAGCTCTTGTATACTAAAATAATGAGCATGCTGAGACAGAAATCAGGAAAGCAATCTCATCAATCTCATTCATAATAGTCTTAACAAACAACTATAGAAATAAATGTGACCAAAGATGTGAAAGATCTCTTTAATAAGAATTACAAAACATTGAAGAAAGAAATAGAAAAAGACACAATAAACCGTAAAGAACTCAAACATTCTTAGATTAGAAGGCTACTGTATTTTTATAATGTCCACAGTACCCAAGACAAGCAACAGAGTCAATGCAAAACCATCAAAATACCAATGACCTCCTTCATAGAAGTAGGAAAATGTTGGGACTAATGACATGTTAACTAACTCAGGCTGACTCCTTACTCCCTGGCGAGTGAGCAAGATCAAGGCCTCAAAGGCAGTTTCAATAGTTAATGACGATAAATCGGACCACCGTCAGGGATTAGTTAACAATAGTTCCGCAAACGTCATCAGCTCGTGCTTGCCATATAGTCCTATGGGACTCTCACCTGCGTGAACCTCCTATATCTTGCTGACCTTTAAGCTGATTGGTTCTCGCCTAGCCCCCACCCTACATAAAAGTTCTGTGATTTCCTCAATAAACGAGATTCCTGCTGTGCCTCATGTGCTGACAGACCTCCCGGCTCTGGTGTGTTTCCTTTGCCGCTGACATTCATCATCCTGTTCGGCCCCGTATTCTCCTTAGGCGGGCCCTGAGGAGGTACATTGGACCTTGTTGCCCGACAGGGAGCAAGAGGAAAAATGTTTAAAATTTATATGGAAGCACAAAAGACCCCCAAAGCCAAATCAATCCTGAACAAAATGAGCAACGATGAGGGCATCACACCTGATTTTGGAGTCTACTACAAAGCTGTAGTACTAAGAACAGCATGGCATTAGCATAAAAACAGACACGCAAATGAAAGGAACAGAACAGAAAACTCAGAAGTAAGCACATGTACCTCTGACCAACCAATTCCCAACAAAGGTGCCAAAAACAAACTGGGGAGAGCAGTGAATTACTCTGAATTACTCTTTGATGTGAAAAACAGTAGTTTTCAGGTTGTACCTAAACCCGAGTTACTCCATTTTGTAAAACAATAATTTGCCATGAGCTACTTCATTTTGAGTACTAGTGCCAGGGTGAGATGACTCCACACCTTATTTATACAAGTAAACAACCAATATTTGCTGGCACCACCATAAGTTACAAAGTACCTGGATACGTGGACATCTCAAATCATATCAGGAATATCAGACATGGAAGCTTATCAACCCCACCAGGTAAGATCCCCTCACTTAAGACCCATAAATGAAATAACACCTTGAAATCAGATACGGCAACACTTTGACATTATTTTCTGGTCACTAATGAGGACCTTCATCCAGGAAAATTGCCACCATGATGAACCTTCAATTTCTTGTCCCTGTTGCTTTTCAGCAAAACATATTTTCTCCTGCCTGAGATGACTATAAGTGCCAGCCTTCTCCAAGTTGATAACCTGGAGTCGACATTCTGAAACTGAAGTCTGGACCCTCGGCTTTGACAACTCTGTGAAATCAGTTAAAATTCTTATCTGACCATCTATAGTGTATCTTTGACTCTGCATTCGTGTCTCTCTCTGCCTGTGCTATTAGCACAGCATCCTGTTATACTGTGGCTGCTTTAACCCTTCATTAGTCTTCCTGTGGCCTATTTTCATATTATTGTGTGAAGTGTGTGTGACTTAAGTGTTTAGATATTGGAAAATAAGATTGGAAAAAAAAAGTGTTTACCTGGCTTATGACTACCAGGTGACCCGCAAGTAATCAGTGAACTGCCATTGATGAAAGTGCATTTATTCTTAATCAATAAATTCTGACATTATGAAAACACAGAAAAGTGTTTTCTCTATGTAAATGACACAGCATGCTCATGGCACAAACATTGGAGGAAAGCCATCCTCTTTCACAAATGATGCTGGGAGAACTGGATATGCATGTTTACAAGATTGGAATGAGACCCCTATCTCTAACCCTGTATAAAAATCAACTCAGAATGAATCAATGTCCTTAATAAAAAAATTGAAACTGAAGCTACTGGAAGAAAACAGAGAAAGACTCAAAAACAGCCCAGACAACAATTTCCTTAATAAGACTCCAGTGGCTTGGGATATAAAAGAAAGAATTGACAAAAGGGATTACGTTGTACTTAAAAAGTTTTTGTGCAGCAAAGGGAACATTCAGCAGAGTGAAAAGATGACAATAAGAAGGAGAAAATCCTTGCCAGTCCATCATCTGACAGAAGGATAATATCCAGAATACACACAGTAAACAAAAAAACTATGGTTATAGTTGAGATAGAATGTGTCCTCTCAAAACTCATGTGTGAGAGGAATCAAGAAAATTTGGAGGTGAAATAATTGGGTTTGAAGTCTTGACCTAATGAAGGAATTAATCCACTCATAAAGATTAATTGAGCAGTAAGTATAGGCAGGTGGGGTGTGGTTGGAAGAAGATGGTCACTAAGGGTGTGCCTTGGGGTTTACATTTTGTCCCTAGTGAGGAGAGCTCTCTCTCTGCTTCCTTGTTGTCCTGTCCTGAGCTGCTGTCCTCCATCATGCATTTCTGCCATGATATTCAGACTCACCTTGGGCCCAGAGCTGTGGAGTCAGCAGACCATGGACTAAACTACTAAAACTGTGAGCCAAAATAAACTTTTATCCTCTATGTTGTTGCTCTTGGGTCTTTTTGTCACTTTAGCACAAAGCTGACTAAGACAGCTATTTACAAAAGAAAAACTAATAATAGAATTTTAAAAATGGGCAAAGAATTTAAACAGACATTTCTCAACAGAAGAAATGCAAATGGCCAGTAAGGATATTTTAAAAATGCTCAATATCTTTAGTCAAAGGGAAATGCAAATCAAGTTAAATTGAGATTTCATCTTATCCCAGGAAGAATGGCTATTATCAGAAATATAAGAAAAAAAAATGCTTGCAAGGATGTAGAAAAAAATAAACCTTATATGCTATTGGTGGGAATGCAAATTAGTACAGCCAGTATGGAATACATGAATAGTCCTCAAAAAAACTAAAATTTAGAACAATCATATGATCTAGTTATTCCAGTCCTGGTTATACATCTGAAGAAAATATACTTGGCATACAAAAGAGATCTCTGCAAATCTCAGTTCATTGCAGAAATACTCACAATAGTTAATTTATGAAATCATCCTAGGCATCTGTCAACAAATGGATAGATAAGGAAAATATGGTATACATACACAGTGGAGTATTATTCATCAATAAACAAAATGAAGTCAGGTCATTTGAGGGAAATTGGAAAAACAAAGGATAGCTTGTTAGAAGAATAGACCCAACATAGAAAGAAAAGTATTGCATTTTTCTCTCATATGTGAAAACAAACAAACAAGAATAACATTACCTGAATGTAGAAAAGTAGAACAGGGAATTTAATGGAAGGGGCCTTGTGGTTGAGGGGAGAGAAAAATTAATGATCAAAGCATGGTATATACATGTAGGTGAGTGTCATGGTGAAACCCATTAATCTGTACAATTAATAAATTAAAATAAGGAGTAGGATAGAAGTTAGTTCTGGAAGAAAATTTGAGGTATTCTATGTTAGTATCAAATTTTAGCATATATTACAATCACCTTAAACACAAATATTTACAATCTGCCTTCCTACCTTCCCTCACTGGACTACTGACTATTCTCTTCCAACAAAAATATGCAAAATTGTGAATGAAATAGAAAAACTAATAGAAGCTAATAAAAAGTGTCTAGAAGCTTGTAAAACACTCTGGGAAGGCTAATCTCAATTTGTAGATAGAATTTTTAAAAAATTAAATATAAAATCACATGTTTTGAAAAGATAAAAATAATAGAAGAACTATAGCTTATATATGAACTATATGAAAACTTCTTGAATATTTAACAAAAAAAACAATGCATACCAGCTGTTGAGTAGGATTTTCATGAGAGTTCAAATAATAGAAAATCTCTTAGCATTATCAGAATAAATAATATAGATATTTTAAACATAGAATAATATTCCAAATGGATAAAACACTTACAGAAGAAAAATAAGCATATATTCACGCTGTTTTAACAAACTGACTTCAGGTATATTCACTTTGAATAAAACCTCATTTAAAGATACCCTCTAGCAAAGCGAAAATGGAACTCAGGCAGGGGAACCTTGGTTCCAAGGACACAGTACAGACACCACAGGGAAGAAAAGTGATCTCAGTGTGAGTGTGCTCTTTGTTAAAAAAAGAACTCAGAATCACAATGTAATTCAACATGTGGTGCTATTAAAGACTTGGAATTTATTAACAGTATATTGATTAAAGTTAAAACGATGTGGCTCTCAGGCAAAATTTTAGGGGGAAATAAAAGAAGTTGAAGTCCCAGATATAAAGCCAATTGAGAATACTTCCAATATTTTGGACTTCTTTGCAGGAGGGTATAAGAAAGAAGAAAACATTTGATATTTATGCCTTAATTTTCTCCTTTTAAAGATCTGTCTCATGATATTATTTTATTTATGGACCTAGTAAAACTAGCAAGTTGTTTGTACTTCCATAAACTGAATAATGAAATCACTGTTTATATTTTTTCCAAGTTTGCAATTGACCTAAAATATAGCATAAAAGAAATAGCGCATTGTAGAAGACTATAATAAATAATAAAGAAAATTAATATTATGGCAATAATATTTGCAAGTGTGGGAGATTAAAAACAGTAAGCAGGAAGCAGAAGAGAATTTTTTCTACTGTATTTCAGGAGATACTTCTTAAATATTATGCTTTTGAAATACAAGTTTAAAAGGTGGACAAAACTTGATATATCCTCCATCCCAAAAATGGGAGAAAATATGATTCATGATAGCATGGAGCTATGTCTTCACAACTAATCTACATTTTATATCAGAATATACCATCTGAGTTCTCATTCTAAAAGGTAAAGGTCATTAAAATATCAGTTTTCCTTGTGAATATTTTTTTTTTTACTGTTTTGCCTTTACAAGCCATGTCCAGAGTCATCCGTCCAATTTAAAAGATCCAGTCTTTCAAGGAATAGGGGCAAATTTGGAGTTATAGCTGATTCACATTGTTTGAGAGTTTGTAATAGCTACTTTAATCAAAGTTGTTATAAAAATCTTCATGTATATCATTAGTTCTGTGAGAAATGGAAGTGAAACCACAATGAGATGTTACCGGCTAGAATATAAATTAATACAACTATTATAGAAAATAGCATAAATTTTTTTTAAACTAAAAATAAATTTACTATCTGATACAGCTGTCCCACTTCTGAGTATATATACAAGGGAAGTGAGATCATCATATTGAAGATACACCTGCACTCCCACCCTTATGACCACACTGTCCACAATAGCAAAGATCTAGGATGACCTAGATGTACACCTGTCAATGAGTGAATAAAGAAAATGTAGCCCATAGACAATGGAACTCTAACAGCCATAAAAAGTGAAATTCTGTTACTTGTGACAAAATGAATGGAAATGGAGGATATTATGCTAAGAGAAATAAGCCAGACCACAGAAATGTATAGCATACTATCATAAATGAGAGCTAAAAAATAAAAACAAAAATATTACATTAAATAGAAAAGAGTAAAATGGTAATTACCAGACACTAGGAAAGGCAGGAGAGAGGGAAATACTAAATAGGAGGAATGATTTCTACAGTTCTATAGGACAGTAGTCAGATTATAGTGCACAATCACCTGCCATTTATGTTAAGAAGTACTAGAGCCAAGTTCAAAACTTCCAAGCTCCAAGCATAAAGAAATGCTATTTACCCTGATAGGATCAGAACTCATTGTATATGCACACTGAAATTTCACTGTACTCCACAAATAGAGATAATTAGTGTGCATATACAATGAGTTCTGATCCTATCAGGATAAATAGGTAAGTCTCTAGGTATAATATTTATCTGAGTTTATTTTCGTTAATGTGATGCCTTTTGCTAGCCTACTGATTTTTAAACATTTACTTTGATTACATATATCACTCCTTTTTGTATTTGAAGGGTTATGGAAAACAATATTCCTAGAAGACAACTCCCTAAGAAAAATGGAGAGACACTGTGGCTTGGGAGGAGGGAGGGAGATTGGCCAAACATTAATCCTCTCCCAGTGCATTCCTGATAACAAGGGGCCCTAAAGGAAAGGGCAGATACCGAATGCTGGGAACTAAACCTTGATCTTCCCCATGTCAAATTAGTCCTGAACGACCATGGGCAGGATTTGAGCACTCATCACTTGGGGTCTGGTTTAAACCTGTACAACTAGCCCCTGATGGTCAAAACTGCAAGGTCAAAACTGCACGTGCACAGTTTCCAAATATTACATCATCCTCATTGTACTCTCTAAAAAACCAAAATTCCCTCTGTAACTGACAGCCATTTTCCCATCTGGAAAGTGGACCCGAATGGTGCCTGAGTCCCCAAAGGAATAAAGGCTTTTCTGAATCTGTTGAGGTCTGCTTCCCTTTCTTTTGCACTTACAGTATTAACTTTAGTCTTCAATATTATCCCTACATTTCAGTTAAGAAAGTGTACATCTTGTGGCATTTGTCTTAACCAACATCACAAGTCATGTCTTTGTTAGAAGATCTTAAGTTGCACTCAATTGAATGATTTCAGAGACTATACCAATAACAAATATGCCAAAAGCTATTGTTTCAGAAACTATACCAATAACAAATATGCCAAAAGCTATTATATCACTAACATTAAAAGGAGCGAAAACACAAGTTTTCCAAGATATTTTCCAAGATAAGCTTCTTTCAAGCAAAAAGAAAAAAAAAGTCAGATTTCTTAATTGAATTAAAATTCTAGCTATATTTATTCTATGTATTGTTGGTAATATAATATAATTTAAAAATATCAAATTGTTTTTGAGAAGGAAGGGTGTATGTGTGCCTTGTGCTTTCAGTTTACATGGGAGATCCTGAGGATCCAAACTATAAATGAAATTTGTTACCTAAAAGATGTCATTTCAGCTGCTGGTCTGGGATACTTTGAGTAATTTGTCATTCATTTGCTTCACTTGTAAAGGACATGCTGTTGTTTTAACATCCATTAAGACATGAAGAATAACTGCCTTCTTTAGGAACTCTTTCTGTATAACAAAGTCAATGTGTCTAGTTTTACTTAAAAGGAACAAAACAAAAATCTGAGAAAATGCAGTGTTGTCACTAAAATGCAGGCTTCCTTCTCATCATGTTTGTTTTTCATTTCGATGCTTAGATTGAACAGTTTCACCAGTAAGTGTCTGTTTGGCTTATATTTATTCATGAAGGGGTGAATAGAACCCACTCTGAGTAGCTCCACACAGGGAAATTCCCCGGGATTCAAGGTCTGAATCTTGAAATCTGGAATTGAATAAAGCCAGAGTGAGACATGTGGAGAGAGGGAGGCAGTGAAATCCAACACTGGATGGCCTGCTCTTTTCAATTACAACCTGTGCCTGCCACATCTCAATACAGCGTTTCTATCTCAAAACAATGTGTGCTGTCATGGTGCTCTATTACCTCCTAGCATTCTCCGCAGGATTAAATTCCCACACAGCTCAAGTGTCTCACTTGCAAGTACAACATCTAGGGGAAGGAATGCCTCATGACTCAGGTGCTTCTCAATGTTTAGACCTGCTGGACACCAGATGGAAGGGTCTGAGAAATTGAGTATTCCAGAAAGCAGCATTGCTGAACTGCCAGAGTCACATAGCAAATAAAGCATGAACGGGGTTTTTATGAAAAGCACCGGATACATCAAGTAAAGCCAGAGACAATGACTTTTTATTCCACGGTTCTTTTTATTTTTTAAACTTATTTTATTCATTTGAATTAGTTGTACTTATATCCCAGCATTTCCCATTTTATTTTCATATACTCTATTTGTGCTTTCCAGCCCTTTATTTTAAACTATTGTTTATAACCTCAAAGATTTATGTAGTTTTAAAACTACATAAATAATTACCTATATCCCAAATGTTTTCATGCTTGTACATTTCTCTCCACCACCAGCCCTGTGTATTTCCTTGTCATCATCAGAACATGTGTTAAGCAAAAAAGGTAACTACTTGGGGGTCTTAGAAGTGTAGCCCAGGGAGCACAGATCCCGTAGAAACCAGAATGTGGCCCATTAAGGAAGGATTTAGAGCCTCCTTTGAAGGATGAGAGAGGAACTTGAAGAGAGTTACTCTTATAGCATGCTGGCCCAGCAAAGATCAGCTCACTCGGGCCATGCCATTGATCTAGGATAGAATTTAGTTAGCACAGTCTTCTGGATGTTTCTTCTCAGCAAATTAGTTTCTTTAGCAACTGTCGCTCTCGCCAGCAAGAACGACCCGGAGACGTGATGGGTGGCAAACTTCTTTATTAACAGCAGATTCTTCTTCCTTCTTTTAGGGAAGTTATTGTCACTTATATAGGTTATATCAACTAATTAGAATATTCATGATATGTGGGGAGAAGATAGACGAATATGGGTATAACTTGAAGCACCTAAGAATCACGCAAGAATCATGCAGAGGCCCTGACCAATTACTGAGACTTCCTCAAGGTGAAGTTAGTTGTTTGCGTGCAGAATAGCAGTTTTCAACCGCACTGGCAGCTTGCCAGGCGCCATCTTGGCCAGGCTCCACCTAGGGCCAGGGGTCCGGCCGAAACCCCGACAAGCAACCTCAGCAAGTTCATGGAATGATCATCTCAGAACAGCACAGAACCTGTCTCACCAAATGGAGTAGCTGCTGACAGCTTTTTTTTTTTTTCACAACTTCCTATTTGAACGTAGTCCAATCTGCATTCTTATGGAAAACCTAACATTAAATGACAGATACAAATTCTTCAATGAAAACATTTCAAAATGTCAGTGCAATGGTATAACCTAATTCCTACCTTAATTAACATGAAAAGTTTACATGTTTTCTTCCTAACCAGACTAACTCATATCTTGTATGTTCCTAAGACTTATAGAGAAATAATTTAAATGTCAAAGGTGTCCTGATTATTTCCCTATGAGAACTGTTTTTATTTGAAGAATCATATTTTAGAAATTAAATTATAGTGCACACTCTAATTATAAATGTTGTGGGTTGCTTAAATTTTTAGCTCATACTATTATCCTATCCTCACCCCTATCTATCCTATTCTATCTTATCCTATCCTATCTTACCCATATATCCTTTTTATATATTTCATCATCAATCTAGTTACCTTCCTTGTTTGATTTTCATGTGGTTATAGTACATCAAATAATCATGTAGCTGTCTGATGCTGTATGTTCACAAATGTTTACTTCTGCTTTGGAGAGTAAATACTTATTTTATGATCGCCCACCGCCCGCGGGGACAATCACAACGCGTACGCTCTTCTTGATCACAGGAACCAAAAGGAGTTTATTCCTCAAGTCTCAGACTTATATCAAGAACATCAGCCTATCAGAGAGTAGACTACCAGGAAAGTCAGCCTATCAAGGAACAGTCTCCAGGCAGATACCAGGATCGCCTCATGTACACAGCCAACCAGAGTTACTTCCTAAAACTTGTATATGAGTGCAGCTAAGTCTGGCAAACTGCCAGGTGCCATCTTAGAGATCAGGCCAGGGTGCAGCTCTGGGGCCCTCAGAGCCCGCCCCTGGCATATTTGGCTGAGTATTTTTCTTAAAAATATTTATTTTAGTTTAAGTAATGTTAACACTATTAACATTCTACTTTCTCTCGTCTCATATTCTAAAAAAGAAATTTATTTGGACAATTACCAAAACTTGAATGAGATTTGTGGGGAAAAAAGCTGTATAATGGATAAAATCTAACTTCCTGCTTTTGATGTATCGTAATTATGTAAAATTATGTATCACAATTATGTACAATTACCCTTGTTTGTGGAAAATATGAGCTAAAATATCAAGGAGTCATAGGGGAGGTGGGAGAGGGTCTGGATGTCAATAATATATTTTCAAAATTCTCAAGAAAGAAGTTACTTGTACAGTTATTGCAACATTTTTATATATGGGTAATTATTTTAAATGAAAAGATGTTATAGTATTTTTTTGAATTTTTAAAAATACATAATACTACTTGAATTTGATTGTCTTTCTTTTGTAAGTAAACCATTATTTTGTATACAGGAAATTCTCATAATTTTGCATGTCTCAGTATCCATTTTGATATTGAAGGATTTAACTTTCCCTGACTTAAGCAGGACTAGTCACTCTTGACAGTTTCCAGTCCTACACCACGTCTCACGTCCTCAGTGTGATTAATCTAGATATCTGTCCTATATGTGACCATCTCCTTTTGAGATATTCAGATACAACCTTCTTGGCCTGCCCCACTGACCCCCACACCCTAGGGTATTATGCAGGTACATCACAGTGGTCACCTGGCAGTTGCAACAGGAGCCCAGGGAACTCATTTCCAACTTACAGAGAAAATGTGCTTGGGTAATGACCTAAGGATGAATGGACTTTGATCCATACAGGCCTCTTGCGACTTCATTTTTTTGTATGTTTGTTTATTTGTTTTATTTTTTTTGATCCACCTATTATTTAACACACATGTCCCTCAAGTCTTGTCCCTTCCTGTTGTACCATTGAGATGTGCTGCCCTCTGCACTCTTAGATCTGCAAGTAATTCACTGTTCCTGCTATTTCTCCTGTTTTGTTGTTGCCTCCTCTGTGTTTGACAGGGCTGTTGTACAGAGTGGCTCTCATGGTAGGAATAAACTATTCACAAATCAGAGGAGAGCCACAGGGCATCTGTAAGTGTAAACATGTTTCTTGTTAGAAACTGGGACCCCTAGTCACAGGTAAAAAAACTTGGGTGTCAGGCTATGTATCAGCAAGAAGAAATAGTTTGAGGAAGGTGAACTCTTGACCTCCATGACCAGATCCCAACCAGAGCCACTTCAGGACAGGGCTAGAGTTTACAGCCACTCTCCAGAGACATGGGTTTCAGGACCAAATTGGAAAGAAATACAGCAATGGTGTTGTAAGAATTCTTGTTTTACATGGAATTCAGAAGTTCCATCATAATAGTTGTAGATTTGTGTCTTTATTTGCAGTTATTTTGTTTTGATAGTTGTTAGAAATTATCAAAAAATAAAACTTGAGCCTTTATTTCTGTAAGTTTTCTTGCATTTCTCGGATTCATTCTCTCATATAAATCACAGTATGTGTTCATTATGTATTCTATTCCTGTTTTTCATATCTCTACTAATATTAGTGTTTATGATTTTTATTTTATTTGTCACTGTACATAACATAATCTTCTGTGTTTGGAGTTCTGACAAATTCATCACACACAGCTCACACGTACACTAAAGCAACATCTTTGAAAGAGTGATGGAGTCTGTTTGGGAGGTTATTATTTTGTAGGCATTGATCTCTTTCTTGAAGCTGTCATTCACAAGTCTCTCTTATAAAAGTCCTCGGTTAGATATGGATAAAATGAAAACTGTAATTTTTGAGCACCAAATCCTTTAAAAATGTAGTTCTGAAATTACCTTCTAATTATTTTTCTCTGCTCACATTTACAGAGCTTTAATGTAGTATTTCTCTTCTAGTCCTTTAGTGACAATAGAAGCATTATATTCCAAATTACTTAAGCTGATTGTGAATAACAATAAAATAATTCAAAATGCTATTACAATGAACCATGTAGCATAGAAAAATTATTTAAACTATCAAATTATAATGACTGTATTGTGTCTCAAGTAATTAATTGAAGATCTGATCTTTGATTGAATATATATACATTGATTTTCTTCATGGTAAAATTTTGAAGCACATAAATTAAAATCAATCATATCTTGATTATAAATTTTATGTAATTATTATTTTTGTTTAGTTTTGTTCCATTATTTTAATGTTTATGAAATCCTAATTCAGTGACCTGTGGTTTGTCATTATAGATTCAAAAGAGTTTTAGGACTTAATTATTTAATGAGTAATAGATAGTAGTGTTAATGCTAGTAGTAAAGTCCAGGTAAAAAGAATTATTTTATATAACTTCCTTCACTTATTTACTTCAGGCACTGTTGTAAGTGGCAGTGATATTAACAGGACATAAAAAACACAAAATAGCCTTGTTTGTCTTACCTAATATATTAATCATGAACAAATTACAATATCGAAAATCCAGGCAGTTTTAAATGAATACTACTCATTCAGTGATGCTGAGAAAACTGCTGAATAATGTATGAAGGTAAACAAAATCTGAATGCTGAATAGGGTTCCACTAAAACTTCTTAAATTTTATAAAAAGTTAGAGTGTAATTTATAAAATTTTGTAAAATTGCGTATTATATATGTATAATTTTTACAAAAATAATTGTGTAATTTGTCTATTCTTTTCAAAATATGGTATTTAAGCAGTACTTAGGTATAGATATGTTATGAAATACATTTTTTCCTATCTTAGCTGTAAACACACACACACACATACACACACTCACACTCACACACTCACAAATTCAATGAACATTTTCCTTCTATTGTGCCCATTCTCCAGGAACGAGTCATGACAGTACAAGTCAATCTTTACACAAACTTTCACTTTCTTCAGTCCTTTACTGCTGAACAGGACATCAGATCTTAGATGGAAGAAGTTTTCATTGGATTGTGAAAGGGACAGAACACACCAGAGAACAGATTCCTGCTTCAGTTGCTTGTCTTCTTGCCTTTAATATGAGCATGGCACCTAGGCCCAGAAAGTCACCATGAGAAAATAAAATTGCATGAAAACAGATGTCAGTATTCAAAGGACAGAAACTAAGAAAGAACCTAAACTTCTGAAACAATGTGTCTTTTTTATGAAGTAAATATTCAACAGATATTTCTAATTTAATATTATGCATTGGATTATTCACAGAAACTTTAACCTAAAATTTTGATTGCATTATGTTTATTGGCATGCCCATTTTCTCCCCTCTTGCTCTCTCATATTTTGTACTCAAGATGATTTAATGTAATGTCTCTTTTACTAGAGATACAAATAAGTAGCCTGACACTGAACCTAGGGTAGCATACACTAAGTACAGATTTGCTTGTAGTTGGAATAAATGTATCTTCCTACACCTGTTTTTCATGTGGGATCTCCTCATTATATATGCAGACACACACATACACACACACACACACAAACACAAATTTATACATAAGACCAGTAATGCCAGAAATTTAGAAATACTTTGTAGAATGGTTTCCCTGAGAAAACAAGTGATAAACAGGCACAAGTTATTTTTCAGAATTTCCTGTTTAATCTCAGAAAAAAATTATATTGATTTCATATTCATGTATTGAAATAGTAAAAAAAATTAAATATTTGAAATAAATATTAGATTATATCAAATATCTTTCATAGACATATGTCAACTTATCTTTCATTTCCCTAATGAGTTACTTGATTATATTTTATAAAGACAAATTTATTTTTATTTTAGATTAATCAAAATGAAGAAATATAGAACAATGTAAGACCAAGTTAAAAATTACCAATTATTTTATCATATAAATAAGATTTTGCTACAGCGTCTTTCATTTGTCTCATGAGAAACCATCCAAGGAAAAAATATAATAAAAAGAAAGATACAATTTTTTTCTAACCAAAAGTGATATCATAATAACATGCTTTTTACTAGTAGGCTCTATTTATATAATTGTCTACATTTTTAGACATCAAACTATTTAAGGATTTGATATAATTCAACTGTATCGTATTTATTTCAATGTCATATTTTTGGATATAGATTTTTCAATATTGATATAAAAAAATGAAGTGTTAATTATATAATAGTTTCCAATAAAAACTATCTTCTACTACCAGTATCATTAATTGAATATGGCATTATTATACCTTTGTAAAAGCATAGGAATTTCTTATATTGACTTTTAATTTTTTTTCATTGTTTTTTCTAATTTGGGGATTCTGGGAATTTTTTTCATTTTTATAATGTAGAAACTTACATTATAGTACTTGGAAAAGTCATACCATGACAGTTAATCATGATATAGGGCAATCTGTATCAACAGAAGAACGTTAGTTTGTGAGTATGTGATTCTGTGTGTGTACCAAACAACTCAGTAAAATTTAAGTGATTTCATGTCTCCTCTGAGTATACATTAGACCCACGACTTCTGACACCTCTCTAGAATGTTGGTGAGACTTGTAATATAAACCAATATACTAGTAGATGAGAAGAGAGAAGACAAAATGAAAAGAGACCTGTTGCTGTTCATTATCTAAGGAAATGGTGTGTCCTTAAAAATTAACCAACATACAGGTTTAAAAAATATTTTGCAAGATAAAGATGCCATGATCAACTCTGGTTTCTATCATCCCAGTCATACAACATGTATAATTTGGAAATGTCATCTAAGAAAAATATGGCCACCTCTTCAACCATAGCAGTTGTTATTCATGAAATTTTTCACTTGGAGCTAGTAGATAGTTATCAAAGAGATTGTGTTACTTATCTCAGGGAAAACATTGGGAACTTGCCTTAGCAGTAGATAGACTATTAGTAGATAAACTATTCCAGAAATAAGTGGAAAAAAAAGCAGAAATGATAATATTAACAAATTAACAATAATATTAATAAAACAAATATTTGTATTTTCTATGTGTACATTTTACAAAGGACTGTTGTTTCAGGAATGACAAAATATGATCACATAAGGAACACACAGGGTCTCATAGTGCCTCATAAGTAAGTAGATGCTACAACTCATTAGAAATACCCTTTGCAGGTTCTGAAAGTGATTATTAGCACATTTGAAAAACTGAATAAGTTCTTTTAGGGATCCAAGATATCTGAATATTCAGGAGGACAATGATAAAATTATTTCTCATCATATCTACTCTTTAAAATAATTTCATGCACCAAAACCCAGAATTAGTTTGTTTTAAATAGAAAGGGACAATCTAAAAAAAAAAGAACTGTACTAACAAGTTCCTTCATTCATTTCACTCTGGGCAGGAATCTACTGATCAGAGAATATGGAGTATGGTATGGCTTATGTGAAAATTCATTTTTCACACATTGCATGCTCAATTCCATTATAAGGAATAGAAAGAACATCTGTTTTGAAAGCAACTGTTTCAATTAGCAGGAAACAAAGTGTTTTCAAATAACCTCATCATACCCAAGGGGAATTTCACCCTGAGAGAATTAAAAAAAAAAAGTCTATGAAACATGCTGATAACCTTCTGCTGGGAACAGAAGGACTGTGACTATGGGGTCTTCCTGGCCCATGCTCATACAACAGTTTATTCAATTAACTGAAGTATGTAGGGGGGACAGTATAAAGCCACTTTATTCTTCTACATAATTGTCCTATAATTTATTTACTCTCTCAAATTGCTTTTCTCACTCAGGATGAAAGATCTGGTTGGCTGGTCAACAGAAGATAATAATCCACTGCACTAATAATAAAATGCATTTCAGGAAAACTTGAAACATCCAAACATTGTTCAGTTTTAGTGAAATTCAAGGTTGTTCCTAGCTAGAAAAATTACAATGGTGAGTGGGAGCATTTGCTCTCTGCACTTAATCTCCTCCACTGCTCTAGCTGTCATTGGGGGCTTTGCCTATTTTTACAAGGATGTCAGAGACAAGCTGGAGACATACGGACAGATAGTTTATCTTGTGCTGCTGATTTCTAGTAACAGAATATCCAAATACGGGACACTCCTTCTGTGGAGTGTTTTCCTTAAGTTCCTCAGATAATTCTCACTGATGTGACCTCTCACAATTGACTGGAGTATCACTGATTGTGGTAAGTGTGACGAGACTACTTTAAGTGACATGGATTCCTGTCTCAGTTCCTCATTCCACCTCAGACAACACGTATCTTCACTCTGACAAAACCCACCCGCAAGTGCCTATCTTCTCTAGATTGACTAAAAGGCTAGTGTTCCACATTCATTTTAATATCCTGCATTTCTTCTCCATAAACAAGTTTCACAAAACAAAATAAAACAAAATAAAAACTTCAAAGAACAGATTTATTGATTTACCTTAAAACTTCTGTTGACAGATATCACAGATAAAGCCAGAAAAGAATTCATTGTGACTCATATAAACAGCCAAATACAAGTATCAGAATCAAAATTCTGTCATCTATCCATCTAGCTTTCAAAAAAATGAAAATAACTTATAAGAAAGAATGAGAAGTTACTACTTGATAATGGAGAGAAGATAAAAAATTAAACAAAATGGAATAATAAATATAATCTACCTCATTACATTTCAGAAAAAGGAAATCTTCGTGAATAAAATGTAATTTCTAACATCAGACTTTAAGGTAAGAGGCAAAATCAAATGATGGCTTGGAAAGAAAGTATAATATTTGCTGGTGAGTGTGTAAAAGTAAATATTAAAACATCATCATGTTGAATTCCTAGTCTGCAATGTGGTAGGATCTGGAGACGGGGCAAATAGTTATCATTAAGTGAAGTCATTCGAAGTCATTCTGTTGGGTGCCTAGGAGGAGATCAGTACACTTTTATGAAAAGTAAAAGGAAGAGAGACCAGAGTTTCCTCTTTCTTCCTTTCTCCCTCTCTTTACCAAGTAAGGACCCAGCAAGAAGGGAGCTACCCATAAGCCAGGAAGTGGAACCTCACCAGTCAGTCTGATTACCAGCTTCTTGATCATGGATTCCCATCTCTGAAACTGTGAGAAACAAGGGCCTGTTGAGAAGACAACCAATGAGTGGCATTTGTAAGAGCAGACTGAGCAGGCAGAAAGATTTCATTTGTCCTATTCCTAATCTACTGGAGCTCCATGTTTACGAAGCTTTGTTTTACATATGTGGTGACTTCCCTTATTTTCTGGGTGATGGAGGTCACTGAAGCCAACTCTTAATTTTTATGTTTTCATGAAGGTTTACTCGATATTAAACTAGCTCATCTTTCTGACATTATTGACTCATTTTTGTAGATTTGCTAACGTGAAGATTTTGTCCCATATATTGGTGACTTGATAAAGGTTCTCATTGTGATGCAAAAAAAGACATCTTATGCCTTAAAACTCATTCTTTTGAAAACATTTCTTGAATGGATTAAGTATTCCATTTTAGAATAGTGGTATTACAGCATAGTATCAATAAAAAATAAAGTGCTTATATTTTTATTTGTAATGAAAACAATGTTTTGGTTGTAATATTAATATCAAATATACTTAAGACAAAATACATTTTTCGGTTCTTTCTTCTCTTTCATTAGGTGGAATTTTACAAATAATTAAGTATCCAATTAAGAATAAAAATTAGAATTAAAACCACAGAGCATTCTTGCTACACAATTTAGAATTGATTTCATAACAAAAGAAGATGTGTGCCTAATACAGATTTTCTAATTTCAAATAAATTATATTAATGAAAGGAAATAATTGTCTTTTGTTAGCATATTATGAATCTATACAATTATAGTAAAAATATAAGTGGTGAATATTTATATTAAATATTTTTTTTGTAAAAGGCACAAATTATATTAGGTTTGCTTAACTCTTGCTTTATGTTTTATAATTTAAAAATTTATTTTCTTTATTTTATTTTGTAAATGGAGACAATGGGAGTGGTAATTCAACTGCATCCTCCAGCAACCAAATATGCTTTAATATGAAAAGTGAAAGATATTATACTCTTAGTTGACTTCCTCAACTGAGTAAGTTGATTGTTGTATGTAAACAATTTCTATAGTATTGTTTTTGAAATTCATTGGCACAAGTTATATCTATTAACATATACACTCTTTACATGCTTTATTAAGTACTGACATTTCCTTTGAAAGTTTGGATAACTTTTCCCTTTTGTAAAAAATAACTTCACTCTGGTATATTCATATACGTACATAGGGTATCTGGGTCAGTTTCATTCTACCATTTCTTTCTTTTCCTGTCCCTCCTCCCTCCCCAATGAACATCTTCTTCTACTTAACTGATATCCCTTCTATTTTCATGGGATTTCCCTGCCACTTTAAAAAAACAAAATTATATATGTATTTATGTATTGTGGTTGATAGACCTTTATTTTATTTATTTTTATGCAGTGCTGAGAATCGAACCCAGTGCCTCACACATGCTAGGCAAGTGCTCTACCACTGAGCCACACCCCAGCCTCCCTGCCACTGTTTTTTCCCCTCCATTTTGGTCTAGCCTTTCCATATGACATAAAACATTCTACCCTTGACTTCTGGGTCTGACTTATTTCACTTAGCATGATGTTCCCCAATTCCATCCATTTACCAGCAAGTAACGTAAATTAATTCTTCTTTATAGATGAGTAAAACTCCATTGTGTATATATGTACCACATTTTCTTTCTCCATCCATGTGTTCACATTTGGGTTGGTTCAATAACTTGACTATTGTAGGTTGTGCTGCTATAAACATTGATGTGCCTGTCTCAACATAGTATGCTGATTTTAGATCTTTAGGATATATACCAAAGAATGAGATAACTGGTTCTTGTAATAGTTTCATTCCTAGTATTTTGAGGAATTTCCATATTGCTTTCTGGAGTAGTTATGTGTATTTTTAATGCACTAATTTTTTTAAAAAATCAAAGATTAAAGGGGAAGTCATGGAGAAATGGAAGCAAATTATATTCCATGTTATGCATGTGTTAAAATGAACTCCAATCTTATTAATAACTGAAATGCACTAATAAAAAAATAACAAAATAACTTCACTTTAGAAATAGCACAACTCACTTGAGGAAACTTCCTGAAAAAAATAATAAGTAATAAGACATTCAAGATTTTGCTATTTTTGTCCACATTTATGTTTGTTTGTACTTGTCCTTTTGGTCATTGATTTTGGCCAATGATTTCACTTTATTTTAGTCTTATACAATTAGTATTATATGTAATATTGACGTCAGTAGTTCAAATATTAAACTAAACTTCGAGAAAAGAAGTAGGAATATTGAAGTGTTTTCTTTTATTTTGCTATATGTGGGGGACCTAATTTTTGTTATTATATAATTATGCACAGCTAAACTCTCCTTTTAGTTCCAGGTTCATTCATATTGCATTTTATTTGAAAATTTCCAATTTGGATATTTAAAAAATCATATTAAACTAATCATTAATGATAAACAATTTATAATTTGACGGTGTGATAGAAGATATCAACTGGACATGCCTGTAATCCAGCTACTACGGTGACTAAGGCAGGAGGATTGCAAGTTCAAGGACAGCCTTGTTTCTGTAAGCAAGTTGTGCATTCTCTAGAGTGAAGTTATCTTTTTAATTTTTTTATTAGGGTATTATAGTTATACATAATATGGAGTTTATTTTGACATAACACATGCACAACATGGAATATAATTTATTCCAATTAAGCCCTCACTACTTCCCTTTCCCTCTTTTTCTCCTTCCCCCCGTCCCTTTTACTCTACTCTATAGGTCTTTGTTCTATTTAACTTCAGGTTCTTAAAAAAGTTAGCATATTCTAGATATACAAGTCATTTAGTGAGAACTTGTCTCAAAAAGTAAAAGTGCTGACTGAAGTGTAGCTCAGTACCAGAGTATCCCTGGGTTCAATCCTCAGGACTTAGGAGTGCCAAAAATAAAGAAAGAAAGAAAAAAAGAAAAAAGGAAGAAAGAAAATAACAATAGGTCATATAACATACATATTCATCATTTAAGAACATCAGTTTAGTGAGCAGTGAAGACTGTTATTCCTCAAACTGGGATAAACCTTACTTATGATAGAAGTGTAGATTTAAAGTTCTTATCTTTACTAAGAAAAATTCTTTGAAGAATTAAAAACTGCAATATGAAGGCAGTAGTTTACTATAGGTTTCAGATTTTTTCAATAGTATTTCCACTGATTGATTAAGAAATGAATGACTATGACCTCTTTGTAAAAGGAAAAGTTTATTGAGAAATTTTTAAATATCCAAACAGATTCAATGACTATAGTGTACCTATTAATGATTTATGGAAAATCAGCTAAATATTAAATATATCTTTGAATTAAAAAATAATCATAAACAGTTTAAATAGCAAACCTTTAAAACAGAGAATTAATCTACAATAGTGCATGGAACTTAGAATTTATGTTTAGTTCTAGAAACCACAGAGTATATATCCACAGTATGAATAAATTAAAACAAATTTTGTATAGTCTATTAATATTTCTTCCCTATTAAAATAAGAAATGTATTTTGGCATGAAGTAACACAATATATTCTTTTTATATTTTTTTATGAATAGTATTACAAAATTAATAAAATTTTATATTGTACAAAACTTTAATGCATTCTGTTAAATTTTTTAAAACAATAATGTAGTGCTTATATCACTATTCTTGTTTTTAAACACAAGAGCAAAGTAAAATTCAAAGTAGTTCACTTACATTTGGAGATGAAAATTCTTCACAATTATAGAATACAATATTTTTAGACATTCCACTAAAGAATGAAGTCATTTATTCCCAAATACAGTGGCAAATGTTTATAAAATTTTATTTTGAATCACCTTATCCATTCTACTTTAAGACCTACTTTTATTTAGCTCACGACATAACTTGGGAGGGTTTGAACGTACCAGCAAAAGCAACCTTTATCTTGGAAACAATACTAACAAAGATTTTTCTTTCTCTATGTCGATGAGGAAGAATGTTCCTTGACTTTTGACCAATTCTCCTGACTAAGGCTAGGCAAACTAGGTGCTACTGGCAAAATGCATTTTTCCTCTGATGGGAGTTAAGAATTTTTGTCTTGTGGTTGTTTTTAACATTATTAAATGACTCATTTTAAGTGGTTATATAAGCACCTACTTAATAGTCTCAATTTTGCCTGTTGGGCAATAAGCACGATATATTTACTACATAGCATTTTAACTGAAAATATTTTTCCAACTCTGTGACCTGAAGCAAAAGTGTACAAAGACTTAAATCTACGTGTTGATATAGCTACTGTGCATCTTGCCTGGATTTGTTTGTTTCAACAAACCAAATAAAACAAGAACAAAGAAGTATTTGAATTTCTGTCTCTCTCTCTCTTCCTATTTACTATGGTTATTTGAAAGTAATATTATTTTCATCTTCTAGATGTAAAGATTTTAGAAATGTAACAATTAAAATATACATTTTAAAAGTCATTAAAAAGTAAAAATATGTAGTGATTGGACTAATGGATTTATAAGTAATAAAAATCTTTTTAGTGGACATTGAGAGAAAAACAATTAAGCCTTGGAAAGGTATAAAAACTATCCAATGAGATAAGGCAAAATAGTGCACCATGAAATGATGTATTGATAAAGTCTATCATGACATACATAAGAAATTAATTAGGTAGACTAGGCTGTATTACCTCAGCACATGGGTAGACGCCTTTGGGAAATGTTGCACACTTCATAGTTAACTCTTTCTTGTCCCATAAGTGCATCAAAACTGGTCACAAATATATGAAAATATAATACAGTATTCTAAATAGATCAGATATTTTAAATATGGTGGGGGTGACAAAAATATTTTATTGTTGTCCTTGAAGATACTTTTAAACATCATTTTTCATATAATGTGTAGGATTATGAAAATATAAATGAGGTTAATAATATGTTTTGTGTGGATTTCTATAGAATAATACAAATGAAAATATTTTGCAATTTTAAGCTCTAGTGCAGAACTTTTCCTGTTCTATTTTAGCAGATATACTAATTGCAATTTCTTTGTCTCTATACCTTTTGCACATTGGTACACTTATATGCAATTTCATTTTTTGGCATTGCATAGTGTTAAGTAGTTAGTCCTTTGGAGATTTTATTTCTGGGTTCAACACCAGAATCCAAAAGTTCCTTTCTATGTGAGTTTGAGGAAATTATTTAACTCTCAACTACTCAGTTTTCCCATCTGTAAAATAAGATTTTACTATTGTATACCTGACACAGTTGATGTATTGATTGAAGAATGGATGCATATTAGTCACTCAAAACAGGATCCTGCACAGAGCATTATGCGAAAGTCACAATTTGGATTTCATGAGACAGTGTGTGTGTATATGCATGGGCAATCATAAAATGTTTTTTTATATCATGACTAATTCCTCTTTTTATTTATTTCCATTCCCCTTTTTTATTAGTGCATTTTAGTTATACAAAATATTGTACTTATTATAATGTCTATATTTCACTGTGGCACATTATATACATAAATAACATACCTTGATCATTTTAATTATCCCATCACCCTCCCCTCCCCTTCCCTCTGACCCCTTGAGAATTGAGAAATTTCACTTAAATAATAATAGATGTTGCAAAAGAAAGTTGAGAGCAATAAGCCCATTTGGGATTGGAGTCTACCTCCTGCTCTGTGGTGACAACTCCATGAAATTACTGATGTGCCAAAAAGAAGTTATCTGTCAGAAGGAACATTCTGAGAATCTTAAACATCCCTACAACAGTGGTATGTTTTGAGTTGGTCTATAGTAGACCAATAAACTGTAGAGGTAAATTTATCCTCCAAATATAATTTGTGACAAATAATCTAGATGACCCACTTAAACATCTTTGTTTTACTATTAAAATAACCTCCTCATTTTATATATAGAGAAAAGGGATCCTGGATAAGGGAAGAACTAAATAGTACCATCCTGAACATCAGAGTGACAAGTCACAATAGAAAGAAAGATGACTTGAGAAAGATGTCTTGTAGCTGTTTTGAGAAAGAGGATAAAAAGCAGCATAATCAATGCAGATCAGGGCTCCTAGGGGGGCATGACAGATTTTATAATAAAGAAGGAAATGCAGGATCTGCTAATTGGGAACACTAAGAGGCTTCTTTAGTGCATTCACTAAATTTTAAAAGCAGCATAAGGAATCAGATAACCTTTAGCTTCTTGGATTTTGTCTGTTTCAGGGAACAATGAATGACAAATCAAAGGTTAGTTTTACAACTATTCTCTTACCTAGTGACAAATAGCTGAAGCCCCCACAACTGTCAGTGACCCTCAAAGATGTAGAGAATAGAATTAGGAAGAAAAGTAAAATGGTTGCTTTTCAGTTTTTAAAAAAGTGCACTAACATGCAACAAAGTCTGAGTGATCAAGGAGCATCATGATTATCATAATAAATGCCTGGTCTCACTATTCATGTTTCTGTACTAATAAATTTGGATAAAATATTATATTAATTCAGTTTAGGTTACTATTGAAAGGAAAGACCATTCATTCATTCACTCATTCCTTCAACAGGCAATTTTAGTTTTTCAGAGAGTGTAAAATATGTAAATAAGTTCAAATTCAGTCTTCCTTAAATTTGCAGTATTTTATTCAATTTATAGGAATATTCTGAATTTTAGTTTATTTTTTAAAATTTGTCCATTTTAATTCATACATAACAGTATAATGTATTTTGGCAAATTATATATACACAGAGTATAACTTGTTTTAGTTAGGATCCTATTCTTGTGGTTGTACATGAAGCAAACTTACCCTGCTGGTGTATTCAAACAGAAGACTAGGAAAGTTATGTCAAATTAATTCTATAGTCCTTTCTATTACCCTCCTTTCTCCCTTCCCTTCATTCCCTTTGTCTAACCCAGTGGACTTCTATTATTCCTCTACCCACTCTCCCTTTTTGTGGGTTAGTATCCACATATCAGAGAGAATATTTGACCTTTGGTTTTTTTGGGACTGGCTTATTTCACTTAGCATGATATTCTTCAGTTCCATCCATTGACCAGCAAATGCCACAATTTCATTCTTTATGGCTGAGTAATATTTCATCGTGTATATATACCACATTTTCTTATCCATTCATGATTGAACAACACCTAGGTTGTTTCCATTGCTTGACTTTCATGGATTGAGTTACTATGAACATTGATGTGGTTGTGACACTGTGGTATGCTGATTTTAAGTCCTACGAGTGTAGACTGAGGAGGAGGATAACTGGGTCAACAATACATGAGAGTACCTTTCTCTCCACATCCTCACCAACATTTATGGTTACTTGAATTCTTTATTCACTTGAGTGAGAAGGAATATCAGTGTAGTTTTAATTTGCATTTCTCTAATTGCTAGAGATACTGAATATTTTTTCATATATTTTTTGACTATTCATATTCCTTTTGTTAAGTGCTTGTTCAGTTCCTTTGCCCATTTATTGATTGGGTTATTTGCTTTTTTTGTTGTTCAGTTTTTTGAGTTCTTTGTATAACACGAATATTAATGCTTTATCTGAAGTGTAGGTCGCAAAAATTTTCTCCCATTCTGTAAGATCTCTGTTTGTGTTCTTGATTGTTTCCTTTGCCGTGAAGAAGCTTTTCAGTTTGATACCATCCCATGTTTTAATTCTTGATTTTGTTTTTTGTGCTTTAGGAGTCTTATTGAAGAAGTCAGTTTCCTACAACAACACGATAGAGATTTGGGCCTACATTTTCTTCCACTAAGCAGAGGTCTCTGGTCTAATGCCTAGATCCTTGATCCACTTTGAGTCGAGGTTTGTGCAGAGTGAGACGGGGGTTTAATTTTATTCTACTACATATGGATTTCCAATTTTCCAAGAATCATTTGTTGAGGAGGCTATCTTTTCCCTAATGTATGTTTATGGCTCCTTTTTCTAGAATGAGAAAACTCTATCTGTGTGGGTGTGTCTCTGTGTCTTCTATTCTGTTCCATTGATCTTCATGGATATTTTTGTGACAATACCATATTGTTTTTGTTACTATAACTCTGTAGTATAGAATTATGTCATCAGCAAGTACGGATAGTTTAAGCTCTTCTTTTTCTATCCATATCCCTTTAATTTCTTTTGTCTTTCTAATTTCTCTGGCTAGGGTTTCAAGGACTATGTTGAACAGGTGTGGTAAAGAAGGGCATCCCTGTCTTGTTCCAGTTTATAGAAGGAATGCTCTCAATTTTTCTCCATTTAGAATGATATTGGCCATGGGCTTAGCATATATAGCTTTTACAATGTTGATGTATGTTCCTATTACCTTTAGTTTTTCTAGTGTTGTGAATATGAATGACTTCTGAATTTTGTCAAATGCTTTCTCTTCAACTATTGAATTAATCATGAGATTGTTGTCTTTAAGTGTATTGACGTGGTGAATTATGTTTATCAATTTCCAAATGTTGAACCAAACTTGCATTCCTGGAATAAACCCCACTTAATCATGGTGTACTATCTTTTGATGTTTCTGTATGCATTTTGCCAGTATTTTACTGAGAATTTTTATTTTAATGTTCATCAGGGATGCTGATATGAAGTTTTCTTTCCTTGATGTGTCTTTGTTATTGGTGCCAGAGTGATACTAGCTTTATAGAATGAGTTTGTAAGAGTTCCCTCCTTCTGCATTTCATGGAATAATTTGAAGAGTATTGGTGTAAGTTCTTCTTTGAAGGTCTTGTAGACTCAACTGAGAATTCTCCTGGTCCTGGACTCTTCTTTTTTGGTAGGCTTCTGGTGGCATCTTTATTTTTATTGCTTGAAATTGATCTGTTTATGTTTTCTATGTCATCTTGACCCAATTTGGGTAGGTCATATATCCCTAGAAATTTGGCAATGTCTTCAAGATTTTCTCTTATGTTGCAGTATAGATTTTCAAAGTAGTTTCTGATTGTCATCTGGATTTCAGTGGTATTCATAGGGATCTGTCCTTTTTCATAACTAATTTTAATAATTTGGGTTTTCTCTCTCTTTTTGTTTCTTGGCCTAAGGATTTATCAATTTTGTTTATTTTTTCAAAGAAACAACTTTTTGTTTCATTGATTTTTTTTTTTTTGAATTATTTTGCTTATTTCAATTTCATTAATTTTGACTCTGATTTTAATTATTTCTTGTCTTCTACTGCTTTTGGTGGTGTTTTCTTCTTCTTTTTCTGGTGATTTCCAATGTAAACATAGGTTATTTATTTAGTGATTTTATTTTAATGAATAAGCCCAATGCAATTAAAATTCCTCTTATAACTACCTTCATAGTGTTCCAGAGATTTTTATATGTTGTCTTGCTATTCTCATTCACCTCTAAGTATTTTTATTTTAATTTCATGCCTGATTTCTTCAGCTATTCATTGGTCATTCAATAGTGTATCATTTAGTCTCCAGGTTGTAGAGTAGCTTCTATTTTTTATTTTGTTTTTAATTTCTAATTTCATTCCCTTATGATTTGATAGAATGCAATGCATTATCTCTATTTTTTTCATATTTGCTAAGAGTTGTTTTGTGTGCTAAGATGTGGTCTATTTTAGAAAATGTTCCATGAGTTGCTGAAAAAAGTATATTCATTCATTGATGGATGAAATATTCTATAGTCTTTTAAGTCCAAATGATTTGTTGTATATTTTAGTCCTATAGCTTCTTTAAGTAGTTTTTGATTTAAAGTTATATTGTTTGGTGAGAGAGGTGTGTTGAAGTCACCCAGTATTATTGTGTTCTGATCTATTCGATTCTTGAAAATTTTAAATGGCTTGTTTGATGTATGTAGATGCTCCCTAGTTGAGGCATAAATATTTAAGTTTGCTATGTTACATTGATGGTTAATTCCATTTAAGCAGTATGGCAAAATGTCCTTTGTCCTTTCTGATCAATTTTGACTTGAACTCTACTTTATCAGATATGAGGATAGATATACCTGTTTGTGAAATTCATGTGAATGGTAAGTTTTTTCCAAACCTTTTACATTCACTCTGTGGATGTCTTTGCCTGTGACGTATATCTCTTTGTGAAAGTATATGGTTGAGTCTTGTTTTTTAATCCGGTCTGTCAGTCTTTGTGTTTTGATTGATGAGTTTAGGCCATTTATAGTCAATGTTATTATTGAGCAATGATTCTTATTCTCTGTCATTTTGAATCTCTAGATTTTAATTTGAAGTAGTTTCTGTTACGGTTGACTATTCTTCTAATGTAGTTCCTTCCTTTCCTGGATTTCATTTTCATTTTTTATTTTTCTTCATGAAATAGTTGTTGAGAATATTTTGCAGTTCAGTCCTTTTGGTTGTGAATTCTATTGACTTTGGATTATCATGGAAGATTTTTATTTCATCATCAAATCTGAAGGTTAGTTTTGCAGGGTATAGTATTCTTGTTTGGCATCCATTTTCTTTCAGAGCTTGGTATACATTATCCCAAGACCTCCTAACTTTGAGTGTCTGACATTATTTCAAGACCTCCTACTTTAAGTGTCTTGGTTGAAAAACCAGCTGTGATCTGAAATGGTTTCTCTTTAAATGTTAATGATGTTTTTCCCTGGCAGCCTTTAGAATTCTGTCCTTATGCTGTATGTTAACCATCTTCATAATAATGTGCCTTGGTGTGGGTCTGTTGTAATTTTTTTATATGTGGGGTTCTGTGAGATTCCTGTATTTGATTTTCCATTTTATTCTTAAGGTTTGGGAAATTTTCACACATTATTTAATTGAAAAGATTATGCATTTCTTTTGTCAGTATCTCTGAACTTTTGTCTATCCAAAAAAATTAAATTTGATCTTTTTATGCTATCTCATATTTCTTTAAAGTTCTGTTCATGATCTCTTAAAATATTTTTTACATGCTAAATTCAAAGTATAAAAGTAGTGCAATTAATCAATTTATAGGAATATTCTGAATTTTTAAAGAGATAATGTATGGAAAAATGCTTTAAAAGTACAAAGAGCTACATACAATGTTAAGGACTTACTATAAGAGTCATATTTTTCTATGACCAGTGCATTACCATCAGATTCAGATACAGATATACAATGTGCAAGACTTGGTGCAATTAAAAATGTGGGATCTGTGTGCTCAAAAGGAAGAGGAAATTGCCATTAAAATGTTGCAAAAATTTGAAATGTATTTTTCTTTTCATCCAGTCTGTCAACTTGTCATTTCAATTTTTCTTGTTGTTATTGTTATTATTTTATGTCTTGTTTCTTTGGCTGTGGATACTCACAAGTCTATTGTAGACCCAAACAGGTGCAGAGTGGCCCTAAATTGTAATTTTCTATTGGGACACAGTACCACAATCATAGTAGGAAAGAAGCTCATGCCACCAAATTCTCCTCTGTAAACCTTTGGCACTGCCAGCCCAGAGTTTGGATGGTGGAGGTGCTGGAGTGATCCCACAAGAGGTTCTTGGTCATATGTGACCCATTTCAACCTTCCCTGGGCCCACAATAATTCCCAATAGATGCAAAAAAAAAAAAAAAAACAAAAAAAAAAACAAGCCTATTTGCTGTGCTCTTCCTTTACTGCTCTTCTGTCCCTTCTTTCTTTAACCCACTGTTCACCCCTTGGAGGCTACCTGCAGTGGAAGCAATGGCAGAGGAATGGGGGAAGAGTTTGGGAAGCAATGTGGCATCCAGGGAACAGCCAGAACCAATTCTGCACAGTCAAGGAGAAGCAGTAGGTAAGAGGGTGTGTGGCAAAGCAACCCATGCACATTATATGGTTTCAACATTACTTCAAAATCACAAATTAAAGATAAAATTATGAAGAATTCCATAACAGTGATCCCCAACTCTGAAATTTCCATAAAGAAAATTGTTTAGATACAGAGTTCTTTGCATTTGTAATGGTCTCACATCTGTGGAGCCATCCTTAACTACATTAAATGCAAGATGTCAAAACCATAGGATTGAGCTCTGCAATGAAAATGAGCTGGTATCTATGCATTGATCAATAACGTTAACTTTTCAATGTTTGATATTCCAGAGTACTTAAATCTCATTCAGTTTTGTTTAAAATAAGTACTAAAAAGGGTCCAAGAAATTAAATTGTTTTTTATTATTCTTATTAATGGGATATTAGCACTTCTAATTGTAATAGGAGTCTTGCCTAGTTAGATTAAGATTATCTAACTTGCAGTAACCAGAATATTGTATTATACTCTAAGTTTGCACTTTTGGAAATATTTATAATTAATAGTAATACACCAACAATCATTTAGAAGAATCTAATAATATTAGTCACCCTGTTTTCTATTGGTTTAAGTGAATTTTTTTACATTATGGTAAAAAAAGAGTGGTTTATTGTACCCTCAGAATATTTTAATCATGTTTAGTATCATTTAGGTTTGATAATATAGTTTACCATTTATTAGTTTTTTTTTTTTTTTTACAAATTTTAGGTGTGATTTATTCCTAGTATATGCATAATCATATTTTATCATCTTACCAACAACTCCATGAATAGTAATAACAAAGAGATTTTCAACAAAATCGTTCTGTATGGAAAATTCTTGCTAATTTTTCTCAGACTCAAGTCTTGAAGCAATTTTATTCAAATCACACAAATATACGTACATCATAGTGCAGCAGTAAGAAGTGCTTTATTCTCATAGTCTCATTTTATTTTATTTTAAATTTTGTTCTTTTTTTGTTCTAACTAGTTATACATGACAGTAGAATGCATTTTGACATGTCACACATAAATGGAGCATAACTTCTCATTCTTTTGGTTGCACATGATATAGAGTTAACACAGTTCATGCAATCATATATCTGGTCTAGAATGGATAACTGTTATACAGCGAAACAGAATTATTAGCTAGAATTTATCAGATCTTAATGTGTGACCAATTTGAAATGAGTTTTGAAATACATTTAACAAGTGACTCTAACAAAAATAAGTCATGGAAACCTAGTGTAGGCCCCCTACCCTTCAGTCCCCACCCCTGTGTGTCCCTGCCCGCGCCCGCCGCCACGTGACTGACGTAATGGGAAGAGCTGAAGACCTCTTGGGTGGAGGCCGGCGCTGCAGAGGTGGGGCGGGGCGGGGCGGGGCCGGGGCGGGGCCGGCATGAGGGCCGGCCTGCAGCGTGAGGTGTGCGCGTCCTCCAAGGAGGCCGGAGAGGAACCGCTGCTACTGGCCAAATTCAAGCCTGGGCGCCCCTACCAGTTTTATTGGAAGTCGAGCTGTGAGACCTGGAGTGTCTCCTTCTCCCCAGATGGCTCCTGGTTTGCCTGGTCTCAAGGACACTGCATCGTCAAGCTGATCCCCTGGCCACTAGAGGAGCGGTTCATCCCTAAAGGGTTTGAAGCCAAAAGTCGAAGCAGCAAAAATGATACAAAAGGACGAGGGAGTCCAAAGGAGAAGACACTGGACTGTGGTCAGATTGTTTGGGCTTTGGCCTTCAGCCCGTGGCCTTCTCCACCCAGCAGGAAGCTCGGGGCACGCCACCATCCCCAAGTGCCAGACATCTCTTGCTTGATCCTTGCTACAGGGCTCAATGATGGACAGATCAAGATTGGGAGGTGCAGACAGGGCTCCTGCTTTTGAATCTTTCTGGCCACCAAGAAGTTGTGAGAGATCTGAGCTTCACACCTAGTGGTAGTTTGATTTTTTGATCTCTGCATCATGGGCCAAGACTCTTCGCATCTGGGACCTGAATAAACACGGTAAACAGATTCAGGTGTTATCGGGCCACCTACGGTGGGTTTACTGCTGCTTCATCTCCCCCGACTGCAGTAGGCTGTGCTCTGCAGCTGGAGAGAAGTCGGTCTTTCTATGGAGCACAAATCCGGAAGCTAGAAGGCCCCCAAAGCAGTGTTGTTTCTTGTGACTTCTCCCCAGACTCTGCCTTGCTTATCACAACTTCTTATGATACCAACGTGATTATGTGAGATCCCTTCATGGGCGAGAGGCTGATGTCACTCCACCACACCCAGCTGGAGCCTGCCATGGATGACAGTGATGTCCACATGAGCTCACTGAGATCCGTGTGCTTCTCTCCTGAAGGCCTGTACCTTGCCACAGTGGCAGACGACAGGCTCCTCAGGATCTGGGCCCTGGAGCTGAAGGCTCCCGTTGCATTTGCTCCCATGACCAATGGGCTTTGCTGCACGTTCTTTCCACATGGTGGAGTTATTGCCACAGGGACAAGAGATGGCCATGTCCAGTTCTGGGCTGCTTCTAGAGTTCTATCCTCACTGAAGCACTTATGCCGGAAAGCCCTTCGAAGTTTCCTGACAACTTACCAAGTCCTAGCACTGCCAATCCCCCCGAAATGAAAGATTTCCTCACATACAGGACTTCCTAAGCAATGCTGCACATCTCATTTTCTTTGTAGCAGAATAAATCTTCCAGGCAAAGGAACAGCTGGAATGATAGGCCAAACATCTGTTCTTAGACTGAAATAGAAGTTCTTTGGGATTGTGAATAGAATGTAGCCAACTAGACTCCAGTGGACTAGTCATGGATCTCTTCCTCCATGGCACGTGCAGGTCCATCTTAGAGGAGGAAGCCCCATTTCTGCAGTGACAGCCTTACGGTAACTCATCAGTCCACTGTGATCAGCAGCTGTGGAGCTCATTCTAGTCATTTTGATTCAAAGTGCAGTTACTGATGTTTTGACGATGAGAGTAGGCATCCAGAGCCTCTCCTCATCGGTGGCAAAGTTCCTGTGCCGACATCCTTGTTCCCAGTGCAGTGGTGGCATGGTTTGATGTCCCCTCCTGCTATGCTCAGAGCTGCTTTGATGTTGGTAAGTACATTGCTCAGCTCCCTCTGACCAGCGGGATAGGCCATGCAGCCTTTGGTGTACGGTGTTCCCCAGTGACAGGTAGATCAGAGGCTGTGCTCCTGACTGATAACAGACACTATTATTGGCTGTTTTTTCTTTTTAAAATGGTGCGCATGTGCAGGAGATGAGAAATTCGTATGTCAGATTATGAGGATGTGTTCCTAAATGCATGACTGTTCAAATGGTTACTGAGTTGTCAGTTGTTGGCCATTTATTAGCATTATGTTTATTTGTATTTTCTAAACAGATGTTAAGGTACAACTGTTTCTTTCTCCATTGTATCTAAACAGCAGAGTACTTAATGGAACAATTGTGAGGAGTGTCCTAGTCGTTTAAAGACTCGGTGTTGTCATCACTTCAGCTTATACTCTTATGTACATCTGTCTTTGCTGCTTGACCTCATTGGGTTCATTAGTCAGTCTCAACTACCCTAAACAAAAACAGCTCCTTAAAAGTACTGTTCTCCTCCAGTGGGATGTACCTATCTAATCAAAACACCTCATTCCTACAAAATCTGCCTTAGGCAAATTTAATATATTTTAAATTATTTTGAAAGAAATGCAACACCTTATTCTTTGGCTTTCTTAATTGATCCTTTGTGTAGGCAGTGTAACAAACAACTTATTGAGAAAGAAGAGGAATCTCCTCTACCACCTTCATTGCTTAAAGAAAAACACATTTCAAAATGAGGCTTTCATTGAAAAAAGAAAACAAAAACAAAAACAAACAAACAAACAAACAAAAAAACCCTAGTATAGAAGGCTAAGGATGTAGTTCAGTTGTAGAGCATTTACCTGAAAGTTATAAGGTCCAGCACCACAAAAACAAACAATAAAAGCCTAGTATATTGTATCCTGGTGGATATTCAGAAGACATCTCATAAATAGTTGATAAATTAGAAAGAAAAAAATGTTAACCTGAAAAGAAGTTAAAATAGGGTAAATAACATCCTTTTTAAGTTATTTTATATATGTATATATATGTGTACATATATATACACATGATGATGACAACTGTGAACTAAAAATTTGTTCACTTCATTTCCTAAACATTCAGCAATAACATTTGTGAGAAGAGTGTTTTTCTATTAAGAAATTTAAAATTCCATCCAATTCCCATAAAGAATTAAACACAAAGTTACTACTCTTACTATTTTCATTATTTTAATTATGAAGTATAATTGAATAGTGGAAAGAACATGAGATTTGAATCTGAGATAGATCTGAAACCCTATGCCATCAAAGAGTTTTTCTGTGAGATTTTTACAAGATGCCTAATCTGAGATTTTAATACTTCATCAGTCTCAAACTTCAAACCTTATACTGTTCAAGGTTTTTATGAAAATCAGTTGATCTATGTTTAATAAAAAACACTGATATATGTTTACATATTTTCAGATAAACTTCACTAAATTATTGTGTAATTTTCCCAAGTTAGGGGAAGTACCCATAAAAATATTACCAATAAAAGAAGATCAATAGTCACATAAATTTGGCAGAAAATAATCTTGCCATCCTTCATTTTTCACCAATACTTATTTCTTCCATAAAACTATTGTGACACATATCTCAAAGATGAACAACCTGGCATAGGTACATATTTTCATGCAATATGAGAGAGGGTAGTCAATTTTCTTCATACAGTATCATGGCCTTTTCCATACTGAAAGCTTGGATAAAAATTACTAAATCATACTCTGACTTTGTCCTTGTGCATGTCTCATAATAGAAAGTACTTACTGCTTGGCTCTTATTCTCAAAATGGTCGTTCTGGTAAATTTTAAATCTAACAGAAGTTTAACAGCCAACTTTTGGGAATAAGGTCATTAAATGGTTGATGAATGAAGATTAGATGATAAATATTTGATAAATGAAGAAGCCATCATTTCTATTTTTTATTTTTAATCTAGTGCTATAACAATGCTCTGAAACTCTTTACCTTAAAAATCAAATTAAGCTAAGTAGCTCTATGCCCCAAATCAATTAAGATGTATCTAAACTATTATGTTTATCAAATAGTATTTTTACATATATTTAAACATTTTTATAAACATTTACTGCAGCAATGTATTTTTCTTTATTATTCTATATTAACATCTTATCATCCTTAAAATGATATTTTTATTTTCTACCAAATTTGCCTTTTTTCAATGTTTCAAAATGAATAAAAAAATTCTCCATACACTCAGATGATCATAGATAGCACCAGAATTCATTTTTGGTTCATGCTTTATTTTCTCATACCACAAAATTAAGAATATTAATTATAACTCAAAACATAATCTTTCAATTTGGCCAATATTTCTCCTTTTCTTCTGCTACCTATTGCATCATATCATAGAAACCAACAAATATTCTGAATTATTGCAACATCAATTTACTTGTCCATCCATTTCCAGTTGTGCCATACAGCAACCATAATGCACTTTGCACAAGCATTTGGAATTGTAACTCTCTGGAAAACTTAAATATGTAAATTGACTGCTTCAAACTTTCCTTAGGTTTTCATCGCTTTTAGTATACTTTCCAAATATCTTAACTTGATCCATAAAGAGAATACACACTTCACTCTGAAAACTACCATTTTGATTTCTCCCTTACCTTTACTCACTTGATCAATAACCTCCAGTGGTATTGGTTATTTCTTTTAATTAGTCATTCTCTTCTCCTGTTCTTGCTTCTGCCCCAGCATCTCTCCCTCCTCTTCTACCTTGTTTTTGGCTCAGTGCTTTGCAGAATCTGAACCATAAAGTCTTACTCCATTCTTCATCAGCCTCGCCCCAATGCAATCTTCATAAGAATTAAGGAGTATGATTTAAAAACCTACCTGGCTCTTCAGGTCTGTCCACAGATGATTGCCAAGGCTTTTCTTGGCAGGTCTTGCAGGGATAGCTGCCCTCTCCACACCAGGTAACTTGGTGCAGAGCCAGTGTATTGTAGTTACTGAAGAGAGCTGCTATCATCGACTCAGGTTTCCCTGGCCAGTCCTACTCCTTGGATATTTTTGCTCCTGTCAAGGCACCTCCATTCCCAGAGGTCTTAATATGAGGTGGTGCCAGGCAGAGGTCTTCTGGATGCACCTCTGTTGAGATGCCCTTACAGGAGTGGGTAAGTAGAAGGAAACTAATATGAAAAATAATTTTCTTCATCTGACTCAACATGCAGTACTATTTCATGCTAATACCTACCTCATGGCTTCCTCCTAACCCCTGGGAGTATAATAGTGCAGGAGGTTTTTGTTTGGGCCCCCTCCATGTGTAAGACTCCATCTCTACCCACATCCTCCCGACCCTCAACTTGCATCCTCCTGGTTCATGTGGGAAAATTGCTCAGGGAAAGTAAGAGCTTTCTCTAATTTTGGCCTTTTGCCTGTACTGTCAGAGTTAAGGAATTGGGAAAGGCTTAGCTCTTTCATTGCTGGCCAGTTGGTTCGACCATTCTTAACATTTGGCGGCTCAGCTCTCTCTCTCTTCTAGCTCTACTGAACTCCTAACCAAGATCACACTATTTCTTGAGAAAGGGATTCCCCAGTGGCCTTGCAGCTAACTATTGCACTTAACTTGTATTTATATGTCTCACCGTGTCTCCATATTTGTTAATATGTGCTTCACCCATAATGACAGTTAAAGATTCTGTTAGGTCAATATTTTTTTTCACTGCCAACTGCCTAATCTGGTACCAAATATAGAATATTTTTGAAAAATTAAATGTTGTTTAAGTGTTGAGAAATGTATATTCCTAGGAAGAAATTGGACACCACTGAAAATTCCTTGAAATTGAACAAATAAAAATGCAGAGGTTTAAGTGAACCAGATTGCAAAATGAATGTACTGTTGGCCCAGATAAGAATAACAACTATTTCACTTGTATTGGAACTGCTGTAAACTATGACATTTTCATTTTTCAAGTCATAAAGATCCTTAATTAATGGAAGTAATGAATTCCCCATTACATGCTTAATTTAATATACTCAATACCATATAATCTCAAACAGTATGCCCAGTCTTAAAAGAACAATAGAAGTAGTCAGAAGAAAAAAAAAGTAGTTAAAAGAATACTTGAATTTGAAAGCACATATCTTGCCTCTTATTTGTCCAAAGTAACCATTTGATAACAATAAAATATTGTGTCTCCATGAAGTTTTCCATTATAGTTAACCAAATTGTAGTATTCTATATTGTTCTAATTTAAAAAACACACCTTTAAAATTTTTCAATAATAAAAATCTGGAAAATAAATATTCATCTATGTTATCAACAGGTGTTTTAATCATGTGTGCTAGAAAGTTTTAAAAGCATAATAACAAATCAAAATTTTGAGAATTATAAATCCACATGTAATTTTTTCAAACAATAAAGATTCCATGAACCCTTTACCAAGACAATGCCCTTCTCAATGGAAACGTCTTGCAAAATTAGAGTACAAGGTCACAGCCAGGAGATAGGCATTGATACAGTCAAAATACAGAACATTTCCATCACAAAGATCTCTCCTGTTCTTTTTTTAAAATTTTCTTTTATATATTTTTTAAATTCATTGTACACAAATGGGGTACAACTTTCGTTTTTCTGATTGTATACGGAGTCACACCGTTTGTGTAATCATACATGTACAAAGGGTAATGATGTTTGACTCATTCTATTATCTTTTTATACTCAAACCTTTTGCCTTGTATCCCTAGCTATTTAACTATTGTGAGCAATTAATCGTTTTTCCATTTCTGTATTATCATCTCATTAAGACTGTTACATAAATGGAATCATGTATTATAGGATTGACATTTTCTCTAAACTTTAGACTCAGCCATACTTTTTATATACAAATAGATTTGCCATTTTATTACTGAGTGGTAGTCTATAATGTGGATGTGTGAATCTGTTTGGCTATTCCCCAAAGAAAAGTGTATGCACAAACTTAGAATGATCATCAATAAAGCTAAGATTACATGACCATAACTAATCATAATCAATAAAATAACATACTATTTTGCTAAAATTCAAAGTACCTTTAAGGATAGTGCCTAAAGTTTGTGGATGCCCAATAAATGACATCTTTTTATCTATTTGTTGAATATTTTTAAAATTACAGAGCATGGTAAAGATATTGTCTAATAGACAACTATAGATATATTTGTATGTACACGTCTTTCTGTGACTGTGTGTGTGTGTGTGTGTGTGTGTGTGTATGTGTGGAGAGAGAGAGAGAGAGAGAGAGGAAGAAAGAGAGAGAGAGAGAGCACAGGAGCAGGAACAGAAGAATGAAATAAAAATTTGACCTTATTAGTTTATATTACAGAGTAATTGAATGAATCTACTTTTCTTGAATCTTCCATCAAAGTTCTTACTTGTTTATAAAATCTCAGTGAATTTTAAAAGATAATGATAGATATCATTTTAGAAACAGTGAATGGATTTATAAAATAAGGTCATTTCTTTTAAAATTCTCCTGCACAGTTTCACAGAGTACACTTTGCTTTTAGTTTCATTATGCTTCAATACGGTAATATGTTATTGTCTATTATATGGGATTCACATGAAATATATTTTAACTAGGATGAATTAAGTAAGATTGAAAATAAGCTGCATTTCAAATAAAGTATTATAGTTTAATACAGAAAAATGTTGTATAATTCTGATTGCTTTTACTTAAGAAGCTAAGTGATATTCAAGGAAATTATCTGAAAACACAGACTTCTGAAAAGTGACATTTCCTTTTAAAATATCATAGAACACTAGATTGTTAGGCAACTGCTTCCTACTTTCCCCAGATCTATCCTAGGAAGTGCTGTAAAGGATTGAGTATGTTTTCCTTAACAGAAAATACATATGAAATATTTTCTCCCTCAAGTGATACAGATGCACAAAGATATTCACATTGATAGAGAATTGCTTTTTGGATTATTCATTTTAGTTTTTAGTTTTCATTTTATGGTGCTGTGGATCCAATCTGGTGCCATATGCATACTAGGCACAGGTTCTACCTCTGAGCTACAGTCCCATCTAATAGATAGATACATAAATATGGTGGAAGCAATTGAATCTTGGTGATAATGATAAAGCCTGTAATATTCCTGGAGTTGTACTAATTTAACAGAAAATGTACATTATTCATATCACTAGAACTATCCACAATTAGTTTCAATGTTAGCTAAGACTTCATGTCTCCCAAATGCCAGCTTCTTCACTGCTTCCCCCTAAAACCAAGGTATAAATGTTGATGTGAGACTCAGACCCCAGAGGTGTTGGTGGTACTATGCTATGACTTTCCTCTGCCTCTGATCTCCTGCCACACATGCTATCAAAGCCCAACAACTCAGTCCACATGGGACTATTAAAAAATTATTGAGATCACAAGAAATATTTTCCCATTACATTTTCTACCATTACTGGCATAAAAGTTATTGCTTCTTTGGTGTTTTTAAATTATCCTGGCCATTCCTTAAGTATTATTGCTAATTTTATGATGATTTTAGTTGATCTTCAAGGATATTTTGGGTGACCAAATTATAGAAATTGTGAGATTGTGATTTTTATACCTATATATCTATACCTTTTCGCTGTTCTTCTATTAATAAATAAGATCTCAAAAGGAAGTTAAATACTAGCTGTGATGTGAACATACTTGTTTTTCTTTTTTCTGACTTTTAGTACCTTCATAGAATTTAATCTTTAATATATATCTGCAGTAGATATATATATATATTAGATTAGATATACTTTAGACAAATATGGAATTTACGTTATTTTTAATATTTGTATCTGAGATAGATGAAGACATGTGCTGTTCTAACTATTATGGAACATATTTCTTTGTTGGTTTCATTATCTCCATAAATTAAGGAAAGAACATTACAGTCTATACTACTAACCCATCCTTGCATTTTGGGAATATAACCTACATTACTGGGAACATATTTTCTTTATCAGGAATTTTAATAACAGGAAATTCTGTTAGGTATTTTGAACAACAGTGAACAGTGTGCTGCATTGTGTAGTTCTTGAAATTTCTGGGAGGCCAAGAGTGCTTAATTGTTGCTTCTCAGCTAGTAACAATATAGCCAGGGCATCACCTCACTAGACAACTGTCCTTTGTGGTGAAAATGAATTCCCACTGCTGCCAGAGTCTTTCTGACCTACTTTAGAAATAGATAAAGGGTTCCTCCGCACAATGGTCTGAGATCATCTGTTACCACTGCAACTGACATAGTCTTCCTAAATGCGGTCACCAATTTGCATTGCGTATGTCCACTTTTTTGGTGACTTTCTCTAGTATTTCTGCTTCTCAAAACTCAGGTCATGTGAATTCACTCTGCAGGGTAAGTTTTAAATATAGATATTTTGAATAAATACTCTGTGAGCTAATCTGCAGGAATCAGTAACGGGTCATCCTGTCTCTGATACCTGCGTAGAAACAGTGCAACCACAGATACGTGGACCAACATCACGCTCCTATGTATGTTTCTTTTCTTCTGAATAGTGTTAAGTACAATAGCTCCTTAGGAATGAAAATCCAAGTATTATCAGTTAACACATCTATCTTTGGCAATATGGATATCCCATCTTCTAAAACTCACAATCCAGCCTATAATCTATGAACTTAATAATGAACTTCACCAGCAAGCCCAATCATAGACAGTGAGTGAAATGGGCAGATATTAAATATATAATTGCACATGAAAGCAATCCAAAATAAAATTCTTTGAAAGAACATATGATAACTATTAGAGTTCTTGTTTCTGAATTTAGTCACAAGGATATAAATATTAACTAATTTTTCTGCCTTAGTCAACATCTTCTTTAAGGATTTTTTCCCCATCATGCGTGTATTTCAATGTCTATTTCTGATAGATTATAAACTCTTTTAAACCAGTTCTTATTTGGGTCAAACTAGTTTTTATTTTTATCCCCAGAATGTAGGGCTAGAAAGTGTTTTGTGTTCTTTCATATCATTATAACATGTGGATGGTGTTATTCAGCATCACTTTTGCTTCTAATCAGATTCATTCAGTTCAAACAATCCAATAATTACCATTTCCTTCTCTCTCTCTTCTTTCTTTCTCCCTATCTGTTACTCTATTATTCCAATGACAGAACATTCTTTCTTTCTTGCTCTATGCTCCCTTGTTACAGCAATAGGAGGGTGGAATATAATGTACAAAATGCAGTCCAAACATCCCATTTAACATATTCATTTTTATATCCTTTGACTGATACAATTTCCCATTGGGTAAGAGTCATCAAACTGAATGTTGGGTAAGTTGCCAACAAAACTCAGAGACCATCAAGTACTTTCTGAGTCTGTGAGACACATGGTATATTTAGTTGACTCTTAATTTTGGAGAAGACATTCTGATATGCCCCAGAGAACTCTATACAGGTGGGTCATAGTGGTGGCAGACCTGAAATAATGGATGTGTATCCTAAACTCTAGCGCAAAGATGTTTTAGAAATGCCCCTTATGTACTTCACACTTCCTGCCTAACCAGTTCCACAGAACCCTGTCATTAAGTACTAAATCAGCATGAATTCTCAAATTCCTTATGAATATATTATAGAACAAATCCAAAGAATTGTGACAGTAAAACAAAACAATTAACCTACGGTTCCTACAGTATTAAGGGAAATGAAACTTAGTTTACTGCTATGTGAAAAAACATTTGTCAATCGATAACTGCAAACCATCATCCTAGGGACTGTTTTGACTTTCTCCAGCAAAGGGAATATAAATGGGAATGGCAACTAGTGCAGTTGGCTACACCATCTGATTTGGATTTTGATTCTTTTACAGAATCTAAGCACCATCTGATATCAGAACAGGCCAAACTGGAGTAAAGCTATTGTGTGGGGGATAAAAACCATCACTTCTGAATCCTTCTTGTCTCTATAGTGATACTTACAGTGGCAGGTTCCTCAAGATACAGCATTACTTTCATAGCAGCAGAGATTCTGATACAATCCATCTGGAAACAGGGTGTTTTTAGTGCACATGTGTTTGTAAATTTTGAATGCTCTAAATTTATTTACCTGGTCTAGTTTCTAATGGGAATTATGATAATACTGAGTTTTCAGAACTTGCAACTCTTAATTCTGAGTTTTTCTTTGTCATTAGTTTCTGTGTTAGGCTGAGGCTTTGTTTCTTCAGTGAATACAGAGGACAGGAGGGAGGGTAGTGAAATTGTGAATAAGGAGTTTAATATCCCAGTGAAGTAACCCATGAAACTTTTTAAAAAGGAAAAACATCATCTTTATATAGAGAAAAAAGTCCATTAGTTCTTAAGTGAAACTTAGTTTGGGGTATCAAAATTGCTTCGAGTATTAATAAATTTATTGTTCTAACTATGGGACTCCAAATTTCCTGACTTAATGTTCTAAGTTTCACTTTCCAATTTTGTGAAGCTTTGAATACAACTAGTATAATTAAATAACTCTCAAGCATAAACTCTCTAGAATCAGATTCTTAGTTATGAGAACTCAATTGTTTTAGTTGATAACAGACATTTTGTAGTACTCATTGAAATGTTAATATAAACAGGTCTTGAGTAGAAAACTTGTCTTGAGAATATAGTTGTTTTTCTTTAAAACCTGCAACAGTTAGGCGCCCTTAGGTATCTCAGCCTTTGTATTCCTCATGCTTTGCTGTCAAATTAGTCTATTTCTAGTGCTATTCAGTAATCCAACCTTGCCATTGTTACACCCATCAATCCAGCTGTTCAGGATGTCTTGTTTTCCTGCTGATATGAATCACCAGAATCAATTAGTCTAATGGTAACTGGATGATTACTACTTACAAATACAATGAAGGGGTTAAGAAAACTTATCCTGAATTCCTGTATCCATTAGTTTTGTTGCCTACAAAGTCTCTGTCATCAATTATTCTATTGTTTAGGGTATGAATTTGGGGGCAAGAAATTTTAGTATAATTCATTTAAGCAGATAATGATTAAATACAAAATACTGAAAACATTTCAAAATTATCTTTGGAGATCAAAGACTGAAGCTTAAATGATATAGATAAAACTAAAAGAAAATCCCAACTATCATATATTTGTATCAGAGACCTCATGACCTTCTCAGACATCCTCTCACAATATTAAATTCTAGGGCATGAAAAACAGAACTTCTCCAATAGCTAACCCATAGCAATCAATGCTTCTGCCTACAAGATGCTCTGTGACTGCCCATAGACATATTTTAGCATTGTGTGTTTCTGCATTCAAAGTATGTTTAACAGAATCTGGACCACAAGTGAAAGTACTAGAATTAAGGAAACACAGTCATCACTTTCCAGCTACTGTTACAGGAGGGCAGGCAAGATAATGTTTATATTAGGAACTGAGAATTTTAGTGAAGAATTTGCCACAATAATCATGAGTTTTCTGTAATGATATTGGACCACTGTTTTCTATATTTCTCTTATAATTATTATTTTAAAAATATTTTTCTCTTTGAACTTTAGAAAAACCTCTTACCTTTAAATTATTTATGTACGTCATTAAATAGATTATTCTGTGTATTGACACAGAAAATCTTGAAAGTCCATAAAAAAAGCTAGAAGCAATAAATGAAAAGGGTTCCTGAAGAAACTCCACTGGTTCAGGATTGATGGAAATTTATACTGTTATTACACTTGGCTTTGTGGCCCTTTAAATCTTACCCTGATTGGAATAGCTAGAAATAAATAAAGTTAATTCATAACCTGACTTTCCCTATGCTTTTGCCTATTTTCTCCATACTAGATGTTATGGCCAGATATATTTCTTCACATACTTTTGCCCTGTTGCCAGAACAGGGCAAAAAGTGAAAAAGGAGAATACCTCATTTCTTTTTCTTTTTACAGTGTGAGAAAAGCTCAGATACTTAATAAAACTTTCACAAAATGTGTTTTCATATCTTAAGCAGAAAAATAATCTTCATCAGCCTAAAACATTTTTCGTATTTAGTTATGATTTTTTAGATTCTTCTTCAAACTAGGTAGAAGCTGCAAAAATATGCTGCTAACATAACCTAGTGTGTATATATATATACACACATATGTGTGTGTGTGTGATTATATATATATAAAATAAATAATATATATATAAAATATATATATTAAATAATATATATATATATATATATATAAAATCTTACCTTTCACAACCACATCTGAGAGCTGAGTTAAAACAACAAAGACAACCTAATTATGAGGGAAAAACATCCCCCAAAGGGACAAAAAACATAAACATTCTTATTTTTGTTAGAGGATGAAAGGTAAGATGTCTTTTTTATAATAAATAGAACTTGGTAATATTTTGAAATTCTTAAATGCTAAGTGCAAATTAACATAAATATAATTTAGATCTTACTGGAAATTTACTAGCCTTATATTTCTAAATTCACTAACACAGAACTGCTGTAACATAAACATTTTATTCAATAAATAAATAAATTAATTAATTTTATTCCTAGGACATATTTAGCTTTTATCCTAATATATAGGTCATGGGATATAGTACCATTCATTAAGCTCATGCCAGAAGTAAACTTAGTGCTCAGACCCAAGATATTTCAATCATTGAATGTTCTGTCATTATACACATGCATTTATGAGTGCATATAATAATATACATGTACACACACATACACACACATATATAACATCAGAGTCAAATAAGAGAAATTGAGCATGTGTAACAAATTTACTTTTAATCATCTTTTCCTGCTCTGATAATATTTCATAATAGAGGCTTTAAAATTCATTTTAAATTTTAAGACATAGGTAAATGAGGGTTGTAAGTAAAATTATGTTTAACACCTACATTTTCAAATAATTAAGAATTAGTTTTTAACATGTCTGATAAAAGCATCATGACTTCACATAACTTGTTAAAAATGTTATGAGTGGTTCAGCTGTTTTTATTGCAGAAGACCACACACTCTCTGGGAGAGTGGATTGAAAACACCACAGTGTGCCCTAAGAGGAAGGTAGGGCCAGTTCTCAGAGGTACAATGCTGTTATCTTTGAAGAAAGAGAGTTGGGTGCTTCCATATGCAACAAACATTCAGATTTTCAACTTTTCCCTGAGTTCATTAATGTTCAATAACTGAGAAATTTGTTTTCCAGTAAATCCACTTATATTTTTGTCAATCATGGCTAGGTAAATTTATAGAGAGAGCTTCATTGTCAACGGTGGTATTGTTTTTATTCAGGATATAGCTCTACAGCATGAGATGCTGTTTAGTCTTGGTGCTCTAAGTTTTCTTTCTGGGAATAGACAGGAATAAAGACACATAAGATAGGCATGTCTGCGCTCAGTCCCAGTCCACATTTAACAGCACCTTGATGGCATGGTAATTTCAAGTGAAAATCAGAACCAAAAAAGGAAATAAACCAAATAGGGTCACTTCAAGAAATATTCAAGATATCAACAGAGCCTTGAGAGTTGAGAATAATATATAGAAGAAAAATGGTTTCATAATTTATACAGCACATGTACCTTAATTTTTATTTTAAAATGGACAAATGTATACATGTTAAAAGAAACATTTTGTTCCTAGTACAGTTTGTGTCTGACTCCTCACATCATATGCTGTATGATAAATGTCCCTTCCAGGTCACATCTTTCACCATTCAGAAGGTTTACAAGAGCACCAAAAAACAAACAAACAAACAAACAAAACAAAACAAAACAACAAAAAAGAAAGGAGAAAAATAATCTACACTCGTTTTATTAAAAGTTCTCAATGTTCACAGATTGGATCACTGTATTTTATTGTTGCACTTTACAGTTAATTAAAATGTTGAAATTGAAGGACTATCCATGTCTAATTCATTCCTGCACCATATCTGAAGGTTTCCAACTTGTCCTCTGGGATTTCCACTGATGTCCAGAAGCCCACAACACTGATATTATGTCAGAAAATAATAGTTTCCAGTAAAGTTACAAGCCAATCTCCATCATATAAATTATTGACTCAACTCACAGATAATTTCCATCACTCTTTATTATCTTATTACCACTCGTGTGTGTGTGTGTGTGTGTGTGTGTGTAAACGTGTAAGAATTCTGTTTTTAGAATTAAACAGACTTGTTATTTAAATTCTTTATTTGAAATATATACTAGTTGCCTGAACTTGGGCAAGTAACTCAGTTTTTATGTTTTATTAATCCGTCCCTAAAGTTAAAATAGTAATAACAACTACCTTAGTTCATTATTTTTTGAGGACTTAAAATATTACATATTATATATATTGATATATATGTGCATAAATATGTATCTTCTATATTAGCAATTATAGAATTATTTAATTAGTTTTAAAGAAGGATCAGTTTCATAGTATCCTACAAACACCTCAGAATATGGAATAATCTTTTTTGCAAGAGATACCTGTATCTGGGAGACATGGTCTCTAAACCAATCTTCTACCAAGCTGCTTTGGCTTCAAGCTCTGGTTCTTGTGCAGTAGCTGCAGAGAGCCTGGGTTCTCAACTGGACTTGTCTCACATCAGCCACTTAAAATGGCTCATCTTTTTAGTTGCAGCCCTTGGTTTCTCTTCAGCTTTTCCATGTAGGTTCTTCTTCTCTCAGCCCTTCTCTCCTTGATAGCTTTACAATGTCACTTCTCTGACTATAAGAGAGAAATATTTTCATAATACTTTTCCTATTGAAGTTAATAAGGCCACACAGTATATTTCAATATTTGTGTAGAGTTTCCATTATAAATTCAATATTTAATCTGTTCTTATTTATGACATCCTTTTGTGAACCCTTGATTCATATTTGTATGTAAGAGAGGGTTTCATAAATTCTAACTAATAATTTAATTGACACTTTTATAGTTTTGCATTACCTTGGCATTTGTGAACTGCTTTCACAAGAAAAGAAAAAAAACACTTTTTTTCAAGAAACCCACATGAGTTTCTTGGAGCAGTGCTTATTAATCCAGTTAAAAGAATACGTGACATTAAGATTGAGGCATACACTGGGTTTCCCAAGTATCTCAGTACAGAAATAAATGGAATATACTGTTCTAATATCAAATTAAATTCCTTTATCATGGGTAGACTGAATAAGCAAGTGCATTGTAAATATTGACATGATTTCTAACACATAAAATTGTGCTTATGATGATTTAGATTATATTTTTTGTTTTTTAATGTGTTCTAATTAGTTGACACATGACAGTAGAGAGATTATATTCATCACCATTACTATTGCTATTTTCATTATTTTTATAAAATGCAATTTGCTTAAGTAATAACTATACATGACAGTATATTAAACATTGTTTCTTCTTTCTTACCTCATGTTATCAGCTGTTTATGAATAGTGAATGAATCTTATTTATTTGCAAGTATATATATATGATATACTTACATATCATATAATATATGTCATATATCACATACATGATATATTATATCATATATCATGTGTTTATTCAGGGTAACAATAAAAAATTACTGTCAACTTCTTAATGGTGCCAGGGATTCTAATTGCTAGAATTTCCTATACTTAACAAAGCAGCATTTTAAGTTATAAAAATTAGGAAACATAACCATGTGGTGTGTAACGAGTATATGCCTCTCTGTTTTCTCGGAAGTTTAACTGGAGAAATAATAGAAAAGTTGACATTCATTCTCTTTCCTATCCCAATGCATGTATTTTATATGTAGAAAGTGTGAAGTCTTCTTAATAAATATCTCAGGCAAAAATTCACTAAGGTGGTTGCAAAGACATTTGATGACTGTGTAAAAATATATACTTAAATAATAACTGTCATGAAAAAGGACCATTAGAAAATAATAAAAGTTCCCTGTGTAAAAGTACTTAAAAATGGTTACAATCTTTTATTTAACTTTGTATTTGATTAATGAAGTTTTTAAGAAGTATCCTGCAAAGTAATTTTTTTAAAACTTTAGATGTTTTCCTAACCAGCAGGGACAGTGAAAGCTGTATGCTGACTCCTGAGCAAATGAATGTTTTGTTTTTAGAATAACAGGTCAAGAATTTTGCTCCACAGTAGTAATGCTATGGGTGTTCATTAAAAAGGGGCAGACGGTGTCAGAGGCATGAGTACAGACTGGGCTGATCTTGAGCCTCTGGCAAATCATGAAAAGCTGTGAAATGCTGTTAGATCCTCAGATGAAAGGCAATATGAAATGAAAATAGATGCTTTGAAAATGAATCTTATTTTGGGTTATAATTTTATAGTTTAAAAACATTTCAGAAAAAAATAAAAACTAGACTACATAGATAATTTGAAAAAAAATCTGCTTTAACCAACTTAATCTCAAAATATGAAAGTATAAAGTTATTAATGTCAGTGTTCCTTCTCCAGATACCTAACTGACTTTGTTCCATGAACCTCCAAAATTTTCCTACTGATTAAAATACAGGAAATAGTGAGGTAAAATTTTAACTTCAGGATAGCAATTTGGAAGTTAACAGAATTAAAAAGAAAAAAAAAAAAGAGTAGCAATAGCACATGAAATTAACGGAAAATAATTGTACCCAAGTATTTCTAATTTTTAATCAATCTCCTACATAGAAAGATGTAATAAGACTACTGTGAAGAACTGTGAAGGGTTTGAGACTTGTTCAAATATGGAAGTGACAACAAAATTATTTTCAATGACCCCAAAGAAACCAAACCACAATTCATATTAATCTCCCTTCCCAAATGGTCTTCATCCTGTTTCCAACTATATAAAAAAAAGAGTCTTGGCAATATGTGAGATACCAAGAACCTTTGAGTTTTGTGTAGTCATACTCTCAATATCTGAAGCAACCGGGGTTGTAAAAGAAACAAATGAATCCAGTAGGAGATAATCCACTCTGAGCCTTCAACTCCTAATAGCCTGTATAACCATCCAGATATCCACTCTATTGACATGTATATCTTACTGTGTTTTCTTTCACTATATAATTAAGTCCTCAGACAAATCTGTGGGTTTCCTTTCTTCTTTCAGGATTCTGTAGCAGTTTTGTTGGATCATCTGAATGGGGACAGGGAGGCAACTGGGGAGGAATTAATGTGTTTCCCTAGCATTTTTCTTCATGTTACCTTTGCAAATCTGGAAAATGCTCTCTGGCAATTATGGGACTGAGAAGTTCACATAAATAATATACCAATTTCAACTTCACATTAAGATATAGAAAGAAAGCAAAAACAGCACACACAACTGGCCCGAATGACCCTGCCCTCAAGTTCTTCTTACTTTAGGTCTCTTCTGTGAACCCTGCACAAGCCCTATGAGCTTAATTCTGTTCTTATTCCTTCCCTAATTGATTGGAGTGCTCATTTTCAATGCAGGTATATGCTTGAGTCTGACCCTCCTTAAAATTTCCCAGCACAATCTGTACAATCTTCAATTTTACTCGGGTACAGGGAACCTCAACTGCACTTATAATTATCTTTGCCCTTAAGGAGGCTGAAATTAGGGAGGAGGAAGAGGAAGGATCAGAGGGATCCCTTCACAGGCTTTAGTTACTCAGATGGCCCGCCACTTAAAATAGTTCAGTTTATAGCTTTGACTTTAAGATGGTGTGATGATAAGCATTCATAAAAAGCATACTTTAAATTTCGAATTTTGACCTTTCCCTGGGCTCATAATTACACCATATAATTTCTCTCACCAAGCTGGTTAGCGACAGTGAGCTACATCTCCTATTCAGCAAGTGATCATGAGAGTAAACAACTAACACTTTATAGTGCACTAGGTTATCAGCATTTTGGGATACAGGAATTCGATTAATTATAGGAGATAGAATTTTATTAAAAAGTCTCTGTGTTAGAAGATTATTGCAAGACTGTAAGTGAATGTAAGGATTTTGAGCATGTTTAAGGTGGACTGGGCTAAGTTATGATGATATTCAGTAAATATGCTGTATTAAATGCAGTTTTGCTTTAAAATATTTTTAACTTAAGATGGGTTTATCAGGTTGAAACACCACTATAAGTCAAAAAGTATCTGCACTTTTGATTTCAGGTGGTGTGGTCTAGGCTCATGACTCAAATACACAAATTTCCAAATATTTTTTATTTATGTATTCATGTGTATTTTTTGTTGCATTATGATCATTTTGGGATTCATCATGACATAGTGATAATGCATATAACATAATTTGATAAATTTCATTTCCTGTACCTCCCTTTCTTTCCCCTCCTGTCTTCTTCCCTGATCACTTTTATTCTTTTTCTTTCTTTTTAACTCTGTTCTCTAGTTTCCACATATAAAGAGAATCTGGCTTATTTTGCTCAACATGATGCTTTCCAGTTTCATCCATTTTTCCTGAAAATGGCATAATTTCCTTCTTATTTATGGCTGAATGAAACTTCATGTTATATATCCATTCATTTGCTGAGAGACATCTGGCCTGGTTCCATGAGTTGGTTATTGTGAATCATGCTACTATAAACATGAGTATATATGTGTTTCTATAGTATACTGACTTGAATTCCTTAATTTCTAAATATTTTTGACCTGTCATTCATTCTTCATTCGTTGGTGATATGTTCATGACTGCTCCATTGATATTTTAGCATTGAGAACTTTCTGGAAAAAACAAACAAACAAACAAACAAAAACAAAAAACCAGCCCTAGCTAAATTTCCTTCTAGTTGGAAACACAAGTTTTGCGCTCTGTAACTCACTTGAAAGGATTTTAGTGACTACCAGATCTAGGTCATTTGCGGTCTCATTACCAAGTAATTTCTCTTAAATTCTTAACTGGTTAGAACTTAGTGACCAGAGAACCTTTTCAGGACAGGAAGGACGACATTCAAGATTATATGTAACTTTCTTTGAATCAGTTTCTCATCATTTACTGTATCAATTTAATCATATAGAACCTAAATTGGAGGAATAAGAACTCAGTGACTAGTCAATGCCATATATATCCAGTAATTTATTTATTTGGATATACTGTAGGTAAGATAGATGGCAAAAGGATTAAGCAGTGACATTTCCCTCCTGTGGCATTTTTCTTAAACATGTTTGACATGTGTTCTTATTTTCCAAACCAGCCATCCAAATTCCTAATAATTTTCATTATTTCTGCCCATAGCAATCACAGATTCCCTTTCTTTTACAACTAGTGTGAATTGGTGCCTGTAATTTTTTTCCAAAAATGGATCATGAATTTCTTCCCTTTTAGGTCGTATCTGTTAAAATGAGGTCACCTGAGATTGAGGACCAGATTATCAAGAACGGCAATACATATTTCTGGACCTACTTTTCACTAATTTGCCTGCACCCTTCCCAACTACCCCCCATTAGCAAACAATAAATCAGAAAACCTTTTACTGCTACATGAGCATACAATTTGATAAAGATATTCATTACCTCTTTCCATGGCCTTCCCTGAAATTCCATTAACTGGCTTCTTTCCATGGGACTAACTGGCTGTAAGCCCCCAAACTTCTTTTTCTAGAAAGTCATGTTTTTCTGAGCATCCAATGATTGTCCCTCAAACGGACAAGGGCAGTGAAGGTTTTGAGATTTTACCTCTTGAAAGCTAATGATTTTGCCTGCCACTGTTTCATGAGAGCTGGTGGAAGACCTGAGTCTCCAGGCTCAGGGTTGAAGTTCAGTTTCTTACTCACCACCACAAAAGAGCAGGAGGCAGAGTACTAGCATTTGGGCCTGAAGTTTCCTGAGCACCAGTTCCCACATGGCTCGGAAAAGAGGGTGAGCTGACGCCTGTGCACTCTTGGTTGTGTGATAGGCACGGGGAACTTGAATCTTTCATAATGGTGACACACATGCTTATCCCCCCTCTCGTGGAAGACACTGCTTTTATTATAAAGGACAACAATGGTATCTGCCATTAACTCTTGAGGGAGGTATGCTCTCATTCTTCTACAACTCTTTTTGTTATATTTTAAAAGTCTTCACAAAGTTGATCTGGAACAAAGAGCAATCAGTACACTTACAGTCATAAAGAAATTCAGTAGTCCCATGGAGACTTCTTTCCAAGAACTCACTAGTACATAATCATAGAGCAGAAGGAAGTCTTACTTGTGATGAATATTTGAATGCTTTAAATATGCTGGTAGTAAGGCCAGTATGTGAAAATGTGAAAAGTAAAATAGTGCTTTAAAATGGACACATTTTATCACAGGCAAATTATACCTTAGGAATCTTGTTGAAAAATCATATAATAGGTGAGTTTAAGGATTCTATTGAATAAAATGGCTTTCAAATTGGCAGCTCAGAACAACAGATTCCAGGTATCACTCCATCAAACTGCACTGTATTGACATAAGTGATCATTATACCCAAAGTTAGAAGTCTCTAATAATTCGTTTATTAAATTTAAATCCAGACTGTCTAATAGTTCCAATAATCCTGCAATTTGTTAGGTGCAATTTCACGGTTTTCATACACAATGGCATCCATTTCATTTCTCCTCTCCAGTTACATAATTTATATTTACTATTCAGAATTTATATTCATATTTTCCAATGGATGGTTTCCCTGACAACTTAGCTGCATCTCCCTACAGCTACTTTCCGGGAAAGATAACACTTTCCTTTGGATCTCTTTTTTCTATTAATAGTTATTATTATTATCTTTTACTATTGATTAAAACATTCTGCATCTAAACTCATGCCTTGAGCATACTTAGGAACCCAAAAATAGTTTTAAAATGAAAATTGGTATTGTAACATAATAACATTCTTGAAACCTTTCCTGGTTGATATTCTTGCTTATATTATTATTCTTTTATCCTGAGAGAACACTGGCCTCTGTGGCTGAGGTGTCCGTAGCCCTCAGTTTGTAAGATTGCTCATGAATGACCTACTAAAAGTTGATGTTTCAGAAAGAACTGTCATTTCTATCAGAACATAGAAGCATGAAGACATTTATGAAGTCATTTTCTAAAAAGAGAAACAAAAATGTTCTCTCAGTGATGACCTTATTCAATGTAGAATTCTAAATGACACATTTATGGTATGACATTTCCTTGTCAAAAGAACATTATGGTCATTATCATTGTCTGCATAATCTGACAGATTCTTCGTGGAACATTGCCATTACGTAATGCATGAATATCTTAAACTTGCAGATGGATGTTAATGGAACTTAACATCTATATCAACAAGATATCCTGGCCACCTGAACATGTATCTAGAATATACATCTATACATCTATATCAACATCTGAACATGTATCTAGAATATAGAAAATGAAATTCATAAACTGGTTTGACAACTCTTGCAAACATTATCAATTAGATAAAGATATAGGTTGAGGTTCTTTTTCTTTCTAAGATACTTTAAATGTTTTTGAAAATATGCCTAAAAGTTGCATTTATGGGACACTGATTGGCAATGTTTTACTTACCCGAGTATTTAAAGCTTTGCAATCATAGTGCTTTTCTTTATAACAATTAATTTTATCATTTTCTATTTTTATCATTCTCTTAGGAATGATGACCTGAGGTTATTAATGAATTTCTACTAATGGTTCATTGAGTAAGAAAAAGACTTTTTATCAATATGAACCAGCAAATTGATCACATTTTAGTTTAAATTGGTGCTGCATAATTCTTTGAATATTAAACCACCAGATGACAATCATGCTATTTCAGAGTCATATGTATGACCTAATGTTAAATTGAACATTATTTCATGAACATAATTGAAATGGGTTGTACTTGTTTGTTTTAAATTTAGTTTAAAACTAAAATGTCAGACAATGGGGCAGTTAGAGAAGACTCTGGAAAAAAATCCAATTCCTGAATTCAATTAGGTTGCTGGTCAGTTCTTAGGAGTCTCTTAGTAGATGCTTGCACAGGGATTCTTATTTAGATGCACCAACAATGCATCCTGCGGGCATGGTGGTGCTCACCTCTTAATCCCAGCCACTGGGGAGGCTGAGGCATGAGGATGGAAAGTACAAAAGACAGCTTCAGCAATTTAATGAAGCCCCAAGCAACTTAGGGAGACCCTGTATCAAAATAAAAAATACAAAGGGCGGGGGATATAGATCAGGGTTAGAGCACTCCTGGGTGGGTTTCAATCTCTGTGAAGGTAGAATGGGCAAGGCAAGGAATTATCATCCACAGTCTCCAGAAAGGATCACCGCCCTGCCGACACCTTAATTTCAACCCAATGAAGTCTAGTTTGGACTTCAGAGCTGTAAGATAATGATTTACACTGTTTTAAGGCACTAGATTTGTGGCAATTTGTTCCAAAAGCAACAGGAGAATAATATAATAATACTCCCTCTCATGCATTGATTTTCAGATCATGTCCTTTCCTTTTATTTTCAAATTATTGCAAATTAATCTATTCTTTTTTTAGTTTTCACTTTCTCTTTCCCCCTCCCTTTTTTTTTTGGGTTGGTATTTAAAATCCATATTGTAATTTGTGTATTTCTCCATCAAATGCAGAACACAAATATGGAAAGATAGATGAAAATTAGCTTTTCCGGAGTTTTTGCAGATGCTTTCCCATTGAGCTCTTTCACAGTAAACTCCTATCCATACATATCCTCAGTCTGTGCTTTGGTTTTGTGATATTTGTACTTGTTGTCATTGCATTATTTATTTTGCTTTCTTTTCTTATTAGAAACATGTGAATTGTACTTAATATTATTTGGATTTTGTTCTTTAGATAATAATTTCTTGTAGCCTCAATTTCCATTCTTAGCTAACATATATTAATTGGTAGAAAATACTTTTGGGGGAGGCTTTTGTAGTACAGTGGTAGAGAATATGATTAGAAAGGGTGGTTACAATCCCCAACACCAACCAAATAAATATCTTTATCTGCTAATTATTTTCACATTATAATCCCCTGTAGATTCTGTTCCACAACCATAATTTCTTCCATATTGAAATAGAATCCTAACTATGTTTTCTCCCATCCATTCCAAGCACTTTCCATATAGAGAGGGGTCTTTTAGGAAGAAAAGAAGATTACATTATATAACATTGCTCTTAAAAATCACTTCAACTCTATAGAACCAATCTTTCTCTGACTTCACTTTTCAACACTCTCATGTTAATTTAATATGCACTTTTTTTTTTTTTTTTTCTCACAGTCCTTAAACAATCCATGTTCTTCCTAGTGCAGGAAATTTGTTCATGGTTGACCGTAGGTTTGGAAAGCACTACCACCATTCTTGTTCACGGCCTACTCCTTCTTTTTTTATTTTTTTTTAATTTTATTGTAAACAAATGGGATACATGTTATTTCTCTGTTTGTACATGGTGTAAAGGCATACCATTTGTGTAATCATAAATTTACATAGGGTAATGTTGTTTGATTCATTCTGTTTTTTTTTTCCTTCCCCCCCACCCCTCTTCTTTATGGCTGAACAATCAGTTCTCACTTCATATACCACTAGTTTCCACAAGGTGTTTTTGAGTATTTATTATCCCATCAAAATTTAGCTCTGCTGTCTCAATTTTATTTTTACATCATAGTATCTTTCAGAAGTTTTCTTAGTAACATACATGATAATTTTTTTAATCTTTAATTTTCCCCTCTCTCTAATGATAAAATACAACTTCCATGAAGCCAAGAGCTATGCCTATTAGTTCTATGTTCAGCTCTTCTCACAGTTCTTTGGATGACTTAATATCTATCCACTAATCTTGTTAATTAAATTCTATATCACCCTTCTCAATTACCAGCGACAAAAAAAAATTAATGGCATTAAGAATGAATTCCCTCTAATTTCCTTTATATTTTCTCTAATCTATCTTAAAATCTCTAGGTTATAGAGTGTTAGAATGTTTTCCATTGTAGTCTGAAATTTTACATATTTTATACATTGCATAGAACAGATAGAAAAGAAAATTTTAAGTACCCACTAATATTTGTGAAATCATTATTTCCAATGGTAGAAATATGAATTTTATAAATATTATACTCACATGGAAATATGTACCTATTACCTGATAACTATATATATGTGCATGTATATGTATATGTGTGAGAGACACATATTATCAAATATAGTAAGTCTCTGGGACTAAAGGTCTTGCTTATCACCACAAATATTCATCCTTTGAGTAAATGGTTACTAGATATGAAATATTTTCCCCCACAGAGGCTGGATTTACTGAATCTGGATGATGAATGAACACTTATGTACCAACTTGATTGACCAGTGATTTTCCCTGATTGAAGTTAAATAACCTTGGCTTCTTCCCCTGATGTTAACCATCAGTGTCATTAGGAATGTGAATGGTGGTGTTTTATGTCTACCTGACATTCCTCCTTTTATGGCTCAGCATTCTATAACTGTAATTTATTGTCTGAGTTCAAATTTCAGTCAGCTTTAAGATAACTGTTATGAATTCTGAGTTAGTTTCCCAGCAGTTATTCCTTGAGGACTCTCTTATTTGATTGCCACATAAGCATTTGTGACTACAAGACCTACACCTGCTTATGAAAGTTTAAAAATAAAATGAAAATTTCTTACATTGAGTTTCTCCTAGCAGTTGAGGCGCTCCTCAGATGATAGCGAATCTGTCCCCTAGTATAGGAGAAGATCACTAGGACTCACTTATATTTCATTGTGCACTAGGATAATGTGTCACTTTGTCTTCTGACTGTCTTGTGTATAAAAAAAATCACTTATTCAAAAGTCACTTTTCACTCCACTACAAAACATTATTTATACATCGCTTTTTTCTGGTTCTTATTTCTTTCCATATTTTCCATCAAGGAATAATATTTATAGAATTTTTTTCTTATTTCCTATATGAAAAAGTGGTTGTTTTTACATTTGCGTAATATATCACTATTTTTCTCTAACTAATAAAATGTTGAATTTTTCTATCAACTTCAAACATTTTTGGACTTGTGCATATTTTTAAATATTTAAACATTGAATTCTCAATGTCACTTAAAGTTCATATAAGTTGTTTTGAAACAAAGAAATATTTTCTAATTTGTAAACTTTGTAAATTTTAAATTAGAAACAATTTTGTTTATTAAATTACACTTTTGAAAAAAACAATAATTTTTTTGTTTCCTATTCATGTTATAAAATAGTCCTAACATTTTATAATTCAGTAATCTAAGTATATGCATATATATATATATATATATATATATATATATATATATTTTAACTTTACTAAGAAAAGAAGATCAGAGCAACATTAAAGTATTTGGACAAACAAACTGATCTCCAAAAATGCTTTCAAATATTACAAGATCACTTTACCAATAACTGAATAACTAATTTAAAAGATGGTGGGCCTGGGATCGTGGCTCAGTGGTAGAGCGCTCGCCTGGCATGCATGAGGCCCTGGGTTCAATCCTAAGCCCCACATAAAAATAATAAATAAATAGAGGTATTGTGACCATCTATAACTAAAAAAAATATTAAAAAAAAAGATGGTATAGAATTTGTGTTCTGTGTTATTCTGTCTTTTGTCACATATTTTTAGCTCCAAATAGCTGTTGCAGTATCTCAGACCAAAATTGGAATGGATTTTCAGAATGATGTGATGGTATGTGAGATGATCTACAATGAAAACCAAAGGGTCATAGTGAATTAGCAAATACATTATTGAAGTATATACTATAATACTAATAAATGCATAGTCTAATAATAATAAAACATGTGTCTATTAACACAGAAGAACATGAATCAAATTTTGCCTTACAGGAAGTCTGGAAGACTCATTTAGCCACACATAATGAACAATCACCCTCTGGCTCTGAGAAGTTCTGTATAGCACACAAGCATTCTCCTCTTCTGTCCCATGATCTCCTTCACTATAGTAAAGATTCCTGGGAATAGTGTACTTGATCATAATATTCCTTTTTGCTTACAGGTAGAGCCTAGAAAATTCTTAAATCACATGTTTATGCAAAGTTATGAAAGCATGGTATATAATACATGCTTATTCTCCTACAAAGAGGACAGCATGTTTCAAGATACATAATATTCCCTAAATTGCAATAAGTCCTTTATACATTTAACTTTTGTATGTGCTCAGCCAGAATATAAATTATGGATTTTGCTGCCTATCATTGTTGCATTGACTATAAAACAGAAATTCACACAAGACTGAATGATGAATTATGTTACAGAACATGATAGAGAAGTAAAATCTAAAATAGAAAGCTAAGTGGTCAAAGTAATATAATAAAATGAAATCAATTATTTTATCTATGAATATTTTCATGAATCAAAAACTGAATATCTGAAAGTCTAGATATTTGGGACTGTATTATTAAAAAATTTGGAACAAATAAGCTCTGTGTGGTAGCACATGACTGTAATTCTAGCAGCTCAGGAGTCTGAGGCAGGAGGATTGTGCATTCGAAGCCAGCCTCAGCAATTTAGTGAGACCCTAAACAACTTAGCAAGAGCCTGTTTCAAAATAAAACTATAAAGGGTTGGGGATGTGGTTCAGTGTTAAGTGCCCTGGTGTTTAATCCCTGGTCCAAAACAAAACAAAACAAAACAAAACAAAACAAAACAAAACAGAACAGAACAAAACAAAAAAACAGCGACAAATAGAAGATAAAAAAATATACACTTATACATAAAAAGACTATAGTGAAATTAATTATGAGGCTACTGATTATATATCAACATAGAAACATATTAGCAAAATAGCATTTTAAGTACATAAGTAACTATTTTTAGTATTATGTTTAGACATCTCTAACAAAGGTATCATTATACTAATTAAAAGTTTTTGCTTGGTTCTTTTTATCAGTAATATATGTTGACTGTGAAGACTTCTTTAATCATGTCTTTCCATTTTACGATGATTTTTTTAAAAAGTATTTGTGAACATAAAATTCACTAGATAAAGTAGATAACATTCTTGTTCTTTTCTCAAACTTTGAAAGCATAACAAAAATGACAATGCTGTATTCACAGTCTATTATATACTATAAGATTGTGTATAATTATTCAGACTACAGTTTATAAAATATAACCAAATACCTTAAAAGATACACCTACTTTCTAATTAATGTTACTAAATTTAAGTATTCTGAAACTAAAAATTGGTGTATTTCCACAATGAGTTCCTAGGTGCTTTTTATGACCTCTTCACATTTTATTTATGTTTTTTATTTATTATTTATTTGATACCAGGGATTGAACCTAGTGATGATTAACCACTGAGCTAAATCCCCAACCCTTTTAAATTATTTACTGATTTTTATTTATTCATTTATTTATTTTTAAATTTTTAAGACAAGATCTTGCTAAGCTGCTTAGGGTCTTGCTAAGTTGCTGTGGCTGGCTTTGAACTTGAGATCCTCCTGCTTCAACCTGGTATTACGGGGATGCACCCCTAAGCCCAGCCCATCTTCACAGTTTAAAGATTTGTTTTGAATGTTTGTTTAAGTAATCTGTGTAGTTGGGTAACTGCATATTTGCTTTTGTCTAAATTGGCCAAGATTAAACATGGCCAAAGTCACTGCTCTGTCCAGGTGGAGTCAGAGTGCAATCCACTTCCATTTTCATGTAAGCCATGCCTTCTGTGCTCAGTCCTGCTCTCCTAGTACAGTCCTTGTTGCCAATTAGTAATTAATTATCATGCACTTTTGAGCTCTTTTTTGCTTGTTCCAATCCTGCTTCTCCTGTCCCTGCCGAACTTTCCCATTAAGCATACTGCAAAAAGTCCTATATAACCTCAGTGTTTCTGTTGAATATTATCCTCTTCTTCCTGATGAAACTCACAACCAATGTTTGCATGCTTCTGATTTTTCCATAGCACTCATAAGTGGATGCTGCCTATTTTTCAATTCCTCAATCACCTCATTGTTAAGAGTTTTATTCATTGTCCTAATTTCTCTCTAGTGTCATGCTCAAACCAACTTTTAGCCATCCCTTGTGAAATAAACACTTTCCATCAGTAAGTGATGGCCTTTGGCTTGACTCTGATACTGGATCACTTGATATTGCTTTTGTGGAACTGATGGCAACTCATTACTCTTCTTGATGTTGTGGTCAAATATTATTTAGCAGATGTTATTTGGCCCTGAAATAATATTTCCAATTTTCTACTTTTAACATGAGAAGCAGGTAACTATACTTGTAATATTAATAATGGCAATAATAATTGATAAATTTTAATTTAGCACTTACTATATGCTAGTCATAACCATTTTCTGTGAATTAGCATATAGTCTCCAGAAAAATCTCTTTTAGCAGATATTATCCTCCTTTTAGAAGTGAAGAAATTGAAGTAAATAATTTAGTTAACTTGGCAATTAGACAATAAGAAAGTGTGAAGCAGATCTCCATTTACATCCAAACTTGTTTACCAGAAGTGTTTCAAGTGTTTTAGTATAACTGTCTCTCATGGTACAACCTTAGAAAGCATGACTGACTGGCCTTGTGAAAGCAGGTGAATAATTCTTTATAGCACTCTAGAAGACTTTTAGTAGCACTATCTAAACTTTCACTGCTTCTATTTGGATAGTCAACATTAATATCACCTCTGCACTGAGATAGTCTCAAGGCAAATACACTAACATAGAATAACATGCAAAACAGGAATTTTCACTTAACAATGAGTGAATCTTGTATGAAAATCCAGCATGAATTCTGGGACTTAAACACATTAGGCCAATTCTAATTATGGAAAAATGTGAGAAAGAGCATGGAAAACTATATTGATTAAAAAAGTTTGTACTTTTAGAAAAATGACTAGACTGTTTAATGCCAAGTATCAAGTTTTATTTTGGAACTTTTCAATATTTCATTGAGTGTGTTCTCCCATAAGAATTATTGTGATTTATGCTGGGGTCTCTAATGAGAATTGGAAAGGAACAAAGTTTGTGTGAACATGACAGATGATTCTAAACTAGGTTTCTTCTGAAATACTCTGCATCAACACAAAAATCATGGTACTAAAACACAGACTCTTCTTGGAATTATTAGTCTCTGCATCTTTGGCTGTAAAACATTTGGATTCTGAAGAAATATTGCTGGAATAAGTAAACATCTGGAATGGAAAGAACATACCTAATTCACAATGAGCTTATAATACAAGTGAATAATAAAATTTTGTATTTTATTCACTGATGTTTTTGTTCATGCTTCTTAGTACTAAGCTTCTGAATCAGTTTATTTCACATGAATCTCAAGTTTCTCAAACTCAGTTTATCCAAAACCAAAGCTGCTTCTTTACCTTTGACCCTAGTTTTATTTAATTGTACAACTGTTCAGTTAACCAACTCAAAAAAAAACATAGGATTTTTTTCTCTTCTTTGACCAATTCTTATATTGAATTACCTATTAAATTCTTCTTAATCTAATATTTTAATGTCTTTCTAGTCCCACTGGCATTATACTATTTTATTCAGTCATTTTTTAAAAATTTAACATACTTTGCAGTGTTCCCTCTATATTAAGAAATAATGGTCTGTAATGCAAGTTCATTGATGTTAATTCCATGATTGAAAATGTCAATGAGTTCATCATTTTCATGAAATAGCATGAAATGGTCAAAAAAATTTTTTTACAGGTCGTCAAGACCCTTCAAAATATCCCTGTTCTCAGTACCATCTTCTCTTTCCCTCTGATTTTGCTACACTCAGCTAAAGAGAGCAGCTTTTGTCTCCCAGTACTCTATTCCTCACATACTTCATCCTAGACTGTTCAGGCTACACCCAACTTGACCTCCACTCAGGGTCTTTAAAGCATATTTTAATATCTTCTACATTCTGCTCTTAACTTTCTTAATTGTAATTCTGCTTAATATAGTCAAAGTCTCTCTAAGCAGCAGCATCATCTGTATTTCCAGTTTAACATTATGGTCATAACACCAAACACAGTCTGTAAATAACATTAAGATTTATGGTGAAACAGCTAACTCTGTTGGGTCAAATTTACTGATGTCTACTCGACACTTACATTTTCCCTTTGTATTATGCAAGATGGCCTTTATTTTACTAGTAAGAGTCATCATTAAATATTCTGACTATGTAGTTTGATCATTCTTGCTTATATTCTTTCTTTGGTGCCTAAGTTTTCTAAACAGCATGAGTATTATTTCTGCTGTTGCAAGAAGGAGAGAAAAACAATGTATTCTTTGAAACAAAGTTGTTACTTTTTGATCAAAGTACAAGATGGAATTATATTCCATAATTTTATACTGTTATGATGTTTCTGATGTACCTTCCCTAGAAACATAACTATTTCAAAGCTCAAAGCCTGGCATTGCATGAGTTCTTGAAATTAATTAGGATACATGTAGCATTTACTATTATTAAAAGACATAACAACCTGGTTTCTCAAATATTTGGAATTTTATTGTAATGTTCAGAAGATTCAGATATACCAATATCATCTCTCTTATTGCTGTACTTTTGATGCATCTTACATTAAATCCTTCAAACTCATTCTTGAGAAGAACAATAGGTTTTGCACAAAAAGATACTGGGCGAAAGATAAACAATGATTTATGATTAAAATGCATGATTTCTGTATTCATATATCGAACAAAAACTTGACTAATTTTCTTCCAGCCTAGCCAAGTCCACAGAGAATATAAAGACTGGAAAAGCAAAATAAGTGTGTTCTCTTAATGAAATTAAGACAACTTTAGAGGAGCCCTAAAATTACAACTCCATTGCTTTCAGAAATTATTTCCAGAATATTGAAAAACAATCTTCCCAGCATTAAAGTACCCAGAGGATTTGTTCCCTCTGACTGACTGAGCCCATCTCTTTCTCACTTTAAGTCCACAGCTGGTATTCTTTGAGTACCATGGTTTCCACTAAGCCGGTGCTCACTTGCAGCTAGCCTTCCTTCCACAGTGGGCAGAGAGCTCTTGATCCATGCTGCCCTCCTATTAGTAGGATCATCTTGCAGGGAAAATTCACTAAGCCTCACTTCAAATCGTGTTTTAAGATGCTTGTCATGTAACCTAGCTCTCCAGCTAATAAACAACTCACTGCTTCCGGCTTAGCTTATGAGCCCACCCATTTCCATTTCTTCTGGGCTTTGTTTGTTCTATTATAAAGAGCTTGTGAAATCACCACTATCTCTCTTATGCAGTTGGAAAAAGAAACTGCAACTAAGGTCAGTTCTAAAAAGAAACTGTTACTAAGGTCAGTTCTACTAATTTAAAAGAAAAAGAAAAGAAAAACTTCAGTCTTTTACTTGCCTGCACACTTTCTCTTTGGGGATGCCTCAGGGCATTGCATTATATTCCCCAAAGGACAAGAGACATAAGGAACACAGGTGCAGGGGAAGTAAAACAAAAGCTAAGAAAAATCAATTCATAAATATATTATAAATTTGTAAATTTAAAGCTGCACTGGTAATAAAAGTAAGATATGATACACAGGAGTACAGGGAAGTAATTAAGATAACGACTTCTAAATATTACAAAACAAAAAGAAAACGGTGATTTGGGCACAGAATCTTTTATTATTTCTATCTAAATATAAAGATCCTTGTACTCTGCTCTGGTCAGCTGGGTATGTGGTTCCTGAGGGTAAAAATGGCTGTTCCAAGTCAGTGGATACAATCCTGCACCCCTGCATGATGGAGACCTGTTCTGAGAAATGTATCTGTAGGTAATTTTGTTAGATTGCACACATCGCAGACCTACATGACCCAAGATAGTTGGTCTCTTGATCTAAATGTAAGATGTATGAAGCTGGTTCCAGAATAATACAGCATCATGTTTTCACAGTAAACTTTTTTTTTAAGTGGTGAGAATGAACTCAAGAATAATGATAAGTAGTGTACCCTAATAAATACATAAGCCAGTGACATCGTTGTTCATTATCTTCATCAAATCCTTTGTACTATAAATTCTTGGACATAGTACCCTTTTGCAGAGGAAGCACAATAATTTAATTCACATCAGCATCATCCCAAATAGCTGAATGATATATTGCATTATGGAATTACAAAAGCTAAGGTGTCACTAGCCAGTAAGGGTTTTTCAGCTCCCATTATAAGGTTGGGAAATCAACGTTTTATATGAAGCCCATCATGGACCTAAACATCATTATGCAATACATGACTATAATTCTTTATTTTTAATAAAAGACAAACAAAATTAAGCAAATTACTGATTTAAGGATAAGAAGTCATTTAATGTTTAATTTTAGGTCATATTTTGATAAATTAGGCAATATTATAATGTTGCCAAATAAAATACAGAATGCTTAGTCAAATCTAAAATTCAAATTAACAGTGATTCTCTTTTTTCTTATTGACTTAAAATTCACAAAGCATGAAATCAACCACTTTATAATGCACATTTCAGAGGTATTTGGTATGTTCACCATGTTCTATAACCTCTAGCTGAACCAAATTTTAAATGAGTTTCATTATCTAAAAAGAAAATATGTATCTAGTAAGCAGTCATTCCCCACTTCTCCAGCAGTTACAAATCTACTTTAGTTTCTATGGACATAAAATTTCCATGTCACACAAGAGGAATTATGCAACGTGAGCCAAGACCTTTTATCTTTGGATTCTTTTACTTATAATAATGTTTTGTAGATAAATTGTTTATATAGTACACATTAATACTATGCAAATGCTATAATTTATTTATTCATCCACAGACATTTAAACCGTTTTAAATATTTTTTGCTGTCATTAATAGTGTTTCAATGAATATGTGTGTACATTTACTTATTTGAGTACCTGCTTTTGATTCTCTTTGGTATATATGACGGATTTTAATTGTGGAGGCATATTGTATTCTTTGTATAATATTTTAAATAAATGCAGAACTGCTTTTCACAGACTTCTGTCATGTTAAATTTCCACCAATAAATGAGGGCTCCAATATCTCCTCATTTCTGCCCACACATGCTATTTTTAATTTTATTGTTTGATATTAATATTATTTAATATTGCCATTCTGAGGAATGTAAGGTAGTATCTCCTTGTGCTTGTGATTTGCATTTTCCTAATGATCATCTTTCCATGAGATTGTTCTTCTTTCGTTATTCTCTAAGAAGAAAAATCTATTCAAGTCCTTACTTATTTTTAAATGGGACTATTTGTCGTTTGTTGGGTAGTAAGTATAGTATATATAAATTTTAGATACCTGACCATTTTTTAGTAAGCTATTTTTTCCCCTAATCCTGTATATTGTTTCTCACTCTCTTGAATGTGTTCTAATGCTTACAATTTTTTCGAAGTCTAATTTAGGGTTTCTCATGATTTTTCGTGCTATATCCCAGGATTCATTTCCAAATCCACCTTCATGAAGATTTTCTTCAATATTTTTTCTAAGTTTATAATTTTAGGGTCTTCTAATTAGGTCACTGATTCATTTTCAATCAGTTGTTACATATTATGTGACCTATAGATGGGTTTAAACTTCACTTTGCCTATGAATATCCAGCTGTATCAATTGTTGAAAAACTGTTTTCTATATTGAATGTTCATGACACTCCTTTATTTTGGCTTCCTATTACTGTTAAAAATATGTCTAAGATAATAAATTTACAAAGAGAAATCTTTGGTTCATGGTGTCAACTGTTTCTGTTGCTTTTGGAGCTGTGGCAAGGGAGCACACCCTAGAGGGAATTGTCTGGTAGAAGAGAAATGTTTACTTCTTAGCTAGAACTGGAAGAGTGAGGAGGCAGCTGTTCTTCCAATATCCCCTCCAAGGACTTGCCCCATAACCTAAGTGCCTGACATTAGTTTCCAGCCCCTAAAGATTCCACCACTTCTCAACAATGCCGTGGACTGGGATGAAGCCTTTAGAATATAAAACTTGTGGTATTTAAGATCCAAACTATAGCAATACTTTTGTTAAAAGGCAATTTACTATTGATATTTGCTATATTTCTAAGTTCTCCGTTTTATTCCACTGGTTTACATATTGATTGTATGCCTTTGCCACACCTTTGCAATGAATGTAGCTTTGGGGTAATTTTTGAAATCTAGAAATATGTGTCTTTCAAAATTTTTTCTCAGTATTGTTTTGGTTATTCAAAGTTCCTTCCTTACTTTTCCATGTGCATTTGAGAATCAGTGCGTGTGTGTGTGTGTGTGTGTGTGTGTGTGTGTGTGTTTGGTTTGGTTTCTTAAAAAGACCAAAAATTTCGAATGTTCATAGGAATTGCATTGAATGTGTAGAATGCTTTCAGGAGTAAAATTGTCTTAAGGATATTAAGTCATTTAATTTGTGAACATGAGATGTCCTTTCATTTGTTGAAGTCATTAAAATCTTTCAGCATTTTTTTTGCACATATACTTTTTTTAGTGGGTAAGTTTACACTTTTGTATTTAAATTTATTATCAGATATTTTGTTTTTTTGGATGTTATTGCAAATAAAACTGATTTCTAATTTCTTTTCAGATTAATCAGTGCTTTCGTATAGCAATGCAGCTCCTGTTTACATACAGATATTTTAATGGTGCAACTCTGCTGAATTTACTTATTATATCTAATAGTTATTTGTATGTGTGTGCATATGAGTGAATGTGTATGTGTTCTTATGTAAGCTCACATCTTCTGTGAATAGGAGACATTTTAAGTTTTCTTTACTGTAATTTTTTCCTGCTACAATAGATTACCACTAACTTGGTAACTTGGTACAATATGTGTGTATTCTCAGATCTGAAGGACAGCACTCCTAAATCAAGGTATTGGCAAACTGGTTTTACCTGGAATCTCTGAAGACAACCAGTTCCATGCCTTTTCCTACTTTCCTGGGTCACAACCATCAGTCCTCCTTTACTTAAGACACAAGTTCAATTGCTATCCCTATTCTCACATGGAGGTCTCTAATGTGCCGCTGTGATCATATTTCCTTCTTCTTTTGATGACACCAGTAACCGAAACAGGGTCAACCCTACTCCGTTATGACCCCTTTGTATTTATATCTACAAAGACCCTATGTGCAAATAACATTATATTCACAAATTCTAGAAATGAAGACTTGAACAGAAATTTTGGGGTACACAACCAACATCAATCTGTCCTCTGGTCTCCCAAGGTATATGTTCCTCCCACATGCAAACTATTTTCACCCCATTCAAAATCCATGAAGGATTTAAACTATCCCAGCTTCAACTCTTATCAAATTTTATTTAAATATGAACTAAAAATGTCCAAATGGCATCTTAATAGGCATGAGCAATACACTGAATGAGGTCTATCTGTAGCTAAAATCTCTCTTTGTTCACAGACCTGTGGACATACAGTACAAATTGTGTATTTCCAAAATACAATTACCCTAAGTACATGTATGATTACACGAATGGTATGAATCTACATTGTGTACAACCATAGAAACAAAATGATGTACCCCATTTGTGTACAATGAATCAAAATGCAGTGTGTAAAAAATTTAAAGCTAAATTTAAAAAAGTAATAAAAAATACAATGCTGAGATTCAATGCTATATTATGCCTATATAGGTATCCCCATTATAAAAGGAAGAAAGTGGAAGGAGTAAAGGAAGAAGTCACTGTTTAAAACAAAATTTCCAACCCAATAAGGGAAAATTCTAGTCGTTTTTAGGGGCTGAAAGTAATTCTTTTACTTCACCCTTGTAATCTCATCAAAGAGTAATGTATTAAAACTAACTAGCCTTGAAAAATTGAAAATTCAAAACTCAGTTTGTATAGATCTCCTTCCTTCACACCATCATAAAGTTGTTGGAAGTCCAACCATCAAAATCTGGAAGACATCTGTGTTAGTTTTCTGGGACTGCTGTAACAAGTTGACATAAACCAAATGACTTAAAAAAAGATAAATTCATTTTCATATCATTATGGGAAAAAAAAAGTCCTTAATCAAGTTATCGTCCTGATTTTTTTAGTCCTGAAAGGCGAGGGAAGATACATTTCATGTTTCCCTCTTCTGTTGTTTGCCAGTAATCATTTGCAATAATTGACTTAGAGACACATGATTCTAATCTTTACCTCCATAACATGTGGTGATGACCCTATCTCACTATGCTAATTCTTTTCTTCTTTTATTGGTAACTGGTATTCAATTAAGGCTCAGTTAATCTGGTGTGATGTGTGAAATAAAATTTTGTAGGAGGCAATTGATTTGGATGAGGCTTCTGCAGTAAACCCAACGGACCAAGCCAAAATGGAAATTGATCAAGGTATGTGAGATTGAACTAATTTGAAGAGACTCTGTAACCAAGGAACCAACTAAACAGCAACCAATTAAGTTGTCTCTACCCCTCACATTTTCTATAAAGGCTGTCAGGTCACATTGTTAGTTGTAGTTCTCAGAACCTTCTCTGGTTATGAGCTGCTCAATTGGTGATTCACTTTGTTTTTATTTATTTTTTTCTCTTTTTTTCTGTTTCACTTTTATTTGCTCAAGTAAACTGTTAAATTTAATTGGTCTGAGGAATTGTCCTTTCAGCAGACCCTATTTTATCTTAAATGGATCTAAAAAGACTCTATTATGGAACTCAAAAATATGATCTTATAGAACAAAATTGAACTCACAATACTTTCCATTTTGTATATTTTTATTTGAAATGGTTGACTATTTTAGCTAGAAATTTCAGTATTGTATTGAATAAAATAGTAAAAGCAGGAATCCTTCTTTTATCCAGATTTTAGGGTAAGAAGTTTAGTCTTTCACAATTGAATATGACATTAATTGTGTATTTTCATAGAGGTACTCATCACTATCAAGAATCTTGCTTCTATACTTCAATTTGTTGAGTGTTTCCTTATGTTAGGATTTTGGAACTCATTAAGTTCTTTTTTTTTTTTTTCCCATCAGTTCAGATGATCACTTTTTCTTCCATTCAACTAATTCTGCTTATTACATTGATTGATTTTCTTATGTGGACCATCCTTGCATTCCTGAGGTAATTATTATTTGGTTGTGATGTATAATCATTTTATATGTTGGTGGATAAAATTTGCTAGTATTTTGTTCAGAGTGTTTGAATTTATCTCTTGGGATTTTTGAACCACTGAGTCTTTCAACCACTGAGCCACAGCCCAATTCTTTTAGTTTTTTTATTTTGAGACACACTCTCACAGAATTGCTTAGGCCTCACAAAGTTGCTGAGTCTGGACTGGAACTTGTGATTCTCCTGCCCCAGCTTCCTGAGCCACTGGGATTACAGGTGTGCACCACCATGCCTGGTGAATGTTTGAATTTCTGTAATATTATAAAAATATGTATTGGATTCTACCTCTGCCTCTACCTTTACAGGATCTATTCCCCTGAGTCTTTCTCTCTCCTCTTGTTTTTTGTTTGTTCGTCTGTTTGTTTTGCTTGTTTATTTGATTTCTTCTCATTCAATCTCTTTATTGGACACCAGCCATACCAACCACTGGATTTGGGGCATACCACAATTCAAATAATCTCATCATTGTCAGGCTTATTCTAATGACATCTGCACAGAATTTCAATCCATATAAGACCACATTCTGAGTGTCTGGGTGGATATATGCTTGGAAATATTATTCAATGCATTGTACTTAAGAATGTACTATATATATATGTACATATATATAATAATATATATATTATTTTTCTATCCCAATTGTTATCTTCAAAATGTTTATTTAAAGATTTTAAGTCATTATTAAAGTTTGGAATATTTTCTGAAAATCATAAGACTGTGTAAGAAATGAGAAAAGACTCCAGAATTATTAAAGAAGAACACTGCTTTCCATTACAAATTCAATAACCAGTACCCAAATATTTTCCACTGATATATTCAACATAATGAACGATCAGTAGATGTTAACTTTATATAATTTTATAACATGCTATATAAGTAGAATTTATATAATGTTTTACATATATATAAAACCTTATCACCAAAAATCTACATATTCACATAAAACTCATACTAGAAAAGTACACAGAATTATTATCTTCTGACCTCATTTAAAAATAATCAAACCATCAGTTTATTTTGGTGAAATATTTGATTTCATTTATCTAACAAAAAGTTAGATATCCATGATAGTGCATATATTCTACCACAGAAATATAAAATTAATATTTGTTGATATTTCAGAGTATTCTAAAAACTTTCATAGAACTGGTTTAGAAATGAAATAGAACTAAATAGAATTATTGCTTTTAACAGTACTACATGATTTTACTTATGTGATGATTCTTTTCATTTAAATGTATATATTTTGAGCAAAACTAAGCAGGTAAAACAATACATCACAATACCTGATCTGAAATTGTACTACTATACTGTAGTAACAAGAAGAGCATGGTATTGTCATCAAAGTAGACCTAAAGACCAATGGAACAGAATAGAAGACAGAGAGACAAATCCACATACCTGTAGCCATCTGATACTTGACAATGGAGACAAAAATATATTTTGGAGAAAAGATAGCCTTTCTAACATATGGAGCTGGAAGAACTGGATACATATATGGAGAAAAATGAAACTAGACCCTGTATCTCTCTTTGCACAAAACTCAAATAGAAATGGATCAAAGACTTAGGAATACATCAGGAACGTTTCAACTACTAGAAGAAAACACAGGGTCAACACTCCATCATATAGACACTGGCACTGACTATCTTAACAAGACCCCCAAAGTTCAAGAAATTAAACCGAGAATCAATAAGTGTGTGGGATGCCATAAATCTAAAAAGCTTTTGCACAGAAATGGAAATGATTAAGAGCATGAAGAAAGAGCTTACAGAATGGGAGAAAAATTTGGCCAGCTACTCCTCCAATAGGGGGATTAATATTCTGAATATATAAAGAACTAAAAAAAAAAAAACCTACTAAAAAACAAATAAAATATAACTAGCAAATTGGAAAAAGAACTAAACAGAAACCTCTCAAAAGAAGAAACACAAATTTCCAACAAATATATAAAAAAAATGTTAAGCATCTCTAGCAATCAGAGAAACGCCAATCACATCTACAGTAATAGTGTAGATTTTCCTCCAGTAGGAATGGCAACTAAAAACAACAATAAATGCTGGTGAGATTGTGGAAGAAAAGGTACAGTTATACATTGTTAGTGGGACTGCAGATTACTACAACCACTCTGGAAAGCAGTATGTGGATTACTCATAAAACTAGGGATGAAACCACCATATGACCCAGCTATCCCACTCCTTGGTATATACCCAAAGGACTTAAAATCAGCATACTATAGCAATACATCTACCTCAATATCTACAGCAACACAATTCACAATACTTAAATTATAGAAACAACCCTGATGCCTGTCAATAGATGAATGGAATTTAAATATATATAAAATCTAAAATACATGCATACACCACAGTGGAGTTCTACTCAGCCATAAAGAAGAATGAAAGTATAGCATTTGCTGGTGAATAGAATTGGAAAACATCATGCTAAGTGAAATAAGCCAAACTTAGAAACTCAAAGGTCAAATGTTTTCTCTCATATGTGGAAGCTAGAGTAATATAAAGGAAAGGGTGAGTGAAGGATAAGCTATCATAAAAATAAAGGGAAAATCATTAATGTAGAAGAAGTCTGAGAGGCAGAGTTGAGGGAAGGCAAAGGGAAACAATGAAGAATGAATTCTAAAAAATTATGTTACATGCATGTGTAAATATACCACAGGGAATTTAAAATTTTTGCATAAGTAAAAAGAACCAATCAAAGAATAGATACATGAGTGAAAGGAATTCTAGTAAAATAGAAAAGAAGATCAGAATGGGAAGAAAGGAGGGATGAGATCAGAGGAAATGGGGAGATCATGTCATCAACTCCTACTGAATTCCATGCATGTGGGTTTATCAGGATGAACCCAACTAGTACGCATAACTATAAAGCTCTGTTAAAAAAGAAATAAAGAAAAAGAATTGTATATACTTTGAGAAAAGAAAAGTACACTTACAATCTTAAAACATTGTGTAGTTTTAGGGAGGTTTTTTTTTTCTTAATCACAAAACATCTTCCTCGCAAAAAATGATAGAAGCGTGTTGATTGCTGAAAGCAGAAAGATAAATTATATTATAATTTCACTAAATTGTCATGTTCAGAGAGCACAGTATTATCATTAACACATTAGATTTTCATTAAAAGTTAAAAAACTGAACATTTCAGAAAGTGACTTGTGTTAAGTAAATTATGTAAATGAATAACTAAATTAGCTTGCATTGAAGAAATATGCTAATTTTTAACCTGCTGACTTATTCTTAGAAAATTGCTAAATGATGAAAATGTCTAAACATATCAATTTGAGTGCATTATTAAAGTAGTAATGATAGAGTTCCTTACCCAATTTTACTTAACAACTGAAAGGGTTATTCTATATAACTGGTAATTAAGCTCCTTAAACCTTTTTTGGATACAAATCTCTCTGTAGTTATTATTTTATTAAGGTGAATTTAAAAAGTAGATTGATATGTGAAGCACTTTCACATGTAAATATTTTTATATTTACATTTCATTGGACACTCCATTTACTTTTCTACCTTTCCGTGTTTTGATTATGTGTTTTCTCTAGATACCATATTTCATTCACAAAATCAGTTGTACTTTAACTTATCAGGAGGTTCATTATACCCATTTATATTTTTATTTTACCTCAGGATAAAAGCTCACAAGAATGTTATTACCAGGAGTCACATCTAATCCCAGAAGGATGTTGACTGGTTTGTTAAATGTGAGACAATCTACTAAATTGTTAATTATACTAACTTGTTAGAATTTATTTAAGCAAGTAACATTTCATTTCTTGAAGATGGCATTTATTTACAAATAAGTTATGCTGTTTGAAAATTTTCTGTCAAAGAAACCATAATAAGTTCTATTTAATATTTCACATAACAAAATTTGTAAAAACATTTACGTTCTTAACATAAACAATAAAAATTTTTATTATCCTTAAAAGAAATGATCAAAATGCGTGCTTTCATAAATTAACTTCCAAAGCAGAGTTGTTTCCAGATTGAAAAAAATTATCTATTCTAATGAAATAAAAGCTTAACCTTCATTCACAGTTGCATGACATTATAGACTAAATATAAATCAAAATAAACTAAATATCTGTGTTTTATAATTTTTCTATAATAATATGTTTGTGGACCAATTTTGATCATCACAGATTCATTACCAAACAGAATGAAAAAGTACTTTAAAGTTTGTTTGTTTCCCTTGATTGCTTTTATTCAGTTCCTGATATGGATGACACTTCCTTTAAGTGAGAACTATAATTCCCAGAGCTAATGATTTATTCAAATGGTGCTGACCTTCATTTCAAAATGGCAAACTCTCTAATTAACCAGTGAATCTATTAAAATGAAAATGTGGGGTCATAAGATAGTGCAAGTTAATAATTATGAAAAAGGTAGATGTGGAGGAAAAAAGTATCTAAGCATTCTTTTATTAGGTAGAAAAGAGAAAAAATATTTCTGACCAATATTATCTGTTGCCCATATATTGCAATTATTTGCTGACAAAAGTCCATTTTCATCAAGAAAACTGTGCCTATGAAATGAAATCATGATTGGCCAAGGCTAATGTTGGTGATGCCTTTCTACTTTGCCAGTGGTCAATTTATGGATATTCATATTATATCTGACCTCCACTTGAAGCACTGGGATTTTACAGCCCAACGAAAGATAAGGAAAGAGGAAGGCCGGTGGCGGTGTGTATGTGTGTGGTGGGGACACCTTGACATGGGGTGATGACCAGGCTCTCTAGCTCTGTGGTCTTTCCCCCCAAAAATCCTCAGCTCTAGGACAGCATAAGAGCATCAGACCAGTCGCTAGTCGGGGGCAGTCTGCAAATACCCTACCAACAGCTTCAAAGTGGTCAGCATTGACACAACCAATTGAACTCTGAAAAGCTGTTACAGCCAAGAGAGCCTTAAGGGGACATGAGGACTGGGTGTAGTGTGGCTTCCTGTACTAAATTGTAAAAGGGAAAGAGAGAGCAACAAAATTGTTGGTACAACCAAGGAAATTAATAAACTTTCAGAAATATAGGTTTATAAATTGTAATTAATATACTATATTAATGTAGATGTTAAGAATAGGCAACCTGGGTGTGTGGTATTTGGGAACTCTTCAATATGTAGGATTATTGGATTATTTTAATTAGTCTGATTAATCAAGTAGCACTCATTACTGAGAATTCAAAAAATATCCCTTTAACACAATATGTTTTAAAGTTGGAGTTGAAGATACACAATAAAAATACATGAGTCTGTAGGGAAAATGTTGTAAATGATTATGAATTATCAATATTAATATGAAAATTCATCTTTCAAATCCTAGGAAATAGGCTTTTACTTACTGCATTCCCAAAACACTCTAGTAGCAGGCCAACCTTACACGAATCCAAAGATAAAGAACGCTATTATAATTTTATTTTGAATTTCATGTTTTAAAAATGATGTGATCAATGCACATGATAAAACCACAGAAACAACCACCTATGCATCAGCAAACTTTCAAGATAAACAGGGTTAGTGAAAGTCAAAAGTAGCATGAGAATCAAGCAATGAGTGAAACTAGTTATGCAACTCTAGTCTTCTCATTCGTCCTGAGTTTAACAATGTACAGAATTAATTGGAAAGCACACACCAGTGAGTGATCACCCGCAATGGATTCATTTTTGTCAATGATATAGATATAAAAAAGTTCTCAGGCCTTTTTGTTGTTGTTTTGTTTTTCCCAAAACATTTTAATAGAGAAAACAAGCTAAACATTCTTATAGTTAATTGCAATGGACATAAATGTTATCCAAGGGTCTCTCTGGCAATTAAAATTTAGGTGTGATATAAATTAACCCTATTTGTGTTATGCAAGATTTCTCTCAATGCCTGAGTGTTTAGGTATCAGGGTCATCTCATTTCTGGCTTTTATTTTCTTCTGCATGAATACATGCTTTCCAATCCACACCTCTGTCTCTAATTTCTGATCTGGCATAAAGTTAAAGTTGCCTTTCATTCTTTCTTTTTAATATACTACCCACTCCAAATAAATCAAAATATAAACTTAAAAAGTCAAAATTATCTTCCTGTCTCTGAGTATGTCACACATCTGTAGGTTGTTTTTTGAGGTGAAACATAAGGGTTTTTACAGCAACAAAAAAATTTTAATTTTTAATTTTAGACATTCTAGTTCTCAAAAGTACTGGAGCCAGTTTGGCATGTTGCACAGCCAATCAAGACTCTCCTCTCTTCTCAATTTGATGTTGCTTCTAAACTTTTCTCTCTAAATGCAGAGGGATCATGGATCAGCTCCTATAATCCTTGTCTTCTCAGGGTATTACTTAAAATCATGAAATGTTATTTAAATTGATTTATAGTAGTGTTTTACTAAATAACAAGCATTGCTTATTTTAAATATTTTCTCTTAAAAGTCTTGAATCATTATTTACATGAAGGAACAAGTTAATATAAATAATACAGGAACACAAGTATTAACAATAGCATTATGGGAAAAACAATAAAATAATAAATAACATGTAACATTTTTCAAAATACGTCATTCTGTTGACATTACAATGAGATTTCCATGTTGTACATTAATTTTTTTAATGATCTGAAATTAGAAAACCTTGCAAAAGTGACTCCAGTCTAGCAGAACTATATGGGTCTTGTGGAAATGATGTCTTCTAAAATAGCACATCTGAATTTAATTTTGAAATATATTAGGAATATCCAAAGGATATAGAGTGTAGGTGAGAATTTATAAAGTAGGATTTTTAAATACATAGACATTGAAGTAGCCTGACTGATTTGGAAAGTCCTAAGGATTTCAAAATCGATAGAGCACTGGATAAAGAGTAGGGGCTACAGCATATCAGACCTACTTAGAAGGCAACATCAAAGATATTGGTATCTGCCTTGCAAATTCTTCAGAGGACAAGGGAGGAATTGATGCCATGTACAAGAACTGATGGCTTATTTTGATGAAACATCTGCTTCTCAAGTATGGAAAATTAAAGAAAAGCAAGATGTTATTCAAATACTATCAAAGGTGATGGTATCAAAGAGGGACTTATGAAAATGTTACAGTAGTTTAACTTCAATGGTGAAGGCCAGAATATGGATTATAATGAGGTAGGAGAATGATTGATGTAAGAAATTTAACTTTTTCTTCTTAACAACTGTTTATCCTCTGCTAACAGCAAGGCTCTTTCTGCTGTGGGGTGGAGGAAGCAGAATAAAATCTATTGTTCAGTAGCTGATGACAAGAAAAAGTACAAGAAACTTAAGAGCAGAGGATAGTAACAAACTTGGAAGTTATTACTTCAGCCATGTAATAGTGGCAGCTTAGTTGAAGGGGTATTAATTACATGTAATATGAATAAATTTTAAAGAGAAAGTCAAAGGAACATTGATTGTATGTAGTTCATGGAAAATTAAATTCAGAGTTAATATTCTCGGGTTTTTGAAGACAAATAACTAAGTGTTATATAGGGATAAGAAGAACAGATGGGGGAGCAAGAACTTTTGAGTTTATTAACTGCAAATAGTTTCAAGTTGTTTTAAAAATACATTTGATATTTAAGAGATGTCAATAATATAGATTTAGTTAGATGGATGCAGTTTAAATAAAGTCTTGCTGAATAAAGAGAAACATTTTAATATAATCCAATTCAATGTACATTATATGTATGCATATAATTTAATATTATTACGTTACTATATAATTAAAGTCATAGGGTCTAGATAAGATTATTTAAAGTTGAGAATAGATTAAGGTGAAAGAGGCGAGAAGACTTAGTTATAGACTCGAGGCTGAGAAATTGAGGGTAAGCATGGGAGATGACCAAGAATAAATGGCTAAAATGATGTCTCAAAAGCCAAGGAAAGGAAATGTTTCTGTCTGGATGGCCAGACGTACCAGGTTAAATGCTAATGGGGTGTGGCAACAGATGTTGACTATGAATACACACAGGCATCGAGGGGTGACATCTCCAGATTCTCTGATTATTTTGTGCTTATGTTGTAAAAATGCCCTATTGGAAATTGTTCACAGAGAAGGGGAGGTAAGGAGACCCAGACCATCAGTGTATCTAAACCTTTCTAGGAATTTGCTTGTAAAGATGAGCAAAGAAATGGCATGGGAGCTGGGGCTGAATATGTGGTCAAGGAGAGAATGACAGAGAATGAGAGAGAGAGAGAAAAGAGACACAGAAAGGGATGTAATATGCAGGTCGATGGCAATGATTCAAACAAAGAGAAACAATGATATTCTAGGAAATAGTCAATTACATATTTTACACAGACTCTTAAGTTGTGCTTATTCACTAGCGAATACATGAAAAGTCAATATAATATATACCATTTAAACCATTTTTAATTTTGCTATTGATTATTGTGGAAAGTAATTTGGTATTTGAAATGTCAAATACAAATTAAATAGCAATTTCATATTTTATTCCTATGAACAGTAGGAAGTGTAACCCCCATTCCCCAATTAATACAACAGAAATGCTAATGACTCATTTTAAATCATAAAATTGTTTGAATATTCATTTGTTATTTCAGAAGATAAGTTATTGACAAGATGAAATATGATCTGTTAGGCAACTTTTCGTCACTGTGACCAAAATACCTGAGAAGAACAATTTAGAGGAAGAAAACTTTATTTGGGGCTCATGGTTTCAGACGTTCAGATTATGGTGTGCAGACTATAGCTGTGGAATGAAGGTGGGGAGAACATCATCAGTGAAGGGCATGGCAGAAGGAAAGCTGCACTATCCAGATAGGGGCGGGGGGAGAGAGAGAGAGAGAGAGAGAGAGAGAGAGAGAGAGAGAGAGAGAGAGAGAGAGAGAGAGAGAGAGAGGAGCAACAGGAAGATGAATCTTTCAAGGTCAAATGCCCAGTGACCCACCTCCTCCAGCCACACCCACCTGCCTTCAGTTACTATCCAGTTAGTTCATTCAAAGTGGAACGGACGGATTAATTTACAGCTCACATAATCTAATCATTTCACCTCTGATTATTCCTGCACTAACAAAGGAGCTTTAGGGGGACATCTCATATCCAAACCATAATATATGATAATTACATGTGCACCATTTTTGTGTAAGGTACCACACAGCTCCTCAAGATCTCAACTAGAATTGATTCCCAAATAAAATTTAAATCATTCTCATATACAATCAACAGTCAAATAATTTTTTATAATTATCTTCTCTATAATGTAAGTTTATATTCTACATATTTTCTTGAAGAGCTTTGAAAGTATTTAAACAGCACTGTTTCATAGTGTTTTTTAAACTATCACATTATATACTTTTGCTTCAAACAAGAAATTTATGGAGTGAACTTGAAATGATACTAATAAAACCATCATATACCATATTCCTAAAGAACTCTTTGAGAATTTGTGTGCAAACATTTTGAATATGAATGTTTTTCATTACCTTCTAATTGTTATTTTCTAGAGCAGTGATTCATTCTAGTGCATCATTGCACCCCTCTGAGACACAGCTGCCGCTCAACATGTCAGAAACTTGTTTAGGGTCAAAATAAAATTTAAAATCATGTAAGTAATGCTATGAAATAGACATGTTAATATACGTAACTTTCAAATCAATTTGGGCATAAAACAAACTGCACACAATATTATTCGACACATTCAACAAGCAAACTCAATCACTACTAATAATGCTATGCACACTGTAAAATATTAGCATATCTGCATATCTGCACAGCTTTAGGGGAAAATGAATTTGAAAGAATGACATTATTAAGAAATATATACACTGTCCCTTTTGTATAATTATTTTCTCAATTCCTTAGTTTCTTTCAGCTTCAATCTGACTTTTGGCTTTAATAGGTTTAACTAGTTCAAAGAAGCAATAAATATTGAAAAAGGTGGGACTATAAAAGCACAGAGATTTAAGGAGCAGTGCTTCTGAAACCAATGTGATGTGAACAGATTGTCCAGCCTGAGTTCAAGCAGAGAGCACATCTGAATGCCACCGTTTCTCATGGTGAGTTTTGATTAATTAATCTTAATTTAGGACTCAGAGGTCTTTGAATACTTAATGCTGCACCCAATTCAAGTATTAGAAACTAATAAACAAGCATCCTTAAAAAATGGGATCGAATAGATATTTTTGTGGCTTCTCATTCATTTTCAACTCATACTTATCTACCTGAAACAAAGTCAAGTCCATTGCTAACATTATTCCAAATGGATCAAGAAAAAATGCAGAATTGTGTTAATACTTGGCTATTGAAAGAGTTAATGAAAAATGATTTCGAAAAATATAAATTAAACACACTACTAAATTATTTATTTTATAATTAATCCTTGAGCTTTTATTTTGGATCTAATCTAATTATATAAAAATCAAACACTTATGTAATTATTACCAAATGTCATGCCATCATTCTAAGTGTTAGATAAACTATGTGTGCCTATCTGTGAGATAGAAATAAAATTGATAAATATATTTAATTGTACATGTTCAATATACATGTATTTTTTCTTTAACTATATAATAGGTGCCATATTTTCCTCACTTTGCAGATGAAGAAAGTTGAAAAAGTATAATTTATATTGCCACATGCAACAGTGATAGGAAGTGGTGAGTCTGAAGTTGAAACCAAAGAAATCTTTTGTATTCACACAGACATACAGCCACAAACATACCTGCACACATACTTACACATATTGTGTGTTTGTATACATATATAAACCTTACATATATATACACACACATATGTATCATTATATATGTATGTATGTGTGTGCTGGTGTATCGGCATAATAGGAATTGGGACTAATTTTTCCATCTACTTTTAGCATGTCAATCATTTTTTTAACTTGCAATTAATACTACTTTTGAACCTTTAGATGCATGTTGTGGTATTAGGCATAATTTAAATATTCTGAGACATTCAACTTACTTATGTTATCATATACTTTAATGATTTATTGGAATAAAGCATATATATGTAGACACAATAGTGTTTCAATCAGTGCTTTATAGCTAGGAAGGAGTGAAATCACAGGATTTTTCATTTCAAATAAATTCTGTAAAGTTAGTGGTTATATAAATGAACCATTTTTATATAGAAGAATTTCCATATTACGTACATGTCCAGTTGAACATATTTTTTATCTTTACCAATTTTACTCAGTGTGTTGCTTGCATTTTTGAATATTTTATTAAGACCAAAATTATTTTTGAGCCAGAGGTTCTGAGCCATTGCATTATGACCTTTATAAAGTTACAGCATTTTATAGAAAACTACATACAGCAAAACTTAAATTATGCTAGGATTAAAAAAATAACAATAATATCACAAATAAATTTTATTCTTAAAGGAATTGATAAATGTATTTAAATGTGCATGTTTTTGTTTTATAATTGAAAAACATTTCAAAAACAAATGTTTTTAATTTACTATAGTAAGCAAATCATTATAATTAAGCTCAATACTTTAACCTTAATTTTTATTTATAAAATTTGACAAGGCTAACTATGTATCTCAGTGGTAGAGCACCTACTTAGCATGTGCAAGACCCTAGATTTAATCCCAGAACTGCAAAATAAATAAAATAAAATAAATAAAATAAATATAATATGATAAGCACAGACCAACAATTTTAATGAGAACATTTTTGTTCTTGAATACCAATATTCTTAATTTTATAAATTATGAGGAAGTGCTATGTCATTATAGCATTTATTATTCTCCAATTCTTAGTTTTCATCCCAGGATTTTAAAAAAAATGAACATCACTATGAAGCCATTTCCCCTTTTGTGGAAAATGTTTCTTATGACTTTTATGTTTAAGAAATTTCAGCATGAGCATTTACCTCAACATTGTTTTGTAGAAGAAAGATGCACTTTTGAAGACTATAAATTAACACATTTCAGTGTGAATGAAATAAGCAATGCTTTTTACCTTGAGATATATTTCATTTGTTGGTCTATTGAGAGCAATTGAATGAGTGTTTTCACATGTGGTATAATCTATTGAAATAGGAAAATATATATTCCTGATTATAAGTAGGGATGGAATCATTAAATCTTAATAGATTACCAGAAAATGATTTAAAACAAAGGTAGAATTGTGCATTATTTTGCATTCATTTATTCACTATGTTGAGGTAACCCAAAGCAAAAATTAATTAGTAGAGACTTTAGATCACATGCATAACACTCCTGGTTGCCATAGTGATGATAATCTATCCAACATTAATGATATTATAATGAGCATGAAAATGAAGTAAATCATAATTAAAGTGAAGATTAATTAGTTATCCTGATCTTGGGGGACAATCTGAGGATGCATTTTAAAGTGTTTGTTATAAAAAGAAGTATGAGGTCATGCTATATGAAACGTGGGGACATTTATATGGTTTAATTTGTTATTGCATGCTCTAGTGAAATTGAGGTTCTACTATAGCGCATGAATTTGTTTCTACATTTGAAATCATTTGGAGGCCCTGTACTTAATAAAATTTGTCATTGCTTAAACTATTCTGACAATCACATCTCCCTGGATGTCACCATTGGTTTGGAAAGTAGTTGATTATTAACAAGTGATCAGTATCCTGGGATCAGCCAGCCTCATGAATTATACATTTCACACTTAGAGTATGGTCTGGGTCTGATCATATGAGATAAATATCACTTATTAGTATGATTCATACTTAATGATGAAAACAATTAAAATATATATAACATACATATTTTATGAAGGCTTTACCATTTAAACATACCTGGTTCTTATGCCTTTGGAATTTTAAAATATTAAAAATAAAGTCCTCTTCACATTTATCTTACTATCAGCAATGCAAACTAAGGATTTAATAATGATTATAAAATTAATGACCTAAATAATAAAGCAATGTACCAAAGAATTTATCTGACACAAATTTCTATTTTAAGTTGAGAAAACATTTCAGAAAAATAATACAGGCAAATAAAATTTTCTTTAACTGTTCTAAACTGTTTTATGTGATGACTTCTGAGTATGCCAAGTGACATTTTATTACATTAAAAGTTACTGAAAAAATTAGTACCTCAAAGATATTGTTTTCTTTTGCTCTTGAGTTTTGTGGGTTACCATTTTAAAATGGGTTCATCTTGGCCATTCATCTGATATGTACCTGGTGGCTGGTCTTGACTAGAAAATTCAAGATATCTTAATTTATTAACCTTGCATCTTTTCAGGAATAGTAAGGACAATGGAGGTTGGACAGAATAACTCTCTCTATATATAAGGCCTTTCCATATGTCTAGTCTGGGAATCTCACAACACAGTCTTCCTTAGGTTATTTGCACTTACACAGCATTTCAAAATGTTCAAAGAGACATTTCTAGAAGCTGCAAGATATTTATAACCTATCTTATGACTACATTCTTCCACTTTCTCTACATCCCCTTAATTACACAAGATGATTCCAACTGAACATGGTCATGTGTGTTGCATTGGTAACTACTGTAGATTAGTTATCTGAGTCTGCCTTCTGGGCCCTAGTGATTTTCCTATCTCCCACATGAAAAATACAATTATTTCTTATTGAAACATCAAAGGTCTTATCCATTTTGATATTGCAGTATTTTATTATTGAAGTCAGTACCTTGTTAATCTATAGTTGAGTGTCCTTGAATATAGTTGCTTAACCAAAGTGCCTACTTTTCAAAAGTCCTGTGAATTGAATGACAGCTTACCTTTGACCCAAAGAATTAATATACTATGTTGAAGAAGAGATGATATATATATAGCACAGTAAAGATTCTCAATCAAAATGTATGACTGGGTTATGAGGGGAGGCACATAGAAGCTGAGAATATGGTGATGGTTTTGTGGATAGAGACCAGTCATGCTTCTTGTGAGAAATCTTTTATACTAGTAAACCTGTCTTTCTCCTTATTTTTACTCATGAACCCTCAAGCATCCTTGCTGCATCTTTGCTTTTTCACAAGAAGTGACCTTATTTTCATGTAGCTTTTTCAGCTTTTTGTTGCTTGGAGGAGTCCTCTTTCATTGTATATTTTGACTTTACCAAGGATATAGGATATTTGAAATATATTGGGCTTCATGAGTACTCAATCATAATTCACTTTATTATTTATCTTCACTGTGAATTTTAATACCAATTCATCTATGATTTAAAAATGAAACTCAGTGTACAATTTTGCAATGCCCTTAGAAGATTTAACCACTATTAGAAAGGCCAGTGAATTATTCTGATTCTTCATAAAGTATCTTAGAAACACATACCTTAAGTTTCAGCCCTGAGGCCATGTTTACTACTTTTATTAGTCAGAATTCTCTGGAGGAATAGAGTCAACATGATATATACTTACACGTGATATGTAGATAGATAGCTAGATAGTCAGCTAGATAGACAGATTGGATTACAAAAAAGGGATTTGTTAGATAGGCTTCTGGCAACAGCAGCTACATAGTCCCGCGATGGCTGCCTGAATGCTAGAGAGTGAGAAGAAAATGTGGTTGTCTGGTCAAAAACGTTAGACCTCAGTACAAGCAAAAATAAATGTTGGCAAGGATGGGTGTGATGTGTCAAAATGCATTCTATTTTCATGTATAACTAATTAGAACAAATAAAAATAAATAAATTTTAAAAAAGTTAGAGCCTCAGGACCAATGATGTAGTACCCATCTGACTCTGAAGGACTAGAAACTCTCTGGAGAATCAATAGTCAGACCTGCTTTAGAAGAGTGAAAGAACCAAAATGAGATGTCTCAAGTGATTTCACACCAATTGAAGCTTCTGCTCAAGAAGATAAAACAAGTTTCTGTATGCCTCAACTTCCTCATTTTTCCACTTTTGTTCCATCCAGGAAACGACTCTATTGAACTGTGTTGCCCACATTAAGTTTAGGTCTCCCCATTTATTTTGCTGTCCCACATGCCAATCATTTCTGAAAACACTCCCATAGGCACATCCAGAAATCTCTTAATTGCAGGCATCTCTTAATCTAATCAAGTTGACAGTCCACATTAACCATTAAACAGTTGGACTTGATCTTTTCCTAGATTTCATTTCTTAATTTGCAAATAATTTTGCTGCAAGCTATTATATTTCCCCTAATATTTTTTTCAAAAACTGAAATAATATCAGCTTAATTTGTTTCTTCTCATATTATCATTGGCAGCGAGAAGATACAGAAAATAGTAGAGACTTTCTTCATCCTGCCTGTAACCTCTCTTGTTATTTAAAAGAATTAATGAGAACACTTTTTCTTTTTCCTTACATACTGAAAATGGCAAACTTAAAAACATTTGCTCTTACACACAAATATTCCTGTTTTCTTGAGACTCTAAAGGTATTCCCTCTCTCATTCAAGATTTCAATACTAGACTTAACGGGGTTCCCTCAAACTTTCATGAACTTCCTCTTCCAGGTATTTTTCATGTCTGCCTGCCACCAACACAAAACAATGTTATGTATGTTTCACATTTTTACAATAGAACTCCAACTCTATTATTAAATTCTTCTCTAGTTATTCATTGTTACATAATAAATTATCCTCAAATTGAGTGCCTTAAAAATATGTTTTGCTTATAATCTGTACCTCAGGGACTTGGGAAAATTTCAGTTGAACAATTACTAGATTCCTACCATACAATATCAATTAACTTAATGATATTCAGTCAATGACTGTGCTGGTATAAAGGGTTGATGTGGCATTGGGATAGAATAATTTGTAAAGGCAGCAGTCACCTGGCATTGATAGAGCATAATATAGCCTTTCTAAAAGACAAGCTTGAGCTATAAAGGAGATGTGGAGTGTAGTCAGTAGGTTCACTACTGACTTAGCAAAAATGTAGAAGTATTGTACTTCACTCTTCTCAGCATTTTTATTTTCTTCTAATGTTTGTTTGACCCAAGTAGAAATTACACATACATACTCAGTAAGAGCAATAATCATGGGTCAAAAGAATGAACAGTTTTTCCAGATAGGTTAACAGAGGATAATCAGAACAATCCATTAGTTTTGTTGTTCAATGATTATGCATTTCTTTCCTTTAGCTGAATAAAACTTTAGTCCCATTAAAATGGAGATTAAAAACAATTGTAGTCAGAGAACATATCATGATGGATGTTAATTCAGTTGTCATATAGTTTTATAAGCCATGATCAAGTGGGATTTATCTTAGGTATGGAAGGCTGGTTCAAAATTCAAAAACTCATATCAATAGTATAAACATCATATCAAAAGATGCAGAAAAACATTTTATGAAATTCAATAACAATTCAAGATAAAACTCTAAGTAAACTAAAAATAAAAGGGAAAATCATCAACTCAGTAAGGAACACCTACAAAAAAAACAAAACAACAACAAAAAAAAAACATACAGCTAACATCATAGTAAATAGTGAAAAAGTTTCCCCAAATGAATTGGGAACAAGAAAATGTTGTCACTTATCATTGCTTTTAATATTTTATTGAAGGTCCTAGCTAACACAATAAGACAAGAAAAAGAAATAATAGATATCAAGATTGGGGAGAAAGAAATATAACTGTTTGCAAATAACATGAGTATCTATGCAGAACCCACTCCACCAAGTGAATAAAAACAAAAAGAAGAAAAAAAAAAAAAAAAAAAAAGAAACAACCTTCTGGAATAGATTACCAATTTTACTAGGATTGTAGGACACCTTATGACACAAAGTCAATCTCTTTCCTAAATAATGTCAATAAACAAATGGAGAATGGAATTGGAAATACAATAATATTTACATTGGCACCCAAAAACATGAAATACTGATATATAAATCTAAGAAAATTTTATAAGTTCTACATAAGCAAAAGCACAAAGTTAATGAAAAGTTATCAAACTCTTTTGATACAACTATGTTCATGGATACAACTATGTTCATGGATGGAAATCTCAATGTTTTTAAAATGTCATTTTTCCCTCATTGCTATATAGACTTAACTAAATTCCAGTCAAAATCTGACTAATCTATTTTGTGGCTTTCAAGAAACTTATTTGAAAATTTATATGGAGAGGCAAAAGATCTAGTCTTGCCAATATAATATTGAAGGAAAAGAACAAAGTTAGGGTCAACCGTATCAAACTTAAAGTCTTCCTATAAAGCTATAGTAAAAGACTGTGAGGTATTGGAAAAAGAAATAGAAGGATATATCAATGGAATGGGCCCACATAAATATGTTCAACTGATCTTTGACAAATGAGCTAAGTGAATGCAGTGGAGAAAAGTAATGTTTTGAATAAATGGTACTGTAAAAAATGACACCAAAACACAAAGAAATTAATGTTGACTCAGACCTTACACGGCCACAAAATGATCTCAAATTGACTCATGGATCTAAATGTAAAACTATAAACTATAAAGTATTTATGAAATAACATAAGATGAAATCTCCATGAACTTGGGGTTTGGCAATGACTTTTTCAGTACAGTGCCAAAAGTTAAGTCTTTGAAATACAAAGTTGGTAAGCAATTTTCATTAAAATTAAAATTTTCTTTTCTGTAAGAGATAATCAAGACTGGAAACATACATTTCTAAGATATTATCAGATAAATATCTGTTATTTGAACTATACCTCCCAAAAGCCTATTAAACTCCACAATAAAAAACATAAATAACCCAATTAAAGAATCGGTCAATTATTCTGACACCTCCCCAAGGAGGTATAGAAATCACAAATTAAAATATAAAAAGATGCTCACCATCATGTTTCATTGGAGAGGTGTAAATTAAAACAACAATGTGAAGTTGGCCAAAGCCCAGGACAAGAAAAACACCATCATATGCTGGTGAGTGTGAAGCAACAGGAACTAATTCACTGCTGGTGAGCTTATCAATGTCAGTACCACTGGTAATACAGTCTGGTCCTGTCTTCTAAAATTAAATACACTCTTTCCCATATGAACCAGCAATCACATTCTTTGGTATTTACCCAAAGGAATTAAAAATTTATAATCATTCAAAAATCTGCTTATAGATATTTATAACCATTTTACTTGTAATTGTGAAAACTTGGAAACAGCCATGATGTCCTTCAATAGGAGAAAGATGACGTGGTTCATCCAGATGATAGAGATTATCCAATGCTAAAAACAAAATGAGCAGCTATGAAGTTCATTGTGAAAGAACATTGAGGAAACTTAAATGATTAAGTGAAAAAGCTTCCTACTATAGAATTTCAATTAGATGACATTCTGGAAAAGGCAAAATTATGGATACAATAAAGTTATCAATTGTTGCCAGGTAATGGGTGGAGGTTTAGGACCTTAGGTATAAACAGTAAGTGCACAGAGTATTTTTATGGGTGTGACAGTACTCAGCATGGTACCATCATTGTGTACATATGTTATTATATATTCGTTTGCTCACACCCATAGACTGTACACCACCAGGAGGGAACCTATGGATTTAGAATTTTTGCTTTCTGTTATGGTAATTTTTGACTCAATGTGCAGTGAAACTCTGGTACCTTACAAGGAGCACTTACACCAACAAACACCGCTATGATTCTCTTAAATCAGCCTGTACGACGCAGATTTAGATTACTCAGGTTGATTCACAGAAGACTGAAAAGGAAGATTATTATTAGCTAGAATTAGTGATTTTTATAAAATAAATTTGGGGTTCTTGCCGTTGGCGGCAGATATTGCTAGGGCTGCCACCTTTTCTCTCATTCATCAATGTTTCCATTGCACATGGACCTATTGAAAAAACATAGATAATTAAAGAAAGATGATACAGGGAGATGCATCTTATCCATCTAATGGCTGAGAAGCATCTAAACTGTGAATGTCCTCTAATGGCCATATCTATTGGGAAAACAATCATTTTGAGTATATTCTATGAGATATATTCAAGAAAGTCTTCTCCAAATAACCTACTCATTTAATCTTGAAGTCCCACAGCCCAAACCAACAGCCTACCTATTAAAGCTGCCCATTAGTCACTGCCTGAGGTCTGCATTTCTGGACACATTTCTTTCCTAACAGTAGAAATTATATATTTTGTACTAAATTCTTCCCACTGGGAAGTTTGCTTTTCAACACTGTTTTTCAGAACCAGCACCACATAAGGCTGTTTTTCAGCAGTCATTCAGTTCCAGATGCTGCCAGCTAACATGCAGACTCAGCTGTAAACCACACCATATTTTTTTTTCTCTTCTGTTGATAGTCATAGTGGACACCCCATGAGGTCATGTCTGTGTTGTGAGGGATACGTGGTAGAGCAGCAGGAACAGATATTATGGTAGTCTGAGCCACCTGCACATGTAATTTCTTTGTATCTTTCAGACTTGTTTGGATCCAGGGCATATATACCATTTCTATTTAAAGTTGAAGTCCCACTGTGCATGTGTCAGATAGCATTCAGTTTATGATTGATAGCTAAGTTCAAACAGACACCTGTTCCATAGCCAGTCGTGTATGATTCCTCACATAGTCAGTAGAAATCTTGAAAGAATTTTAGTCAACACTATGAGACAAGAGCAATCACTAAAGGAACAATAATGTTACCTGTATATTTTGTTTTCACATCCAAATCTGTCTACTGCAATCCAATGGCTACTGGCCAGGTCAGGCTTCTCTAAACCCACACTTAAATTTCTAGGCAGATTTTTAAATTTTTTAAAACATATTTTTAGTTGTAGATGGACACAATACCTTTATTTTGTTTATTTAGGTTTTTTTTGGTTTTTTTTGTTTTTTTTTCTTATGTGATGCTGGGGATCGAATCCTCTGCCTCACACATGCTAGACAAGTGCTCTACCACTGAGCCAGGACTTCAGCCCCTCTAGGCAGATTCTACAATGAACAAATTTCTGTAAACATTAAAAGAATAAATAAAACAAGTAGACAAAAGCAATATCATCGCTGTTTTATGAAAATTTCAGCTCAAACTCAACACTTCCTACAGTGTTTGTTTTTTTTAAAGTCCTTTTTATTGAATACCTCAAGGTATTCAGAGGTAAAAACTGAAGAAGAAAGACAATTCTCAAGTTGACAGAACATTAACCAAACCTAAAGATAGATAGACATATAGAAGATAGACGGATAGATGGGTAGTTGGATAGAAAATTGATAGACAGATAGAATATATATATATATATATATATATATATATCTTTATTTTACATGAAGGAAAGTCATAGTTGCATTGTTTTCAGGTTAGATGATCAGATATTTCAAAGGAAAGTCTCCAAAAGCAATTATAACAGAGATGTCAAAGGGAGGAGACTTTCCATAGAAATACCATAATTCCTTACGACCTTTTCTCTATAATCTTGCCTTATGTTACATGTTAAGGGAGATTGCCACCAAGATGTCAATGAGAGAAGTTACACAAAAGTCATATCCCTGTCTTGACTAAAAGTATGACTTATTTTATTTGGCAAAAAAAAAAAAAATCTTGTCCTGTTCGATGCCAAACAAAAGAACAGATCATATGAAATACAAGCCATGTGCTCGGGGATGGGGAAAATGGTTGTTAAACACTACCTCTCACCACATAATGGATATTATTAGCTTTAAGGTCACAAAAATAGCATCTGCTTTTGCATGTTAATTATGGATAAACTCATTTAGATGCTCTTTGGTCTTTTATTAGTATTTCTAAACCAAATTTATTATAGCCTCTAAAGAAACTTCTTTCAAAATTATTTTTCTAACTAAAATTCTGGGAGCTTGCTTGCTTTTGGTTTTCTCAATTTCTGGTTGATATTTTATTTCCTCCTTTCTGTGAGTCACCCAGGATCACATTTGGGAAGCTTTTACTTTGTTTGTGCTGTGACTCTGTTTGCTTTGGCTTCACTTAGTATTGACTTCAAAGAAAAGAACCCTGAAGGAGAGAATTTATGACTTACCATAAATTCTTATTTTTGTCATTTGACACACATTTATATATAGATATAATTAGCCAACAGGAATAAAATTGAGATAGAATTGAGCTTTACTGTTCTTAGATTTCTCCTTTCACCAGTGAAAACATGTGACATAGTCCTTGAACTCCAGTGTCTGAGGCAGGATGGAGCTTTACATATTCTGAAAACAATCATCAAGGTATAATTTTCATAGAGCACCTAGAGTAGAGTACTAATAACACATAGCCATGTTGATTTTATAGTGTCTGGAAATTTTTGTAATGTTTCAGTTTACTACTGAACAACATAAGAGGAACTAGCTCCTGTACTACATCCACTACAGGGTTCTATTTTTTATTAATATGATAAATATATTTTGATTGACCATTGTATGCCAGGTACAATATTCTAAATGGAGTATGTAATGAAAAATATGAATACACTTCTTACCTCCACAGAATTTATTGACCTAATTTTCAAGTGATTTACATACTGTTTCCCAGCATGTTACTAGACATTCTTCGAAAAAATAATGCAGCTTTTGTATTGTGCTTTTCCAAAATATTTGGATTACTAGATTTTTTTCATTACTTATAATCTTCCCATTTAACTTTAATGCTTACTAAGATTTAAATGAATATTTTCTAATAAATTTTTATCTTAATATGCATTTTCATGCTCTATTCCACATGATAATATACATATTACAACATAAAATTATATACATATGTAATATACAGGAACCATTTACATCTTTAAATAATATTTAGACTATCATAAAAACAGGCATTTCCTTTCAGTTCAACGAACATCATATTTTTGAAAAGTCATTAACTGTTTTAATAATTTCTCTAGTAAATATTGAATCATTAGTAAACTGTTTCAGTCCTCAAAAGATTATATAACTTGAATGATGTCCTAAATATAAATATTAAAATAAACAGGTGTTATGCACATAATGTGAAACTTGAATCCTGGTTTGTAATAGTGATTACTATTTAAAATGTTTCTTCATTTTTTTAAATAACACTTACAGAATTAATATCATGAATGTCAGTATCCTCATGGGTCATATAGTGAACTCTTACTGACGGATGTTGGGTCATCTTCTTAAGTGTAATAAAGTCTTATTCACTCTATTAACTGATACCATTTGATCTCTTATCATGTCCTCAGTAGTAACACAAAATAAATAAATACAACTTCACTAGTTCAAGAACTTTTAGTACATGCAATTGCATAAACTTAAATCATTCTGTCATGAATGTTTCTAATGTGGTAGGAATGTACAAGTGTTAGAACTCCATCTTCAGAGCTAATTTTTCTTAGTTTGAATCTTAGTTGTACTGATTAACTAATCTTTGGTCTTGGAAAGACATTTAACCATCATTTTATCAGTTTACTTAATGTGAAATGAGGATAATAATCATGCATAGACCATAATTTAATTCTCAGATTTCAAATGGTAAATAAATTAAAAGTACTTAAAATAATAATTGACACTTTTCAAGTAATATATGACATTTGCTGTGCTTGCTATTACAATTATTTCTAACTGCATTCATTTAAAATTTTAAAAAAGTAAAGTGTAAAGGGATTGAAGAGGGAATAGTGGAAGAGTGGAGGGAGGGGAGTGGGTAGGGGTCCACAAAGACTGGGACTGAATCAGACTGGGGTGTGTTCCTATGCGTCTGTGATAGTGTCAGGGTAGATCCTGATTTTATATACAACTAAAAATAAATAAATCAATCAAAAAATTAGACTATATATTCTGGAGTAGGAGTTCCAGATGCCTCAATAGAAAATGCTATAGATAAGTTAAGAGATTAGGTGAGAGGATGTATAAATCCCTAGTTGGGTAAATTCATATGCTAGTGCCTAAACAGAAGGACTTCCAGGGAAGTGGAAAGAATTCAATCCACACATTTGCTGACATGAAGTTAAAAACTGTATGTACTGCCATTCTTCAGAATGTTTCCCAGGGATGCTAAATCACGTCAGTCAGATCTACACTCCATCATCTGTGCTTGTGGCATTATATCAGAGCTCAAGGTTTTACTCTACACGATTCGCCAAAATTATTCCAGAAATTTAATATTTCGATCTTGCTTATCTAGCTTCTGATAAATAGATTTGTGAAGAAAATGTGCATTTCTTTTCTAACCTTTTCTTCAATGGAGCACTAGCAACTACACATATAGAAATAATACTGCTTTTGGTATGCAAAGTTTTGCTTTGGGCTATGGTCTGAATGTTTGTGCCACTCCCTAAATTCATCAATTGAAATCTAATGCTCAATGTGATGGCATTTGCTGCAGGGGTCTTTGAAAGGCTATTAGGTTATGGAGATGAGTCTAGTGTTCCATGAACTGAAAAAACCAGACTTCTTCCCTTCCACCATTTAAGGAACACAGCAAGGAGGTGCCTTCTGAGAGCCAGAAACCTCAGAAACGGTATCAGCCTTGACTTAGACTTCCTAATTTCTAAAATTCAGAAATAATATTTCGTTTTTTATAAGTTAGCCAGTTTATGTTATACAGTTACAGAAACCCAAACTAAAATGCTTTATAATTTGAAGTGATATTCATAATCATCATAAACCGCTCCATAGAAACCAGGAAAGAATTTACTTAAATTTCCACCACTTAGAAACAATAGTAATTTATTTCAGCAAATATTTTAGCAAAATTATATATTTAAGCAAACATACATATTCTGGAGCATGATAAAAATCATTCTATGAACACTGTGTGCTGCATTTACCACTTAACACCTGGCATACATCTCCCTTGAATTCCTTCATGATTATCATAAAAATGGATATAAAATGGCACTTAGCATAAAAACTTTCAAGTGGCAAATAATCAGTAAAGAATCATTATCATCTTTATTAGAATTTTAATGCCTGCACTGTATTCCATTTTAAGAATAAGAATTTACCATAATTTATTTAACCTGACCTTCCTAATCAGATATTTAAACTAGTTTGTTCAGTGCTTAAAGATCTTGAACTTTCAAATCAACTATATGTGATCATACTTTTTAGCTCTCTGGGCTGCAGTTTCCTCATCATAAAATGTGGATAATTATACAACTAATATTATAATGTACTTGGAAAAAACAATTTAAATAATGGAAGGAAGTATCTATTACAGGAAACAGTATATAGTTAAGACATATCTAGTCAAGTTTTTATTATTACATTTCAATTATTTTTTAAAATTTATGACATGCCCCTTAGGGAAAATACAACTGTTCATATTTTGCAGTAAAATAGAAACCAAAATGCAATTTTATTGAGATTTAAAGACTTGAACTTAGGTCTATCCAACTTTAAAGACTGTAGTATTTAATTTTCATACAATTGACATATACTGCACATAATTCAAACTCAATTTATTCAGTTTTGACATATGTAACACATATGAAACTATCACAGTAGATAGCGAATATTCACATTATTGCAGAAGTGATTCCTGCACCTTTATAATCCCTCCCTACCCAACTCCACCTCCCACTACTAGAGTACCTCTAGATCTAGCTCCTATATACAAGCAACAACAGGTGTTGGTGAGGATGTGGGGAAAAAAGAACTCACACGCATCGCTGGTGGGATTGCAAATTGTGAAGCCACTCTGGAAAGCAATATGGAGATTCCTTAGAAAACTTAGAATGGACCCACCATTTGACCCAGCTATCCCACTGCTTGGCCTATACCCAAAGGACTTAAACTCAGCATACTATAGTCACACAGTCACATCGATGTTTATAGCAGCCCAATTCACAATAGTTAGATTGTGGAACCAACCTAGATGCCCTTCAATAGATGAATGGGTAAATAAACTGTGGTATATATACACAATGGAATATTATTCAGCCTTAAAGAAGAACGAAATGGATGGAGTTAGAGAATATCATGCTAAGTAAGTTAATCCCCCAAAACCAAAGACCAAATGTTCTCTTTGATAAGTGAATGATGATACATAATCGTGGGGTGGGAGTGGGTAAGGGAAGAATGGAGGAAGGATGAATTGTGTAGAGGGAAATGAGGGTTGGGGAGGGGGCCAAGGAAGGAAAAATGAGACAGACATCATTACCCTATGTACGTGTATGATTACACAAACAGTGTGATTCTACTTTGTGTACAACCAGAGAAATGAAAAGTTGTACCCCGCTTGTGAATAATGAATCAAAATAAATAAATAAATAAATAAAATATCAGTGAAGAAGAAAAAAATTAATAAATACAAAAAAATGATCTGGCTTCTATTAGCTTAATTTATGTTCCATAGAATTTTGTTTGTATGAGTACTGCAACAAACATTTTTTTGTTGGCATTTGACTTCTTTGATTGCATAACTATTTTGAGATTCAGGCTTGTTATAGAATATATGAAGAGCTGGATTGGATATGGGATGTTCATCAAAGTCTCATGTGCTGAGGAATTATTCCCCAATGAAAATTTTGTATTATAATGTGACTATAACACCAAATATCTTGTGATGGGTTGTTTCTAATACTTGGACATTGCTAATGAAGCTCTGTGTTTCTTAATGTACATGAATTTTTGAGGAAATATGTTTTCATTTCTTTTGGATAAATATCTTGAAGTAGAATGTCTAGATCTTACACAAGCAGCACACTTAGCTTTTTAGAAAATCTTAGATTCTCAAGGTAATTGTATCAGTTCACATTTGCACCAGTTGTGTACAAGAATTTCAATCTTTCATTATCCTCAGCCATATTTAAGATTGTTGGATTTTTTCTTTAAGCAATTTAAATTAAAATGTAGTATAATCTCAATTAAATTTTAATTTATATTTCCCCAATAATTAATATACTCAAGTGTTTGTTTCTACATTTATCAATGAGTTTGCTCAAGTGCTTAATTTTGTAATTTGTGATTTTATTATAATGAATAAACATATTTTAAATCTTTTTTTGAAATTTACATTCTGGTTACAAGTAATTTTTAAGATGGTTTCTTCTGCAAATATTATTTTACTATTTCCTTTCCAGTCTGAGTGTGTTTATTTTTCTTGCCTTATTAAACTGGTCAGAACCTCCAGTACCATATTGAATATATGGGTGAAATTAGGCATGTTTCCTCATTTCTATCGTTAAAGGAAAATAATTCAAGATTTCAACATCAAATGTGATTCTGGACATTCTTTGTGGGTTGATAATGTTTCCTTTTTCCCCTAATTTTTAACTGAAATGAATGTGTGATTTTCCAAATGCTTTTCAGCACCTATTTATATAAGCATACATTTTTCTTTTTTAAATTGATTATAAGATGAGTTATACTGATTAAGATTTGAAGGCAACACCAAATTTGTATTTCTGAGTGAAATGGAAGTTAATCATGATATATAATCATTTATTTATTTTTGAAATTGTTTCCTAAATTTAGTATTTTTGTTTTTTTCATTGTGAGACATATTTGTCTGTGATATTCTTTATTTCCCCACATTTTTATTGATGTGTTTTAGTTGTACATAATGTGTGGTGTTCTTCTCTTATAAATTCTTCTCTTTCCTAGTTTTCATAGAGGTACTATTTTTTTCAATTTTTTGTAAGATTTGTTTGAAGAGTTATTCCTAGATATTGTTAATTGTCACAAAGATAGGCATCTGAGGCAGAAGTTTCATTATGAAAAAATTTAATAACAAACTAAATTATTTAAAATGGTGTGCTCCATATTTCATACTGTACAGAATTTGATCCTGTTTCTTTGAAGCAATTTGACCGGTTAATATAATGTGCTGAATTTGAGGGCATAAAGATATCTATTTTAAAAAATCTTACTATCCTTATATATTGGTAAAATTTCCTGTGATGTTGCTTCTTTCTTTCCTGGCATTGGGAATATGATTTTATTTTATTTTGCTCATATTACTGTGACAGGATATCATTGTATTGGTGTTTTTAAAATATAATCTTCTGGTTTTTACATTTTATATAATGTTTTTCTGTTTTCTAATCTTCTTGCCCTTTATTATTTCCTTTTATTAATTTACTTTGTGTACTGTTCTGTTTTTCATTTTGTTTTGTTCTTGAGCTACAGAGAAAATTAATTGCAGTATGAAACATATTATTTGAGGTACATCATTCACACTTTGATTTGATGTGTTTTTATTTTCAGTTTAAAATATATTCACTTATTACTTTTAAATTTCTCTTTCATATATAGTTTAAAAATTTAGGAATTTGTTATTTAGCTTCCAGTATATTGGGACTTTGCAGAGATCACTTTATTGCTTTCTAATCAAACTACCATAATCAAGAATACACTGTGTCATTTCAACTATTGAACTTATTGTGAACTTTTAAGGTCCAGATTAAGGGCTAACTTAGTAAATGTACCAAATTTAATTGAAAAAATGTATATTCTGCTATTGTTGAATGTACTGTGTTAAATGTTTATAATGTTTTAAAGCCTTCTGTAATCATAAATGATATCATTTTACATTCTATAATCATTAACAGCATTTTGAAATATCCAAAAATGATTGTGAACTTTTTTGAATTTCAGTTCTACTGTTTGTTTACTTCATCTTCATTTAAGTTTTTATTAATTTTGTAAACATTTAGAATTGTTAGGTCTTCTTAAAAAAAGGGCTCTGTTGTGGTTTGGATCTGAAAAGTTCCCTACAGTGCCATTTTAAGATATTTACATAATAGAAGTTAATCTTCTGTATTACTCAAATAGTTACAATTCGGAATGCTTTTCCTTCATTTGTTTAGATCCATATGTCCTTTGCCATCATTTTTTTTTTTTTTATTTCTAAAAGCACTTTCTTTAACATTTTTTTTTTTTTTTTTTTTTTTTAGTATTAGCCTACTTTTAATGAATTCTTTTAGTTTTGACTGTCTGGCATTCCTTAATTTACCCTAATTTTTAAAAATACATAAAGAATTGAAAGGTTGATCATTTTTATAATATGTTTCTACTATCCTTATGTTTAGTCTCTATATGAAACATGTCTTTGTTACTTTGGATACTTTCAATATTTTTGCAACAAATTGATGAGGATGCCCCTTGGTGAAGTTTCTTTCATTTATCTAACATTAAAATTTTTTGGACATCTAAAATAAATACTTTTATAATTCTAATCATATTTGGAAAAAAATCTGACCCATAATTTCATATATTTTTACTGTCACCTTGGATCTCTTTTTTGGTAACTCACATTACAATTTCATTAGACTTCTTAAATTTGTCCTTTTATGCACTCTTCTCCCTGTGTTTCGGTTTTGATATTTTCTAATTTTTACCTCAAATTCATTAATCTTTTCTTACTTTATTCCTAATGTGCTATTATTTGTTTACAGTGTACTTTTATGTCACACTCTGTAGTTTTCATCTCTAATATATGATTAGCTTTTGACAAGATAACTATATCTTCCATATTTTTACTTCTTCAATACATGAGATGTACTTAAAATGACTATTTTAATATCCTTTTGTACTAATTCAGACATCTGTGTCTGCACAGTCAATTTTTGTTCTTCTCATTTTGTGTCATACCTTTCTGTTGCTTCTCATGCCTGATACTTTTGTATTTCGACAAATATTTTTGTGCTCTCCTGTGTGACAGAGTCCAGTGACTTGAAAAAGTTTGTATTCATTTTAGGGCTAATTATTTCTCACTATGGGAATAATTAAAATCTTCTACATATTATTCCCAATATTCCACGAATCCTAAGTATTTTAGTGAGGACTTGCAGTGTCCCTTGGTAAATGTGTTCAGCTAAGTTCCTCATTTGTAGGTGCATACAACTGAATATTCAAGAAGAACCCCCATGTGGTTGCATGTGATTCTTTCATCTGAAGTTCTCTGTTCTTTGGATACTCCTTTGCTTCAGTTTCCCTGGAATTTCAGCTATTTCCCCTAAATGTAATATTTCCATTTGACTCCTCATAGGTTCTTCCTTCATTCCCCATGGTCTGCAATCCTTATGTGGGGCCTAATCTTGGAAACTACGGTTCACTTCACTTTCTTCCTTTCTCTATAGTAGCACATTACTTTATTATCTGTGTCGTGATCTCATAAAGATTGTTTTCTATCTTTTTGGTTGTATTTATGGAGAGGATAAATCCAGTCCTTGATATTCCATCTTTGTCCCAACTTAAATGCTATTTTTTCAGTCATTTTACTACCTTATTTGTTTGTATCAGAGAAGCAAAATACAAATATCCAGATCATCACATACACAAGATTTTTCCCTGAATTAATTTTAACATTTGTGATGGCTTAGTATCACATATTATTTATGCTGTATGGATTTTTAAAGTAATACAACATGATTAACATCATTTTTATTAAAAAAGAAAAACGGCATACCAAGTTCAATATTACTTTTTAAGTATTCTCATAGATACGTGCATTTAATGAAATAAGAGTATAATTGGGATTCAATGCATGTGTAAAAGGGAAGTTGGCAGATATTCAACAAATGCTGCTTAGAAGAGTTGATTACAGAAAAACATTCGAATTAAGGATTTTTAGTTCTCAGAGGAAGAAGATGCAGCATAAAATATTTCATACGTAGGTAACATGAAAATAATGACGAGGTACAAAAGAATACAAGATGTTTGAAAAACCTCAAAAAGATTACTGTTTCTACTTTATAAAGTAGAGTTCTGGAATATTCATTCAGCACTTCAGTATTTAGAAAAATAATTTGTAGAATCTATTTGTATGGTCATGAGATTTGGGATAATATTATCCTCACAAAAATGGTATAGCAAAAAAGAAACAACAGGTTGATTCAGGTATGAGGACTTTTTTTTTTTTTAATTTGGGCATTATAACTATTCATAATTTTTGAGTCCATTTGGACAATATAACACATGCAAAGAATAGCCAAAAGGCTGAAAATCAACTTTGTGGATGATGCTAAAAAACTAGAAATTGACAAAATTAATTTTAGGAAAGTTAAGGAATAAAAATAATGTGGATTACAACAAAAGTAAATAGGATATTTCCTGAGAGATGGGATAGAAGAAATGAAGATTTTTGGAAGCACATCAGCTCTAATACATTTAGATTAACATTAAACAGCAAGAGAAGAAATATGTTTACCAGCTTCTCTGATGATAATAGTTTAATCCATTGACAATGCTATATTTCTCTGTGGGGTGTCATTGGAGGAAAGCACAATTCCTGCAACACTTCAATGTCTAATAAAACCTTCAAGATCAGGGCTCCTTCAAGCCTCTGAAGTGTAATTTTCCTATAGTAAACGAATGACTAGAACCTTTCAGTTCTCTTTTTATACTGTACAATGTGCAACTGCTGGGTCTTTTAGTACATATTAAGTATTAGAACATTCCCTATAAATGTCTCTACTTTTTATAGCTAAACTTTTGCTCATCCTTCTTGTTCCAGTTTTCATGTACATTTTCCAAGAATCCTTCTCTGTACTGTCCTCTGGTGTTACCGCAAAAAAAAAAAAAAAATAGCATATCATCTAGAACAGGCCTACTGACACTAGCAGTTTGATATGACATCACCAAATTTCCTATTTCTATATTCAACATGAATATTGAGACAAATATTGAGCAGTTCTTCTGAGAATTGCTAATATGAGAATTGATGAGTTGGGCACAGATCTCAGGTGAATGGTAGTTACTCATGATCTCATTAAAAGAATCTGTTTTTAAAGAAGGAACGCCCCTGTTCAATGCCTTTATTTTTTCACTCAAATATTCTTTAAAATGCACTGAAAATCAACACGGGTTACACATTATATACCTCAGGGTCCTTGAATATCCAATTCCCCTAATATGTCTGTGCCACCTGTGTTTATCCTGCTATCAGTTACCTAGAGGAAAAATGTCTATTCTTTTGCACTGTAGCAAATATAATTTCTCTGTCTTTCCCTCCATCGTTTGGCACTGGGGACTTAAAAGCGATCTTAAACATTTCTCAACTATTGTCAGCACCAACATCCTGGACCCACTGTTTTCCTATTTTTATTTCTCTTTGGTTCTGGCTCCATTCCCTGTGGTTATAATTACTGTGGAGTATAGGTCTTTACTGCTGGAAGCTGCTGCAAAACATTGTTACCTTGATGCCTGCAGACTTACCCACAGTGTCAAGGAGAGATGTGCGGAAGTTGCTCCCTGGTGCCTGGTGTCTCTGCAGTGTGCAGGCACCCACAACGACTTAATTTCTTCCTCAGCAGTGACCCTACGATTCTAATGATTTACAGAGATTCTTTAGTGAAAAAAATATTTTTCATGATTACATTTGGTATTATCTTTCCCAAGAATTCAAATCGATGTGCATAGAAGTTAGCACGGAGCATTAAGTTTATCCATTTCTGCAGTCGTTTGCTCATTGAGTTGAGATACTTCTATCAAGTTGCTATTAAAAGCCAGCTGTACCTCTAAGCAGTGAGAACACATGAACATTACTCCTTCCTGCCAGATCAGGTGGACAGTCTAGAAGAAGAAACAAATAATTAAATGTTGCTTCTTGTTTTAAATGTATCTAATATTTAAGGAATACTTATCATTTTCCAAACCTTCTGAATGGAGCAATAAATAAAATCAACCTGCTTCTATTTTCTTTGAGAAATAGTTAATAAACAAATAGAAACACAAACTCAAAGTTTGTTATGAAGAATAATACAGCAAACAAAAATTACATTGACTCACAGGATTTATTGGAACTATCATCTCTAATAATATTGTATTTAAGAAGACATAGGAAGAAGGGAAAAAAATAATTCCAGCCAGGAGTATAATAGACAATTGAAGGAACACATTGAAATCCATTATCATCTTAAGTTTTTGAATAACTTCTATAATAAAATTTTAGTTTGTTTACTGTCATAATTTACCAGGATATTCCAATTTTCGTGTTTATCATTTGTGTTGAAATGATACTTCTACTTCTTTTCCCTCCTCTCCTTTTTCCTTCAACTATTAAGACACTCTGAATTAACTTGGAGAGCAAAATTAAGTAATTTTAATCAAATAGATTTTTTAAAATTTAAAACACCCAAGTTAGGTATTAGCTACTAAACATGAGTTTAAATGAACTCAGCCTCTATTCTTTTTTTAAAAAATCTTTAATTATTTGGTTGAAGTCAATAGACACAGGCAAGCTAAACATGCCCATTGATTAGTCATCATCTGAGGGGTGATTAAAACAATGAGGTAAAGAATAATTATTCTGGCCACTTGTAATAGGTAATTAGATTCTGATAACATTAAAAAAAATCAGATTTAGCCCCTTTTGAATAGTTAACATTGAGATTGATCATGGTTGCATGACTTTGTTACTTTGAAGTTATACAAATCAAAAGACAAATGGACACAAATTTGGTATGCCTCATTTATACTAAATATTCATCATATTTGCAATTTGATAGTTAATATAAAATCCAAGGAATTCTTAATTCTTGTTTTTTCAATGCAATATACACAGTCCTAGGATGTAAAAAAAAAATTTTTTTTAAATCAGAAGTATTTTGAATATGTGTACTTCGAAATTACCTTTGGTAATTTAGCGTGGCATATGATTGGGACAAGAGGTGAGTATTTTTTTCTTTTTGTTTTTTCTGCAAGTGTTAAGTAATTTGATCATTAACTACAAATTTTAAAGAAATATACTTGTATATTTGGAGCAAATGAGTCAATAAATAATATTTCAAATGAGTCAGATAAATAATATTTTAGGCTATGGATTGTGATGTCTCCTCTGTTTTCTTTTATTTTATAAGTATTTGGGTTTAGAACCCACCTGAGTATTCAGGTTTGTATCTAAAATTCTGAAACTGTTGATTGGGCACAGCATTTGCACATAGTTAGGATCAGTTCAGGCAGCCATAAAAAGTATCCAGTTAGGGATAAATTTAAGTCAGAGGTATTAATGAACAAAACTGAAGTCACTGAATAAGAGAATTTCGTGTGACATAATGCTATACTTATTTCTAGTACTTTTGTTTCAAAATGATTGGTTATATTTTTTAGCAATTATTCCACTACAAAGTATCCAAAACATGAACGTTTACAACAAATATATCTGTGATCTTCTGATGTTTGTTATCAGGAATCTGGATGCTCCTCAACTGCGTCCTCTGCCTCAGAGAGTTTTTTGTTTGTTTGTTTGTTTGTTTTGGTGTTTGGCAAAATTTCGTGAGTAAAATTTGTGTTTGTCACAAAATTCATATGTTTTCATGGAGACAGTTGACTAACACACGTCATGCCACAACTAATGTGTATGTTAATAAAAAATAAAATACAGATGCAAATAATTACATAAAGTAGATAAATATTGCCTAAAAATTATATCTTCATTTATCCATATTTATGATACATTAAGAAATGAAATTAATCAATGACTTTTAAGATCATGATAACTTTGTGTACATATTCATGAATGAAAAAATTGTGGAATACTAAAGAAGCACTTCAAAGAAAAGATTGAAATATCTTTTGTTAATAAATTAAAAACTATTTTCCTCTTAATATTTTAATGTGGTTTACTTAAACTAAGTTCATATGTAAATAATTTAGAATATTATTTAAATTTATGCATTCCAAATCATTTTGTCAATTTTGTGACATAATTATCCAAATCATTCAAGATAACTAGGCTTATTTTCCTTAGAAGTAAAATGTAATGAATTTTCTTAGTTTTCTTATTTATAACTATCAATCAAGACAGTATTATAGGCATCAGTTTCTATTAAAATTTTGGTATATGTATTTTTTCTAAATTGACAGAAAAAGTATTGTGTATAAAAGGTGACTTAATAATAAATTTTATTAGTTATGTTTGTATCATATATTTTTTGGACTTTATTAATATATATTTATATTTTAAGCAAAAATAATATTATGTCCCAATAGTTATTACTATCCACTAATATTTATTTCTTTGCAAATTGTATTCATCAGAATTGTTAGAAAAATAGTAAAAAGCAATGAGAAATATTATTTTCTTGCTTCAGTCCATTGAAGGGGCCTTTGTCAAGATATTGATTAATGAAATGCATGCACATTTATAACTGTAAAACTTTAAAGTTGGAGAAGTTAGCTAGTACTTACATAGCATATTTTCTAAGTGTTTTATGTAAACATTTTATCATTATAAATATTCTATCAATATTATATTATAAATAAATATTATTATCCAACTTTTAGGCCTTATATAATCAAATGTAAAGAATTCATTTAACTTGCTATCATAAAGCAAATTTTATATGTATATATGTGCATGTACTTGAAATATATTGTAGATTTTATTGCTCATTTATTATATGATCCATTACATATGTTTAGTTTTATATGTATGATTACATGGTTTCTGGATCTTTATTGAAACTAATGACTGATTATTAATATAGTTATCAGTACAGAATATAATTGGAGTAGTTTTATCATTAAATGAAAAATGAGAAATGAAAACAAGCAATTTGAATCATTTGAGGAGTCAAAGAAGACAAGAACAGAAAGCATAAAGTAGGAATTGATTTTTGTAAAAAAACACTATATTACCAGTAGTTATTGTGATAGCTTCTATGTATTTCAAGTTTAATGTATTGTTGCTATTTTTTTATTTCTGAAATGCCACAATGGTCTTCTTTACAAAGAATTTATTAGGAATACTTATGTACATGTATAAGAATTAAAAATAAAGCAATAATTTTGATGTATTTATGTGATCAGTTTTTGAAAAAATCCTCCAACTTGACTGTATATAAACCATCAAAAAATCTATCTTGAATGATCTTCTCTTATCAAGTAAATTCAATAGATATCACTCTATTCAGAAATAAGAAAAATATGCCTTATTTTACACCATAATTTGATACCGACTTAATTATAAAAATAAAAATAAATATTTAAAGGGAAAATATGTAACCATTATTCTATGCATTAATATCATTAACTGAAAGAAAATAAAAGTATAGGACATTGGAAGATGTATTGGTGCTATAAATTCTTCAAAACCTAGACAGTGATATTTAGTAATTTTTTTCTTGTCAAAATATTAAGTAAAAGTTACACTTAACTCAAAAGTTACAATTTTATGATATATCTCTATATTAGTGTCTGTCTTATTTGGTTAGGAAACCATTAAAATAAATCAAACATGAAATAATTAAAAACATAACTAAAGAAATATAGACTGTATAGAGGGAAAAGAGGGGTGGGAGAGGTTGGGGGGAAGGGAAAAAATAACAGAATGAATCAAACAACATTACCCTATGTAAATTTATGATTACGCAAATGGTATGCCTTTACTCCATGTACAAACAGACAAACAACATGTATCCCATTTGTTTACAATAAAAAAAAGAAATATAGAAAGCATAGAAAAAATTTAATAATTTATGAAAAACTTAGAAAGTAAAATCAAATGCACTTTTTGATTCTTTAATACAAATAATAAGTAGGAAATTTCAATTCTGGGTTTCTTTTTTACAGTGATTATAAAATGGGAATGTCTATGGTAAAAAAAAAAAAGGGGGGGGATTAATGAGTAGGATTTATTTTTTAAGGATTATAACGACTTTATAGTTGGAAAAGTTGAATATACACCCAGGGTGCATCTTGTTGCTGATATATAGAGAAAAATCAAGCAAAAATATTGTAAAACAAGGAAACAAAGGAATAAAGTATTAAAATACATTCTAAACTAGATGTTGGAATGAACATCAGCATCAGCATTATATAGCTAACTGTTAAGACATAACTGCGAATGAGGGGCACAAATCACAGGTTTGTAACTTTCTACAGTTAATGCTAGCCAGTTAAGGCATAGAAGTCAAGAAGTCAAATATTTGCATGTGATTTATAGCTACGTCTTAACTTAGAAACACTACCTGGTGAATCTTAAGAGTACTCTTTTTTCATATATGCAGCATATTTAACCAATTTAAATTGATGTCTTTTCAGTGCATTAATATATATATTATGTAAATTAAAACAATATACTCTTGTGTACAACTATAGAAACAAAATGATGTACCCCATTTGTGTACAATGAATCAAAATGCAGTCTGTAAAAAATATAAAAAGAAATAATTTAAAAAAGAAATTCTTTAAAAATTATTTTAAATTGACACATAATAATTATACATATTTACAGGGTAATATGGTATTTCCATACATGTATACAATGTACAAGCATCAGATTAGGGTAATTGTCATTTCCATAACTGCAAACATTTGTCATTTGTGTTAGGAATGTTAAAAATCCTCTCTACCAGTTAAAAAATATATATATAATCATGAGCTGGGAGACTAGCTCAGTGGTAAAGCACATGGTTTGCATGCAGAAGAACCTGGGTTAGTCTCCAACAATAATAACAAAATCTCAAGCTTGTGTGCACACACACAGAGAATATGCTATTCTCTTTTCTTCAATAGAATAAATAAAAGATCTTGGACCCTATGATTTAATTATTTGTAGAGCAATGCAATTTTAAACAGGATAAATCTCTTTTGTATTCAAAACTGAAAGTCATTTATGATTAAAAATCCTTTTTTATGTTGACAAAGTAGAATAGTAGGCTTTTAAATTCCATCAAATGCTTACTGAGTTTGATAGTAATAGACATGTCATAAAATCTTCTCTTCCAGCTACTTGGCTCATGCTATACTTCTGCATTGAAAATAAATTTCCACTTTCTAAAATTCATATTAACATTTAGAAACATGTAGTGAATTCCATTATTTCTCAGCAGATATTTTACTATCCTCAATGGTTTCCAATTTTCCCAAATATAACAAAAGTAGGTAAAAACTATGTAGAGCATTATGAAGGATCCTATATGCCAGAACAATTCAAATGTCAGGACCCACACTGATAATTTAATATGTGAAGTAGAAAGTGTAATACTATTTTGAGCTTTGGGCAATCTCCTATTGCACAAGTAGAGCTCTACCTAGAGATAGTGAAGAAAATCTTACTGGGAGCCAGGTAGGGGAGAGAGAAACTTAGTGAATGCCCAGGAAAGGGACAGGATGGGAGAGGTCATGTTTTGGTTCAAAAGAGGATGTTCTCTACCAAAATTTGCCTGAAAGATCTCTGACTCTTTTTTAATGAAAAGTAAATAAAAAGATATAAAAGGATGCCCAAATATAATAATTTTTCTTTGAGCAAAATTATTTCTGTTAAAACTTTTTTGGTCAAATAGAATCAGAGAAAAGTTGAATGAGTTGTATTTTTCTTTCAGCACCAATGTAATTATATGAAATACATTGTACTAGGACTGGGATGTAATCACAATCATTTCTGAAGTTATTTACTGGAAAATATAATGTAGACTAGATATGAGAATTCAGGGCTTAAGTACTTTAAAAGGGAAACTACTGTGTGCTTTAGGAGTCTATATTAAGAACAGCTATGTCAACCCCACATGGGATACATTTGTTTAGCACAGGAGGTAATATCTACTCTCTGTCCTGGTGGAATGCGTAGTTAAACTCAGACAATCCTTTTTTGGGAGGGTTAGCCCAAAAGGTGAAGCAATATGTATACTATGGTCAGAAAATAATGACATTCTGGTCATTGAAAAGATGTTTCAAACAACTGAAATTTAATGTTTAGAATCTGAAGTAGAACTGTTCTCCCTGTGTTCACTAGTCTCCTGAGCAAAAATATGATTTTAAAAAGTTGCATCTGTACTTAACATGTTCAGAATTTTTCTTGCCTTATTCTTTAAACAATATATAGTAGGACAACTACTGACATAACATTTACATTGTATTAGTTAAGGTTATTGCAAGAAGTCAAGTGGTGGAAAGTGGTGGTCAGAATTTTAGTAATTGTAATGAGATTGGAACTATCTCATTTTTTAAATAAATAAATAAATAAGAATGAGTTTGAAAGGGATATATGGAAACCAAATCTATCATATAAACTGGGTGATTGCGACCAGGACAACCTTAAAACTCCCCTAAGCTTGAGTAAACTTTAGACAGGTTTCTTCCTGACTGCAGGAAACTGACCTCTTTTCCTAGAAAATTTATCATTGTAAAATTTTACTCTGACCCCTTTGAAATGTATATAAATCTCTTTCCATGCCTCTTGCCAGTTTTAAAACCCGGAGTCTTTCTTAAGTACTTGAGAGTCAATCTTTTGAAATAAAATCCTTTGGCATGACAGCACCTCATTCTCCCACATTTTGCAGGAGATAAACAGTCTGACTTTCATAAGCTCCAATTAACAGAAATAGAGGGACTAATCACAATGAAGATCAGGAAGGAAAACTCAAGAATGCTCAAAACACTTCACAAATCCTATTGCTCAACTTGCCTTAAAGTCCTCAAGTACTTCACCGCCAAAATGAAAACCCCTTTTCGGCCTTTTGTTTCAGAGGAATTGAGTTCAATTTCTCTACGTTTATTAAAGTAAAGTTGAATAAAGTCTTTCTTGCCGAGCTCTGGCAGGTTCTATCTTTCTTTAACAATTCCAAGGAGTAGATGTGGTAAGATGTAAGGTCAGGAGAACAATATGATCTACCGGTTCCTGATATTTACATCTAGGAGAATGGCAGCTCATTCATTGAAACTGAAAATAACTTAGGGAAGTTAAGAAGGAATGACAAAACTCATCAGGACAAAAAATTCAAATATAGACGAAAACAGCATAAAGAAATAGAGTTGGTATCTCCAAGTTAAATGCCCTTTTCTCGGTCCCTAAGAAAATAAAATTCAATGAGAATGATAGCTAACAAATCACATATTTAGTGTTTCAAGGGTCATTTTTAGAATGTAAATATTTCCTTGGCGTGAGAGTTAGAAACAATCTGTGCTTTTCATGCATTTCAAAAAAACACCGTCTCACAATTTACTATGAGGAAAAAAAAACACATTTCATAGTGCAAGTTTTACTTTTTAATTTTTCTGGTGCTCAAATATACTGTTATAGCTATTTTTCAGAATTTTGTGAAAAATTGAGAATCAGGTTCTATATTTATATTGAAATGCATATACAAATTGAATAATCTCTGTATTTTATACATTGAAATGTATGAAAAAATTCTAATGAGATAAATATTGCTTCTTAGAAATCTTAAAAATACTGTTTCTGTTATCTACTCTCTTCATTGCACTGCATTTTTTTCTAAATTTATTTTTGGGTTATTTTGGATAGTTCAAAAATATAATGCAATTCTTGAAAGTGAGTACTTAGGAAATAAAATCTATGTGTGTATGCATGTGTTTTCAAAATATTTTCCTGAAGTCTTATGTAGGTCAATAAATTTTGAAATATGAGCAGTGTTCTCAAATATATATTAGTTTCAAAACCAAAAGAAGACGATAATTAGTTGGTGTATTTTGCTTGATTTTTGTGATCTTGAGGTAATAAATTATGGATAACTCAATTGCAAACATATATAACTTAGATTATAAACATACCTGGTCTACTGAATAAATTTCTAGAAAAGAAGGAAAGTAATATTATGTATACCTCTAATTTATGTAGTTATTAATGATTGGACTGTTCAGTTAAATAATACCTTATCTGAACTAGTTTAAATAATAATGGATATTAATTAGTTCAGCCATGTTTAATTTCAAGGAGATGTGGTCCTTCAAGGTAATTATCAAAATTCAAAGGTGGCGTAAAGGACAAATAATTATGTACTGTAATCCCTATGGATGTAAAAAACACAAGATTGTTTACTCTCAAGGTTTTAAATGACAGAGAGAAGGAATTAGAGTTAAATAGCTCATATTCATAATGAATATAAAATAGTGCCTTTGATTTTGAATGAATCTTTAACCCATTTTGTCCTATCACTCTAGATGTGTTACAACCATAAAATATAACTATAATGTATAATATATAGTATAATTGCATATGGTATATTGTAATTATTTTATTATATATATAATATAATTATATATATTATATATATATAATATAATTATACATATTATAATGTATGTATGAAAGTTCTAGATTATGATTTCCAACTGATTCTAATACACTTCTGTCAATTTTATTGATATTTTCATAGAATTGAACACTTGGGACTTAATGGATTAAAAAATATGAATGTCATCCTTTCTTGTCTCTACCTCCCTCCCGTCTTCACTTTTTTTTTTTTTTTTTTTTTTTTGGTTCATTCATCTACACCAAAACAAATTTTGTCCAGGACTGAATTTGATTAAAGGATGGAACTTTTCACTCTGAAGATTAAATTCTATATATCTTATACTTTCATGACATTATAATTTAAAGATTTATTCATATACATTTTTGCATGGCACTGAAGAATCTCAGATTTCTAGGAAAAGAAAAAAAATTGTTCTTATTGTGGGAGAGGTGAGTGATATAGGAATTATACTAGAAACTTTGCAACTACTAGAATAAAATATAAGGTCAATACTCCCAACACACTGGCAAAGACATTGACTTCCTTAACAGGGCCAATAAAGCTCAAGAAAATACCCTAGGAATCAATACATGGGATGTCATCAAATTAAAAGCCTTCTGCACATCAAAGCAAATAATTATGAGCATGAAGACAGAGCCTTTGGAGTGGGAGAATATCTTTGCCAGCTAATCCTCTAACATGGAATTAATATCAAGAATATATAAAGAACTCAAAAAACTTAACATCTAATAACAATAACAGCAACAATAATAATAATAACCCCATCAATACATGAGGCAAAAAACTACAAAGACATTTCTCTAAAGAAGAAATTCAAATGGCCACAAATAAATGAAAAAAATGTTTAACATGCTTAGGAATCAGGGAAATGCAAACGAAAACCACTTTGAGATCTTACCTCATTCCAGATAAAATGGCAATTGTCAGGAATACAGATGCTGGCTGAGGATGTTATAAAAAGGGTACACTCATACATTGTTGAAAGGACTGCAAATTAGTACACCCACTCTTAAAAATAGTATGGAGATTCCTGAAAAGACTGAGGAATGGAACTATCACATGACCCAGGTATCCAACTCATAATAATTTATTCTAAAGAAGTAAAATCAGTATACTATAGTAATATAGGCACATCATTTTTCTAGCAATAGAAATCATAATAGCCATTTATGAAAACAACCCAGGTGCCCATGAACAGATGAACAGATAAAGAATTTTTGTATATATACCCAATGGGATTTAACTAATTCATAAAGAACAATATAATTGTGGCACTTGCTGTTAAATAGATAGAAGTGGAAAACATGATGATAAGCAATGTAAGAAGGACTCAGAAAGTCAAGGGTTGAATGTTTCTTACATATGTGTAAGCTAGAGAAAAATAAGAAGGGAATAAAAGGTTGAGAGATCCCAGGAGAATAGATCAGTGAAGCAGAGCAAGGGTTGAGGGGGAAAAAGGAAGACTAGAGAAAGAGAGGAACTGTGGAATGAAATTGACCAAATTACAATGTACATATGCTATGTGCATATATATGTATTATATGCCACAGTGAATTACTCCTTTGTGTATGTCTATAAAGCATTAATTAAAATACAATAAATAAATAGAAGACCATTAAAGAGAGAACAGAGGAAGGGGAATGGGGAGGGAAGATGTGGTGGGAAAGAGGACATACTGGGATCAAAATGGAGCAAATTATATTTCACATATATAGGATTATGACGAAATGAATCCCATTATTATGTGTAACTATAGTACACTAATAAAAACATTTTTAAAGAAGAAAAGTGAATTAGTATTTCAGTGAATGGGATTATTATCACAATGGAATTAGTGTTTCCAATGATTAATTTTCTTGTCACAAAAATGTAATAGCAGGACTCAACTTTTTAGACATAGAAAGCATAAGATAGATTGAAAAAGTGACACAGTTTGCAGTTTTTCTGACATTGGCATAAAGGAGAATTGAAAATATTGCTTAATATCAGCTACATCTCACCTACAATGCTTCAGAATTTCCCACTCTTAGCTTTTTCATGACTCATTATATTTTTCACTTAGCCAACCCAATACTTATGTGTAAATCTGAACAATACCAGCACAAAGAGTTAAGCCTGACTCCTTTCAAATCTCCCAGACTTCAGGAAGTCATATCAGTATGTTAATATCAACTCAGAGGACTTCAGTGCTGGTTCTCTCGGTGACTATTGAATGTTTCAAATTACTTCATACAGTATAAAATTTTGTCGGGATAGGGTAGAAGAAAAGAATGAGCTCTGCAGATACATTCCCTCTCTGTTACTTCCTTTGGTAGATTGTTTTTACACAACCTGTCTAGATATGTCCACCATTTTGATCAAATATTTTCAAGCAGTGGACAACAGACTATTTGGTAATACACTTCTTTGTGTCTGCTTCCGATTCTTCTCTGTTCAACCACCTGTTTCCCTCACTCACTGTTTTGACTTTGTATTTTCCAATAAATCTGTAGCTTTCACCTTCATATCAAATTATATTTTTATAAAACTTTAGGTTAAGAAACAGAATGACAGTTTAGATAATCAATATAGACCTAGGGATGGGTATAGTAAAGAGAGAAAAAATATATGATTATTATGATAATATAATTGGATAGGCATGAAGAAACCCCAGGTTTCTTCAAAGCAAGAACGCAGGTATAACTGTGTGTCAGGAATTTTGAAATTTGGTTTGATAATGAAAAGATAGAAAATGAAATAGTAGTATGAGGGATATAGAAGAAAGTCAGTGGTCTACCTTTCATTCATTGGTCCATGACAGATGTCATCTATTGCACAGAGCTCTTTTGTTTTGTTTTCTTTTGTCTGTAACATAAGTAACTACAAGAGAAGCACAATCTCAGTTATGAGCTAGGATTGTAATTAATCTTATGTGCAGAAGAGAACGTTCAGTGAAGTTATGAATTTTTAGATCAGTTTACATGCAATAGTTGTAAATTTTCCAAAAGCATAGTGGAAATTGTATACAAATATTATATGAAAGGATTGCAAAGAGGTTGTTTGGCCTTTGTTTATGTATCTAAGCTTATAGGGGAGGAAGGCATGAATGGAAAGGAACTACCTAGAGTTGCTAATTGCCATTGAATATTTTTTTCTCACTGTTTAATTACAACTGAGTAAGATGCCAGGTAGGATCTAACATGGACTCAGAAACATGGGCTGCCTAGGACTATGGGAGAGAAATTACTGGCTTGGACTGGACAAGGCTGGACCCCATCTTCTGTTTATGCTGAACTTAAGAATAAGTTCCCCAAAGGTTTTCTTTGAACAATAACCTCAAAAGAGGGCAGTCAGTCAGAATAACTTCAGATAATTCTTAGAATAATTATTGATACCATACTATTTTTTCCATGTTTATAAAAATATGACTTCAATGTAGACAAGTATGCAACAATATTGTGATTATATAGACTGCATAGGAGATAGAAGGGTCAGTTCTTTACCAATGGTTCTGAGGTTGTGACTTTAAAACTTTAAGACTTCTTTCAGTCTTTGATCTACAATATGTAGCACTGACAACAATGAGATAATGCGGTTTTCTTCCCACTTTTTATTTTCTAATTTAGCTCATATTCACATAGAGCAAATTTCAGGTATTCATCATTCCTTCATTTTTCTTACAGATAAGCCTCCCAGCATTACCTAAGTCACCATGATTGTGTCCATTATTATTTTTACTTTTTCATTTGTTTGCCTCTCAGGAACACTCTTCTTAGTCTTATTGTTATCAGGTGCAATGGTTTCAGGTTTGCAATCTGCCATCCTATCTGATTCATCATTCAGCTTACTTCTGTATTATCAGGGAACACAATATTAATTTTATTGTTCTCTTTCTCCTGGCTGACATATTTAACAGGATCTGATAAAATTTTCTTTTCTTTCTTTCAGAAAAAGCTCTTTGCCAGTAATGACTTGCTTGCTAAATCATTTCGTTTATTATAATTGTGTTTTCTGGGCTTGGAGGGAGCAATTTGATTATCAAAAGACAGTGTCCCCAATATGCTTATGATTAAAATACATAACATTTTCCTCAGATAATTAAATATTAATTTAATATTAAAGCTGAATATAGTTTAATTACTCTACTTTTCTTATGTAGCATTTGGTACATGGTGTGACTTTGTTTAGATTGGTTATTAGTTATTGTCACAGGCTTTCCTGATGTTTATAATTAAAGCAATAATTTAGCTTACAGTATTAGAGAGGCTAGGACATTGTAATCTCTTCTTTTATAGCATATTTGTAATGGGGATATGAAAATGTAATTCACAGTTGAAAATATTCAAATCAAATATATTTATTTACATATAAATATATATTTATTTTATCATTACTTATAACACATAGTATGTAAAGTACAGAATATTTGAATGTAAAAAAGTCTCCTTTATGTAATGAGAAGATTGTTCAGGTAAATGGAAACATATACTACTATATATATATATATATATTTATATATATATATATATATATTTTTTTTTTTTTTTTAATAAAAATAGAAAGGAGTGAAGTTTGGAGTTGTCAGTTCTTTTTTGCTCATGATACATTCAGAAGTGAGGATCCACAAAGAGTTTCATATACACTTTTGGAAATCTGCATAGATTCTTGAAACAGAGGTAAGAACCTGCCCTGGTAGTTATTGCTAGGAGAGAGAATGCAATCTCTTGGGTAGAACACGCATTTGGACAGAGGCCTACAGCTCAAATCTGAGAAACAGCTCTGTGTTTTTATTTCAGTTGTGCTTCAACGTTATTAAATCAATTAATAGAGTACAAGAATCTTTGGAGCACACATGAAAAATGTTTACTGAGAAGGTAGAATTTTCTATTAGTAGTTTGCTCTTCGAAGAAAAGTAAAGAGATATTTTAGTAGAGAAAATAGTTGTGTTTCTAAGATGGGAAGATCCGAGTTTATTTGACAATGGCAAAGAACATACAATAAAAAAGGGATGAGATTAAATAAATAAGATGTATAAAAACTGAGTTCACTTTTGAATTAACATCAGATTTATCTCCTATTTATACTGACTCTCAAAATGTATGTTTTCATTGGTTTGAATAAGCAAATCATTACATAAACTATTTAGCATACTGATATATTAAGAAGTGTTTAATAAACAGAACTACTATAAATATAACTGTATTCTTTTTTTCTTTGAGAGAATACGAACTAACTGAGGTTGAAAGGAGTACTTTTTATTAAACTTTATTCCCACCACTATTTTCATATTATCTTGGCTATAATAGTTTAACAAAATTTATTGATCCTTACAAATTTCTGGTAATATGTAGCAATTCATCACATTTTTTCTAAGTTAAAAATGAAGATTAAAATATATTTTGTCATCTTAGGCATGCATTGTGTACATGTGAGTGTGCTCATGTACTTATAAGAGTGACAGAGAGCACTCAGATCCCTAAAGGAAGAAGAAGTGATATTTTACATGCCCACATTCACAAAGCCCATCCATTTCCACCTTTGTGAAGCCCATCCATTTCTTCAGAGAAAAGTGAGATTATTAATACCTTCCTAAAAGGAACTGGCCCGCTAGTGAGAGCCTTTCTGACCAGAACAAGCTCCGAGTCCCGGAGCCACTGCAGCGCAGCGTACTCCGGCAACAAACCAGTGGAGAACCTCGATCCGTAAGCAGCCTCTGGGATCAGGGCAGGGCAGCCAGAGATCTCTTCAGGCGGCTCTGCCCACTCCAGCTGCAGGCTCTCTTCACGGGACGATCCAAGATGGCGGCCTAGAGGGAGACTGCACCCCCAGTCGCTCCAGAACCCAGGAGTTAAGAAGGGGAGGCATTGAGAGACTCGGACTGAAATAGAGCCACGGGTTAGTCTGCCCACTGGGTAAAGCTCGGCCCGGGTGGCAGGCCCAGATAGAGGTGGCTTATTGGAGCCGGGTAGGGCAGCTAGAGTCTTCCCAAGGTAGCCTTCCACACTCCGGCAGTGGGCTCCTCCCACACGGCCAGCTGCAAGGTGCAGGCCCACAGTGAGAGCATTTCCACACAGAGCCAGTCCCAAATCGTGGAACCAGTAGGGGGCTAGGGGCAGTTTTCTTCTGATGAGCTGCTTTATCAGATTCCTCCAAGACATCAGGCTACTGAAGGCTGGGAGGTGATACACTGGAAATCTACCGGGACACTATAAGCCAATAGCGGAAAACTGCAATATCTCAGGGTCCCACTGACAACTGACCAATATGAGAAAACAAGGGAAGAAAATGTCCCAAACAAACCTAGATACTACATCAATAAAACCCAATGACAGCACAGCAGAAGAAATGTCAGAAAAGGAGTTCAGAATGTACGTAATTAAAATGATCAGGGAAGCTAATGAGGAGATGAAAGAGCAAATGCAGGCATTAAAGGAGGAGATGAAAGAGCAAATGCAGGCATTAAATGATCGCACCAATCAACAGTTAAAAGACCAAATGCGGGAAGCAAGAGATCATTTCAATAAAGAGTTAGAGATACTGAAAAAAAAAACAAACTGAAATCCTTGAAATGAAGGAAACAATAAACCAAGTTAAAAACTCCATAGAAAGCATAACCAATAGGATAGAACACCTGGAAGACAGAACCTCAGACATTGAAGACAAAGTATTTAATCTTGAAAGCAAAGTTGGCCAAACAGAAAAGATGGTAAGAAATCATTAACAGAATCTACAAGATTTATGGGATATCATGAAAAGGCCAAATTTAAGAATTATTGGGATTGAGGAAGGCTTAGAGAAACAAACCAAAGGAATGAACAATCTATTCAATGAAATAATAACAGAAAATTTCCCAAATCTGAAGAATGAAATGGAAAACCAAGTACAAGAGGCTTATAGAACTCCAAACATACAAAATTACAACAGACCCACACCAAGGCACATTATTATGAAAATACCTAACATACAAAATAAAGACAGAATTTTAAAGGCCGCGAGAGAAAAGAATCAAATTACATTCAGAGGGAAACCAATAAGAATATCAGCAGATTTTTCAATCCAGACCCTAAAAGCTAGAAGGGCCTGGAACAAAATATACCAAGCCCTGAAAGAAAACGGATGCCAACCAAGAATCTTATACCCAGCAAAACTTACCTTCAAATTTGACGATGAAATAAGATCCTTCCATGATAAACAAAAGCTAAAGGAATTTACAAAAAGAAAGCCAGCATTACAGAACATTCTCAGCAAAATATTCCATGAGGAAGAGATGAAAAACAACGATGCAAATCAGCAACAGGAGGCGCTAGCCTAAAGGAATAGCCAAATAAAGGAGAAACCAAATCATGTCAAAAACAAATATGAGTCAATTGACTGGGAATACAAATCATATCACAATAATAACCCTGAATGTTAATGGCCTGAATTCATCAATCAAAAGACACAGACTGGCAGATTGGATTAAAAAGAAAAATCCAACAATATGCTGCCTGCAAGAGACTCATCTCATAGAAAGAGACACCCATAGACTAAAGGTGAAAGGATGGGGAAAAACATACCATGCACACGGACACAGCAAAAAAGCTGGAGTATCCATCCTCATCTCAGATAATGTGGACTTCAAACCAAAACTAGTCAGAAGGGATAAAGAAGGACATTACATGCTGCTTAAGGGAAGCATAAATCAGCAAGACATAACAATCATAAATATCTATGCCCCGAACATTGGCTCATCCACGTACGTCAAACAAATCCTTCTCAATTCCAGAAATCAAATAGACCACAACACAATAATACTAGGCGATTTTAACACACCTCTCTCACCACTGGATAGATCGTCCAAACAAAAATTGAATAAAGAAACTATAGATCTCAACAACACAATCAATAATTTAGACTTAACGGACATATATAGAATATACCATCCAACAAAGAACAAATACACTTTCTTCTCAGCAGCACATGGATCCTTCTCTAAAATAGACCATATTTTATGCCACAAAGCTACGGTTAGCAAATAAAAGAAGATAGAGATACTACCTTGTACTCTATCAGATCATAATGGATTGAAATTAGAAATAAATGACAGAATAAAAAACAGAAACTTCTCCAATACCTGGAGACTAAATAATACACTATTATATGATGAATGGATAACAGAAGACATCAGGAGGGAAATAAAAAAATTCTTAGAAGTAAATGAGAACAAAGACACATCATATCAAAATCTCTGGGACACTATGAAAGCAGTACTTAGAGGAAGATTTATTTCATGGGGTGCATTCAAAAAAAGAAGTAGAAATCAACAAATAAACGACTTAACACTACAGCTCAAAGCACTAGAAAAAGAAGAGCAGACCAATACCAAAAGTAGTAGAAGACAGGAAATAGTTAAAATCAGAGCCGAAATCAACGAAATCGAAACAAAAGAAACAATCGGGAAAATTAACAAAATAAATAGTTGGTTCTTTGAAAACATAAATAAAATTGATAAACCCTTAGCCACACTAACAAAGAGAAAGAGGGAGAAAACTCAAATTACTAAAATTCGGAATGAACAGGGAAACATCACAACAGACACGAGTGAAATACAAAACATAATTAGAAGCTATTTCGAAAATCTATACTCCAACAAAACAGAAAACCTCGAAGACATCAACAAATTTCTAGAGACATATGAATTACCTAAACTGAACGAGGACATACACAATTTAAATAAACCAATTTCAAGCAATGAAATAGAAGAGGTCATCAAAAGCCTACCAACAAAGAAAAGTTCAGGACCAGATGGGTTCTCAGCCGAGTTCTACAAAACCTTTAAAGAAGAGCTCATTCCAATACTCCTCAAACTATTCCATGAAATAGAAGAGGAGGGAACCCTCCCAAACTGGTTCTATGAAGCCAATATCACCCTGATACCTAAACCAGACAGAGACACATCGAGGAAAGAAAATTTCAGACCAATATCCTTAATGAATATCAATGCAAAAATTCTCAACAAAATTTTAGCAAATTGCATACAAATATATATTGAAAAGTTAGTGCACCACGATCAAGTGAGTTTTATCCCAGGGATGCAAGGTTGGTTCAACATTCGGAAATCAATAAATGTCATTCACCATATCAACAGACTTAAAGTTAAGAATCACATGATTATTTCAATAGATGCAGAGAAAGCATTTGATAAAATACAGCATCCCTTCATGCTCAAAACACTAGAAAAAATTGGGGTAGTGGGAACATTCCTAAACATTATAAAGGCCATCTATGCTAAGCCCATGGCTAATATCATTCTAAATGGTGAAAAACTGAAAGCATTCCCCCTAAAAACTGGAACAAGGCAGGGATGCCCTCTTTTACCACTTCTATTCAACATCGTCCTTGAGACTCTAGCCAGAGCAATCAGACAAACCAAAGAAATTAAAGGGATACGAATAGGAAAAGAAGAACTCAAACTATCCCTGTTTGCTGATGACATGATTATATATTTAGAGGAACCTGGAAATTCCACCAGAAAACTTTTAGAACTCATAAGTGAATTCAGTAAAGTAGCAGGTTACAAGATCAATGCTCATAAATCCAATGCATTTTTATACATATGTGATGAATCTTCAGAAAGAGAAATTAGGAAAACTACCCCATTCACAATAGCATCGAAAAAAATAAAATACTTGGGAATCGATCTCACAAAAGAGGTGAAAGACCTCTACAATGAGAACTACAGAACACTAAAGAAAGAAATTCAAGAAAACCTTAGAAGATGGAAAGATCTCCCATGTTCCTGGATAGGCAGAATTAATATCGTCAAAATGGCTATACTACCTAAAGTGCTATACAGATTCAATGCAATTCCAATTAAAATCCCAATGATGTACCTTGCAGAAATAGAGCAAGCAATTATGAAATTCATCTGCAAGAATAAAAAACCTAGAATAGCTAAAGCAATCCTCAGTAGCAAGAGCGAAGCAGGGGGTATTGCAATACCAGATCTTCAACTCTCCTGCAAAGCAATAGTAACAAAAACGGCATGGTATTGGTACCAAAATAGACAGGTAGATCAATGGTACAGAATAGAGGACATGGACACAAACCCAAATAAATACAATTTTCTCATACTAGACAAAGGTTCCAACAATATGCAATGGAGAAAAGATAGCCTCTTCAAGAAATGGTGCTGGGAAAACTGGAAAACCATATGCAATAGAATGAAATTAAACCCCTATCTCTCACCCTACACAAAACTCAACTCAAAATGGATCAAGGACCTCGGAATCAGACCAGAGACCCTGCATCTTATAGAAGAAAAAGTAGGTCCAAATCTTCAACTTGTTGGCTTAGGATCAGACTTCCTTAACAGGACTCCCATAGCACAAGAAATAAAAGCAAGAATCAACAACTGGGATAGATTCAAACTTAAAAGCTTTCTCTCAGCAAAGGAAACTATCAGAAATGTGAAGAGAGAGCCTACAGAGTGGGAGAATATCTTTGCCAACCATACCTCAGATAGAGCGCTAATTTCCAGAATCTATAAAGAACTCAAAAAACTCTACACGAAGAATACAAATAATCCAATCAACAAATGGGCTAAGGAAATGAACAGACACTTCACAGAAGAAGATGTACAAGTAATCAACAGATATATGAAAAAATGTTCAACATCCCTAGTAATAAGGGAAATGCAAATCAAAACTACCCTAAGATTTCATCTCACCCCAATTAGAATGGCGATTATCAAGAATACAAGCAACAACAGGTGTTGGCGAGGATGTGGTGAAAAAGGAACACTCATACATTGCTGGTGGGGTTGCAAATTAGTGCAGTCACTCTGGAAAGCAGTGTGGAGATTCCTCAGAAAGCTTGGAATGGAAACACCATTTGACCCAGCTATCCCACTCCTTGGCCTATACCCAAAGGACTTAAAATCAGCATACTACAGAGATACAGCCACATTAATGTTCATTGCTGCTCAATTCACCATAGCCAGATTGTGGAACCAACCTAGATGCCCTTCAGTTGATGAATGGATAAAGAAACTGTGGCATATTTATACAATGGAATATTACTCCGCAATGAAGAATGATAAAATTATGGCATTTGTAGGCAAATGGTCGAAATTGGAGAATATCATGCTAAGTGAGATAAGCCAATCTCAAAAAACTAAAGGACGAATGATCTCGCTGATAAGCGGATGAGGACATATAATGGGAGGTGGGAGGGTCTAGCATTAGGTTTAGGGTTAGTTTAGAGTTAGGCTAAGGAGAGCGGTAAGAATGAAGGAAAGAAGGACTGTGTCGAGGGAATAGAGGGGTGGGAGGGGTGGGGGGAGGGGTAAAAATAAAATAAACATCATTACCCTATGTAAAGGTAAAAAAAAAAAAAAAAAACCTTCCTAGAGGTACTATGTCCCTCTGTAATCATTGCGCTTCATCATTTGTATATAATCAAGTGATAACTAACCCATGGTCTACATAATCTATTTGGAATAGATCAGTTACTAAGTCTCACCAATAAAATGACAATTCACAAATTTGAAATATATATCAATTGGATCAAAGGAAAACAATTCAAACTATAAGAGCACTAAAACTTATATTTATTGTTCTTTTTGTTTGGGGGATAAAATTAATACATGAGAATGCATTACAGAATTATTCAAATAATCAACTGTTGAGTGAATAATTCATTTCATTGAAAATGTGCAATATTAGACCAATGTGATGGCTTATTGAAATTCAGTGTAGGATTTAAGGTTGGAAATGCCAGTTGAGGCATGTTTCTTTGTCATCTTTACCTCCCAAGACACTAATGAAATAAGATTACAGTAATAGATGAATGAATGAACACATAATATAGAAATGAAAGATATTAATTTATTTCAGAGAGAGACAGACAATAGAATATTGGATTGATTCAAAATATATTAAAAAAACAAACTAAGAGAAAAGAATATTGTTCAATGTTAACCACTAAAAGGAAAGAGAAGTCTGCCCAAAAGGACCCCACAGAGATTTTGCATTTGTATCTGGAAAACAGGAGAAGTTTGCTATTAAATTCAGGTTAAAACGAAATGATTCTATATTTAAAAACCTGCTTCAATGCATATTGCTAAACCATCCCAGCAGGAGCATGAGAAAAAAATAATCTGCATTATCCCCAGGTATCCAGTGTTAATGTGAATAAGGTCTCCATATTCCAACACTTGTGGTGACTTTAGGGAGTATCCATATTCCAACCACATTCAGATGCCCTCATTTTGATGTGCATTTTGCCAGTTGCTTTCCAAAAATGATAGCTAGAGAGCTCACACTTAACATTCTCATTCAAAGGAATGAACTAGTATGTAAAATTCAATTACCTAATAGCAAAGAAAATATACCACAGCTATATGATCCTGGGGATTTACACAGGGAGTAAAGAAAACTAAATATTTTTATGCTTAAAGGAGAATCATAAGCATATTCAGTGACAACTAAACAATTATCAGAGAAAAATAAGCAAAGTCAAATCTACAATAAAAAATAAAACCAAGAGAATAATAGGCAATTTAGGAAAATGCAATTTTAAAAATAAGCTAAATTTAAATTCAATCAATATACTCAGGTGTTTGGGGGAAATATTTTCAAAAACTAAGATGCTAGAGTTGCATGATTGTAATTAATGAAAATGTGTTTTGTGTTTCACAAAACTCAATTTTGAATGTTCTCACCATTAAGCAATGATAAATATTTGAGATGCTAAATGTTCTTGTCATTTTGTTCATCTGTTTGAAAAAATATGTGATAAAAAACAATTAATGGAGGAAAGATTTATTTTGGTTTCCAGTTTCAGGAGTTTCAGTACATGACTGGCTAGCTCCATTGTTATGGGCCTGGGTAAGACAGAGCATCGTGGAAGAGGGTATGACAGAGGAAAGGTGTTCACCTCATGATAGCTAGGAAGGAGAGAGAAAAAGAGGAAGGGTTCAGGGGTGAGATACACCTACACCATTCTAGAGCATGTTTCTTATTTCTTCTAACTAGCATTGCCTCCTCTTTTCCACTGTGTCTCAAAAATGCCATCAAATTATTAATCCATCAATGGTTAATCCACTGATGAGATCAGAGCCCTCATGAATCAATCAATTCCCAAAAGTCCCACCTCTAAACATTATTACATTGACCAATCCTTTAACACATATGCCTTTATGGGACATTCCATATCTAAACTGGAACATTGAACATGCAAATTCATCTGATTTCACAATGTACATGTGTAAAGAAACATTACATGGCACCTCATACATTGGTAGAATTATTATGTGTCAGTTAATTCTTTTAGAAGGATAAAAATGCTATGGAAAAAGATCAAGTAAAGAAATTGAAAAAACCCTAGAAACCAGAAGTAGAATTTATAATTTAGAGAAAAAATGCTATGAACTATATACTCAAAATTTCTCCCTAAACTTATAGAACAATATTCACATAAATTCTATTAAATCAAAACATAGACATAAAGTTTAGGGAATACACAGTCATGAGTGTCAGGTTGAGTACTACCAATTGCCTATGAAAGGAAATCTATTATAAATTGTATTAATGATACCGCTTTTTACCCGGTGACGAGTCCTGCTTCCTCAGGTGTTGAAGTATAACGCCGGAGAAGCACGCCGAGGCAAATGTAGAGTGGAAAATGCAGCTTTATTAAAGAAAAGGAAAAGCAGACTTCTCCCGGGTGGAAGAAGGGGACCCAAAGGCGGAATCCGTGGGATGAGCAAATCTCGTTCTTTTTATGGGTTTCATTCTCCCATTCTTTCCCCCTTGTCTCCTCCCTTCCTGCCTACCGGATTAGGCCTGGTTTTGAAATGTAAAAAGGGAAAAGTGGATGGGGCAGAGGGAGGGTCAAGGTGACCCAGATGGGCAAGGGCCCAGGGGGCATTAATTAGCATCTTCCTGCCTGTTGTCTCTGACAAGGGCAGGTAAATTTGGTAATCAATGGGCTCCGGAGATCCTTGACATTCCATTCTTCCAGGGGCAGATGACTTTATGGCCTCCATTTTCTTGATCTGACCCGATTTCCTATTTCTACACTAACTACCTGTCCCCAATTCTGGCTTCATTAACAGTGTATTTGCTTCTGTAACTGAAACATTCAAAGATGAGGGAAGTTACTAGAAGTCACATGAAGAAAATTCAGCCTCTGGATTGTCCTACATTCACTCTGTGTAACCTTTATCCACCATCTCACTGGTTGCCAGCAGCAGCAGTTCCTCATATCACATTTATATAATTCTCTATTATGGTAGGTGCACAAGAACAAGGACAAATTTTCCTTTCTAACCAGGGTAATTTCCTAAGCCTGCAACCACAGCAGTGGTATGTCTCTGAAGGGGCATGGTGCAACTTTATACTCTGAGCCCAAACGGAGGTGAGCCTCTTGCATGTCTCCAACACAGGTGCTAAGAATGTTCTGTTGTGGAGTTTGCAAATCCCTCGGTGTCGCCATCTTTTGTTATTTAGTTTGCAGACAATGGAAAGGAAATAGGCATCTTAGTCCCAGGAAGAGACACAGCATATTGATGCTAACACCAGCAGGGGCAAGTCTCACTGCAGGACACCCAGGTCAACTATCTCACACTACCACTATTGTGAGTGTGCTATTCCATAAGGACGTGTGACAATGAGTAGCAAATAAAACACAAGTTAAGAGCAACACCTAGAAAGAAAAGAAAAATTTTACATTTTAGAACCTTTAATCACACTTTTCCCCTGTGTTCTTTGAAGAGATCTGGTGTATTCATTTTACACTGAGTTGTGTAAATTAGGTAGCCTCTTCCAGCCATAGCATATAATTATTTTTGGTACATATGACCTTAATTGCACTGTAAGTCCAACCTTGAACTAAATGAAGTTCAAGAATTACTTGTACTACTTGAAAAAAAAAAAAAAGAAAAAGAAAAGAAATAAAGATGAAGATAGAATTCACATCTCTGAAGTTCCTGGAAATGCTATATAGTGCACAAACAGTTTAAATAACTGTAATAATCAAGTATATATATATATATATATATATATATATATATACACACACACATATATATATAAAATATGCCTGTATATAATATAACTCATATTTTTTTAAAAAACAAAAAATTCCTAAGACACTATACTAGAAATATGGACCTTACACTAATTTCTAATATGTTTATATTATGCCAAATTATGTGCTTTTAAGGTCTAATATGTTTCCTGTATTTGGAGATGAGAGTAGAGTTGAAGGTTGAATGTACTTGAATGTTTACGTTGTTTTAAAAAATTCTTCTAAATAAATTCAGTGGTTGTTTATTAAGTAATGGAGAAAAGAAACATTTGTTAAAATCTATTTGCTAATCCATTGCCTTACTTAAAATTTATCCCATGATTTTTGTATGTGTATATATTTAATGCAATTATTTTAAAGGCAGCTTTACAAAAGAAAACAAAAACAAAAACAAACAAAAAAAACCCTTACCTATACACTGTCTTCAAATTGCTAGCACCTTCTACCAGAATATGCTTTTCATATTTCTTCATTGTGTAAATGTCCCAAATTGCTCTTTCTATAATTATGTACCTCTTATATTGCCAAAACTGGTTGCCTAATATTTCAGCTAAACATAAAAAAAGAGATTTGTCTCATGTTTTGAAGGTAGGCATTCTGTACTACAACATTTCCAGCTATCTTCCTTTAATTATATTTTCAATCTCTAGAAAAGATACTATTGTTGTATAGAGGAACTAAATATACTAAAGTCCTTAGAATCATCGAACTTCTATAACAATCTTACATTTTTAATGATGTCAGTCTCAAAATTATAGCTGCATGTAGTAAATATAAAGTAAAATACAATATTAAAGCATTTTCCTGTACTCTCAAAGATATATCATTTAAATGGGTTTTCTGTTCTATAAATTGAATCAAACCACTTACAAAGTAGGGCTTTCATACTCTTATTGATGGATGCGAATGAATTCTTTATCATTGTTGCTATCGTACCATAGTAAAGAAATCTAAACAAATAGATACAATTTTCTCTAAGAACAAGATCAATTTCATTTTTTGGCAGTTTCTAAATTGTGTTTGTCAATTGTTAGTGAAATTATGGAGATAGATGATCACTGGTCTTGACCTTTCATTACTCCAAGGCCATGGTGTGAAGGAGCAGGTTGCTGCGGTAAAGTTTTTCTGCTTTGTTTCAATTTAAGGACCTGAGAGTTATTTCTCAAATCACAGAATGAGATGGCTGCCTGGAAAGGCTGCAGCATTCCCAGGCTTGCAGGTTAGGTTTCCTGTCCAGCGCCTCCGTCTTTACCAATCTTTTCACCCTATTATACCTACCTGCCACTCACTCGACTTCAATCATACAACTCTATAGGCAAATTCCTCAATGTCATTGCCACTGGCTTCTCACTGTAACACTTGCTCACTGAAATCTGTTTATTTGAGTGGAATTTCCTTTCTATGGAAACACAGTGGACATTCGATTTTTAGCAGGAACAAAGCAGTGCATTTCCAATGAATCTGTTATGAAACTATGTTGCTGTTATGTACCTTAAAAAAAAAAAAAATCAGGAGTTAATGTAAGAATTGAGAAAATGTTGACCCTGAAAGAACTCTGGACACTTCCATAACAAATTTCATTTTAAATGATCATTTAACTGCAAAATATAAGACATGTATGTTGATCTCCATTACTAAAGTAATTTCAACATGATCAAACTGGTGTCACTCAGTCATCTAAATTGGTGAAGCTGGAAAAATAAATAAACTACTACTTATTTAAGATGTGTGGGCTTACATTTTAACTTTTTGAGGCAATTAACACCACTCCTTCTGCCATTGCACACACTACATACACACGCACACTCAAAGTAAAAATATTTTAAAGTGAAGTGTTCTATATCCTTCAGTGAACAAAATAAGCTCATAACACACTCCACATGTATTTATATATCTGCATTGCCAGATTTCTCAACTGCAAATTGTACAAGCCAATCTATTATTTTGAGATTTAAGGATTATGGCTTAAAAAACATTTGTTTTGTATTGAAACCATTCATTTATTTAATGGGTTGAGACAGTCACCATTTAAGAATTCTCTACTAAATTTAAATTATCTTGAGTTAATATTTTTATTTATTTCCACTCTTTTTCATTCATGGAACAGAATTATTATAGGCTTTAGTAATCATCCAGGAATCAGAGTTCAGTGTCCTGGGTAGCACAGGACAATTTTCTGGATATATAAAAGTGCCACATGGATACTATTCCATGATTTTATGGGCTAATCTAGAAACCATCACAACTTCCCGGAAGACTGTTTTAGTCTTTAGTAAATAGTATTAATGTAGGATTGAGATAAAACCTTTCTTAGGTACAGGTTTAATTTTTGTAATTTGTAAATATCTATTCTATTTTAGTTTCATATTACAAAATTGTGACCATACTTTAGGTCTTGAGTGTTATCTGGGTTCTCCAGTGCTAAATGGCCAAGGATGAGAAATTTCCTCCAGAACGATGAAAGGGAAAACACTGATTTATCTTGATCACTCCAAATTCACATTACGTGTTCCTCTTACCCATATGGTTATGGAGTAACCATAGGGTTACTAGCTAGTAAAAGTTTTTTTCTGGTTACATATAAATGAGCATTTCAAGAAAATTTTGATGGGAAAACAATCATTATCATCAGTAAACTCATTTAAGGCATCATGTTTTTGTGCTGTTTTGCCCTTTAGAAAGAAAACATGGGAAGATGTCTAGTCTGCTTTGCTATTGGTTCTGAAGCCAAAGAGTTTAACTTCTTTTCTATTAAAAAAAAAAAAAGTGACTTAAGAAAACATGCTAGTTTAATCTATTTTTCTTTACATTTTTAAATCCACTTATACTAAAAATAAACATGTTATGCTTCACTCTTTTTTCAACTTACGCTCCTAATTTTTACTTGCCCTAAACTTTTCTGTTTATATTTTATGTTTTCATTTTTCCTCTCTGCATAATGGAAAGAAAAACACATTGTATAATTTCCATGATATTTTTTGACCCCCTTACACTAAGTACCTGTTTAAAATGGGGAAAGAAAAGTGTTTAAAGTGTGGCAAAAGAAAGTGGTGAGATGTAAAATAGATACACATACAGGCAAGTGGATACTTTTCTTGGACAGAATGTATATAATAATATCATATATAATCCCACTAATGCTGAAAAGTGTAGTTTGTGGTCATTATTCAGATTTATTTAAGTAATAAAAAACTACCTATTCAGTTAGAGAACAATGCTTATCTTAAAAACTACATATATCTTAGGTAGCAAAATAATCCAAAATTGAGAAAATAGTTTTAGCAGGCTAAAGAGAAATTGCAAAAGTACTATGCTTCTATAATTTATTTCTTCCTTTATAGAGTTCAGTTTCAAACATTTGAAATGGAAGTTTTGTTGGGGCATTTTGATATAAAATAGATACTGAGGTAAAGAAAATATATGTAAATTTATTTATAAAACTCCTAAAATAAGTATTTATAACATGGAAGCACTAATTTAAATCCCCAACTGAAGTATGAGTGTTTGAGGGGAGGGTTCCTCTAGGAGTTCTATTTTATTGATATATATTCAGAATAAGTCAATGATGTCAGTATCTCTAGGCATGAAACAAGTCTTCTGGGGTCTACAACATTCCATTAGGACTCAATCCCACTCTCCTACTGATCACATCAAAACAAACACAACATTTAAAGAAAATCATGCCTTTAATGTAACTAGAAAATACCTACAATTCTTACAAAATGTAGAACCACCAGATTCTGTGAATATTTGTCCTGATTGAAGGAGGAAACTGCAGTACTCACCAAAATGAGTCAAACAATCCTCTGCTCCACCTTATTTGCAGATAAGGTCAGTGTTACAAAAAAGAGACAGAGCTAAATAAAAAGCAACATACATTTGTTATAGTAAATAAACAAACATAAAATTATGGGAAGTTTGAAAATAAATTCAGTTGGCCATGATTATTGAAACTGTTTTGATAAATAAATGAAATTCTCTGAATCACTGGATAAGGTAACTTAATTTGGCAACATCTTCCAATTCAAGCAAATGATCTGCTTCTGTTGAGTGATACACAGACAAAAAGTATAAGGACTGTAGACAAGAATAAAGGTGGTGGAAACTAACTGAAAAATAAACTGTGTCCTGGAAAAGGTGAACATTCCCCTAACCCCTACTTATGGGGAAAAGTCAGAGCAAAGTAGAACACTATGAAAGACACAGAGAAAACAATAAAGCAGCCAGTAACAGAAAGGGCAGGGCAGGTTAGGCAGAAAAAAAGAGTGCATACACAGAAGTGCAGTCCAAATGATGTCCAGTTTTTTTTTTTTTTTTTTTTTTTTTTTTTTTTAAATCAGGAAAAAAAATACATTGCAAAAAAACAGAAACCAGTACCTTGAGATGCCGAGGAAATGCTTGGCAATTTGTAGTTCTATAGCCATGTAAATTATCATTCAAGATTGATTGCACAATAAAAATGTTTTCAGACTTATAATACAAATTTATTCCATATTTATATGCCATAATGTAGACTACTTAAGGTATGAACGTGAGCTCAAAGATAGGTGTGTTTTTGAGTAACAATGCTAAAAAAAAGATTAAACCTTTTGACAAATTTAAAACATATTGAACCTAAAATATATTAAGACTATTTAAAGTCAAGCACAGACAACATGATCACAATCTTTTTTTATTTTTTTTTTATTTTTAGAGACTGCATTTTGATTCATTGTACACAAATGAGGTACATCTTTTCGTTTCTATGGTTGTGCATGATGTAGATTCATACCATCGTGTAATCATACATGTACATAGGCTAATGATGTCTGTCTCATTCCACCATCTTTCATACCACCACCCCCTGCCTCATTTCCCTATACATAATCTAAAGTTCCTCCATTCTTCTCTCACCCCCACCCCCTAACCCCCATTATGTATCATCATCCAATTATCAGGGAAAACATTTGGCCTTTGTTTTTCTGGAATTGACTTATTTCACTTAGCATGATATTCTCCAACTGCATCCATTTATCTGCAAATGCCATAATATTATTCTTCTTTATGGCTGAATAATATTCCATTGTATATATATATCACGGTTTCTTTATCCATTCATTTGTTGAAGGGCATCTAGGTTGGTTCCACAATCTAGTTATTGTGAATTGAGATGCTGTAAACATTGATGCGGCTATGATAACAGGAAACATGTAGTTATTAAAGAGAAAACCACGATCATCAACATGTTTAGAAGAAATATATGCAGTGTAAATAAAAGGGAGACAGAAAGATTAAAAAAAGAGACAGAAGTAGAGAGAGAGTACCCTGGCTTTCTGTCCAAAAAATGAGGTATAAACTTTAAAAAATCAGGCTAATTGAAAATGAACACAATGGAATAATAGAAACAACAGCTATATCTCTTACCTGAAACTACACCTTAAAGACAAAAGGCTTCTAATAAAACTGTTAGAAAGTTGAAGAAAGGCACGACTTAAAAGGAATGTTTTCAGGGTTAATTTCTTTAATAAATGTAACATTTTAACTAAATAGATATAAAAATTTAGATGAATTGTATAATTTGTCAGATAAATAAAATCAAATTGCTTAAAGAATAAATAGAAACATTAACTAGAGATACAGTTATTAAATCATTCAATTGTCAGAACTGTTAATCCATTTTCCCCATTTTCAATAGTAAAGAAGTTTTAAAAATTGAATTTAACAAAGTCCTGTGAACATCGGCCCTATCCCACACAAGCAATCAATAATCACAAGAGCTCAACCCAAGTCCTACAAAACTTTAAAATATATAGAGCACAACCAAATTGTGTTGAACTTTAACATATATAGAAAAATTCACAAGTGGCATATAGAAAAGAGAACATAAGACTATAGCCTAAAGAATTCTTAAAAATTAAATCCAAGGGCTGGGGAGATAGCTCAGCTGGTAGAGTGCTTGCCTCGCAAGCACAAGGCCCTGAGTTCAATCCCCAGTACCGCAAAAAAAAAGAAAAAAAAAAAAAAAATTAAATCCAATGTATAATGTTTATACTCTGCATCCTATTTCATCAAACCTATTTTGCTTAACATTATATTTAGAAGCTCGTCCAAGTTTCTGCATGCAGGAATTGATGGTTTATTCTTTCAGGGCATGGTGGCATACTACTGTAATCCCAGCTACTCAGGAGGACTGCAAGTTTGAGGCCAGTCAGCAATTTATCAAGGCACTGTCTAAAAATTTCAAAAGCATTCTTAGGATGTAGCTTAAAGGTAAAGCACACCAGTACTCCAATCAATCAGTCAGAGTTCATTTTTTTTTTTTTATTTTTTTTATTTTTTATTTTTTTTTTAACTTTCCATTTTGTAATAATTTAACACTCACAAAAGTTTCAAAAGGAGTTTGGAGAGTTTCTCTATAACTTTAGCTAATTTACTGAGACATATTATTGATACCCAAACCAATCTAAATCATAATAAAACAACACCTTTTGTCAGACATAAAAAGATATGCAAACCTAAAAAGACAATATCGTATCAACTTTAACCAGATATAAATTTAAAAAAATAATATATACTGATATAAAATTTATCCTCTGTGTCTACAACACATTAGTATTAGAATGTCTTTCACTGTAACTGGACATTAACTAAAATTAATAAAAAGCAGCTATATAATTGTCTTAATTTTTCAGAAAAATATTTACTATTCTATTTCAACAAAGAATTTTTATAAAACTTGAAGGAGAAGGGAACTTGATAAACTTTGAGTAAAGTTTACTGACTATAAATCTTTTGCAAACATTACAAGCATGCATGAATGATGAGTGGTGTTCCCATCCAAGGCTGGAATTGTCATTCCACTGTTGCTGTTTGATATCCTACTGAAGTTCCTGACCAAGTGAAAAGACAAAAGAAGAAGGAGGAGGAGGAGGAACAGGGCGGGCCACTTGGACTTTGAGTGACTGCCTAGGGCAACGGGCAGTTGGCGGGAGGAGGAGACTCCAAGTGAGTTCCTTGGACTCCTAGTGACTGCGTAGGAAACCGGGCGGCTGTCAGGAGGAGGAGGGGTGTGGCGGGTCTCTGGGTCTCGGAGCTATTGTACGGGGCTCCAGGTGGCGGCTCAGAGGAGGGGCCACATAGCCAGGCGATTAGGTGCAGAGCAGGGTCCCAGGACCGGCTTCTTGGTAGAAGAGCCACAGAGAGACACGCCTAGGGGTGGAGCGAAGTTTCCAGGACTGCGGGCAGATTCTCTGGGAGAGGCAGCTTAAGGAGACTCGCCTGTGAAGGGTGAGGCTCCCAGGCCCAGGAGATGGGTCCGGGCCCCTGGGAACGTTGCAGAGGAAGACACCCCAGCCAAGGCGGTAGTTGTAGATTGAGGGGAACCTCTAGGAGGGGAACTGACCAGCGAGACGTCCCCACCAGGTGAGTCTTCCCTGCCGGGTGAGGTTTTCCCACAGGGACGGTAAAACCAGAGACACAGGCACAAACAGGCCTTGCCTCAGCCCGCAGCCTAGTTCCCCATTGGATGACAATTGGTCAACAAGTGGAGGCACCTCTGCCCACTAGCAGGGAATATACGCCACCTGAGGGTCACCACCCCTAAGAGGCAGCTTCTTTGTAGAGCTCCGCATTATCAACTTCCTCCAAGACTTCAGGCTACTGAAGGATAAGAGGGGATATACTAGCAATCTTCAGGGACATTATAAGTCGATAGAGGAAATCTGCAATATCTTAATGACCCACTGATTCCTGAACAATATGAGAAAACAGGGGAAGAAAATGCCCCAAACAAATCTAGATGTTACATCAATAAAATCCAACGACAGCATGGCAGAAGAAATGACAGAAAGGGAGTTCAGAATGTACATAATTAAAATGATCAGAGAAGCAAACGTTGAGATGAAAGAGCAAATGCAGGCATTGAATGATCGCACCAATCAACACTTAACAGAGCAAATTCAGGAAGCAAAAGATCATTTCAATAAAGAGTTAGAGATATTGAAAAAAAACCAAACAGAATTCCTTGAAATGAAAGAAACAATAAACCAAATTAAGAACTCCATAGAAAGCATAACCAACAGGATAGAACACCTGGAAGACAGAACTTCAGATATTGAAGACAAAATATTTAACCTCGAAAACAAAGTTGAACAAACAGAGAAGATGGTAAGAAATCATGAACAGAATCTGCAAGAACTATGGGATATCATGAAAAGGCCAAATCTGAGAATTATTGGGATTGAGGAAGGCTTAGAGAAACAAACCAAAGGAATGAACAATCTATTCAATGAAATAATATCAGAAAATTTCCCAAATCTGAAGAATGAAATGGAAAATCAAGTCCAAGAGGCTTATAGGACTCCAAATACACAAAATTACAACAGACCCACACCAAGGCACATTATAATGAAAATATCTAACATACAAAATAAAGACAGAATTTTAAAGGCTGTGAGAGAAAAGAACCAAATTACATACAGGGGGAAACCAATACGGATATCAGCAGATTTTTCAATCCAGACCCTAAAAGCTAGAAGGGCCTGGAACAACATTTTTTAAGCTCTGAAAGAAAATGGATGCCAACCAAGAATCTTATACCCAGCAAAACTTACCTTCAAATTTGATGATGAAATAAAATCATTCCATGATAAACAAAAGCTAAAAGAATTTACAAAAAGAAAGCCAGCATTACAGAACATTCTCAGCAAAATATTTCATGAGGAAGAGATAAAAAACAAAGAAGCAAATCAGCAAAGGGAGGAATTATCCTAAAGGAACTGTCAAATAAAGTAGGAACCAAGATGTGTCAAAAAATAAATAAATAAATAAATAAAATTTTAAATATAAACCAAATGACTGGGAATACAAATCATATCTCAATAATAACCCTGAATGTTAATGGCCTGAATTCATCAATCAAAAGACATAGACTGGCAGATTGGATTAAAAAGAAAGATCCAACAATATGTTGCCTGAAAGAGACTCACCTCATAGGAAGAGATACCCATAGACTAAAGGTGAAAGGATGGGGAAAAACATACCATGCACATGGACCCAGCAAAAAAGCTGGAGTATCCATCCTCATTTCAGATAATGTGGACTTCAAGCCAATGTTAGTCAGAAGGGATAAACAAGGACATTTCATACTGCTTAAGGGAAGCATAAATCAGCAAGATATAACAATCACAAACATCTATGCCCCAAACAGTGGCTCATCCATGTATGTTAAACAAATTCTTCTCAATTTTAGAAACCAAATAGACCATAACACAATAATACTAGGTGATTTTAACACGCCTCTCTCACCACTGGACAGATCTTCCAAACAAAAATTGAACAAAGAAACCTTAGATCTCAATAACACAATCAATAATTTAGACTTCACAGACATTTATAGAATATACCATCCAACCAACAGTGAATACACTTTCTTCTCAGCAGCACATGGATCCTTCTCTAAAATAGACCATATATTATGCCACAAAGCTAATGTCAGCAAATACAAGAAGATAGAGACACTACCTTGTATTCTATCAGATCATAATGGATTGAAGGTAGAAATAAATGAAAGAGTAAAAAACAGAAACTACTCCAACACCTGGAGATTAAACAATATGCTATTATATGATGAATGGATAACAGAAGATATTAGGAAGGAAATTAAAAAGTTCTTAGAGGTAAACGAGAACAAAGAAACATCATATCAAAATCTCTGGGATGCTATGAAAGCAGTACTTAGAGTAAGATTTATTTCATGGAGCGCATTTAATAAAAGAAGTAAAACTCAACAAATAAACGACCTAACACTACAGCTCAAAGCCCTAGAAAAAGAAGAACAGACCAACACCAAAAGTAGTGAAAGACAGGAAATAGTTAAACTCAGAGCTGAAATCAACAAAATTGAAAAAAAAGAAACAATACAAAAAATTGACAAAGTAAATAGTTGGTTCTTCGAAAAAATAAACAAAATTGATAAAACTTTAGCCACACTAACAAAAAGAAGACGAGAGAAAACCCAAATCACTAAAATTCGGAATGAACAAGGAAATATCACAACAGACACGACTGAAATACAAAACATAATTAGAAGCTATTTTGAAAACCTATACTCCAACAAAATAGAAAATTTCGAAGACATCAACAGGTTTCTAGAGACATATGAATTGCCTAAACTGAACGAGGAGAACATACACAATTTAAATAGACCAATTTCAAGTAATGAAATAGAAGAAGTCATCAAAAGCCTACCAACAAAGAAAAGTCCAGGACCTGATGGGTTCTCAGCCGAGTTCTACAAAACCATTAAAGAAGAGCTCATTCCAATACTTCTCAAGTATTCCATAAAATAGAAGAGGAGGGAACCCTCCCAAACTCATTCTATGAAGCCAATATTACCCTGATACCTAAACCAGACAGAGACACATCGAGGAAAGAAAATTTCAGACCAATATCCTTAATGAACATTGATGCAAAAATTCTCAACAAAATTTTAGCAAATCGCATACAAAAACATATTAAAAAGATAGTGCACCATGATCAAGTGGGTTTCATCCCAGGGATGCAAGGTTGGCTCAACATCAGGAAATCAATAAATGTAATTCACCATATCAATAGACTTAAAGTTAAGAATCACATGATTATTTCAATAGATGCAGAGAAAGCATTTGATAAAATACAGCACCCCTTCATGCTCAAAACACTAGAAAAAATAGGGATAGTGGGAACATTCCTTAACATTGTAAAGGCCATCTATGCTAAGCCCATGGCTAATATCATTCTAAATGGTGAAAAACTGAAAGCATTCCCCCTAAAAACTGGAACAAGGCAGGGATGCCCTCTTTCACCACTTCTATTCAATATCATCCTTGAAACTCTAGCCAGAGCAATTAGACAGACCAAAGAAATTAAAGGGATACGAATAGGAAAAGAAGAACTCAAACTATCCCTATTTGCTGATGATATGATTGTATACTTAGAGGAACCAGGAAATTCCACCAGAAAACTTTTAGATCTCATTAGTGAATTCAGTAAAGTAGCGGGATATAAGATCAATGCACATAAATCTAAGGCATTTTTATACATAAGCGATGAATCTTCAGAAAGAGAAATTAGGAAAACTACCCCATTCACAATAGCTTCGAAAAAGATAAAATACTTGGGAATCAATCTCACAAAAGAGGTGAAAGACCTCTACAATGAGAACTACAGAACACTAAAGAAAGAAATTAAAGAAAACCTTAGAAGATGGAAAGATCTCCCATGTTCTTGGATAGGAAGAATTAATATTGTCAAAATGGCCATACTACCAAAAGTTCTATACAGATTCAATGCAATTCCAATTAAATCCCAATGATGTACCTTACAGAAATAGAGCAAGAAATTATGAAATTCATCTGGAAGAATAAAAAACCCAGAATAGCTAAAGCAATCCTTGGCAGAAAGAGTGAAGCAGGGGGTATCCCAATACCAGATCTTCAACTCTACTACAAAGCAATAGTAACAAAAGCGGCATGGTAATGGTACCAAAATAGAAAGGTGGATCAATGGTACAGAATAGAGGACACGGACACAAACCCAAATAAATACAATTTTCTCATACTAGACAAAGGTTCCAACAATATGCAATGGAGAAAAGATAGCCTCTTCAACAAATGGTGCTGGGAGAATTGGAAATCCATATGCAACAGAATGAAACTAAACCCATATCTCTCAGCATGCATGAAACTAAACTCAAAATGGATTAAGGATCTCGGAATCAGACCAGAGACCTTGCATCTTATAGAAGAAAAAGTAGGTCCAGAGCTTCAACATGTCGGCTTAGGACCAGACTTCCTCAACAGGACCCCCATAGCACAAGAAATAAAAGCAAGAATCAATAACTGGGATAGATTCAAACTAAAAAGCTTTCTCTCAGCAAAGGAAACTATCAGCAATGCGAAGAAAGAGCCTACAGAGTGGGAGAAAATCTTTGCCAATCATACTTCAGATAGAGCACTAATCTCCAGAATCTATAAAGAACTCAAAAAACTCTACACCAAATATACAAATAATCCAATCGACCAATGGGCTAAGGAAATGAATAGACACTTCACAGAAGAAGATCTACAAGCAATCAACAAACATATGGAAAAATGTTCCACATCTCTAGTAATAAGAGAAATTGAAATCAAAACCACCCTAAGATTCCATCTCACCCCAATTAGAATGGTGATTATCAAGAATACAAGCAACAACAGGTGTTGGTGAGGATGTGGGGAGAAAGGTACACTCACACATTGCTGGTGGGGCTGCAAATTAGTGCAGCCACTCTGGAAAGCAGTGTGGAGACTCCTTAGAAAACTTGGAATGGAACCACCATTTGACCCAGCTATCCCACTCCTTGGCCTATACCCAAAGGACTTAAAATCAGCATACTACAGAGATACAGCCACATCAATGTTCATAGCTGCTCAGTTCAGAATAGCCAGATTGTGGAACCAACCTAGATGTCCTTCAATTGATGAATGGATAAAGAAAATATGGTATATATATACAATGGAATATTACTCAGCCATAAAGAATGATAAAATTATGGCATTTGCAGGCAAATGGATGAAACTGGAGAATATCATGCTAAGTGAGATAAGCCAATCTCAAAAAACCAAAGGACGAATGATATCGCTAATAAGTGGATGATGACACATAATGGGGCGTGGGAGGGGTTAGTGTTAGGGTTAGAGTTAGGGTTAGGGAGGGGGGCAAGAATGGAGGAAGGAAGGACTCTATAGAGGGAAAAGAGGGGTGGGAGGGGTGGGGGGGAAGGGAAAAAATAACAGAATAAATCAAACAACATTATCCTATGTAAATTTATGATTACACAAATGGTATGCCTTTATGCCATGTACAGGCAGAGAAACAACATGTATCCCATTTGTTTACAATAAAAAAATATTGTTAAATATGAATGCAAAAAAATACAGCCAATAAACTCAAAGAATTTAAATGACTAACATAAAAAATTGTCAATTTTATGCTTATTACCTGCATTAAATTCCTTGATAAGTTCAAAAACTCTTAGAAAGCAACAATAATGTTTTTATCAAGGTATATATGTTATTTTCCATACAAAATAAATGAAAAATTACATTTAAATGTCTGACATGATACTAAACTTGGTCATTATGGTCAAATAAATGTTGATTAAAATAACAAAAAGATAATTTTTTTCAAATATCAGTATTCTAAATCAACTAATTGTACAGAGTGTGAGAAAGTTCACATTCTCATATGTTTTCATGCTTGAAATTCATTCTAGAACTTTGTTTTCATTTGGGCCATCTTCGGTATTTTTCAAAATACATGTATGCTGTGATTCACCAACCACATCCCTAGGACATTATCTTACACATAATTGACATGGATGGACAAATAATAAATCAAAGTATGTACTTTTTAGCATCCTTTGTTATTGCCAATACACTTATGCTGGTAAATGACTTCAAGCAACTTGTTCACATTAAAAAGACTATACATCGCAATGATCCAATTAATGATAATGAGTTTAGCAAAATATTGAGAAAAATAAAAACGAGTGTATTTAATTCATTTCTATTTTAACAATTTTATGATCCTATCAATATTCAAATTTCCTGTCTGACAATCCATTAGTTCATCTGTGTCCACAAATGTGTTCATCTACATTCATGTATGAGTAGATTACTTAATGTTACCAACTAACAAATGCTTCAGAAGTAAAAAACTGAACTTAATTATCACCACTATGGAGATTAAAAGACAATGCTGAAAATTGTCACAGTTCTTAAATACCTCAGTTTTAGTCAGTAGAATGCATCTGGGTAAAACTTGCTTCCTCACATTTACCACATTTATATGATTTTATCTTTTGTCAGTGATCTAAAATACTTGATCAACAATCTAGACAAACACAATAAGCTTTTTCAAATGGATGAAATGAAAATTTACATAACTTTATTTAGTATATGTAGAATAATCTGGTTAGAGAATTCACTTGGCATAATGCATACACATATATATGTGTATATTGTTAACTCTTGTGATGGAAGCCACACATTATAAACCATATGGCTTTTGTATTAATGTGGCTTGAGAACATCTGAGCTGAGCCATTTTTATTCAAATATATATCAATAACATATTAAATAAAAAATTTCAGAGTAAAAAGTAATATATGAACTTATTTATTTATAATGAATTTTAGTTATTAACAAGAACTATTTTACTTTATAGTGGTTAAAATCACCTTGAGATATGACCTTTACAGAAATATTTGTTCATTTACTATTTTTGTTTCACAATGGAACGTCCCTATTGTAAAGAAACAGGAGAGTTTTTCATGTAAATTTCTAAATATCTTTCAAAAATGCCTATTGCATACATTTCATTCAAATTTTCTCTGAATAAATGAGTAACAAACTCACAATTGAATCTTTCCATAAGTATATATGTGTTATAGAAAATGTTCAAAGTATCATGCATCAAAACAAAGACATGATATATGTGATTAAGAACATTGATGAATTGTTTTCTTTTTCTTTAAGAGAGATCCATTTGGCATTACCAATAATTATCATCCTTTTCCCTGTGGAAAATCTACTATTCTCTGAACCCTGGTATGTCCAATTGCCTTGATAAGTGTAAATGCTTAAACCCTGTGATTATGCTTCTTGGCTTAAAAGAGTATTATCAAAACAGAATATCTAAATTAAAACTAAAATTTGAAAATATGTTCTAAATATTTCCACTGATATTTTAAGTATCTGTCTATCTAATTATAAATAACTTAATATTAGAAAGTAATTTTAAATGTAATACATTTAATATTCCATAAGAATTTAGTCTTATTTCTATGCATGTCAGACTCTTCATTGAAGTGAGTTCCAGGTAATTACGAAACTTGGCAAAGTTTTATGTCAGGTGGGATAGATATAGTAATAATTGGAGAATGACTAATTTTTTAATGGTAGAATGAGTATCTCTTCACTGATTTAATTTATTGGACAAAATATTCTGAACAAAGAACTAGACCAGGAAAAAAATAAAGAACACTCTGTTCCTTCCATTGGGATAAAAATAAACAAGTTCTGTTTTCCCTAGACATGAGCTTAAAGAAGTGACATCCATGTTGCCCACTTTTTAACTTAAATCATTTCAACTGAAACCATTGGTGTTTCGAACCAACACTTATCATCTGCCTGTAGCTTCTGTATTCTTAATATTGCAATTTCATTATTTTCGCAATGATATTTATTGCCCAGTGTTTATTAGTCTCACTAAAATTCCAGAGTTAGATGTTGGCTCCTAACCTCTTAGGAGTTTGATTTCCAGAAGTCTGCACTAAAGCATCTCTTTTTCTTGATTAGGTTTCATATTAATTATTATATTAATTGAGAATACATATTTATGACACAAAATGCCAAGACCCAAAAGGATGTAATGGAAAAAAATTTTTCATCTCATCCTGACATCGTGTGATCTAATATCATGCTTTCAAAATTTCTACACACTTAGCATTATTTTGTCACTCTGTCCAGACATATATGGATAGATATCTAAAACAAGAGATACTTATTCTGTTTCTCCATGAATATTTTAGCATTTATGCAGGTATATACTTAACACACATATGTGTGTGTATTTTTACATAAACAAAATATTTCATGTAAATACTCTTCTATACTTTCTTAAATTAAAAATAAAACTGTCTTGATAGTACTGTCATGTTAGTACCTATAACCCTGTGGGTTGTGTTTAGAAATCAATAGATTCTACTGACATTAATCCATGTTTGCTAAACTGTTTCAATGGAATATTTTGTATATGTTACAAGCATCAGTGAATCCATTTATAGAGTGGAGTTATTATATATGGTGATAGAAATCAAAATTAAGTATTCTATCAGAATTGTAAATTCAATAATCCTGAATCTTTTTATAAACCTGAAACTGGAAAACTTTTAATTCAAATCATCTAAATAAAGTTCTTAAATGGAGGCATTTTGCAGTGTCATCTATGATAAGATGGTTATACACAAATTTATTGCAAAATACTCATTACTTGTCTGCCGAATCCCTTCAGAAGAATTACTCAAATGATGAAAATGAGTAATTTTCAGAAATGGTGCTGCTGCTGTATGAGTATCAGCAATCAGAATTAGTGGTCCACTATCTCCTTTTGGAAAGCATTCACAAATGGAGATCATGTGAGGCACACTTATGTCCCTGGTATTATAATCCATCATGCATACAGCAAAATTCTGGTCACTGGTGCACCTTTTGTTGAGTATACTGCTGCATGTGGGACACTGAAAAATGATCTGCAATCCCGACCCAATTAAATACTATGTTTTCCATTGATACATATCCAAAAGAGCAATCAATAGTATTTAATAATCTATATATCCTTCACTTTTTATTTGCAAAACAACAGTTGCTGAAGATATTTTCTAACAATTATAGTAGTTTTATTAAGAGAGAATGTGATTTAAGTTGTATTTGATAGAATTTACTTGAATCTTAAAGACAGAGCATTTATAGGATAAATTTAACATACAAATCTTGATTATATAAATGCTTTCAGCTTTACTCCCATAAATATGCTGCATTTAGCTTCTTTTTTTGAGTGAATTATAGTCATCAGGCAAACAAAATATCCCTTCACAGTTTCCTGAGTGAAGTTTTCCCACTCCTTCCTGCATAATTCCCAAGGTCAGTTGAAGCCTGGTGTGTGCACTCCCTCAGGAATCTCTCTGTTGGTCTCCACATACCACCCACAACACTTCTGGGAAGTCCCTTTGCTACCTCTCAGCACACTATAACACAGTCATTTCCGTCATAATTTGTTGTTGCTATAACACAACACCACAGACTGGGTCATGTATAAAGACTAGAAATTTACTTCCTTGTTGTGAGTTCTGGCAAGTCCCAGATGAAGGGACCAATATCTTGTGAGTACTTTCTTAAAGCAGCATCACCTGGGGAGAAAGACAGCAAAAGGGGTCGAACTTGTCTTTTTCAAGAAGCCCACTCAAAAAACAAACCCACCCCTCTACCTCTTAAAATCCTATCTCTTAATACTGTTACCATAGCATTTCAGTTTCCTAGGAATGTTTTTTTTGAGGAACACATTCAAATCATAGCATCTTCTTTAACAATTTGGGAGACTGAAACATAGCTTAGTTTTTTTTCCATTTTTTTCTTTTTTCTTTTTTGCTTTTTTGCATGATGCTGAGGATTGAACCCAGGGCCTTGTGCTTACAAGGTAAGCATTCTACCAACTGAGCTATATCCCCAAACCCCCTCCATTTTTTTCTAAAATGTATAGCTACATTATGATCTGAATTCATTCTGAAATTTCCTATACCTAGCAGTAATTTTTACAGATAATTATTCCAAATGCTTTTAGTATGCTTTATAAGGAAGTATCACTGAGTAACCTAAAAAACAATTAAGACAAAACCAAAATAAAAACTGTACTATTACACCTGCTTAGTCATCTTGATCCGCATATCTGATATGGTTTATGATTAACTTTAAAATCCTTTAGTTCAGATAATAAGGAAAGCTTAATTGACTTTTGAAAGAAACAAGAATTTCTTCCTCAGGGAATGATAACCTAGATACTGGCATGCCTCCCTGCTGTAGATATAAAGCATTTGCTCTGTGACCAAAGCTGCAAGGGGACTGAATGCTGTCACTAGATTTACTGTACAAATCCTATTAGAGCTCTAAAGATCCAGAAAACTAGTTTTTATCAAGCTTGAGAAGCAGGTTCTGTAGTTGTTTCCTTAATGTCTGCTAATAAAAGTTTGTATGTGTGACAAAATTCAGTTTAAACTAGACTTTCACTCTGTCATTTTGCCTGGTACATGTTCATGGGAAGAAATCTTGTACTATGAATTTAAAATTCGTATTACTTGTGAGCAGTCCAATTGTCTCCTGTCATTTGGGAATAGGAATTTAGGAATATGAAGAGAGCACTGAGTACCAGAAGAGAAATGTCCACGTGCCATAGAATGAAGAACAACTCTTGAGCAGCCCAGATCCTTGCACCCACATCCTTGCCTTCAATCTGCCAATTACTGACACATAAGCAACAAAACTATAAGATAACCTCAAAGTATCCGGAGGAACTACTCCATTAGGGAATATGCACATTAAGCACTTTGGTGACTGGGAAAGGACCCAAGCCTCATTATAATAATAAGATGCACACTCTGACGGTGATGTAAGGTGCCAAATGCTACATGGAAAGCAGCCTGATTAGAACACAGGAGGGCAGCATCTAAGTGCAAGGAAATCAGGTGAGCTTGCCCAACCCTGCCCTGACTTTACCTCTAGTTCATCCCCTTGGCTACTGTTCCTGTGTATTTAAACCCTAGACCAAGATGAGGTGACTCAGTTTGTCTCTCTGAGACAGCTACACTCCTGTTCTTTAGTGTACAGTCCCTTTATAATCTCTTCCTGTGCTACTTATACCCAATGCCACCGTAAGTTCTTTTCTACAATGTGGTTAGAGTATGGAAGGTCTAAGCAGAGGCCTCCTCCACTCTTGGAGACCTCCTCATATCACCATGCAATGAAAATTTCACAGAAGCACAAAAGAACAATTTTTGCCTTATTTTATAGTTGTGTATTTGTATCCCTCTACTACCACCTGGCCTTCCCTTTTTCTTAAAGATTAATTTTTTTGGCATTAAATGTCTCTCTTAATTGACTAGAATCTTTGGGGATTATATAATATCCAACTAAAACTAATCCTAATTCCAATTAACTATTCAATAGAGAGAAAATGGGGAGTCTGATCACATTTACAAAGCTCCTGCTTCTCAGTGTCTTGAATTAATGGGTCTGTCCGCTGACCCCATTCTTTGTGGTACCCTCATCATCTGATGTGATATCCTGCTTGGTCCAAATCACCTCTGAGCACATTAGTTCTTACATATAGAGCAACCCATGTGCATTCTGTGAATTATTCTTATATTTCCCCAAACCCTATGATCATCCTTAGCCATATGTCCACTAAAGCAAGTCCTCTTCCAAGAAATTTAGTCCATTATATTGATCTCAAATGACAGCCAAGGCTCTCATACTTCTCCAGAAGTATCTTAATCTGCCTTAATCTCAGACTGCGTAGGTCACCTCGCTGAATTTCTCCCTAACCTTAATCTTGCTTGTCTTGTAGGAGAGTATGCTGGAAGGCCAGAGGTTCCCACCTGAAACTGGTTGGATCTAAGATGGCTGCGGGATTTACAGCCAGACAACCTCTGCCTTCATTATGATCCTAAGTGCATGGTGAATGACACCCACCAGCATCTTAACGTTGAAAATTGACATGACAACCTGAAAGAACAATAAAAGAAATGAAAAGAGGTGACACTCAAACATCTGGGAAATCTCTGCCCATTCCCAGAAAAGGCATGGATGTTCCTCTCCTTTATCAACCTACTCTCCCCCTTATTCCTTTTACCATTTATGACCTCCAGACATACAACTGACCAGCTGAGAAGCTGATCCGAGACCTTCTCCCTGCTTCTCCTACTTTTAGCCTTTGCTTCCTTCACTGTCCAAACAACACTTGGTCTTGTTATTGGTTCCGTAATCCTGAGTGGAAAAAAGATCCAGTTTGGGATTAAAAATTGTTAACAACAATGGGTTCTTCCAATTTCTGTTCTTTCCTCCAAACTCCTCAGCTCACCTGAGAGGTTTTGACAGTGTGAACTATGAGGTGGAAGGAGCGTGGTATGGCACCCTATCCTCCCAGGAAGCTGCTTGGTCTTCATGCGAGTTGTCCCCCTAGCTTTTGTGAGAGCCCTACCTCAAGAAGATTTTATAAGGAGCTGCTTTTGTCTAACATAATACCATACTTCGACCCTTTGCAAATGTGCCTCCTGGCATAGCATGAATAAAAGGGGATAATGATATGACTCTTTAGGAAAACAAAGAGGATATGCCCCAAGGTGACTTTGTTTCTAGTTATAGAAGATAAAGAAAAACTTGGCATAGAGTTCTATCTTCCAAAAGCCACAAGGCACATCATGGTTTATGTCTATTCTTTTCCTATTTAAAATTATCTTGCATATTTGAGTGGTTTATTTTCCTGCAACTTAGCTTTGTAATGAACACAAGTAAATATTAATAATTTATCATTTTATTATAGTTTATATATAAATGATAAAATGACTTAGTATTAAAATTGTTCTATGTATTATGTGTATTTGTCCAAAAGTAAAATTTTTGAAGGACAAGGAATTAGTAGACAACATTGAAAAGAATATTGAAAATGTATTACAAATGTCAAATATTGAAAAGCATTCATTTTCTGAATATGTGGGCATAGATATAGGCAACCAAATATATCTGCATAAACAAATTATCTTTAACAACAATCCCTTACATTATCATGTGAACAACTTAACCGAGTTTTATAGAAAGATTTGTGTGAATTATTACCTAGTGATTTACCTGTATATATTGAAAAATTCTTATTCAGCAGTCATTTTATTTTCTTACTACCAAGAAGGGAAAATAAGTTAGGAAACCATTACCTGGAATATTTTAAAACTTTGAATAGTCTCAGTCATCAAACTTTGGTTTAATCTACAGATTAATATGTTCATCCTAAAAAAATCTTTGCGTTTTTCACTGTTCACTTTTATAAGAAGAGCCTCATCAATTTCAGGATTGCTTCTGATGATATCTGTTGAGTTTCTGGTAAAAATTTAGTTTTGATTCATTCTGTATCCCTAGCAAGAGTTCTTTCAAAAAGTTTTATTTCCTGGCACAATTTCCATTTTATATCACATGCTCTATCCATCAGTCTTCTGGGTGTGTATCATATATAGAACAGAGTTCTTTTGATTTTATTTTGTCAGAACTATAGAAGCTTCCATAATTTTTCAGTCAGTTGCCTTACAGTGTGTTATTATTGCTGGACCCCTTACCAGAAATCAAGGTCTGCCTATGCAATATTGAGTTTAATCCTGCTATTCAATTGTTCTTCCTGGTTCAAAATTTATATCAAAAATGTCTTCTTTTATGAAACAATATCCAGAGTTACACTAATTTAGGCAGGGTGGGTTTGCATTGTGTTTCTAGTTTCTGTTGTGGTCTTGTCTGATAAAGTGTGAGATGCATGGTTAGTGAATGACGTCCTTGTTTTAACACATGACTGAATTTTAAATACTATCATAAATTCTTCCCTCTTTTCCTAGAGAGATTTTGGCTCAATTTTCTGTCCTTAGTGGGCTTGGACTTATATAATAAAAATACTACATATTGGGTGGTGTATATAAACAGAAATTTCTGGCAGTTCTGGAAGCTGGGAATTCTAAGATGAAGACACTGACATGTTTAATATCTGATAAAAGTCACTTGCTAGATGGCAGTCTTTTCTCTATAACTTCCTGTGGTAGAAGGGGTCACAGAGCACTCTGAGGTCTCTTTCACAAGAATACTAATGCTGTTATTTAGGATTTTACCCTTCTGACTTCATTAATCTTAATTACCATTAAACCTCCTCTCTTAATACCATTACATTGAGGGGTATGATTTTTGACATATAAATCAGGGGAGAACCCAAACATTGCCATAACTATAACTAAAAATTTCCTTTCAATGGCTGCAAGCAGGGTACTTATTCAAGGACAAAATGAAATATTCTTAGGTACAAAGAGTCAATACCATCCAGCATTCTAGGAAAAGTTTAATCATTATTTTCATTGAAAGTCACTTGTTAACCTGACCAAGAGCTAAGACTCAAGCCTATGAAGTCAGCAAGAAAGGTAGAAACTTACAGTTTCATTGAAGATAAAATAAAAATGTATTACTTCATTTATAAGTGGAAATAGACCATTTTCCCTAATGCTTCCTTAACTTTTCCTTCAGCATGTCTAATTTTAGACATTTCTTCCTAACTCTAGGTTCCTGACCCTTTCCTTAAGAGCATTTATTTATAAATTCAAAATTGTAAATTCTTTCTCTTCTCTTTGAAATGTAAATCTTCCCTTGGCCTCTTGTCAGCTATACAACTGGGAATGTGTTTTCCAAGGACCTGAAGGACCTGGAAGGCATCTTTGAAATGTTATCTTCCAGAAAGGTGCAGCAGCCCTCCCCCAGTCTCTATGGGAATGTAAGAGTCTAACTTCAGTGAGCACCATTTAGCAAACACAGTTGGTGTGATGACATTCACAAGCCTCATCGCTAATACTAATAATATCCAGTACTTTTGGAACTGTTCACCCTAGCACTTAAAAGTCTTTCTACCTTCTGGTGATGCAGAATTGAATTTAGTTTTTCTCCCTTATTGAAATTATTTTGCCGGGTGCAGTGGCGCATGCCTGTAATCCCAGCTGTTCAGGAGGCTGAGGCAGGAGGATGGTGAGTTCAAAGCCAAATTCAGCAATTTAGCAAGGCCCTCAGCAACTTTGTGAGACTCTGTCTCTAAATGAAATACAAAAAGTGCTGGTGATGTAGATCAGTGGTTAAGTATCTCTGGGTTCAATCCCAGGTTAAAAAAAAAAAAAAAAAAAAAAAAGAACGAAAAAAAAAAACCTATCTTGAAGGAGGTCTTTATCACCTGTTTGACTCCACCAGATACATACACCTTCTATTTGACATACTAATTTCGCTTTGCATTAGAATGTCTCTGTGGAGGTATTGTAAGCCCCAGTTCTTACTCTAACCCACTGAACAATGATAAATTTCTCTAGGAATTAATCTTTTTCAAGCAATGAAGTAATAATTCCAAATTTGCAAAACCCCAAATCCTCTAGGTATCTAGAAATGTACCACCTATGTTAGCTTAGCTTTCTCTCACAAGATATAAAAGAAGCTGTTGAAAATAGAATTCTTTGTCTCTAAAGGAGATACAAGAAATTATTGTATCTGCTTTGCTGGGAATATTTTGTAAGACTTTTTCCCTAACTTTATAAAAACTTCCAGTAGTTTTAGTTTATATGCAAATAAATCTATTAATACTTACCGTAGTAAGAAGAATGACATTTTCCCCAACAACATCTAAGTCTGAATCCCTAGAATCTGTGAGTATGTTACCTGGTAAAAAAGAATATGTAGATACGTTTAAGAATTTTGAGATTGGGAGATTAAACTGTATTATCCAGATAAGCCGAACATAATCAGAGGGTTCTGGTAAAAAAGAAAAAAAAAAAAAAAAAAAAAAAAAGAGGTAACAAGAAGACTCAGAGTCACAGAAAGATAATGACCAGACGAAAAGCATAGATAGATGTGTGTCTATCAACCAAGGGATGCTGACAGCCTCTAAATGCCGGAATAGCAATGAAGCAGATACTTCCCTGGAGCTGACAGAAGGTAAGCAGCCCTGCAGATATCCTCATTTTAGAATTGCTAAGGTCCAGAATTTAAGTGAATAAACTGATACCGTCTTAACCACTGGTTGCAGTAATGTATTATTCCAACAGTGGGGACAGTTATTGCGATCCTTTATTATTAAATTATAATAAACTTTTTTCTTCAAGACTGATACACAGAAGCCATTTTATTGGGAGATAATCTTATTTATCTACTAGCATAGTAAAAAGAGGCTAAACACTCACACAATAAATGTAAAAAATAGTTTGAAAGTTCTTGTGATAGTGATTTCTCATTTCTTACACGCCACAAATGTAGAGTTGCTGGTTTATTTTATTGTTTGAAACAAATTTTAAAATTGTTACTAAACACCTTTGGTAGTAAAGAACAAACAGAAGAATGTGACTTTTTAATGGCATTTTTGTGTTTTATATTATTTTTAAAATCTTCATGATAAATACATAACTGCCCAAAGCATGTGTTGGCACTAGGAATCTACCATGGCAGGCAGAGGTTGCGTGGTGCTATGGGATGCATAAAATCATAGAAATTAAATCTTTTCAGTAGCACCATCAACTTAAAATTTGAGTAGACCTTGCAGAAGCACAGTTACAAGATCCCATGTGCAGATTCAGAACCAATATTTACATATCACTCTGATGATTAACTTTCTATTTGGTGAAATAATTCTTCTAAATAAAATCTGATCATTTTCATCAATATTTTCTTGTACACATAATGCACTAAGTATAAAATCAATTAACTGCCAAAAATATTTCCATCTGGTTTATGAAAAAAAGTAATGTTTTTGAGAGTACATTTCACTAAAAGTGGATGATAAATCATTTTTAAAGTTTGTTTTATAAATTCAGTTCAAACAACTTCAATATTTTTCAAAATAAAACATTCTAAATTTGTTTTGGCAAAATATTACTGTATAGATGACAATTTTATTAATGTAAAAAACTACAAAATCAAAAAAACTTATAATAAGCTGTGATAAATATGAAACTCAAAATTATACCCAAATTGCAATGTTCTATCAATTGAGAAGATAAAACTACTAAATTTATATTACACTCACAGATTCATATCAAATATTAAGTTTTTTATAATATAATGAGTCTGATATTTATGCTGAATATAGCAAAAGGCACTAGCATAACAATATTCATTTTTTCTTTTTTGGTGATTATTTTGCAGTAGAGCCAGGTACAGAGGCACAAATCTGTATTCTAACACCTCAGGAGACTAAAGCAGGAGGATCCAGAGTTCAAGGCCAGTGTCAGCATTTTAGCAAGATCCCAAGCAACTTAGGGAGACCCTGTCTCAAAATAATTTTTAAAAAAATTAAAAATAGGACTGGGGTTATAGTTCAGTGATAAAGTACCCCTGGGTTCAATTGCCTGTACCAAAAGAGGAGGAAGTGGAGGAGGAAGGGGAGGAAGAAGAGAAAGAGGAGGAGGAATTCCCTTAGCTGTGGTTCTTTCTGATTTTAATTACCTATGTTCACCTGTGTTCAAAAAATATTCCGTGGGAAATTTCAGAAATAAATAATTTATATGTTTTAAATTGTTCTAGAAGCATGATCAAATCTCCTGACATCCCACTTGTGAATCATCCTTTGGTCCATTGCATCCTTTCTGTATATTTGATCTGCCAGTTAGTCACTTAGCAACCACTTGGGTGATCAGTGGAATTGTTGCAGAGGCAAAGTGCTTGTTCTCAATCTTTATTTTACTTAAAAACGGCTACAAAGTGCAAGAATTACAGTGCTTGCAATTTCATGACAGTATAATATTATAATTTCTATTTTATTGTTGTGCTGTATTGTGCATAATTTAGAAATTAAACCTTAGTACAGGTATTAGGAAAACAGTATGGTACATAGGGTTTTGTACTATGCAAGGTTTTAGGCATGCACTGACTGACTTGGAATATATCCTTTACAAATGGGGCAGGGCAGGGGTCTACTATATAAACCTTGAAGAAGTGAAGGCTTATATGGGTATTTCACTCTTTCCTGGATACATAGGGAAATAATTATTTACTGTCTTGCATTTTGGCCAAAATTGACAAATCATGCTCCAAAATATTTAATTCCTGATTTCACTTTTTTTTTATAATTAATGGAAACAGACATACAAGCAAGTATCTTTTGAAATTCATTCTCCCCAAAGCAAGACAATTCTAAGCAAATTTAATGAAAGGGAATTCATTTAATTTTAAAATTAGCTAATTGAACTTTGGAATATATGACCATGCAGAACTAAATCTTTTCATGGGCTCATATTTTTCATCATAGAAATTATATTTATCTGAATGAAATGAAAGTCAGAAAACTGTTTAGTAGTACTTACATTTGAGAGATAATGTAGCATAATGCAGTATATGCATTTTGTAATATAATTGAAGATTTATAAATAGTGAGAAATTTATTGATGAATTTAGTTTTAAAAAATATTAGATTTGAGTTGGAAAGAACAACTATAAAAACAACAACAAAATCTGTGTTTGTGAAAATATTTGGACCACAATAGTTATAGATTTTAATTAAAGTAAATTAAGTAAACCTTGTAATCTTGTATGGAAATCCATACCAGAGGAAAAATGTTATTCCTTTACACCTGTCCTTTGTCCTCCTTAGAAGGATATTTCTTCTTCTTACTTCCCCAAATTCTTGGAAATTTCCTTTATGCATGTGTTTTCTCTTACTCCTCAAATCTTTTTTCCTTAAAAAGCTTATACCAAACAAACAAAAAAGTATCAAAATACAGAGTGTAGGGGAGTAATTCCCACTGATTTTAACTATTTGACCCATAATTATCCCATGTGTGAGGGGTACTAGAGATGGGGACTTTTGCCCTGGTGAAATAGAAGTGAAACATTGAGCAAAGAGATACAAACACACAGGCAGAACTTTAATGGTGGAGTTTTACCCCAAGGACAGGGGAGACACTTCCTAAGAGAGAGAAAATTTCAGCTGGCTCCCAAACTAAGGAAGGGATAGACTTTTATTAAGCAGTTGAGATTGTACCTAGCATCTGGCACTTTTCCACTGTTTTTTTTTTAAAGAAGTTTCTTCCTCATGGGAAATTTGGGAGACATCGTGGTCTTATCCTGTCCTTGGTCCCTGTGGTTGACTTCATGAAGAAAAGGATGGTGGGGAAAGTTACATTCCATATACCCCTGAAAGACTGAGGTGCGTAGCAGGGTGAGATGGTAACAAGTTATAGGTTAAGGCCTATGAGTTTATTTGCCCTCTGTTCCTGATTCTTAATTATTAAGAATTATAGTTACTAAGGTATGACTATTCCTAAATACTTTAAAGAAAATTACTATCGATTTTTAAATCTTCTATGGTTTTCACTATAATCCTGAAAGAACAATTTTGATTGGAAAGCACAAATTGAAGTTGTACAGGAAAAGATGTACTACCCAGGTACACTCAAAAACACACAGAAAATAATTCAAACAGAATATTAAGACAATTCTATTTTTAAAAACACACATATGGCTTACTTTGTTTTGCTCTTGAATTTTGCTAAATGGTAATGTAGGTAAAACAGAAACTTGATAAATAATTTCTTATAAGATTTCCTTGGTCCCAGCGTTGATGTAGTTGCACTGATATGGAATTATAAGAGAGTGAGATGTTACAATTTGGAAAAGTCAATTTTCCTCTCTCACTTTTGCATAATTTTTATTTAACCCCTAAATGATTTTAGGTACCCTAAGTTAAATGTTATCTGCATTTATACACAGCAAAATCTCCCTTCCCTTCCACATAAGATTGATTTGCAGTAGAGAAAAGGGTAAGAACCAGTACATCAAATGTACAGGAACACAAAAATATAATCACTGTCATGCAGGGTGAAAACAGAATAAAAGAACAGATAGAGTCTGGTTTCTTTTATACTTTCAAGTCTCTGTGGTTGTTCTCTGGATTTCAGGCTGTGAGGCCATTTTTCCTCCAGCTGAGCCATTACTCCCTCCAGGGGGTGTATCCACCTGGGGTCAAACCTGCTGTGTGCATAAAGAGAATCCCTGCAGAGACTTATCTTTTAAAATGTTTTACCCTGTTTTTAAAATAGGGAACAACAACAAAATAAAACAAAAGAAAACACAGTTATTCCAAAAATATTTCCAAAGGAAAATATTTGGCTCACATGATTTTAAAAAATTGTCATTTGAGGGGAAAAATTAAAAAGCTGTACTTTTCCAAACTTATTAATCACAAGGATATCATCTGTGTTGATTGTTAGAATTGCATAGAATTCCTTTGAGATGAAGTACAAATGTGTTATCCAAATTAAAATAAATAAATTAATTAATTAATTAAATTCTGGGAGAGAGAAATCAACTTCAAATTTTTAACTTTTTACTAAAAATCTGTAACCCCAGGAATCCAGAAATGCATAGTCAGGAACTTATTTGAAGTTTGCTTTCTAACTAAATTCTACTCAGAATTATTAATAATCATCTGGCAATAGAAATTTATACAAGCCCAATACAAATTTAAGCAAGTTATATATGTACAGCTTTTATCATGCTTTTTACTAATTTCTCTTAAATAAGAAATAGTAGCCTATAAAATTGGTATCTTCTCATAAATAATTTTGATTATTACATTTTCATCACACCAACAGAAGGTCTGAATGGACTAAAATTTAATGGGAGAAATTTGGGGATTACTTGTTCTCATTGGTTTTGTTACTAGGGAAACTATCTTTTAAAGATGCCAATACATTAAACAGAAAGTTAACATAAAACAAGTTGTAATGTGCTCACTTATGGTGAAATGCTATTCTTATGAGTCCTTCAAATTGTTCCACAAAATAAACAGGATGCCAAAATCCACAGAATTTTGGTACCACAGTCAGAAAAATCTATCCGAATTTAAAAATTCTAACATAAGCAAGCAATTTTGGAGAGTTTATAAAAAGAAAATATATTTACATGTATTACAAAGTTATGGTAATTATTAGCATGTGTCATTGACACATGAAAGTTGCACACATAGACCATGTATAATTGAAATTTGGATGCTATGAAGTCTTAGACATAGTACATGTAATTTTAAGTTACAATTCCAGTGTTACTGCAGTAATCAAGTTATAATTAGGAAAATCATTCAACAGAATCCTTTTCCCTTGCCCTCTCCGCACGGTTCCACTTTGAAAGTCACTAGTGAGAAAAGGACGTGATAGGCCAGGCATTCTTTCTCTTAACAACACAACTCATCATGTCTAAGTGCAGGTTCAATACTAACAGGATTAGATAGGAGTTTACTGGGCCTTATGCCAAAGGTCTCATTGGTGGTTAGAATGGAAAACTCACTGTATTCTTTGAGGAATAACTTTTGCTGATTTTTGCTCATGAGTATTACTGTGGTTTAGATGGATGTCTCCCAAATGTCCATGTGGTAAAGCATTGTTCTCTAGGTTGATGCTGTTGGGGTGCTGTACATATTCAGTAGCAGGGCCTTTTAGGAGGCTCTTAGATTACTGGGAAAGTACACTCAAAGGGAATCGTTAGACATTTGTTTTTCCTTGCTTTGGTTGCTGGAGATAAGTGGTTTGCTCTCGCACAAGCTTCCACCATCATGTGCAACGTTTTAGGAGGCCCAGTACAATCAGGGCCACAATACTATAGATTGAACCTTCTAAACTATGAACCAGAATGATCTTTTTCCTTTATTAGTTAATTATCTCAGGCATTTCATTATAGTAATACACAACTAATACAAATGCATTTTGTGGCTTGACAATTCTATAGTGAGTCAGGTACTATGAATTTGGCACAAATGCATTTGATGTCCAGTTTATGTTGCATATTCTTTGTCAAAAATTTCTTCTTTCTACCCAGCATCCATTCATCAAGGTGGAACGTTCTCCTTGTGGGATGATGCTGCAGGGAGATTTAATATCCAATTCATACTTATATGAGGTTGCAGACTTTTATGGCTCATATTCATATGAAAATTTCCACTTTGGACAGGTCCCAGGCTTTACCTCACTCTTCCCAATTCTACATGAGCTTCAAAATAGAAACTTAAGTTCCCTAGGGTTTAACAGGTGTTTGAAAAGTAAAAGCAAAATCAGAACTATATTCTCTTTCATCATTCATTGTGATATTTTGATTTGGACATCTGAGAATTTTTATTTATTTTTATTTTCCAGGTTCCTCTACCTCACCAGTTACTTCCCTCCCTCCTTCATCTGTCTCTGTCTTCATTTCCATCACTTTAATCTACCTACAATATTTTCATTATATTTAGTGACTATACCAAAATTAAATGTGCCATTCTGTAGGACATTGGAGTTTTTGTTGTTATTGTTTTGCTTTGTCATAATGCTGTGAGGAAATCAACTTGGATGTTGAAAAAGAGTTCAGATGATAATTCATTTTTCAACTTATTTTTATACATACTGTAGGGCACATATGCAATAGGTAAGTCATTGCTCTCCCTAAACTATTTTAAACCTATCCATTTTCCTCTTCTGTACAATTTCTTCCATTCTTCAAGTTAGATAATAACACACTCATTTTCATTTTCATGAAATTTGAATGAAATTATATAAAGACAGATTTAAATAATGTACCTGTTTGGTGTTTTGAGAAATGCCATACTTCATTTTGCATATGCTGGGAAAAAGGCAATCTTGAAAATCACAGCACTCTTACAAACTTGGGTAGAATATAACAAAAGGTTAAATCTCTCCTTCCACAAAATCATATTTCAAATTTTCTTAGTTTGTTGCCTTAAAAAAATCCCAGATTTTTAAAGCTTGTCTACTGGTTATTAATTAGCAAAATTGGAATAATGCATTTCTGTAAGTAGTTAAAAGTGACAATTTTTCCATTTAGTCAAACTGGCTTCAAGTTCAATGCCCTGTGTGTTTTATTAGTGTATCAGATCTATCCTGAATCTCAGGTTTACTCTGATACAAAGAGGTCTTAGAAAATGAATAGCATTTTCTTTGTGAAAGTTAAGATGTACCCTAGTTTTATTAGGACTATTGGAACTGCAATGGGAGACAAGATCTACATGGCCTAAAATGATTAAATTTCCTTTTAGTATTTCTTAGAAGTTGTCCATATCTCTAGTTCTGCATTAGATTTCATTCAAATTTCATTATCTGCTCAATTCTTCTGCTATCTGATGCTAGGATAAACTAAATCTTGTTTATTAATATACCATAGTTTGCCAAACATTTAATTATAGGACATAAACACTTTGAACTGTATGTCATCTCATCTCCCTACATTGAGAGATTAAAAACATAGACTAATAATATGAAAAGATAGCATTGTTCTCATAGTTTTGATGTTTTCTTATTTTTTCAATGTTGGACTGGGAAACAGGGATTGGCAAAATTTGGAGAAGAGAGAAAATGTCCTCAACCAAACAACTTTTCTTGATCTGCTGGAATTTTTCATTTCCCAACTCCCGTCACCCAGGATTGAGTCTGTTGATCTAATTGCCTACTAAAATGACCTAATCAGATTTCTTTTAATCAAATTTTATTATCCATTTTGTTTTTACTTAGTAAATAAGCCAACTCCTTGTATATATATATATATTTTTTTTATCAGAAATTTGACTATATTCAAACAATATCCATGTGTAGACATTAACATTGTACTGGATACCTCCATATCTGCATTTGAATGTGTCAGTGCATGACTCTTCTCATTTTTTCTGTCACTCATACTGCTGCTTTTTTAAGGTTCTCAGTTTCTACCTGAAGGGATTTGCAATTCTTTCTAATCTCCCCAAATTTGTCAAAGATGAAAGTTTTTCCAAATGATTAATTACTACCACCTGTGCATTTTTCAAATGAATTCATTTTCATATATTGCATTTTAAATGGTAAAACTAATTTCAAAAGGAATAAAAATATGAAATGAATTGCGAGCATAGTTCCACTGTCTGTGAAGTTTTGAAAGTTTTACTTTCTTCTTGCTTCCATGGTTACTGTTATGGTTAGCTTATGAAGTGTCCCTAAAAGCTCATGTATTAAACAATGTAATTTTCAGAGGTGAAAAGATAGTGTTGTAAGATTAATCCTCTGATGTGGATTAACTGGACTTGAACTGTTGGCAGGTAGCGTGCGGCTAGAGGAGGTAGGTCTCTGAAGTTGTGCCTTTGGAGTTTATATTTCGTCCCTTGGTGACTAGAGCTCTCTGCTTCCTAATTGCCATGTCCCGAGCTGCTTTTCTTCTCCCTGCCCTTCTGCCTCACCTTGGGCCCAGAGACATGGAATCAAGCATCTACAGAATGAGACTTCTGAAACTATGAGTCAAATAAACTTTTCCTCCTCTAATTGTTATTGTCAGGTCTTCTGATCACAGCAATGAAAAGTCTGACTAAAACAGTTTGTAACCACAAGTATACTCTAATTCATATTGTTGTTCCTTTGTAAGTTAGTTTTGCTTTTAAATTATTTTTAAGTTCCTCTGTCATCATTGAATATTTTTCCTTTGTCTTTGGTTTTCTTCAGTGTGAATATAATATTTTGAGATGTAGGTTTTTGAGGTATTTATCATGCTTGGTATATTCTGAGTTACCAGAATCTGTGCTTTTGTGTCTATTATTAATTTGAATACTATTTCAAATATTTGTTTCTTCACTGTTCTCTCTTTTTTCTCCTCATATTCTAATCATATGTATTAGAATTCTGTCCTATTATTTTCACACTTTAGATATTGTCACACAATTCTTGAATATTCTGTCCTATATTTTCACACTTTCTTTTCCCTTTGCATTTTAGTTTGCGAAATTTCTATTGACTCTTCTGAAAGTTCACTAATTATTCCCTGAACATTGTCTGGTCTATTAATGAGTTCATTAATGGTAAATTTTACTTAAATAAGTATTTTTATTTCTAGCATAGCCTTTTATACTTTCTTAGCTTATTCACATATTTGAGTGCCTCTCCCACTTTTTCCATATTATCTACTTTTTTAGATTAATGACTACTATTTCAAATGTCTTATATCATAAGTAAAATAGCTATGGTATGAATCTGATTCTCATGTTTACTTTTTTTCCTCAGACTGTTTATTCTTGTCTTATGATACACTTTTTTTTTCTTAAAAATTAGATATTAGTACAAATTTTTATGCAGAAATTTATTTTAACCTAGCTTGGAGGTAAATAATTTTTTTTTCTATTTATATTTTTTGAGTTATAGGTACAAGAAGGCTTCAATTATTACAGTGGCTTTGTTTGCCTTTCTCTCTCTCTCTCTCTCTCTCTCTCTCTCTCTCTCTCTCTCTCTCTCTCTCTCCCCGCCCTCGTCTGTCCTGTGCACACTTTTATTTGACTTCCCTAAGTATTCCCTAAGGATACTCAAAGTGAGTCAATATACCACAAATTTTTCAACTTATAATTCAGTGCTATTACACAGGAACCCTATTGACATGATGGTAATATATATGGAATGGGAATCATTCTGTAATCTTCTGATTAAATTTCAGTCCTTGGTAAATGTGTTCCTTGAGACCATGGCTTTGAGAAGTGCCTTCCTCCGTTAGCTAAAGGAATAGACTTCCCTTCCCTTTTCCACTACCCCTTTCCTTGGTTGCAGTGCTCACATTTTATTTCTGTGAAATCCTGTCCCCTGCTGAGTGTATTTCCCTTTTCTCCCTTAGGTGAGATAGGAAAACAGGACACTCTGGAGATAGATGAAGCCCCTTTCAGAGAGCTGCTCTGCAGAAGTCTTTGGCCTGGGAGAGTCAGACTTTGTTATCAAGAAGACTGAACCTTTTTCACAATGATACCCTTTCTTTCCTCCCGCTAGAATGAGGAACATACTTTTCTGAGTGCTTGGCATGAGAACCTGGTGGAATTCCTGTAGGTAATGCTCATGAAAGTTTTGGGACCCTCTAAGCCAAAGTCACAAGGAGTTTCTGACTCTAAATTTAGTAAATTATAATTCATATATATATATATATATAATTATATATATGTAAATTATAATAAGTATAATTATAAAAATTTAAATTATAATTTAAGTTTTCCATCAAAAGAACTTTATATCTTTGGTGATTTTTGCTTCAAATAAGCATATATCAATTTTAATGAATCTGGGTGTGCTCAGCTCTCTACATTTTGGGAGGATGGCTTGCCCTGTGACCTCAGTTCTCTGATGGACCAGGAAAACTCATTGATTTTTAATTTTCTTGCTGTAAGGACAGGAATGTTGACTTCCAAGATCTTGACATGTCAGAGGTAACACTAGAAAAGTGTTTTATTTATTATGATTGCTGAACAAAACAAAAAGTACCAGCAAAGGGTTTGGATGTATTTGTTATTAAATTAAAACTTATTCTTCTTGTGTCCTGTTCTTGCTTGATTTTATGTATGCTTTATAAGTAAAGTTAGGATAAATTTATTGTTCAAGCATGCACATATGAAAATCTGAGTACTGCAGTAGCCTAAAAATTTTATTTATGATGAAAGAATAAATTATATTTTTCCATCTTCAGGAAACCAATATCTATTAAATTTTGAAATCCCCAAATGGTACTATTGCTGTAAACCATAACAACTAACAATGTTGAGAACAAGGTGACATCTGTGCGGCCATGTTGTATGACCAAGCCATTTCGGGAACTGGCCCATAAAACCCCCCAGGAAAGGGCGCACAGGTGCTACCCTCAAGAGCCAATACAGGACAAGCAGGACATACTGGGCCCCTGGGGTTTATCAAGGCCATTAAGAGACATCTGTCTGAGAAATATGCAGCTGCCCGGAAACCTTATGTATCAAGGACAGGGGCGGGGCCTAGCCCCAACTCATCTCCTGCATAGTTCACCCTCTCTCTCCTCCCTTCTTCCTCCAGGATGGTTCAGTTTTGGTGGGACCCAATGAGATTCAAATAAATTGGTGGGACCCAACCAAAAGAGGACAAATGTTTAGCTGTTCGAATGTTAACCAATAATGTACAGGTCTTTGTATGTGAATGAATGGAAATTTCTTAAGTAGAGTGCTTTCTCATCCCTCCAGGCCGCTCCCCACTCAGTCATTTTAGCGGTCTGAGAGGCTGATTTCGGTCCAAGCTCGAGCTTGCAATAAAACGTCGTTGTGTGACTTGCTTTATCCTGTGTGCATTTTGACTCTCTGGGGATCAGTCGATATTGAACCCCAACAACAACTAATTGACTGATTGGGGCCTTACTACACATAAGTAGTATTTTCATGGACACCAGACTTCTAGCAAGTAAAGAGAGTTAACTATTATATGCACATGCCATATTGTATTTCTGGTGGACATTCAATCTGATACCTCCGTTTGCTGGTGACGAGGCCCTGCTTCCTCAGGTGTTGAAGTATAATGCCAGAGAAGCACGCAGAGGCAAGCATAGAGTAGAAAGTAAGAAGTTTTTTTAAAGAAAAGTAAAAGCAGACTTCTCCAGGGTGGAAGAAGGGGACCCAAAGGCAGAATCTATGGGATGAGCAAATCTTATCCTTTTTATATGTTTTATTCTCCTGTTCTTTCCCCCTTATCTCTTTCCTTCCTGCCTACTCTTTCCTTCCTGCCTACATGACCAGGGTGGGTTTTGCAGGTGAGATGCATAAAGTGAGAAGCAGATGGGCAGGGGGAGGGCCAAAGTGATTCTGCTAGCTAAGGGTCAAGGGGGCATTAATTAGCTCCTTCCTGTAGTCCCTGACAAGGGCAGGTAAATTTGGTAATCAATGGGCTCTGGAGATCCTTGACATTCCATTCTCCCAAGGGCAGTCTCCAGCTTCCAGAGGCAGATGGCTTTCATGGCCTCCATTTCCTCGATTTGACCTGATCACCTATTTCTATACTAGCTGTCTGTCCCCAATTCTGGCATCATGTATATGTTAAAGTGCATAACTTAAAGAATGAAAATTATTTTGGGAAGATAGAAGAAAAGTAGATAAAATTTTTGTCATTTCTGAAAACGAAAAAAAAAAAATTAAAATTCTCTAATGCCTTAAATGATTTATAGATTATTGTGATGGAGAAATATCCCAGCTCATATTTTAAAAATATATACAAATTAAGTAATAGTCCTTTTATGATATTATTATTCTCACAAAAAGAACACATTGAAAACACCTTACTAAAACATATATGAACCAAATCATGTTTATCAAAATAACCTGATCATGTAAATACTAATATTTATATAATAAAACTGAAAAAAAATTCTAACTTGACAAAACCAAGAGACCAAATTTTAAAATTTCAATTATTGTTATATGGTATTTTAAATTTCTTTTTCTTAGTAATTTAACTTACTCTTATCTAAGTATTTCACATAATTATATGAAATAAAGTAGCATGAATATTAGATTATCCCACTGTAATGATTATTTGAATTTTCCACCTGATTGGATTAAGAGATGCCAAAGATTAAGAGGATTCTGGTAGGGTCAGTGAGGGGGTGTCTAGGAATGACTGGCATGTGGGATAGTGAACCGAAGTGGAGAACCTCCCTAAGCATGAGCAGCACCATTCAATAAGCTGGAGGCTTGGATGGAATAAAAGTCCTGAGAACAAGAAAGCAGCAGCAGATGGAAGCTAAATACTTCTTGAACTGGTTCTTGATTGCTGCCGCAATTGCCTGAGGATATCAGACTGTTGCACCTTCAGTCTTCCAAAGTGGACCCTGCCAGTGATTCTTCAAGGAGTTTCCAGAAGCCTTCAGTCTTCCACTGGGTTGATCCCTCATGTTCTGAGGCATCAGCACCTTGAATTGCACAGTTACGGGTTCCTCCATCTCTCCAGCCTGCAGAAAACCATTGTGGACTATCCAGCTTCTGGTTGTGTAAGCCAATCTACTAAATCCTCCTTTTTATAATCATACTTCCTGTTAATTCTGTTCCTCTAGAGACCCCCAATACTCCCATCCAGACAAAAATTACAGAGCCTTTACTTGCAATGCTTGTTCAAATACACTTTCCAAGCTTGCAGTGAAATGACTGTGTACCTAATGGTGTTCACTTCTTTCTTGAGAACATAAAATTAGTCAGCCTTAGGAAGAAGTCAAACCAAAGGAAACAGATTGAAAATGTGAAAGCAAACTTCTTAACAGAGACATATGGACCTACTTGTTTTCTATGTGTATGTGTGTGTGTGTGTGTGTGTATGTGTGTGTATTTTTATACATATATATATTTCAACTTATTTCATTTCCAAATATCATTTTGCTACTAAATATGTCTTTTCGGTTTTTTTTTTTTTTTTTTTTTAAGTAAAGGTAAAACTATGACTTCAATATAAACAAAGTGAATAAGTATTAAAAGTTTTATTTAACACATTATTAATGTAGAAATGAAGCAGGTGTTTATACCAGGTTTAAAGGAGAATACAAAGAGCAGACACACTTATAAATCAAGTCTATTAAAATAAATATGCAAATGCCCGCCAACTGGTTTCTTTTTAATTTTTCTCCCTCATCTCCCTGCCCTTTCTCTTTCAATTTGGGAAAAAGTGAGTCTCTTAAAGTACAGAATATTTGCAGAAGTCTTGTCATTGGATTTCTACAGCATAACCCTGAAATAGACAAAAGTCAATGAAAGGCTAGAAATACTTATGTCAGAAGGGTGTGCTTACACTAAACAATATTTAATTTTCAATTGGAGACACTATAAGGATAAATGAAAAACATTTTTTTTTCATTTATAAATTGATAAGACCATTTTCCCTTTTTCTCTATTTTCTTGGAGTGTTCCTTGAAGATAGTGAATCTGACACTGACCAAGACAGATCACCTCCAGATAAAGAAAAATATCCCACTAGAAGTAGCACAGGAGTCCCCTAGTACAGGAGATTGTTGGAAGATATAGTTGTTTTGTCTTTTAAGAATACAGACAGGTCTTAGATGCCTTTTCTTCTGCTCTCCTGACTTTTCGTGATATTCTCTCTACCCTTTATTTTTATGTTTCTTTACATGAATACAAATCTATTAATACTTGCACAGTAACAATTTGTTTCTGTGCCTCTCTTCTATGCAGATACAGAGGGATTTTTTTGTTGGCAGGAATGTTTTATTTCCCCAGTAACATCAGGGATTATTTTCCCTCTTTGTATTTACTTACAAATCTAAATGACTCTTTATATGGCTTTTAAAAATTAGAAAGAGAGGAAAAAAGAGGGAGAAAATGAGACAAAAAGGAAGGCAGGAAGAAAGGAAGGAAGAAAGGAAAGAGGGAGGGAGCAAAAGAGGGAGGGGGAGGGAAGAAGAAAAAGAGCAAGTAAAAGGGAGGAAGGAAAGGAGGGAGGGAGGGGATGGCAGAAAGAGAAAAAGAGGTCTACCTGGGTTTATTAGTGCTAATCTTTATTTTTAGTTATTTGAAAATTAATTTAGTGTTTTTATTTATCCATTCTAATATTCATATTGCTGTATGATTTCATTGCTATGTATGTTAAAGTATAATCCCTTTAACTGAGATACTCAAATACATAAGCATAAAAATGTATGTACTAAAATCTTCTGTATTTTCCTTCTTCTTTATTGTCCTTAATAAATCATTTTGAAAGATAACCAAAAAATTATATTTCCACAAAACTACCTGTTTTTTATTCATTGAAGTAATCAGCTCTTACTTTCAGAACTTTATTATTTTATGAATACTTCTATTATGTCCTTTGTTCATTTTCAGAATTGATTACCAAGAACCATTCTTTTCCTATTTAGCTAATTTTAATAGGCTAATATTTTCTCATCAAACACATATTTTAGCTCATTTATAATACATTCTTTGAACAGGTTTTAGGATGTCTTTTTTTGACAATATAGTTTGTATGCCTTGAATATTATAATATGCTTATTCTCTCACCATAATTAACTGGTCTCTACTTTGTATTTATGTGCACAGATAATTAATTAAAAAATAAAATCATATGTATATGCCTATATATGCACACACAATATATATTCACATCTTTTTTGATTTGTCTTTCCTTAAATATCATTTTTTTCTTCCTCAATTATTTAAGAGATGTACTGTTTTAAATTTAAATACTATCTCCTTTAAAATTATTCCTTGAAGTTTACTTATTAAATTTTAATTTATTAAATTATTTTATCTCATGTTTTAAACAGCAAAGCATTTATTACACTTTTCATTTCCACCTGTCCTAAATATTCACAGCTTAAGTATTGTAGTCTGTATGGATTTTTTTTTTTATTGCTTCCTTATTAACATGTTTTTTAAATAAAATTTACATAAAAAATTCAGTCATTTATTTTAGAATTAATTCCATACTCTTTTCATGTCATTTTATTCTCAGATTTTTAGCTACTCTTATGTTCTTAATTTTTCTTCCTTTTGTGATTTAAAATAAATAAATACTATTTCAAGCATTCAAAAATCTACCAGGCAAGTTTCCTTTTCATTGAATTTTGTCTGGAATAAAGTATACCACATGAATCTACATAGATTTCTCATCCAAGTACATATTTGTTTTTTTATTGGATAGTGTGTATATACATACATTTAAAATAAAATATTATCAGAGAAATTTATAATGAAAAACTTTTTGTGATCTTCAATTTTTGCCCGGCAGATGAAAGACTTTTTTTAATGTTCTTTCTACTTCTATATTACTGATAGTATGTTTAGATGAATATCACTTTAACCTTGAACTGTCAATCATATTAACTACAAATTTCCCACATAGTTACAACTACCTTATATTTAATTATGATTTTACTATTTAATCACTAATTTATCCCCAAAATACCCAACATTAAAATATTTTTAATATAATCAAAATCATAAACTTCATTTTTTTTTTTTTTTTTTTTTAGTGGAAGAGTAGGATTTATAGGAGATAGAAACAGGAAAACTGGAACAGAACTCTTGCAGTGCCAGAGGGGCCCCAATAGCAGATTTTCTCCCACTACCTGATTTCTTTAAGCATGTTTCCTGCATCACTCCCGGTTCTTGTTTATTCAGATCTTTTACTATTATTAATACAATTAAGGTTTATTAATTTGTTATTCCTGATAAATGTAGAGTATTTGTAATTACTCTACATTTATCAGGAATAAAATACTCTACATTTATCAGGAATAACAAAAACAAGGTCCTGAGGTTCTACTTTTAACCATAACTTAACAACCCAAATCCCTTTCATCTCAGAAGAAATATGAGCTCAAAAGCAGAAATTGTTAAGCGATTAAAACATGCACAATGAAGCCAGGCACATGCCTATAATTCCAACTTCAACTACTGAGGAGACTGAGGCAGGAGGATTGCAAGTTGAAGGCCAGCCTCCGCCTTGGCAATTTGGGGAGAACATGTCTAAGAAAAAAAAAAAAAGGAGAGAAGTGGCTGTGGGAATATAACCCAGTGCTATAACACCCCTAAATTCCACTCTAGCACTTAGTTCTGAAAATAACAACAAAAAATAGATATCCTTAAGAAATTCCAGTTTGTCAGTTTGTTAGCTAATGAAATTATATAGCAGTACAAGATTAATCCAAAGTACTCAATGGTTAGGTTGAGAAGTGGAATGGTTGCCAAGAACCAATTAATGACCTCGAAAGATAAACTCAATGAGTTCACCCAGATGGCCTTAATAAGAAAACAAGATGAAAAATCAAAGAAATGGAAAGCAATAAGACCACAAAAGAAATAAAAGGGATTCAGGTAGGAAAGTAAGAAGTCAAATTATCCCTACTTGTGATCCTGTACTTAGAACACACTAAAGACTCCATCAGCAAACTTTTAGATGTGAAATTCACCAAAGTAACTAGATACAAAACCAACACAAGAAGCAATAACTTTTTTATCTAACAAGAAGGAACATACTAAGAAAAAAATCAAGAAATCAGTTCCATTATACTAGTTTCAAAAAAAAAAAAAAACACAAACAGGAAGAAATTTAACTAAGGGCGTCAAAGACCTCTATAATAAAAATTTCAAAACACTGAAGAAATTAAAGATCTTCAATGTTGATGTAAAGGCACTATTAATTTGCTAAAATGGACATATTACCAAAAGTGATACAGAGATTCAATGCATTCCCCATCAAAATGCCTCTGACATCCTTAACAAACCTAGAAAGAATAATCCTAAAATGCACATAGAAGCAAAATAGATCCCAAAGAGCAAAACAATGCTGAGCATAAAGAACAATGCTAAAGGTATTGCGATAACTCATTTCAAAATCTACTAGATAGCCAAGCTACTGGCTCTCGGGATCAGAAGATTATATCAAGGATGAAGGCAATGGAATTGTAACATTAGTGATGATGGGAGACTTCAGTATAACTGGCCTGACACATGAAGACAATATTTTATCCCAGAATTGGACAGAAAGCTGTGAGAAGGATATTTCCAAGAGGATGAAGTTGCTAAGGTGCATGATGTGTATATATTGAGAGAAGATTTTAGATAACTGGAAGGGTATTTGTTGATTAGATGATTCATGATAAACTTAGAAAATGAAACAAAGAGAATACAGTGCAATTTTCCACTCCAGGGAAGCAAAAGGAAAAAGAAAGCAAGAAAGAGAAAGAGAGAGAGAGAGAAATTACTTATATATATGTAATTTTTGTGTCTCTTTATATATATATAATACTCAGGTATATATCAACAAAGATAACTAACTTCAAATAAAATAAAATACAATGTCAGTTTTCAATGTTAGCAGTATCAAATGAAATAAATATGAAAAAGTACACACATTAAGCAGGTAGAACTCAAAGCATTCTATGATGATTATTAAATGAATTTATCTCATGCAAATTAAAGACAAGAAAATTAATAAAACCTGATTAGTTAAGTTAATAAGCAAATACAGGTAACTTTTTGATGTTAACAACTAGTTGTTATAATTACATTATTGTAGAAATGTGTAAGCCTGGAAAAATGAAATTATTTACTGCACAAATACAAATGGAAAATTATTCTACTTAAATTTTACTTAATAAATATATGTAAATCTAACAATTGCCTTTTATAACACATTATATCCTGCTTGTATGTTGTGGTTTTAGTGGGTATTTTTTACCTCAAATTTATTAGCAAGAGAATCAATTTCAGAAACCTTTAGCTTTCTATTTGTTGGGCTAGTTACAAAATACATTAAATTACTGTGATGTGAGTGTTTTCATGAGTGGGTATAAATATGATTACTTTGCATTTAATGAACATTTTACAACATATATTAAATTAGCACATTTTGTTCTATCCTAAGAAATTATTGGGAATATTAGAAATCTGAAGTGGACTGTTCCTTCCTGATAACACAATGTCTGAAACAAGTATAATTTGCATTCTTCATGAAATAGTCCACAACAGTTTGATGAGAAACATATGTATTATTCTTTGTGTGACTTTAACTCGTATAGACAATGCTTCACATAGTTTACTGAGGAAATTTACTGATTATAAACAGTTATTCATATAGCATTGGATGGCACTCAATGTTTCAACAAAAAGGAATGCCTTCAAAATTCTGTCTTTTCAAAGATATGAAAATAGGTTCCTTTTTCCCTACCTGTGTGTTTATTAGTCTGAATATGGAAATTTGCCCTTCCAGACTTAGATCATTATCTCACTTTCTAGATTCTATTTTGAGAAAGTAAACATAATTTGTGATCCAAAATAACAGTGTTCTAATACCTACAAAATACATGATTTATTTTTGCCCTAAAGTAATATTTTATTAAAGCATATTGACTGAACAATTACTATGGTCAATGGAATTTAAATAATTTTTTGATAACCAGGGATTGGACCCAGGGGTGCTTAACCATTGAAGTATGTCTCCAGATCCTTTAATTTTATTTTTTATTTTTTATTTTGAGAAAAGTTCTCATTTACTTACTTAGGGTCTCACTAAATTGCCAAGGCTCACCTTGAACTTGTGATCCTCCAGCCTCCAATTCTGGAATGATTCAGATTACAGGCATTTGCAACCATGCCTGGCAAATTTGAATAATTTTGTGGGTGGTGAAATGATACTTTGATATCCAAATAATATTTCTCATGCATTAAGTAAAATATTAAAATTCTTCTGATACTGAGTTGACTTTTACCTATAACTTGGCAGTAAAAAAGAAAATGTGATAAAAATTTGGCAATGTAAGAACCCGAATAACTGAACAGCAAACAAAACAAGCAACCTGACTAAAAAATGGGTTACAAACCCATTTAACTAAATATTTAACTAAGTCAAAGAAATAGCCAAGAGTTGAAAAAAACAACTCAGCACCACTAAACATCAAGAAAGTACAAATTAAAACCACAGTGAGATAGTGCCCCATACCTGTTGACTATAATCTCAAAGACACATCAGATGCTAGTGAGGATGTGGAGAAAAAAGGAACCCTTCGAAACTACTGTTTAAATATAAATTAGAATAATAATAATAATGAAAAATAACATGGATGTTTCTCCAAAAGAAAGAAAAGAAAAAAACTAAAACTGAAAGTATTATATGATTCAGTAATTTCACTTTGGGTATACATACAAAGAAAATAATATTGTTATCCTGAGAAGGTATTTGTATTTTCATGTTAATTGCAGCATTATTTGTAATATCCAAGATATGGAAACAAATTAAGTTTCTGTCTATAGATGAATGGATAAAATAAATGTTATTTATACAAACACACACACATATGCACACACTGGACTATTATTCAGTCTGAATAAAGAAGGAAATCTTGCCTTTTGTGATACCTTGGATGAATCTGGAGAACATTATGTTAAGTGATATAAGACAAACACAGAATGACAAACAATGCATGATCTCATATATTAAAGTGGAACCTAAAAATGTTGAACTGGTTGGAGTTTGGGGTAAGCATGAAGATATTTATCAACAGTACAAAGTTTCAGTTATAAGGTGTATGACAAGGTGATTTTAGTTAATAACATTGTATTTTGTACTTCTAATTTACCAAGAAATTTGATCTTAAGTGTTCTCAACATAAAAAGCATGTACAATTATATAAGGTGATAGACATGTTAGCATGATTAATCATCTTGCAATGTCTACATATGTCTAAAGATCATATTGTACAACTTAATACATTAAATTTTTATTTATCAATAGACCTCAATAAATTTGGAAAAATAAAATCATGGCATGTAAGGGAAATATAGCATTTTTTATTTTAATTGACTCATATGCATTATTCCATTACTTCAACTATATTTATTGAGTTATCACCCTGAGGCAGGCAATGTGACATATATCTATTATTTCCAGAAGACTGCAAAGCCCTTCCTGACAAAATGGAGTTTGAGAATTCACATGAAGTTAGCCAAAATATAATGAAATAAACTTCAGTATAGAGATATATGCAAGTTACTGTTGGATCCCAGAAAACAGCACATGAGGTTCTGCTTAAGAATAAAATGCACAATGGAACAGGTTTTATCGAGTATAGAATATTCAAGAAATAATGATGATTTGGCATATAAAGAGCCGTTTATACTATAGCCATTTCCACTACAGTGGTGGAAAATTTTTTGAAAGGAAACCTCAGTGTGATCTTTTAAGAAACATTCATAGCAATGTATGTTAGTCTTTTTTCAAAATTATTTAGTTACCTATTTTTGAAATCATTTTTCTGTGAGTTTGGTTAAAGAGGTAGCAACATCTTTTAAAACCTTGTGAAAGCTGAAATTCTTATTATTTCATATTTTCGTTATCAATTTCTATGTGCAGTTAGGTCACCATACAGATTCCCTGTGCCCTGTTAGTGGCAGAGGAAGAATGCTCTCCCCTTGCTTCCCTGTCTTTAGACCTTTTTAACTATACTCTCCAACAATTTCTTGGATCAGGCAGAATTCTGAAAGGTCCACTCAAGGTCTAGATCCTCTTTTATCGAACACTTTCTTCAAGTTATTAAAACACCAATTTAGGTATTGCCGTGAGGGGTTTTGTGATATATTCAAGGTCTCCAGTGTGATGTTAAGGTGAAGAAAGTATTCTCAGGGTGTCTAGCATAACTACGAGAACCTCTGAAAGGAACTAGGCTTTCTAATGAAAGAGATCCAAGGAATGAGAAGGGCCTTCAGCATGGGGCCAGCAATATGACAAGAAATGTCAGTAACCTCTAGGATCTGAGAGTAAAAACCAAGGTGAAAGTCAACAAGAAAACAGGGGCCTCAGTCCCGCAACTGCCATAAACTAAATTCTGATATGAACTTGAAAGCATTCCTTCCCAGTGTCTTCACAGAGTCCAGCCTACACCCAGTATCAGCCTGTAAATCTCTGAACAGAAAACACAAACCGTGACCAGACTCTCAGCCCACAGAAACTGTGAAATAAATTAGTGCTGTTTAAACCTCCAAGTTCCTCAAGTTAGCTTATTGTGTAGCAATCTAAAACTAATACGCTTGTCTGTTTCCTATTATTTATATTAGGAATAAAACATTTTTATATCACGTGGGAAATTCAATACCTATTTCATATCCTTAAATATGTGAACTTTAGTAGGTTTGCTTGGTAATGAATTAATAGTTTTAAACTGAAAATATAAAGCATTTATTTTAAGCAGTTAATAATAAATGGAATTATAACTGCATGTATCATGCCTTTTGTTTCCCTTTATAGTAGAGATCAACATAATTAATCATCTACTTACTAGTTAGGTGCCTCATCACTTAGTATGTGAATCACTGTTTATTTATTAAAGTATTGCATTAACACTAATTGTTATCAATGGCTATGAAAGCAATCCCTTGGTAGTTAACTGACAAATGGAAAGTGTTAGTACAAAATCAATTAGTATTTAATTTTCAGAATTATTAAATATCATTTAAAAGCACATAATGAATGAAACTATTCCTTGTCTTCCAATAAAGAACTCAGTTACTGTTTTGCAGTAGCTAGTGATGGTGTAGCTAAGGTAAATGCAGGAACTCTATAGCTAAGTATTGATGTCTCCTTTCACTTTCTCCATCCATATTCAACTGTTACGATAGTCTCCCAAACAGAAGATATTGATACTTACTGTGTACTGAACAATGAGAAGTATTCATTTTATTTCAAAATTTAAGAATTAATTGTCCTATCTGTATGTATGTTAAGGATGGGAGTGTGGCTGAGGAACAGGGATGGGTAGATAAAGTTTAAAGTCAATATCTGCATTAATCCTGTTTAGACAATGTACATAAATGATACCTTGTATTTTTTAAATTTGTTGGCCTGGGTTGTATATTATAATGTTGTCTTAATAGTTAGATTCCTGCTTTTTTTCTGTGTAAAGTCATGCTTTAGTAGTATGTCTGGCCTTCTGCCTTTCCAGAAAATGAATTTCCTTTTGATCTATTTATATCTCCCTTGATAAAGACCATCTCTTCTATTATTAGTGCAGTTTCTAAATGTACTCTGCTTGCAGATTTAAATATAGTTTCAAATATTATTAATCATTGGTCTGACTGCTGCAGAAATTCAACTTTTGTAACACATTCACTTTTAAATGTCCCTTTTCATCACATTTTTACATTGAATTATATACTGGGTGAAAAATGGGTAGTGTATTTATTATATTTTGCTTTGTTTATGCATAATTGACCTCCTCCCATACTTGTTTTTTAGTCTTCCACCTCAAAAATGTATTTGTTCTGGTGCCTAAATACTAAAAGAATGTAGTTATATATATGAATATGTACACACACAAAAAAACCCCACATGCACATGTATATGGTTTTCAACATATCTCTTAATATTTATTTAATATTTTTTTTGTATTCACAGGTCAAATTGGCAATATATTTTAACTAAGAATAATAAGTGGAATATGTGATAAGTTTTGTCCTATTCTAATTATTAATAAATTCTGAAATAAATGATAATATCTGCTCTAAGGCATTATTCATTTTATATTGCACTCAACACAACAGAAATATAAACAATTTAAAATTATATTTGTTTGGGACATTTCAAAAATGTCAAAAGACATTCCAATCTTATATCTGTAATGATTTTTCCCTCACAAGAAGGTTAATCTGAAATAATCTTGGAAATAAACCTATTGATGCAATTGTTATAATGTTAAAATACAAGTAATTTCCTTAATGTATTCAATATACTTCAGACAGCTGTACTAAATTAAATAAAGTACATATCAATTAAGTGTAAAGTACAAATAGGTATTTTCCAAATATGTGTATAACTGCCATGATAATCTCCCTTGACACCTAGAGGTTTTGCATTTGCTTTTTTGTCCCCCACTGAAAGGGCTAATCAGTCCGGTTTCCTCTATTTCATAATTTTTAATTCTAGTTGCAGATTCATTTTGTTACTAAGCCTTATGACTTTTGATTTTCATTAGAGATCATTGTACTACTGGGAGATAATCATATCTCAGGGACAATATAAGCAGGGTCTTCTCAGCCTTGATTAGATTGCATTGTGTTTTTAAATTAATGTCAGTACACCGAGATCAATTAACATTTTTAAAGAAAACACTTTCTCCACAACAAATTGCATTTAAATTGTCTTGTGGGTAGTTTATTGTCAGAAAGTATACTTTAAGAAAAATTGTATCACTGCTCCTTTATGATGAAATTGAAAGTCTGATAAATATTAACCTCTGGAAATAGATAAGAAAATAGGAAATGAAAGTTATCTTAAAAGTGTTGAAATGTTTTAGGATTGGATTTCACATTAGATAATTGATGTAATCACATACAACTAAGGCAGAATACTTAGGGAATAATAAAAGAAAATAATGTCAGTTGGCGACCTGAGTCTCTGGAACATTTTGCACTTTGGCTAACATACCTTTTTCTCTGTTAGAAATACCTTCATACAAACAAAGAGTATTCTTTTCATATGGATAAAATCAAGTATAAATATGTATTTTCATATATTGAATCGGAGAATGAAACACTATTGAAAACCTAAAAAAACAAAATATTTTCCTTAGCTGTGCTTGAGTTTATAAAGGGAAACATCCCTTGTTCCTAGTTGCCAATGATCAGAAATTTGAAAGACATTTTGAGACCTACAAGCAGCCACAGTAAAAGGACCCCTTAGTTTTGTATACACCAAAATCACCTGCACCCTTGACCTTCAAATTATAGTTCTGATCACAATTGTGAAAATGCTTTTCTTCCAGTTACAGGATTAGATACTGGAGCAACCCTGAAAACAATGCTATATGACAGTCTTTGTAAAATTGACTGAAATATCAGCCCACATATCAGTCAGTGAATGATTTTACTTAGAACTTGAACTTAATGTAAAAGAATACCCCTTTGAGCTAAGGCAAAGGTGAATAAACATCAAAAACCTCAGAGGGATAACTTATGCAGATAACTAAGAAGGAGAACAAATGCAGATAAAACTGCATGTCCTCTCACCATCTGACCTAGAACATACTGCATTATCATTGGCACCAGACATGATGAAGGGCAAGTATTGTCTGGGTCATTGTAAACTTTTAAAATTTCCATTCCTTGTGAGGCTCTTCGATTCTTATATATTCATCACTTATTAACCGTGTTTTTATTCATGACTATGTAGTCCAGTGGTACAGCATGTTTTTTAAGCTTCTCTCAAAAACACATCAAAATGTCAGCCCTTAAGGGTCTAATCCAATATTATAGTCTTATATAACATGGTTACCTTCCCAAGTAACTCTGCAAGCTTGAGGTTTGACTAAACTTTGATAAAACACTTGTCAAAGGTATGCTTGGATAAATGCTGATATATGTTCTTAAGTGCAAATGTAAAGTGCATAAACATTTTTACAGAATTTGTGCTTAAATTTCTGAATGATGAATTTTGAGATTCACCAGAAAAACTGGAATGTTAAAGAAAATTCTCTAAGAATTCAGAAGTTATAAGCAGAACCAATATTTTCATTTACAAATATGTAATGCTGCCTCAAAAATATTTCAATAAAAATATATAATGGAGACACCAATATGGCGGACTAGAGGGTGACTGCATCTCAGGTTGCTCCAGAACTCAGGATTCAAGAAGAGGAGGTATTGAGAGACTCGGGACCAACTCAGAGTCACCGGGTGAGTCTCTCCAACTGGGCAAGGTCCCCCAGCCATGATGGTAGTCCTGGATAACAGGGAACTTCATGAAGAAGAGTTGCCCAGTGAGACTCCCCTGCTGGAACAGTGAACTTGGACAGCCAGGAGAGTCACAGAGGAGGGCTGTCCAGCAGAGGAGAGCTACCCAGTGGAAGACTCCTTCACAGGGCCAGAAGCCCCGGGCAGAGGTGGTAGTTCTGGACTGAAGGGAACTTCTCAGAGGAGAGCTGCCCAGTGACACTTCCCCACCGGGTGAGTCTTCCCTGCCAGGCAAGGCTTTCCCACCAGGGTGGAAGAACAAGAAACCCAGGCCCAGACCAATTGTGCCCCAGCCCACAATCTAGTCCCCCTTTGGCTGACCATTGGTCAACAAGTGGAGGCGCCTCTGCCCACTAGCAAGGAATATACTCCACCTGAAGGCCACCACCCCTAGAGGGGCAACTTCCTTGTGGAGCACTGCATTATCAAGTTCCTCCAAGACTTCAGGCAACTTAAGGCTAGGAGGTGAATTATTGGAAATCTACAGGGACACTATAAGTTGATAGGGGAAATCTGCAATATAACTCAGAGTTTCACTACTAGAGGGATAGATACCTGAGCAATATGAGAAAACAAGGGAAGAAAATGTCCCAAACAAGCGTAGATGCTACATCAATAATATCCAATGGCAGCATGGCAGAAGAAATGTCAGAAAGGGAGTTCAGAATGTACGTAATTAAAATGATCAGAGAAGCAAATGATGAGATGAAAGAGTAAATGCAGGCTTTGAATGATCGCACCATTCAACAGTTAAAAGAGCAAATGTGGGAAGCAAAAGACCATTTCAAAAAGAGTAAGAGATGCTGAAGAAAAACCAAACAGAAATTGTTGAAATGAAGGAAATATTAAACCAAATTAAAAATTCCATAGAAAGCATAACCAATAGGATAGGATAGAACATCTGGAAGACAGAACCTCAGACATTGAAGACAAAATATTTAACCTTGAAAACAAAGTTGACCAAACAAAGAAGATGGTAAGAAAATCATGAACAGAATCTATAAGAATTATGGGCCCATAAACTAAAGGTGAAAGGATGGGGAAAAACATACCATGCACATGGACTCAGCAAAAAAGCTGGAGTATCCATCCTCATTTCAGATAATGTGGACTTCAAGCCAATGTTAGTCAGAAGGGATAAAGAAGGACATTTCATACTGCTTAAGGGAAGCATAAATCAGCAAGATATAACAATCATAAACATCTATGCCCCAAAAAGTGGCTCATCCATGTATGTTAAATAAATCCTTCTCAATTTTAGAAACCAAATAGACCATAAAACAATAATACTAGGTGATTTTAACACACCTCTCTCATCACTGGACAGATCTTCCAAACAAAAATTGAACAAAGAAACCATAGATCTCAATAACACAATCAATAATTTAGACTTAACAGACATTTATAGAATATACCATCCAACCAAGAACGAATACACTTTCTTCTCAGCAGCACATGGATCCTTCTCTAAAATAGACCATATATTATGCCACAAAGCTAATGTCAGCAAATACAAGAAGATAGAGACACTACCTTGTATTCTATCAGATCATAATGGATTGAAGGTAGAAATAAATGAAAGAGTAAAAAACAGAAACTACTCCAACACTTGGAGATTAAACAATATGCTATTATATGATGAATGGATAACAGAAGATATTAGGAAGGAAATTAAAAAATTCTTAGAGGTAAACAAAAACAAAGAAACATCATATCAAAATCTCTGGGACACTATGAAAGCAGTACTTAGAGGAAGATTTATTTCATGGAGCGCATTTAATAAAAGAAGTAAAATTCAACAAATAAACAACCTAACACTACAGCTCAAAGCCCTAGAAAAAGAAGAACAGACCAACACCAAAAGTAGTGAAAGACAGGAAATAGTTAAACTCAGAGCTGAAATCAATGAAATTGAAACAAAAGAAACAATACAAAAAATTGACAAAATAAATAGTTGGTTCTTCGAAAAAATAAACAAAATTGATAAAACTTTAGCCACACTAACAAAGAGAAGACGAGAGAAAACCCAAATTACTAAAATTCGGAATGAACAAGGAAATATCACAACAGATACGACTGAAATACAAAACATAATTAGAAGCTATTTTGAAAACCTATACTCCAACAAAATAGAAAATTTCGAAGACATCAACAGGTTTCTAGAGACATATGAATTGCCTAAACTGAACGAGGAGGACATACACAATTTAAATAGACCAATTTCAAGTAATGAAATAGAAGAAGTCATCAAAAGCCTACCAACAAAGAAAAGTCCAGGACCAGATGGGTTCTCAGCCGAGTTCTACAAAACCTTTAAAGAAGAGCTCATTCCAATCCTTCTCAAAGTATTCCATAAAATAGAAGAGGAGGCAACCCTCCCAAACTCATTCTATGAAGCCAATATCACCCTGATACCTAAACCAGACAGAGACACATCGAGGAAAGAAAATTTCAGACCAATATCCTTAATGAACATTGACACAAAAATTCTCAACAAAATTTTAGCAAATCACATACAAAAACATATTAAAATGATAGTGCACCATGATCAAGTGGGTTTCATCCCAGGGATGCAAGGTTGGTTCGACATCAGGAAATCAATAAATGTCATTCACCATATCAATAGACTTAAGGTCAAGAATCACATGATTATTTCAATAGATGCAGAGAAAGCATTTGATAAAATACAGCACCCCTTCATGCTCAAAACACTAGAAAAAATAGGGATAGTGGAAACATTCCTTAACATTGTAAAGGCCATCTACGCTAAGCCCATGGCTAATATCATTCTAAATGGTGAAAAACTGAAAGCATTCCCTCTAAAAACTGGAACAAGGCAGGGATGCCCTCTTTCACCACTTCTATTCAATATCATCCTTGAAACTCTAGCCAGAGCAATTAGACAGACCAAAGAAATTAAAGGGATACGAATAGGAAAAGAAAACTCAAACTATCCCTGTTTGCTGATGATATGATTGTATAGTTAGAGGAACCAGGAAATTCCACCAGAAAACTCTTAGATCTCATAAGTGAATTCAGTGAAGTAGCGGGATATAAGATCAATGCACATAAATCTAAGGCATTTTTATACATAAGCGATGAATCTTCAGAAAGAGAAATTAGGAAAACTACCCCATTCACAATAGCTTCGAAAAAAATAAAATACTTGGGAATCAATCTCACAAAAGAGGTGAAAGACCTCTACAATGAGAACTACAGAACACTAAAGAAAGAAATTAAAGAAAAACTTAGAAGATGGAAAGATCTCCCATGTTCTTGGATAGGAAGAATTAATATTGTCCAAATAGCCATACTACCAAAAGTGCTACACAGATTCAATGCAATTCCAATGAAAATCCCAATGATGTACCTAACAGAAGTAGAGCAAGAAATTATGAAATTCATCTGGAAGAATAAAAAACCCAGAATAGCTAAAGCAATCCTTGGCAGAAAGAGTGAAGCAGGGGGTATCGCAATACCAGATCTTCAACTCTACTACAAAGCAATAGTAACAAAAACAGCATGGTATTGGTACCAAAATAGAAAGGTGGATCAATGGCACAGAATAGAGGACACGGATACAAACCCAAATAAATACAATTTTCTCATACTAGACAAAGGGGCCAAAAATATGCAATGGAGAAAAGATAGCCTCTTCAACAAATGGTGCTGGGAGAATTGGAAATCCATATGCAACAGAATGAAACTAAACCCATATCTCTCAGCATGCATGAAACTAAACTCAAAATGGATTAAGGATCTCGGAATCAGACCAGAGACCTTGCATCTTATAGAAGAAAAAGTAGGTCCAGAGCTTCAACATGTCGGCTTAGGACCAGACTTCCTCAACAGGACCCCCATAGCACAAGAAATAAAAGCAAGAATTAATAACTGGGATAGATTCAAACTAAAAAGTTTTCTCTCAGCAAAGGAAACTATCAGCAATGCGAAGAAAGAGCCTACAGAGTGGGAGAAAATCTTTGCCAATCATACTTCAGATAGAGCACTAATCTCCAGAATCTATAAAGAACTCAAAAAACTCTACACCAAGAATACAAATAATTCAATTGACCAATGGGCTAAGGAAATGAATAGACACTTCACAGAAGAAGATCTACAAGCAATCAACAAACATATGGAAAAATGTTCCACATCTCTAGTAATAAGAGAAATGCAAATCAAAACTACCCTAAGATTCCATCTCACCCCAATTAGAATGGTGATTATCAAGAATACAAGCAACAACAGGTGTTGGCGAGGATGTGGGGAGAAAGGTACACTCATACATTGCCATTGGGGTTGCAAATTAGTGCAGCCACTCTGGAAAGCAGTGTGGAGATTCCTTCAAAAACTTGGAATGTACCCCCCATTTGACCTAGCTATCCCACTCCTTGGCCTATACCCAAAGGACTTAAAATCAGCATACTACAGTGATGCAGCCACATCAATGTTCATAGCTGCTCAATTCACAATAGCCAGATTGTGGAACCAACCTAGATGTCCTTCAATTGATGAATGGATAAAGAAATGGTGGTATATATATACAATGGAATATTACTAAGCCATAAATAATAATAAAATTATGGCATTTGCAGGCAAATGGATGAAATTGGGGAATGTCTTGCTAAGTGAGATAAACCAAACTCCAAAAACCAAAGGGAGAATGATCTTGCTGATAAGTGGATGATGACACATAATGGGGGGTGGGAGGGAAGGAAGAAGTGAGGAGGGAGGGACCGTATAGAGGGAAAAGAGGAGTGGGAAAGGTGGGGGGGAGGAAAAAATAACAGAATGAATCAAACACCATTACCCTATGTAAATGTATGATTACACAAATGGTATGCCTCTACTTCACGTACAACCAGAGAAACAAGTTGTACCCATTTGTTTACAATTAAAAAAATTAAACTATAAAAAAATATAATGAATACATGTAAAAAAGTAAAATCAAAATAAATTGATGTAAAATAATGCTATAGGCATGCATAATGGCAAATAGATTACTAAAACATAAACCTAGAAAAATAATTAATGTATTTCTACTTAATTTCTTTCTTTCTTTCTTTCTTTCTTTCTTTCTTTCTTTCTTTCTTTCTTTCTTCTTTAGTACTAGGGATTGAACCCAGTGTTGCTTTGCAACTGAGCTATATACCCAGTCCTTTTTAAAAATTTTTAATTTTGAGACAGGGTCTCAGTAAGTTGCTGAGGGCCTCACTATGTTGCTGAGACTGGCCTTCAGCTTGAGATCCTCTTTCCTCCTGCCTCTCAAATAACTGGGATTACAGGCATGTAACACCTTGTCTGTATTTACTTAATTTCATATAACTTCCTCCCATATCAATTTCTATATAAGCATTAAAAAGGACTAAATAAATTATAGTGCTCTGAATATTAAATTTTAAACATTCCCCATAATAGTAAATAGTTATTTATTACTAAATAATTGTACTCCCAATTTTGATTTTTTTTGGGGGAGGGAGATTGAACTCAGGGACACTTGGTCACTGAGTGACTCCTCAGGCCTATTTTGTATTTTATTTAGAGACAAGATCTCACTGAGCAACTTAGCACCTTGTCATTGCTAACTTTGAACTTTCCATCCTCCTCCCCCAGCCTCCTCAGCCTCCGAGGTTAGAGGTGTGCACCATCATGTCTGGCCAATTTTGGTTATTTTTTTTTTTTTTTTTGTGGATGGACACAATAATTTTATTTTATTTTTTTCTATTTTTTATGTGATGACGAGGATCGAACCCAGTGCCTCGCAAATGCTAGGCAAGTGCTCTACTACTGAGCTACAACTCCAGTCCCCAATATTGATCTTTTAATAAAGGATTTTGTTTGTGAAATATCTCTCAGAAAAGAGGATTTACATATATTGGGTACATTTTAGAGATATGCAAGAAAGCTGTAATGTGCTAGAGAACTCTTGGCTCTCTCAACCTTCAGACTGCTTTCTCCTAGACATAAATAAGCTGGCTCTGTGGTGTATATTGACATGCAAAGAAGTAAAATCTCCATGATGCTTGGAGTGCAAATAACACAGTAGGACTACTGCTCTACTAGAAACCAGTAATTACTGAATATGTTAATTAAGATGGTCTAGTACTACCATTAGCATAAACTATAACGTATAAAAACATATTCACACGTATCTGTTGCTATGGTTTGAAAGTTTGCATATAGCTCAAAATTTAAAACTTTGAAACTTAATCCCAAGTTGATGGCATTGAACGGTGAAGTCATTGGGGAATTATTTGGTCATGGGATTAGCAACACTGTAAGATTCGGAAAGGAATGTTGTCCTATGCTTTATGAGGATATAGCTAGAAAATGCAGTCTATAAACCACAAGCCCTCATCAGGCACTAAATTTTCTGGCTCCTTGATCTTGGACTTTTCCAGCCTCTGGAACTGTGAGAAATAGTTTGTTATAGCAGCCCAAAGGGATAGAGGCATCTGAGCACATAATGTAGAGAATGGAGGTGGTTTTGCAAATAGAGTAGGGAAAATTACCGAATGTTCACTAATGGTGTTCATTCATTTGGAAATTCATATGGCAATAAATGAACTGCATCATTATAACAAAATAATTCTAATAAAGACATTTGTTAAAAGTGAGATTTTACACACACACACATTCATATATATATATATTTATATACTTTTTTTTCTTAACCCAGGGCACTCTGTCACTGAGCTACATTCCCAGCATTTTTAGCACTTTCTACTTTTTCTTTTGAGATAGGGTCTTGTTTAGTTGCTCAGGCTGGTCTAGAACTTGACATTCTGCTGCCTCAGCTCCTGAGTCACTAGGATTACAGGCATATGCCACCATACCTCATAAGGAAATAAATTTTTCTAAAGATAATATAAGAAAGGATTATCATAAATTGAAGGTGAACAGATTTATTATTCTTATTATTTTTGTTACTGGGAATTGAACCACTGAGCCAAATCCCCATCCCTTTTTTAATTTTTTTTTTTTTTAAATATTGAGACTGAGTCTCTCTAAGTTGCTTAGGACCTCCTTCAATTGCTGAGGTTGGCTTTGAACTTGGGATCCTCCTGCCTCAGCCTCCTGAGTCACTGGGATTATAGGCTTGTGCGACCACACCAGATTTATGGTTGGTTTTGCTTTAAAAAAATATATATCACTATGAAGAATAATTTAATAATTTAATAATTTAATTCAAATATATTAAAAGTAAAGGAAATTTTTAAGTGAAAAGACCATAAGAATAGAAAATATAAGCTTGGGGATGATACCTACATCACAAATAAAAAGTGGAAGTTTCGGTACATAAAAATCTCCCACCACTCAATACAGATAAAAGAAATAAAGCTCTGCAGAGAAATGGTAAAACACAGATAGACACTTCTGAAATATGGACTTAAAATTATAATTAAACAGAAAATAATGCTTAACTCCACTAGTAATAAAGAATGTAGAAATCTAACAACCAAGAGCATGCCATGAAATTTTCATGACATAAAATTGATAAGAAAAAAAAATCTTAGAAACCAAGGGTTATGAGGAAAACTAAGACAACGAGAAATATTACTTATCACTGATGGGGTACACTGGGGCGTACATTGCATTACCAGTTTTGGAATAATGTTTGCATGCATATTTAATGAAGTTAAAATATGTGTGATCTGATATTCAGATATTCCACTCCTCAACATTATCTAGAAAAAGTTACGTGCATAAATCTGGACACATGTATAAAAATATTCCTAGTAGCCTTATATATCAGAGTAAGAAATTGTGCATTTTCACATGTTCTAATTATGACTGATTAGTTTTCTTCCCAGTAGAAAGAATGACTCTTGAGTGGCATGAAGGCAATCTATATTGTGTAGAGATCCATGTGCTCTTGAAATAGTTCACAATAATGGTTCTAATATAAAAATCATAGATGATCACTTATATTGATAAATTGTACTTTTCTTAATAACTATTTTAAAATCGGCAACAAGTAGCATCATAGACAAAATTTCAAAATGACTCCAAAGATCCTATTGAACACACCGGATCTATAAACTGGTTCTAACCAATAGAATTTGGTAAAGGCTATGGGAGAACACTGCTGTGATTATACTTTGTTGTATGCCAAAGATAAAGGAAAATTGCAAATGTAATGTAGGTCCCTAATGAATTGACTTTAAGTTGATAGAGAGTAAATTATTCTTGTTAGGCTGGACATAATCAGGTTAGCCCTTCAAATGAGGGTCTGGAAATCGGAGATTGTTTTACCACTGATATTGAACAAGCAAAGCATCGCCGTGATTTCTGCAGCTGTAAAGAAATGAATTCTGCCAACACCCATGTGTACTTGCAGCTTGGGAGATGTTGTACGACCTAGCTGACACCTCAGTTGTAGCAATGAGCTCCTCAGCAAAGGATTCAGTTTTGCCATACCCACACTCCTGAACTAGGAAACTGTGATGAGAAATGTGCATGTTTACATCCATTAAGTTTGTAGCATGTGTGATGTGAATACAGAAAACTAATATAATTTCTATTTATTTATTATAATTTCTAATTAAAATAACCCTTGTTGACTTTCCTAAATAATTTCTTTTATATTTATATATATATATATATATATATATACATACATACATATATATACACACACATATGTTGTAAATGAAGAAAAACTTAAAAATATAAATGTAAATTAACATTTTTAAAATATGAAATTAAAAAAATAAAAATTAATATACACATATATGTACTATGTGTTTCTGGATGGGTAAATTGAAACATTTTAACTGTCTTCTTTCCGTTTATTCCTTTCATTTGGGACTGGTTGATCAGAATCCATAACATATTAGAAAACATTGCAGGGTGTCTTGTTTCCATTTTAGCTGTACAACTTTGGAGAAAGCTCTGAACTTCTGTTGACAGCATCCAATTTTGGGAGGAACAAGGTGGTCTTTAAAAGGACTGTGTGCATTTCAACAGGTAGAAAATATGCTTTGCTGTTAGTTGGATAGTGCAGTTCAATTCATATTGAATCTATTAAAAATCTAGTTTTCAGATTATTTTTATATGGTGCATTTATATTATTATGTGTACACTTTTTTAAAATGATGTCATTTGAGGAGCCAAGCTGTCTACCTCCTGAGCTGGCCTAGATAGTGATTACATAAACCATGTCTCACTGTCTGCATTAGCATAGTTTTGCTCTTTTCTGGTCTTCCTTAGTATTATTTTTTTTTTCTCATCTCTCTTTCTCAAGAAAAGATGGTTTGGTTTCACTGTAACTTACAGAAAATTCCTGAATGATCCATCTGTGCCTCTTTAATAGAAAGAATCAATAATTTGTGAGCCAAGATTCTTTGACTCTTTCCTCTCAAAACCTGTCCTTGCACTCCTACCAATCCTAGATTAGTAGCACTGTACACTTCCACCCAAACTCATTCAAACCCAATCAAATCCTCTCATCAAAGACCTACCTTCAACTGGATTTTCAAATCTCAATAAGATTCCATCTCACCCCAATTAGAATGGTGATTATCAAGAACACAAGCAACAATAGGTGTTGGCGAGGATGTGGGGAAAAAGGTACACTCATACACTGCTGGTGGGGTTGCAAATTAGTGCAGCCACTCTGGAAAGCAGTATGGAGATTCCTCAGAAAGCTTGGAATGGAACCACTATTTGACCCAGCTATCCCACTTCTTGGCCTATACCCAAAGGACTTAAAATCAGCATATTACAGAGATACAGCCACATCAATGTTCATTGCTGCTCAATTCACCATAGCCAGATTGTGGAACCAACCTAGATGCCCTTCAGTTGATGAATGGATAAAAAAACTGTGGCATATATATACAATGGAATATTACTCCACCATGAAGAATGATAAAATTATGGCATTTGCAAGCAAATGGATGAAATTGGAGAATATCATGCTAAGTGAGATAAGCCAATCTCAAAAAACTAAAGGACGAATGATCTCGCTGATAAGCGAATGAGGACATATAATGGGGGGTGGGAGGGGTTAGCGTTAGGGTTAGGGTTAGGTTTAGGGTTAGGGTTAAGGAGGGTGGTAAGAATGGAGGAAGGAAGGACTGTATAGAGGGAAAAGAGGGGTGGGAGGGTGGGGGGAAGGGAAAAAAATAACAGAATGAATCAAACAACATTACCCTATGTAAATTTATGATTACACAAATGGTATGTCTTGACTCCATGTACAAACAGAGAAACAACATGTATCCCATTTGTTTACAATAAAAAATAAATTAAAAAAAATAGACAGGGGGATGCAATTATAAAAAAAAAAAAAATCTCAATGGATTGAGAACTAACTTTGCCTTCTCAGGCTTCTCAGAGCTTTGAGAAGTGGTGTTTCCCCAATAACCATAAGCAATAAATTCAATCTCGTCTTATAAAAAAGTCCTTTGGGGATGTTAGGTGACCAGCTGTCTAAGGACAACATAATATTCAATAAACATTATCTCTAAAATTCTGTGCTGATTTAAAGAATGATCTCATCCTTTGGATTTTGGATTGTTAAAAAAGATATTTTAATTTATCTCTTGAAACTTCTCTCTTTCTCTTGTCTACCACATTGAATGATCTGTGAAGCAGAATTTTAGTGGTAGATTTTTAAGCATTTTAAAAGATCTTTTAAATTCTTAGTTGTGTTTGCATTAATAATCAATTTTAGGAAAAACATAAAAAATCAGTACTTTGGAAAACTATACTAATTATTTTCTTCATAAAATTACATTCTGAATTCAAATCCATGAAGTTAGTTCACATCTGTATCCTAGGAATAGAGCACATTAGAACCCTATCTCTCACTATAAATTTCATCTTGCCTTTCATTGTTTTCATCATTGTAGTCGTAAGTGCAGAATGACATGTTTTTATATCAAATATTCTTAAACCATTTTGAATTATAGCTCGAAAAAGGCTTTGTAGAATTCTCATATATTTAGCACTTTACATGCGGAGACTTGTAAAAAAATATTCCTTTAGAAAAATCAGAGAAAAAACAAGGAAGAGTATCAGAATTGACTTTTGGTCACTATATTTTCAGAAAAGAATACTTTAGTGACATATGTAGGCACTTGATTTAAGCAGAAGAACTGAGATTGCTGTGTAGGTTTTAAAGTGAATCATATAACATGTTAAAAGCACTGTTATACTTCATAAAAATAAAAATACTATATAATATTATCTCCTAAAATTTCTTTTTGTTCTAGATTAATACTTCTAGTTTGATCATATCATTTTTTCAAGTCTTACTAAATAAATAAATTACTAATTTGTAAGAAACTTTTAAGAAACTACTTGACACTATTAAGGCTAATGAAGATACTTCTATTATTATGTATACTACTGCTACACCAAAATAATATTTCAAAAATAAATGCTACATTGCTCCAGAGAAGTTTTCTTTTAAATTCAGTTAAGTTAACTTGTTCCATATTCTATTTAGCTGCTCATGGATACAAGTAGCTGAGGAGGGAGAGTAGTGATTTTCAGAGTTATCTGGGGACTGCTGTAAAACCACACATCTGCTGAAATTCACTACTCTGCTGGCCACAACTGGAAGAAGAAAACGACTCCTGATTTTTTTTCCAGATCTCAAGCACATGCTTGTCTTTAGCGGAACATAAACTTGGATGCTGCTTTTAAAGCTTCAGGGAAATGCAGTTCCAAGGTACCCGTTCTGTGTGACTGGGGAGATTACAAGAGAAAGGAATCATGCTGTGTACAAACAGAACTGCTGGAAGGATGCACCGATGTTCTTCATCGGTATGATTGTGAATGACTCAGTGTCGGGACTTCTTTTTATGGTATACATTCCGAGGTTTAAAACATAATTTCGTCATTTGAATGAAGCCTGTATTCACAAACATGACCACTATTTCTATCAACTTAAGTATTTAAGAGTCTAATACTTCGATTCATGTTTTCTTTGTCATCTTACATTCACCAAATATGATTTTAAAAAATAGCCAAGGTTCAAATATTCTCTTCTAGATTATCAAAAATGCATATGTAAGTATATTTGATATCTCCCCAGATATAAGATATATCATTACAAATAGGTGGATTCAACTTAACAGAGGAAGATATCTCTTAACAGTTACCTTCAACTTCCTTCTGTACTTTTCCTGATCTAGAAAAGGATATATTTTGTCTGATGATCACATCATATGTCACTTAACCCAGCACGTTTTTTTTGAAAATGAAACAGGATACTGTTATTAAGCTGAGACAACACACATAAAGCTGTGAAAGTGCATCTCTTGATGTTGTCTATGTCCTTAATGTCTCTTTTTGTCTGATGGCAAGGCCTATCCTGTCTGCCCTACCTCGGAAAAATATTTCACTAGGAAACACCAACATTGGTGTAACACGATATTCACTTAGATATAGCATAGCATGTAATGAACTTGCAGCGTATTTGCAGAGTTTGCAACCATCATCAAGAGATACAGTTTTGGAACATCTTGATCATAACTATGAGAAACCTGTGCCTATTGGGAGTCTTTCCCCATCTCCTCACTTCCTCCCAGCCTCCGCCAACCACTAACACACCCTGTCTAAAAATGTTCTTGTTTTGGACATTTCATACAATGGGAATCAAAGACTATATTTTGTGACTGACTTCTTACTTTTAGCACAATATTGTCAAATCTTGCCCATGTTTCAGCATATACTTTATTCATTTTTGGTCAAATATTATTGATTTGTATGAAAATATATAACTTTGCTTGTCCACTCATTAGTTAATGAACATTTGAGTTAATCCCTTTTCTTAGATATTATGGGTGCTGCTATAAATGTTCCTGGACAGTTATTTACTGGACAAATAGTTTCAATTATTTTAGTTATATAACAATAAAAAGAATATCTAGGTCATACGACTCTGTATTTCACTTGTTGATAAGCTACTAAATGGTTTTCCAAAGTGACGGCACCATTTTAGATTGCAACCAGCAGCATGAGAGTCAGAATTTCTCCTCATCATTGCTGGCCATTGCTGCCATTTTTACTTTAGTCATTCTAGTGAATTTTAAATGCAATCTTATTGCATTTTAACTTCTGTCTCCTTAATGACTAAGTATGTCTTCTACTTTTTTAATATGGTCGTTACTCATTTTTAAATCTGATTTGGAGAAATGCCTATTCAAATGCTTTGCCCAATTTAATTAGTTTATGGGTCTTTTAATTATGGAACTCTAATTAGTCTTTACATATTCTCAAAGCTAAACCTTTATCCAGCATGTGATCTGAAAATATTTTCTCAGGTGTTTAGTTCTATATTCGCTTTAAAAATAATGTTCTTGGAAACAATATAAGCATTAAATTTTGATGAAATCACACACACAAACACATTTATACTTTTATACTTTCGATATCCTGTTTCAGAACTCACTGCCTAAGCCAGCATCCCAAATGTACACATCTTTATTTTCCTTAAGAGTTTCAGTGTTTTAGCATTTGCATATGCATATATATATGTATATGTACACACACACACACACACACACACACACACACATGTATGATCAGTTTTGAGGTAATTTTTATGTTTCGCGTGAGATACAACCTATCTTTAATCTGCTACACGTGGCCACCCAGCTGTACCTACAGCATTTGCTAAAAAGACTACCCTTACCCCTGCTCAGTTTTCTTGACATCCTTTCAAAAAGCAGTTGAGTGTTAGAGTACAGATTTGATTGTGCAATTGGAGTGTTATTATTTTAATTCATGTATCTATTATTATGCTACTACCATACCTTCTGAATTATTATGGATTTTTAGTGGATTTTAACATCTGAAGTGTGAGTTCTCTGAATTCATTCATATTTTCTGGATTGTTTTATGTACTTACGATCCTTCAAATTTCCATATGATTCTTAGACTCAGTTTTTCAATTTCAGCAGAGAAACCCTATGGTATTTTTTTTTGGAGGAGGGTACTGGGGATTGAACTCAGGGGCACTCAATCATTAAGACACATCTTATATATTTTGTATATATTTTGTATATATATTTTGTATCTAGAGTCAGGGTCTCACTGAGTTGCTTTGCTCCTCTCTTTTGCTGATGTTGGCTTTGAACTTGTGATTCTCCTGCCTCAACCTTCTGAGCCTCTGGGATTACAGGTGTGGGCCACTGTGCCCAGCCCCTGTGGTATTTTGGCAGATTATTGAACTGAATCAGCTGATTAATTTTAGGAAGATTACTACCTTAACAATGTGAGGTCTTCTAATACATGATCACGCAGTGTCCTTCCATTTATTTTGATATTATTTAACTTTTTTGTGGTACTTCGTAATTTCACTTCAGGCCTTAGTGTTTGTTGAGCTTATGCCTCAGTGGTTTTTGTTAGTTTATTTATTTTGGTGTTGCTATAAATTGAAAATTTTTAACTTAATTTTTGAAATATCTTCTACTTCATGTGTTGGAAAATACATTCCCATATTTTTTAAAATATTGAATACATTTTAAGTAATAAATACCACTTTTATTTTTCTCATGAGTGATTTTTGGATTGTAACTTTTAATTTCCAAATCTCATGAACATGCATGAACATTATCTTGTTAATTTTGAGTGTTCTGTTTTTAACTATTGGTGCAGAATAATTTGACACTCAGACAATTCTTAATAAAAGTGCAAAAAGGTATTATACAAGACTTTCTTCAACTTTAATAAGGGTAGTTCCAAGCAATATATAAGAGGGACAAAAGTTCCTTTAGATGAGATGGAACAAAGAAATTTTTATAGCAAGGAAACAGCTTAGACTGCTAGGAGCTAAATGAGGTGATTAAAATGCCAAATGAAAAGACCAAAGATAGACTACTGCAAAGAGTTATCCCTGAGTTTTGATTGAGGAATCAGATTAGGGGAATGAATGAGACTAAAATGAAATTAACTGGTTTCAAGTTTCCAAATATTTATCAGATTATCTTACAGAGGTTTGCTGGAAGTAAATTATGTTGTATAAGAGCCAAAGGAGTTTATATTTTAAAACAAGGAATAGGAATTGAAAAGTAGAAGAAATTCAGAATTAGGTATAGAACTATTGAAGAGTTAGAGCTCCTGTCCAAACCAGCAAAAAGGTCAGAGATGTATGTCACCAGCTGCAGTATTTAGAAACTTTGGAAAATGAGACTAAATGGTCAAAAGATATAAATTAGGGGATGATCCTGGAAGGATTGCTGAAGTGAGCTAATTCCAATATCCTCAGTTGACTTTTATTTGTTTGGGAAGAGATTGACAACAATGCTAATTGCATTAAATGTACTGAAAGTAAAATGGACAGGGTTTACTATTGAATTACTGGATAAAGATTTAATCAAATGTTTGCATATTCTTCCTGGCGAGATAGGATGGATACTCCTTGCCTGTTGACTCATGATGGGCACTGAGCTGCTGAATCCGGGGAAATTAGTTGTTTCAATTATGAGCTCATGTATCTTACTATGCATTTTTGCTAAACATATCATTTTCATGAAATAATGTATGAATTGTCATTTACTATTAAAAACCATATTCTGCTAGCTATGATAGTGCTATGATTTTGTATCAATTGTTCTAAATGATTTACTATTGATTAAATTGCTCATAAATTATCACACTAAAAATTGAAATGGAAATTAGTATATTCACTAAGTTTAGGGAATAAACTTTTATCACTGAGATTTAAGCTCACTTGTTAAAATAATCAAGGAATAATTTTGCTCTTTAAGTAACAATTTCCTGAAAAAAATGTTTTTTTTCTTTTGATTGTAGAATGGTTCGTACTCATCAAAGAGCACACATATTTACAAGTGACTTATTAGTCATTGTTGTGAATTTTACTCTGTGTTCCTAAAAAGAGGGAAGTAGGTGGCATTTTTCAGAGTCTCTAGAGTTCTTCCCCAATCATATTAACTAAAACAAACCAATGAACAAACAAACAAAAAACTAGTCAGTATTATGAAGACTAAAGTCTGATTCAATTATCTTTATATCATTTAAAATTACATTATCCAGTTGAATATCAAACTGAATACATATTACATCTTTCCCGAAAACAGAAACAGAAGAATAATCATGTGTTGGATTAATCTTTGTATAGGTACCATAGACATGAAAAGCAGAATATATGTGTACCTTAGGCAAGTTACTTGAAGTCACTGGGCTTCCATTTCCAAATTTTGAAAATGAAGACAATGGGTCCCATGGTGAAGAGGTGATTATTTGTGAAATGTTGAAAAAGGTGCCCAGTATATCTCAAGTCTAAAATATACTGAAACAAACAAATAACTTGAAGGTGCATTTTGGTTTAAAGTTTTCACTGAAGTAAAGCAACAACAAGATGAAAATGAGCCATGCTCTCTATTTTCTCTGATAATTATGATGTCACCCTACGTGGGACCCTTAGGATATACCTATTCTGTTATACAAGTTATGAAGATGCATTCCAGTGGCTTACAACATAGATTTCTAGCATCCCTTTTTTCTAAATGTAACTTATATAACTATTAATTTGGGGTAAAATCAAGACACAGTAAAACTAAGTAATTGAGAATGTCTTCCTGTAATTAGAAGTGTTAAGCCCAATTAATTTCCCCTCATAGGGGAAACCAAAGTTGATAAAAAAAAAAAAGTGTGACTACTTTTTATTAATTTAGGAGAGAGAACTTTTTGTCTACCATACACTTGCTTATTTACATTTTCCTCCAGAATAAATATGAATGGCCTAATACTATTGAGTGCTATCTTTAGGCTGTGAATTTTTATTAGTATAAATTCACAAATTTATTAGTATAAAGTAAAAAAACTTTAATACTTTAATATGATCCTTCAAATTAGGGCATACCTAAGGCACTTGTTGATTATCCATGACAAGATGTTAATTAGTCCTTCCCTTTTTTACTTCATCAATTATATTTTGCTTATAAAATGTAGGCTATTTGTATATGACTACATGTTTTTAGCAGGGTGTATCAGACCAGATTTTTGTAAATATATTTGAAAAGACTCTGGGAATATTTTAAGGGACAAGAGAAAAAAAGAAATTACAAACTTTGAAAAGACTAAACCAGAATGAAATGGTTTATAGAAGGGACTTTATTTTCAAAGACTTTTAACTTAACTTTCAACTTTCATGGAAATTGCAATAGTTAGATGAATTTCCATATACATTTTGTCCAGTTTTATAATTGAAAATCTTATCTGTTCCTCTATAAACTTACAAATATGCACATATACTTTGTCAGAATCATTGGAAAGCAACTTGAATGTTCTGTTGCCCTTTACCCCAAAATACTTTTGTTTGTAAGTTCAAGGAAAAAGAAAATTTTCCTACATATTCACAGTTGCTTACAAAGTTGGAAAATAAAACATTAAAATAATCATATAGTATGTAGCTTATATTTAAATATCAGTTGTCCAAATACTCTCCTTTTCATTTGCATTAGTTGTTTCTCTTCTAGAATAGCATGTAGAATCATGCAGGGCATTTAGTTATCATACCTCTCCAACATTTATTAATGGGAAAGAGTTCCACAGTCACTGTTTCTATTTTTTGACCATGACAAAAAAAATCCAAGCTGTCATTTTGCATGGTGTCTCTCAAGAGACCTTGTCTGATATTTCTGAATGCTAGATTCCTATTATGCTGCTTGTCAGGCACACCACACAGTGACAGTTGTGAATTTCCCTGAATGTCACCTCTGAAGACGTAAGTCCTTTCCCCCCAGTATTGGCAAGACTTAGATGACTTGGTTAAGGAGTTGCCTAAAATTTTCTACTCCATAAAGTTAATTAAGTATAATTAATTAATAAATATTACAGATAAGCATTAGACACCTTAGGTATCTAACTTGAAATCATAAAAATGTCCTGTTTTTCATCAGTTGAACCCACTTGCTTTAGCCTACATTTGAAGACTTTCTCATATAAACATATGCACTTTTTTGTAAAGTTCTTAATTCTAATATAAGAAATATCTTCCCCTCCTCTGTCCCCTCCCCCTTCTTCCTTCCTTTCTTTATTCCCTTTTCATATCTAAGGGAGTACTATTCATTTAGTGAATTATATCTTACATTGTGATACTACTTACTTTGGTGCTCAATTTGTGAGGAACATGGTTATGTGATAACTTAGCATGTATCCACTGAAGTTATATTCTTGCCTGACTTTTATGAATTGTGTTTGAGTCTAGGTGTAGGACTTTGCAAATAAAAAGCTGAAATAATTGGAGGATAAATGAAAGAACAAAAGCAATGCATCTTTATAATTTATGTAACAAAATATTTCCAAAAATTGAATAAGAGAGTTTTCTGACTTCCAGAGACAAATGCGTGATGATAGCATGACACATTGTTGATTCAGTATTTTAAACACCAAAAGAGAAAAGGTTTATATTTTGAACAACAATAAAAAAAATGAATCACTAGCTATGACACTAGTTCTTTGGACATAAAATTCTGATTGCCTTGCTACAAACATGGAGAGACGTTTTCCACACATAATGTTTCTGAAATCACCTCCATTAATAGTGACACTTCTAACAATAATTACCAGCAGTGGCCATATTGGGGCCTTCAGAATCATGTTCCCTTGACTGTGACCACACAAAACTGAAGCAAGACAGAGCAAAATCTGTAGCCAACATATAGAGGTAACATTAGTAGTACCTTTCAATACCTAGAATTCTATATTTACACTACCACCATATGAACAAATAAACAAAAATATACTTCAAAAATAGAAAAGAGTAAACTCAGCAATTTGCTTTGTTACTGAAACAATATGTATTTATGATTTTTTCAACTTGGTGTTTTAATGCATTTGTTTAGGAGAAGAGTTAAGTTTTTCTTTTCCATTCTCAATTTAAATGTTCATTTCTGAAAATAACCAAAGTTAAAAAGAAACTAAGCAAGACATGAACAGCAAATCTTTGGGTCCTTGGTTGTTGATTTGTTTAGCCTTCTACTGAATGAGTAACTGAAAAATTGAACTGCCTTTTGAAACTTTTATGACTAATGGGTGCATTTTAAATTGATGAGAACTGAATATTGATGGATTTTCAGACACTTCTTATACACTTCTCTGGAAACTCTTGGACTTAGCCTTGTCTTACAGCTTCTGCTTACTGACCAACTCAGTGTGTGTTCTCACCTTTTCAGGTAGGTGCAACTTTAAGATCCTTCACCTCACTCCTATACCACTTGCCTCTTAAATTTTAGGTGCCTGTGCATATACAGCTCCAAAGTGACTGAAAAATAACTTCCTGGGAGAGGGTCATGATTTTGAGATTGGAATTGATGAACCAGGTATTCCCAATCAGTGTTTCCTGATAGTTTCATGGACTCCTAGAGGATAATTCTACAAATCTTCCCATTAGTCACTTTAGAGACAGTCACCTCAGCTCCAGGAAGCACTTGTGTGTTGACTTTCCATTCCTTATTTCCTCTCCATGTCCGTACCTAATTCCTGGTATTGCATTGCCAAACAAACCCCTACAAAACAGTGAGTCTCTGCTTTCTGTAAATCAAACTGAAGAAAATATGGCAGACTATGTATTTTGGATGTCAGTATAATGAACATAAATAATTTAATTTGGCATAAAAAAACTGAAAAATAGGGCAAAATCTATGCTGAAAAATTAAATTCCTTGAATTTTTACTTGCATTTTTTTCTTTATTCCAAGACATTCTCTTGATAAAATGCAAAAAGGCATGACTAATAAGTGGTCTTAAAGTGCCTTTTGCCTTTAATCAGTATTGTACCAATTATGTTTCTGAGTATATAATTGTCTTTGCTCGCCTGAAAAGGAAAAAGAATCAGTTTTCATGAGAAAAAGATTTTGTCTCCAAATGTGAAAAAACAACTTCTTTAAATTCCCCAAATTATAATCATATAGGTTTCCTTGCAAACCATAATTAAATTCTCCCTATAATTTCTCAGTACAGATTTAGCTTGTCCTCTGTATGATCATTGTATAGCAAAAATACAATAGCATCTCCTCATGTGACTTGGCTGTGGCTAAGATTTCCTGCCACACATTTGCATAGAAGCCATGGGAAGCCTAAAAGCTAGAAAAACCAAGCAGATACATTTCTAAAACTAAAATAAAATAAAAAATAAAATAAAAATTAAGCCAACTTACATTCATTACTTGAAGTACTTACAGTTCCTATAAAAATACCTATGACTGTGCATACTCTTCTCAGTTCCTAGTAAGGTAATCTTTTACTTAAATATCAAGTCCCTAACGAAGCTACAAATCAAAGGAAAACCAGTGGCTTAAAAACATTTGCTAACTTTGCTTATTTATCTTTATTGAGTATCTTTTTTATAATTTTTATAACAAAAACATTACAATGACAAAACAAGGGCTACTTTATTAGAGTATTTGAATCTTAATTTTATGAGTTTCCTATAAAATTCACATTAGAATCTATTTTGTCATCTCCTTGCAGTTCTACATAAGACCAGCAGGTGGCAGGATTAAGGCACAAAAGTGCCAGCCTGGTTGAGAAAGCTAAAAGAAATATATTATCTCTTTTTCAATGTCTTGGGATGGCAGTCGTTTTTCTTCCTGTGCTTGCAGGTGACTAAAGTCATTCCTGGCTAGTCCTCAGCAGATTCATCCTTTTCTTTAAACTAGCTGAGCCTGTGCCCTTTGAAGACTCTTCTGATCACAAATCACCACTGGGCTGCAATAATTTTCAGCTTTTACCATAAAGCAGGTCCAAAGCATATGGTGTGCATAAATTTAGATCATCTTCATACTGACAAATATTCTTTGCTTGATAAAACTTTAGTCAGTCTCCTGAAACTTCTAAGCCTGTTGACGAACTTCTTTGTAAAATTCAGCATTAGCAGAAAACCTTGCTAAGTCAGTTTAGGAAGAAACCCATCCCTCCATCATCCAGATTGCATCATCCTTGATATGTCTCCAGGTTCCTCATCTTTTGCTATCCCCCAGGTGATTTCTAGTCACCCTGGCTGTTGACAAGCAAGAATCCTCTTAGGGCAGAATTTCTGCTATAACCAGAATTTTCCTTGTCCCTGATGTATCCTTCTTGCAATTTACCAGTGATTTTCCATCCACTGATTCCCCACTCCGCTTTTTGGCTATAAGTTCTCACTTGTCTATACTGTGTTTGGCATTGAACCTAATCTCTTCCACTGTAGAACCCCTTTATGGTAGTTCCTATATGCACTGAAATAGTCCTGAATAAAGTCAGCCTTACCAAGTAAGGTTTAACAAGTATCACTGATGTTTTTCTTTAATAATACCAGTTTATACCATGTACACTTTAGAAGAATGGTTCCATTCACAGGATTAGGAAAAAAACTGAAATTAAACCAGCTTTCTGCACTTTCATTACACTTTCGGAAAGACTAGAGGATAATTTGATGAGTTACTGGTGTTTAAAGAAAAGATTAAAAAACCTGGGGTCTTTAAGCTTTGTACCTGTTTGCCCTGAAATTCACTCATATATTCCTGCTTTTATGTCTCCTGTCAACAAATGCTCGCATGCCTTGGTGATAGAAATATATCTATCTTCCCTAGCTTCCCTACATTATGACCTGAATAACATCTACATTTTCTTTTACACCTATATTCCTTGGGTTACCTAATTGGGTCACTTTTTTAAAGGGATAATTCTCCCTATGTGTCTTGCTTGCAATCCTACATAGTATATAACTAATCACAGTACAATATTATACACTAAACTAATACAATCATTTCTAATAAATCGTACATTTGATAAGTACTTCTTAATAGGACTGAAAAAATTTCATTGCACTCTTTCCAAGTTTCTAAAATCTTTGTAAATATTCATCTAAGAATTAAGATGAAATGATTACTTGAGAATGTCTGTCACATAATTCCTATGTATACATTACATTTTAACATCCTTCTCCCATGTGAAGAGTATATTTATGTTCCAGTTTTACTGAAGTAAAAATATCTTCTGGTTTAGTCAGCTTTTCATCTCTGTGACCAAAATACACAGCAAGAACAACTTAGAGGAGAAGTTTATTTGGGGCTCTCAGTTTCACAAGTCTCAGTCCATAGATGGCCAACTCCTTTGCTCTGGGCCCAAGGTGAGACAGCACTTCATGGGGACAGGGCCCAGCAGAGAATAGCTGCTCAGCTCATAAGGTGTCAGGAAGCATAGACTGAGGGAGGGACACCAGCAAGATTGGCCTTTCCAGGGCACACTGCAGTGACCCACCTCCTTCTGCCAGCCCTGCCTTACTATAATTAGCACATAGGCAGTCCATTCAAACTAGGATGGACTAGTTAGGTTACAACTCTTATAATCTAAGTATTTTATTTCTGAATATTTCTGTGTTAACAGGAGTTTTTGGAGCACACCTCATATCCAAACTGTAACGTTTTCTTAAAACACCATGAATTTAAGTATAGTTTCCATGTTATGAAATAAGATGAAAGCATTTTTAAAGCAACCAACTAGAAAGCTTTGTACAATATTACCAATCGAGAAACCAGGTAAATAAATACAGTAAGATGAACTGTCTAAAGATTTTCTGTGGTTGGACAGAGAATATAAAAGGTACAAGAGGCCAGTATGCAAGAAAATAACAAAATACGATGATAAAATAATTATAGGACTGTTGCTTGTGAAGTACTTAGTATGTGTCACAACTCAGAAAGTGATGTATCCTCAGTTTAAATAGAAGATGTCAGTAATAAAGTAACAGATCTACAATCAAGACCCAGTAAAGAATTGGTATTGATATCCAGAAAGGAAAAATTATGAGATATTGCTCTTCCTCTGTCCTTTACCTTCTTTTTAATATGTGGCTCTTCAGTCATGCATTTATTTGAATTTTCATTCTGTTTTTATAATTATAGATAATAGAGAGGTTCATTGTGTTATATTCATAAATGCACATAAAATAAGTTTCTCCATTTCATTCCTCAGTACTTTCCCTTTCCCTCTTCACCTCCCTCCCCTAACCTCCTTGTACCTGTCTCCCTTGTATTTATTTTTTTAATTGGTATATCATAATGAAGTGGAATTAACTGTACCCTATTCATACATGCAAGTAGTCTAATTTTGTCAAATTACTTTTCAGTACTTCCCCTTTCCTTCCAACCTCCCCTTGGCCCTCTTTCTCTACTGTTTTCCTGTGTACCTTCTTGAGACCCTCACCTGCTTTTTAAATTCCTTTTTCCTCTCTAGCTTCCACACACAAGAGTAAACGTTAGAGGCTTGACTTTCTGACTCTGGCTTGTTTCACCCAGCATGACGTTCTCCAGTTCCATTCCTTTGCATGTTGCATTTAGTAACTCCATGATTTTAAACAAAATGTAGACCGCTACACTACTTAAATGTCAACTGAGTTTCCACAATGTATGTTTCAGAAGAATAATGACATTACTGTATCTACTACTCAAAGTGTGTGTAATAATATCATAATACCCATGTTCTCATTGGTAGAATACTGACCTAATTAGTGTGTGAGAACCATGATTCGTAATTTTATTTATTTATTATTTATTTATTTATTTATTAATTATTTGGGCGGGAGTGTGACTGAGGACTGAACCCAGGGGTGTTTTACCACTCACCTATATCCCTTAACCTTTAAATTTTTTTTTTTTTTTTAATTTTCAAACAGAGCCTTGCTAATTTGCCTATGCTGATCTCAACCTCGCAATCCTCCTGCCTCAGCCTCCCAGTGGCTGAGATTGCAGGTGTGAACCACCAGGCTCGCTTACTTTTAGTTTTATACCCATTACTTGACTCAATTCTTACAACCCTTTAAGATAAGTACTTATCATTTCCCAATAAACTATGCAGTATATGGTTTTGTGACACACAGAATTTTAGGAACTGGCAAGATTGTGCAGCCAAAGTGGAATAAAATCTGAAACTATGCAATCTGACTCCTGATACTATTTTATTTTGCCAAAGAAGAACCCAGGAGTGCAGATAGGGTGTTTGTAAAAGTTATTGGCAAAGCATCCCTTTCGCTATACCCTACACTCTGAAGTTATTCCTAACGGTGTGAGGCAATCGTGCCTACAAAGCAAGCTGGTGGTGGGGGCAGAGAAAAGCAGGATCCGCGGGAGGGAAGGGATGGAGGTCATGGTTATCTAGCGGGAGAGGAGTTGTGACAGAAGCTTGGAGATGACTGCCACAACCGTGAACCTCCGTTTCACACTCAACTGACCTTGGGAAATGTGAGTCATTTGATTAGGAACAAAGAAAAGAATCATCGCCAGACTTAGTCATGTGGTAATCTGACAAGGGAAACTGTGAAATGTGATTTCTGAATCAGCATGTAATTGGTTTTATAAATAAGATGAAAAGGCTGCTCCGGTATAAACTCTATCGGAATGGTCATGCTATATATAGCCCATGTCACATTCTGCTAAAAAGCACATTTCACATGTCATATTTCTACTTTGGAATCCTTAGAACATGATTATTTTTTCTATCAGAAGTGTAATATCTGGCAATAAAAATAAATTTAAGACACGTCATATATATATACACAAGCAGATACATATATTTTTGTTTTCTTTGTTTCCTTCTAATGTGACTCTTCTAAATAAAATGGAGATCAATGAGATCTTTGCTGGAATTCCAGAGTATTCATGCACCATAAGGATCTAAGAATAATACTTCATGATAACATTTATAAAGATAAAGTAAGAGATTTGAATTTTTGCTTGAGCGAGTTTGCAAAACTTTCAGGAATTTCAAATCTATGTATGTATCTTTGGAGACTTGATTGTAGTAATTTCAAACATAATAGATTTCAACTTAAATATTTCAATTACATTTCCACTAAACTTTTCCATTAGTAAATTGGCCATGGACATAACAATGGTTTTCAAAGTAAATACAGGTATAAACGAACTGCTTATAATGATCTTTTCTTATATTAAAGTTGCGTGACTTTGAAAAATAAATTAAAAAGTGAAATGCAAATTGAGGTGAAAGTATTTGAACCAGCTAAGCCTTTAAAAGATTTTATTGGTGTATTACAATTATACAAAGTAGTTGGATTCATTGTTACATATTTGCACATGAACACAATATAATAATACAATTTGGTCAATTACACATTTTGTTCTGAGATAATCTGAAGTTCCCAATCAAGTATTTTCATCAGAATTTTTAAAATATTTTATATATTAGCCAATAACATTCCAGGATAAAATTAACTAAAATGGATGATTTCATCTACACACTAACTCTGTTTTAAGTATCCTTTTTCTATTTGGGATCAAGCAAACTGATGGAAAATCTGGAGTTAGTGTGGCCTATGATCAGATGGGTAGAGAATATAGATACTAGTACAATCTCTATTAACACATTATTAAAGGACAAACATTGACGTATTCAGATAGCATGTGACTTGGAGAATACAGACAAATGTGACTTATAAGAAAGAAAATGATCAACAAAATTGTTTTCCCAACATCAATAAATGTCTATCTAAGTAGAATATTTAGGGCATTGATATGCTGATATCAAATTTATGCTGCAGGAAGCTGAATTACCATTGAAGTTTCTCAATCTCACCTAAAAAGAGTGGTGTTGAACTATCCAAGGCAGACCATTTAGATTCACATTGAAGTCACATCTTGTATTCATAAAGTGCCTGGGAACTGTAATATTTCACCCACATTCTGAGCAAAGAAGAGCAAAGACAGTAAAGAAGAAGGCAAATTAAGGGGCAAAAAGAGCAAAATATACACACTACTAGACTCTAACTTGCAATATTAAGCAGCTTTTTGGGAATCCCAGCAGCCGACTTCTCCTCCCTCTTGTCTGTCACAGTGTATAGGATCTGCACCACACTCATAGGAGCTTGAAGAATCACCCATTCATTTGAATTCTTTGCTTTCCCAAAGAAATTTGGGATTCCAAAGATAAAGAATAAAAGAATAGTGGATTTTTATGAAAGTGTCTTGTTAGGTTTGACACAAAATATCTTATATGCATAAGAAAAAATTTTAAACAAAATTAAAGAACAGCAAATAAATTAATAAATGCCTTCATGTGGTAAAAGTAAAAATTTTATCTCTTCTATGATAGTCAATCTCTCTGTTCTTGATTTCATTCTATTGTTGACCTTGATCTCACCTTAAGTGTTAAGATTTTTCTTCTTAATTTTCAAAGGTTAAATCTAAGTTAAGTGGAAGGGTAAGTTTAGATACGGTGTAGATAGCACCTACTTAATCTAAAACTGTATTTTTTCATGAATCATATTAATCATGTTTTTGAACTAAGATGAAGAGTACTTAAATTTTGGTTAAACTTCTGAGATTTCTGAGTTTATTGGCTTAAAGTCAAAATACAAAGTCGAAACATTGTATGTTACCTTGTGTACCTGAAATTTAGTAACCAAGAGTCAAATTAATTAGATTAAATGCTGGTTTATATTGAATGTGCTCAATGTATGTTTGTATACTTTTTAGATTCTGTCTCTGAAATTGCATTGCCACTTACTCCTTAATAAACTAACTCATCTGTCATGTAGTCAATCTGCTATATACTTGTCTCAAAAATGTCATGACTCTAGGCAATAAAAAACAATAAAGTTTCTTGTAACTTTGAAAAAAATACAGTAAGATTTATTTGACCCAAAATTTTGTAACAATCTCAGGTATGATTAGATTTTATGTTCATTAATTTATAAAAGGGAAACTACTTACTGAATTATAATGTGGCATATAATAAAAAATATTTTGAATATGCTGAATTTTAGGGAAGAATGTTGAGAATAAAAATGAGGAAGAGAGATAAATAAAAAAGGAAAGAGTAGGAGATAGGAAAAGGTGGGCGTTTTAAGAATAATTTTTATTTTTTAAAAAATCTTTCATTGATAACATAGTTATGGAGTATGATGTGATATATATATGTATATATATATGTACATGTATATAGATATATACTTAACACAAAGTAGAATTATTCAACTAAACTAATTAATATACATAATCCCTCACGTGTCTGACATTTATTTCTGGTGGAACATTTGACATACAATGTGTTAGCAAGTTTGAAATATGAAATGCAACATTATTGGCTATGGTCACTGTTCTTTGCAGTAGATCTCAAACACTATTCCCTTATCTAAGAGAGACTGCATTCTCTTTAACCAACCTCTCCATTCCCTCAGGCCTCCCACTTTCTCACAGCCTCTGATATCCACCATTCTGCTCCCCACTTCTATAAATGTGACTTTTTAAAATTTCCATTTGTCTTTCTATTTCTGGCTTATTTCACTTAGCATAATGTCCCCCAGTTTCATCCATGTCATTGAACATACTAAGAGCTGATTTTTGGAGTTAAGTGTACTCGAATGGTATTCCTCATGTTCAATCTTCAGATTCATAACTTATGTGAACATGAAGGCCACCTTTGTTTCACTGCTGAATGGGACTGTCTCACAAACAATAAACTTCTTTCAGTTTGCATTTTTAATATGTAACTCTAAGCGTTAAGCATTGACACTTTGAAAGGAAGAGTGCAAGCATTTATATTTCAAAAAGGTTTTAAAAATTTATGTGAATTTAATGCCTTATGAGTTACACCGTACTTTTGCATGTTTTGTATAACTTGCTTTTTTGAATTTCTCATTATTTATTTCACATCACACTTGCTACAGCAATGGATTACTATAAAATTTAGTTTTATGTCTTTCTTGATAAGGCTATCTCCAAATTACAGCATGTCTAGAACTTGTTGGATCATAATTTAACTTTCACTGTGAAGAGACAACATATTAGTCCTATCTTGGCAGATTTATATTGGCCTCCAGTTTCAACTAGAATTATCGCCAAGCTATTAGTTCTGGAGGATTTTATTTTTCTTTAAGTGATTAAATGGAATAGAATCCCCATATCATTCAGGGTGTCCAGAGGAAAAAAAATCATCTCTGAAACCTTTCCTTTCTAACTAATATTTTTGTGAATTATATCACTTTCACCTGGAAAATGTACTGGAAGACTTCTGTTGTTACCTTTTCTGTTTACTTTAGAAGCATCATTTTCATCACACAAAAGCTGAATTATTGGCCAGTCAGTAATTCTTTTATAATTTTTTTATAACTCATGGATATACTTGCTTTTTTATATGAACTACTTTGATTGATTTTTATGATTTAGATGGGTTTAGTTGTAAATTGCCTCATCATAATCTCCATCTAAATTGAATTATTTTCCAGTTATGCATATATGTAGTGTTAACATAGAGGAAATAGTGTGTATTTTAAGTCAATGATACATGGAGCTATGGAAAGCACAGACAAGATCATGAAGCCACATGTACATAGATGTGTCTTCAATAATTACACTTAAACAGTGATTTGTATCTTATTATCCAGCTTATGGTAGCATCGACCTATATTTTACCTCAGTGCTAACCATATTTCTTGTATGCTGTTCAGTTTCTTTGGAGTACTCATTAGATTCTTTTACATTGCTTTGAACCCATTTGAATTCCCATTTAGGGCTTGATAGAAAAGCACAGTTACATTTAGGATAATGATTCACCCCAAACTGCAAATCATTATAAGTGTATCCTGCACAAAATGAACCTCACATCAGTCTTTTTCTTTCACTTGGCTCCTTTCATTCCCCCAGCACTGGGGTGTTCTACCAATGAACTACATCCCCAACACTTCTTATTTTATTTTGAGCAGAGTTTCTCTAAGTATTCAAGGCTGGCCTCCTACTTGCAATCCTCCTACCTCATCCTCTCAAATCAGGGGAATTACAGGTGTGTGCCACTGCACCCAGCTTCCACCTCTGTTTTAAACATTTACTTTCCTATATTGGATTGTGGGAAACAATAGGAAGAGAGTTGTATGACTTTCCTTCTGAGATTGCCAAAGGAAAATAGACAAGTAAAAGAAAGAAACAAACAAAAAACTTGACTTACAATGAAGGTTATCAAGAGTCCATATTTTATTATGGGATGGAAGAAAAGGGATTATTGAAGATTATTGGGTTTACTGTATTAGATTCTGTCTACTTACAGTGGAAAAGTGTCTTATGTTCATGATTATGATACCCTTAAAAGTTTAATATATCCATAAGCATCAACACTTCAAATTAAGCTCATATTTTGTCATCAAATTTATTTAAGGTTCTTTCTTTTTTTGTGATACCAGGTATATACACTTTGAAAACATTTTTGGGTTTGATTGTTCTATTCTTCTATTTATTTTGGTATACAGTCCTCGGGTACAACAATGTTTTAAAGTATATTTAGCGGGACTATATACTTTAAGGTATATACTTAGGGATGACTAACACTAGCTAATTAATTGACACAGAACTCCAAACAATTATCTTTTTTTTGTGTGGTGAAAACACTTAATGTTATTGTTTATCTAAGTGAGTGAAGTGCTTCAGTGTCCTCTGCAGCTGGGAGATATAATATATGTGCTTATTCAAAACAGTCAGGGCTAGCTGTCAGTTGTACAGCTTCATTTTTCATTTTGTTACTTTCTCTGTATTGTTTTGTTCTTTTTACTGCTGTCCCAATTTTGACATGGACAGCAACTCACTCACTCTATAGCTGTTTATCTTCTCGATTTATTGGACAGAGTGCCCTTGATAGAATGCTGATCCATCTTAGAGGATGTCAGTAGACAAATTAGTGTTGGGTTGGGCAGACACTCCTTGGCTATTCCTATCCACTGATCCCCATAGTGCATGAAGGAAGACTGCGCTTCAGACTTTACTGAGGTTTGGAGAAAGCATAAAGATTTTTACTACAGGTAATAAAAAGGGTAATTGCTAATTAAGAAATACTCCCTTTATAATCTAGATAAATTGAACCCTCAATGTTAAACTACCATCCACAGCAATATCTCAGTTGCAAACTGCATTTTGTTCTCAGATTTTTTGAGGACTCTCAGAAATCATGTCCTTTTCCTGACCTCAGCAGGACCAACCAACACAGAGAGGCTCCTCTCTGCAAGTTTCCTTCCCATTTCAATCCCTTCATACCATAGTATGTAAATTGCTGAAGAATTTTCCCTAAAGGCTTCAGAAGGATTCTCAAAGTCTAATGGAACAGGTATGGATTAGTGCAGTCCAAGACCCTCCATTCTTCTCCAAGTAAGAACAAATTTTTAAAGTCTCACAAACCTCTTTCCTTAGTGCCCAAACTGATATGCTTACTAGACCACCCCTTAAAAATAACCTATATAAATCCAGTCACCTTTCTTTGTTCAGTGGCTCATTTTCCTACAGGAAAGTGGGTGCACTGGCACCATTCCATCCCTGACCCCCGTTCCTGAATAAATAGCTAAGATGACTTTGAGGTTTGTGTCCTGCCCAGTCTTTTTGTGCTAACAAAAGTGACATTAGTTTTTGTAATGGGTGTTCCTCACACACTGTTGTCTAACCTCTTTTTTAACTAATACTGTATTGTAATAGAACTGACCAGGGATGTGCCTGGTTTTTCAATAAATAAATAAATAATAAATGATAAGTAAATAAATAAATACATAATTTTCTAAATTTTAATAAATAAGTTCCTAAATTTCTCACATATGTAAAAAAGAATGTAACCAAAGTTGTTCCAGGCAGACTTACCTGCACTTTGGTTCATTTGGGAGCAAAGAAAAGTAACACTGTAGAGGGCACTCATGTAACTGATGCTTCAGAGAGGTCTGGCATCCAAAGCTATCAATAGAGATTCCAGTGTCAACTTTCCTGATAAGTATAGAAATATTATGAAAAGTCATATTATGGAATTTCCCCTGTCAATGGACAAATTGCATCTGAAATCACATCATGGTATGATTCTGATTATTATTCTTAATGGCTTCTATGAACCTTTTCTTTAGCCTATCAACAGTCCATGAGACTGTGCATATTAATCAATTAATGGTTCTAGGTAGCAAATCAGAATGACCTGAACTCTCTGCAAGTTGGAATCCTAGTTGATACAGTAATTTGTAAATACAATTATTTCAAGAGAGATAGTCATGAAAATGAGAATATGGATTGGTAAGCTAATATAATTGGTTTAAAGTAGTTTATATGAACAGATAAATCACGGTGGTCCATGGCATGAAGCATTAAACATCTATCACAAGAATCATATGTAGTGATCCAAAAAAGTCCATTTTGAAGCTAACATTTAGTTACTCAAATGGCTAATGCTATGGAACATTATAAAAGACAGGAGAAATACAAGGGTTTTTGGTTAAACTGATTCTCATCATTGCACGAAAAAGACAGGATGTGTCAATAGTTTAGAATTCTTGACTCAAGGAAAATCAGTATTTGAATAAAAAAATCCAAGGGGATCATGTTGTTCTTATTGTCATGGAGTTAAATAGTCAAGTAAAATGTAGCATATGACCATACGCATTATAATATGATATTGAGTGTATCACCTTACCAGTTTCCTCACCTGAAAGCAAGAACACTGATAATAAAAGAATGAAAGGTGAAAATTAGGATAGGGACTGCAGGAAGGACTTTGGGTATGAAAAACTTCCTAATTTCCAAACTATATAAAGCCTTCGTTGTCTTTCAAAGAAGTCTTTCCATCTCTGTTTGAAGCTCCATCTTGTTTGAGGACTTGTAGCAATGCTGCAAGAGGAGTTTACTTTCAAGGGAAGGATAACTGCTCTCATTTCTCACAACTTCAAATTTTTCCTTCAGACATAAACAACCACAGAAGCCTAATTGTGATGCAGAGTTTAAAATTAAGGTCTGATATTGCCTGTCGTTTTGACATCTGATGAAATCGGTAGGGTTTTAAGTGGTCTGCGCACAAGTTTTCTCTAGTTGGATCACACAGGTAAGGTCTCCTAGGTGAACAATTTTCCTTACTTAGTAAAAGGATCAGATGAACTTCCTGCTTACCCTGAGTAGTTCTCTACCCGCCTGTGGATCATGCCAGCCAATCATATATTTTCCCAGTAAATGAAGACATGCCACTCTCTGGAAACTACAAAGCCTGCTTCTCACAGCCCTTAATTGTCCACTTTGTTCCAGAGCACAACCCCTATATGGTCATGCATGACATGTATGGTATTCTTTTATGGATGATATGTGACTAAAATCTGATGTCAATATTATTGGTAAAATTTCAAGTGTCATAGGTTGAACCACACAGTCTGAAGTGGAAATCCTCCCTTAAACACAGAGGTAAGGTGGTTATGAAAACACTACTGAATAAGACAAATCCAAGATGGCAAATATAGAAAATAAATGGAATAATATAATTAATTTTTTTATAAAGTCAATAGGACACATTTTGGGCAGGGGGAAACAGCATCATAAGTTTATAGTTAGGTTACTAAGTACCAGTTTCAATTGCAAGGAATTTACCAATATGCCTGCATTATCCAGATTTTGTTAAAACCTATACTCAATGGTGGTCAATGGTAAATGAAGGTGAGATGCTGGAAATGTTTGTTTATAATATTGGGTAATTATCCTTACTGGAAAATGATCAAATTATTCATGCATTCTTTAGCTATGGTCTATGGGAGGGACAGCAGTAAGACTTGCTGTATCAGAGCACTGAAAGGGATATTGGTAAGGAAAAAGATCAGTTTCTTTGAAAAATGTGCTGTTGGTTGTTCTTTATGGAAGTCAGAGATTATTCTACCATGAAAACAGTGTCCTTGGATTCAACAGGGAATGTGAGATACCTGGGGAGAACAATCCTGGCAGCTGGAATTAACCTCTAAAGGTAAATTAGGAATACTAGGAGTAATTGGCTGTCAAATTGGGGATTAGAATTGGTTTAGCCACAGAGATTTTGATGGTAGCTAATTGTTTATGACATTCTCATGATTAAAATATAAGGGAAGTTTATTAAAGTCTCACAAGACCTGAGTAATCAAACTAATTTGACTCTGTTAAAAAGATATTTGGCTTAGGCCAACCTGATATATAGAAGTCATGATGCTTCACTCATCTAGACACAAACTCATAACAGAGAACCTTGAAAAAAATGGAGGACAGGTAAAAGTAAGGAAGAAGTCTGCAAAGTGCAATGAATTCACAAGTATGTGTGGTAAATCTTCCTTCTACTTTTTCTGAGCCACCTAACTAAACACCAAGTAAAGGAAAATGGGCAGAAATGTTTGATATAAATGAACACTGACCCTGGATTACTATCAAAATGTAGGCTGGAGACAGGACTGCAATGTGCTGCAGATCATAGCTGGAGCTTGGGAGAACATCAGGAGATGAGTGGATGTTCACCGTACTTTGTCTTCTGAAAGATTTAATTTTTTCTTTGGTTAATTTCTTGTAACAAACTGAATAGAGTAATATATATGCTTATCAAATTTCACATACTTCAAATTAGACACTTGACCAATGGTGTGAAATTTCTTTTTGAAATGACGAAACAGAAAACCCTGGATATCCTTTTTTTCTATGATAAACAATCCTAGCTTAAAAATAAGTATTCCCACAAGAATGGGATCCTAACTAGAATAAGATTTATTCTAAGCTTGTATAATTTTATCAAATAGAAGTAAAAGAGTAAGTATTGTAAGAGATGTGAAAATGCAAAAAATGTAGTCTTTTGTATTTTTACTCACTATCAATTTTCCCAAAAGTTTTAAATTTAAAAAAATGACAATATTTTGTAGACTATTATGTAGGTTTGAATTATTAAACAGAAAAATTAGATCTAGTTATAAAGCTATAGGACAAAGCTAATTGTATTTTAAGGTTTTACATTTGTTGGGAAAACCTATACCTTTTTAATTAATGTAAAAATTGCAAGATTAATACTTTAATGAATAAAGTAGTAATTTTTATTAATTTATTATCGTAGTCCAATGCAATTATTTTTTAACTACTAGTTGGCATACTTTTCTATAAATGTATTATAGTGAATTTTTTTCTTAGTAAGCTATTTTAAACTGAGGGTTATTCTGCCATAATTTCACCCTGGGAAGTAATTTATATACTTGTTTATGCTTAAACATTGTTAATGTTAGTCTTCTTTTAAGAATTGATTTAGTTCCTAAGTACTAACGTTTGTCAGTTTTTCTCAATATATTTTCATTCTTTGTTTTGTTAAGAAAAGTCCTTGCCCCATAATATTTTCAATAAAACCACCTGTTTTCTTCTCGATATAGTATTTTTAAGATTAACCATCCAATTCTGAGTCTTATTAAGGATGCAAATACATTTTACTGAATGTCTATTACTCTGTAAAATTCATTGCTCTCTTCTTTCTTAACAAGAAGACCTGACCCAGCAAGGACAGATTTGAAACTATTATCAAACTTTTGTTAAAACAAAACAAACAAGCAAACACAAAAACTGTTCATGATGAAAAGAAAAGTAATTTTTTAAAAAATGTGTTAATATAAGGATCAGGAATTTATCTCTGTGTTAGAGTGCTTGCCTAGTATGTGTGAAGCCATGGCTTCAATTCTCAATACCACTTCCCCAAAATGAATGAACATAAAATCAGTGAAAGTATGAAATTTGCTTGTAATTGGCTACAAGGTAGAGCAAAGACAAATGTACCAACAGGCTGCTCATCTAGTACAAGCATAGCTTTTATGAAACTAGAGTCTAAGAATGGTTTTTCCTATGGGCCTGGGAGATATTTTGTGAGCAAGAATACTAAGCTCTCCACTGTGTATCAACAGTAAATGGGTTTGAATTTTGAAATAACTTCCATATGAGTACACAGTACAGGAAGAAATCACAACACCAAAATACTGATGGATGGATTGCAGTGCCACTGATCTCAATGAGGATTCCAGATGATAAACCTATACACTTTAGTTTAGTTAATAAAATGAATGCATAAAATAGACAAGATAACAAGTCTTAGAGTATTTCTTCTTAAAACTTTTTTTTAATATGAAGAAGAGAAAATATTTAAGATTCATTTCACAAACTCGTTTTAAAATTTAGCTTATCACTGTCTATTAATAAATAGCAGGTATGCTTACAACTTTTAAGAGGTGATGCTCAAGTTTTATCACCACAATAAAAACAATTTAAGGAAAAGAAGAAATACAGTATTTTAATGCCTATGTTGACTCCCAGTCATAAGAATGGGATAGATCAAATAGCTTACTTAATTTCCCAGAGAAGTGTAGTTAGAGTTCTTAGAGAATTCATCAAAATTTTGATCACCAGCATACCTGTGATGGTTTTATATTTTAGTCATTGTATGCCTGAGATCCCAATGTTTTATAAATAAAATCACTTCAGTCTGATACTTTATTAAGTGTGGTGACAAATACAGCTTTGAAACTATTTTTGCCAGTTTTCGAGTCCACCAAAATTCAGTCCTTATAAAAATGTGATTCTACTTATAGGGTAGTAGTCTAAGGAATATATCTACTTCAATTTCAAACTTGCTGCATCCATACACTCACCAGATACCACCTTTCTGCTACCTGTAGAAGTACACATTCTCTGTATTTCCTTTGTCCAACTCTAGTTTTTTTTCCTCCATGAAATTTTCTCTAATCTTCAGATCTTGCTTCCTACCGCAACTGAGCTTCTGATAAATAGATCCTTCATAAAAACACATAGACTTTTGTTTAAAATATTTTTAATTGTATTCCCATCCATCATCCTATATGTTTCCACAAGGTGGATATCTGCCATATGCATATGGAATGAATTCAATTTTAACGTAAGCAAAAAACTTCCTTCTGCTTTATGAGCAAACAATGTTGTTTTGTTGATTTTGATTTATATAATCCTTTAGACTTCTCATGTGGAATAAAAGATGGGTTGGAAGATAGCACTGGATTTTATTTTGTAAACTATCTCCTTCTCTACACTAGCTCAAAGATGAATATGTAGATGGCTTTTGATTAGTAATCATTCCTGGATTGCAAAACAAATATTCAGAAATAGTGAGCATATTTGATCAGAGATATTGTTAATTCATCTGGGATGAAAGTGATTGAGAAGAATTCTGTAGGAAAAATAATTCAAGGAGTTAATATCAAGATTTCCTAATATCAATTCAACTGTAAGTTGTACAAGTGTGACTTAAAAATGTATCTATATTCCTCTGTGAAATAGAAGAATTTTGTTAATAAAATGCCAAAATCAAATTCTGCATGAAATCAAAATAGAAAATTGCAGCCCAGAGATTTTTAAATATCATTTATCGGCAAAAGGTTAATTAATCTCCATAAGGAAAACAAATATTTAGTTTCTGAGTTGCTGTCTTTCCAGATTGAAATTTGCAAATTCGTTCTGGGTAGAAACATATTTCTGTCAGGCAGGCAGGCAGGATCAAGTATTTCATACAGTCCCCATTCCCTGTCTTCTTGTCTGTCTTTAGAGATTTCTCTCTGTGGCTGCCTACTTTAGAATTTCTTGCCCTTCTCTTAAAATTGGGAATGTCTGATAAGAATAAAGATTATTGGAGGAAATAAATATATGTGAGTTCAGAATATTTTTTACATTCCACCCACTAAAAGGGACTAGTTTTAGCATGATAAATATGTGTGGATTAAGTTCTCCAGCAAAGTACAATGAATTGCACAAGTTAAATGAACATCACTAGAATAAGTCTATGTAGTAAAATGAAAAGTATTTAATGAGAACCAACAGAAGAAGAGGACATTTCAGTGCCCAGATAAACATATCTCAGACTGCCAGAGGTTACAATAGTGGATAGTAAGTGATTAATTATATCATTGTACAGCAATACTGCTCTTTTTCTGCAACTAACCTGAATACTTCCGAGTCAGTAAGAAGCAAGGTACCATTGTACTAAGAGTTGTTTTCAAATACTTTTTAAATTTGTTCTAAATAGTTACACAAGACAGGAAAATGCATTTTTAAAAATTCTTCTATTTGTTCTAATTTGTTCTATATGACAGTAGAATGCATTTATACATTTTGATAGATAATACTTAAATGGAGTGTGATTTCTCATTTTTCTGATTATACATATATAGGATCACACAGTCATGCAGTAGAATGCATTTTGATACATCATGTATAACTGGAGTATAACTTCTCATTCTTCTGGTTCTACATAATGTAGAACCACACCTATAACGTAATCATATATGTACATAGGGTGATAATGTCTGATTCATTCTACTATCCTTCCTACTTCATGAACACCCCCTCCCTCCACTCCCCTCTTTCTAATCCAAAGTACCTCTCTACCAAAGAACACACACATAAGGAAAGGGAGAAAAAGAGAAATAATGACAATAAGAAATAAATTAGTAAAGTGCAAAATACAGTAGCAAAAAAGATATGTAATTTTTGAAAATATTAATCATTGATGAATCCCAGAAAGAAAGTACAAAGGAGTAGAAAGAGAAAAGGTGAAATAGACTGAATTAGAATGAAAAACAGGGATTTATAAGGGATGTGTCAGAAAATAGAAACATATAATCTAATGAAAATTTAGTTGTCAATAAATTTTATGAGTTTTATAAAATGAAAATCTGAACAACAACAAAAAACCTAAAAAGTACAGCACAATTGACTGTAGAAGACATGTAAAAATTCTGAAAAGTATTGCATTTACATAATAGCTATAATTTTCCATTAAAAATCTTTCACAAGAAAACTCCATCCACAGACAACTTTACCTTGAATTCTATCTCATATTTAAGGTACCAAACAGTCCACTCTTACCCAATATTAGCCAGAGAGTGGAATAAGAAAAAAATGCTTCCATATTCATTTATTATGCTGCACATACCTTGATAGAGAAAAAAGGCAATATATTACAAAGAGTTAGCATCCAATAAAAAAACTTTAAAATGTATTTTATATGTAAGTTTATCAGTATATTTTTTAAAAATAATCAAATACAATTTGGGAATTCTTCAGAAATGTCAGATTGCTTAATATTTGAAAGTCAGTTATTTCATTTCAGAAAATCAATAGAACAGGGAAATAAAACTGTCTCAAACAATGTGGAAAACACATATGATAAAACTCAACATTCCTTCATGATATAAAATTCTTCAAAATTTGAACACTAACACAATTCTTCATACTAGAAATGGCTAATTATACCTCACAGGAAAAACCCAACACATCCTTGTTTTCTAAATTTTCTAAATGTCTTTATTTAGAAAAGTTATTTCTAAATAAAGAAATAATTTTTCTAAATATAGAAACATATCCGCAACAGTCATTTGCATTCTTTCCAGGTGTTTTTCTATTCTATTGACAGATGTTTGGTAATGATAGAGAGTATGACTTGCAAAGCTGAAGGTAGGTATTCCTGTATCTTTGGAGAAAAAGATTCATGACTTCTGATATATCCAAATGTTAAAAACTTGTTACTGAGATAAGGGGTAAGAAATCTGCCAACTATTCTATTCACTATTTTTCTAGAGGTACTAACCAGTGCATTAAGGCAAGAAAACAACATAGAGAGTATAAAGGTTGAAAAGAAGGACATAAAATGCATTATTTATAGATAATGTTTCTGTATACATAGGAAAATTGTAACAATTAAGGCACTTGCACAATTAATAGGTGAATTTATCAAGGTCACTTCATAAAACTCAACATTTTTATGCATTTTATAGTACAAATATTTGAAAGTAAGGTTGAAAATATAAATTTTAATGTTAAATATTTTAATCACCTAGAAATATTTCTACTGAAATGCATACCAGATCTATACATATGAAATATAATATTAATGAGATAAAATGGAAAATATATCAATAAGTTCAGGTGGTATCATATTTGTGCATTTGAATACTTGATATTACAAAAATGCTTTTTCCTAAATTTATTTATAGATTCAATAAAATCCCTATAAAGGTGTCAAAATATATTTTGGGCAGGGGGAGAGTAGGAGATTGGCAAGGTTTCTCTGAAATTAACCTTGAAATACCATCAAAGAAAGATCATATAAGAAATTTTGGAGAGAAAAGAGATGACTTAAATCACTACATTCATTATTAATCTATTAGGATATGTGCAATTAATTTATAAATAAAATTATTTAACTTTATTGAAGGATTTCAAAGAGGATCTCAATTAATTACAAAATTTCAGCATTTTTTTCTAGAATAAGACTTAATATCACACACATCTCTTCTCCTCAAACAAAATATTTCAAAAAGTAGATGTCAACTCTAAAATATATACTGAGAGGTGAAATGTCCCACATAATCATGACACATCAGAATTAGAAGGAAGCAGGAAAAATGCCTGGTTTACATCTATGATATAAAGCAATTTGGTTAAGCAGAGTAGTGTTGGGAGCTCAATGATGTGGCACATTGGCTTTTGAGAAAGCAGGAAAAGTAGGAAAGTCATCTTCGGACACTCTGGTCTTCTCCTGAAGTAAGTAAATAAAACCTGAAAAGGTCTGTGATTGTTCCTTGAAGCAGGTCATAAGATCCTCTTGTGAGAGGTACCCTTCTCATCCCGAGAGGAAAGAAGCATCTTTCATAGTGAAGACAGAGTATACAAAGAAGAATCTGAACAAGCAGGACTTGCTAAATCCACCCTCATTTTCTTTGCTATTAGGTCATGCTCCGTTGTGCTATTGTGTTTCTACACCTCACCTGTACACTCTTCACCCATATTTTTAGCTTATGAAATCTCCCAAGTCATATCCGTGGGTATTAAATAAATTGCGTGTGCTTTCTTATGTTGTCTTTTGTTAAAACTCATCATTCGTGAAACTGGATGGGTAAGAAATCATGTCTGTGTTTCATGATGCAGTGGTATTGTAGCAAGATTAGAAATGTGAATCAATGATACTGAATGGAGACACTAGACATAGTATTATACCTGTACAACCATGTAAATTAAAATAGAGGTGGCATACAAAGCTAGAGAAAATCAGTATTTTCAATTAAACTGTCTGATTTAATTGGATACTCATATGGGAAGAAAATATTGAACATTGGCCCCTACTCATTCCATAAAATATTAAATCAAGTTGAACTCTAGATATAAAAAATTAAAATGAAAAGTAATACTTTGCAATAATACATGAGAATATCTTCATGAATTTGATGAAAGAAATGATGTTAAACAGTTTACACAAAACTCTAACCATAAAATAAATTATTAATTTGGATAGATTTAATTAGTTACCTCTATTCCTCACTAGAAAATAAGAAAAATGAACAGTAGGCCTCCATGTCAAAGAAAATAGTTGTAAATTGATGGATAACATAAGTTTCTAATTTTCAATGCCTAGAGTGATCTTACATATAAACAAGATCATTCAATAAAATAAAAACTACAAAAATCATAAACACACATGACACCAATAAAGGTATTCAGGTGGCCAGCAAATATTTGAAAACATGCTCAAACCCATTATTCAAAAGAATTCAGAATAAAAAAATAAGGAACACCACTACTTACAACAATAATTTTATTTAGAGGTTGACTGCTGAACTACTGGACCACTTTTTTCAAAAACTACAGATGGCATTTTGGAAATAGCTACTGAAATTTGACATTCTCATTATCTCTTATTTTACAATTTCATTTTTTCTTGCCAGAGTCATAAAGCACATGAAAAGAATGTGCAAGGAAGCATTATATACAATAGGTAAAACTTGAAACAAATTAGATGTTGAGCACTAAATTAAATAAATAAATTGACTATTGCAGAGTGGAACATTTATATAGCATAAAACACTTCAGTGGGACAAACAAGGCTGAAACTTAGAAACTTAGAAGCATAGGGTTGAGAGAAAGATGCTAAATCATCTAGATCGTAACAAAGGATTTTAATTTTTTAAATAACAGGTAAACACACTGATAACTTTAGAATTGGGAGTAGTTATCTTTCAAGAAGTGTAATGAGTGCCAATTGAGAGTTTCCGATTGGGTCTATTAGTTTGTTGGACCCCTGAGGTAGTTCATGTCAACTTGTTCAGATGTCCACTTACTTCTGTACTTTTCTACATCTAGACTACATCTCAAAAAAATAGTTAATGACACAAGAAGAAAATGCATCATGTATTACCTGAAAACTTGAGGAAGATTCCTGGTACACAATGCTTTGATTTGCATCAAGGTTTGGTACTTACTCTCTGGATAATATAAACTATTTACTTCCTTATAATATAAACTATTCACTTCCCTATCTTTAACTCCATTTCACCGTTTATAAAATGAGATCATGAAACTCAGCTTGTTTTGAAGATGTAGTGAGTCTTTGTGTCTGTGTAGATGCAATCACCAATGAGATGGCAGTAGGAGGTGCACCTGTCAGTGGTGATTAGGTTATGAGGGTGGAGTCCTCAAAAATAGGATTAGTGTTCTCCTTAAAGAGCCCCAGGAAGTGCAGTTTACCTCTTTCACCATGTGAGGAGGCAGTGAGAAGTTCATCTGTGAACCAGGAAGGAGGCCCTCAGAAGACTGCTACTTTTGAGACTACTTGATCTTGTATGTTCCAGCCTCCAGATCTGTGAAAAATAAATTTCTCCTGTTTATAAGCCACTCAGTCTATGGTGCTTGTAATAGCACACCAAATGAAATAAGACATTATGTAAATCCCTGGAACAATGCCTAGCTCATATAAAGCTCTAATTAAATGTCAAATCTTCCTGTTTATAAAGACTCAACTCTAATAATAGGAAATGTATTGAACTAGTCCTTATAAACAGGCTGATTGGTTCAGATTTCTTCTCCACATGGGTCTATGGAAAAATTAACAATGGAGACTGTAGGGAAGGCTGTTGCTCATGTCATTAATGAGTTTAGGAAATGCAGGCCAGTATAGTGCTTCTCCTGCTTTTATGGGCAGAAGAATGAAAATGGAATATTTTGAAAGACTGGAGACCCTGGTGGCTATATCATTAATCCAATCAAACAGCTCTTGAGAGTCCCCCACATTCTGGCTTTGCACACGTGGCATACTTGTTTGAATGTTACCTGTTGCCATCTTGAACTTCTCAGTAATTTTTGAACAGAAGATCCCACATCTTCATTTAACACTGGACCCTGCAAGGTTCTGCTCAGGATTCTAGTGCCAAGTGAATCCTTTCATATTGATTTGTTTAAAGGCAGAGTTATAGAGTGGGAATCAGGGGCCCATAGTTAGGAGTTCTTTATTTCTATATGTGGATGGATTCTCACCATCTTTGTCCCTGACACTACTAGAGTCATAGTGCTCATGAGAAGTCTGAACATTCTCATATACCTTCTTTTTAAAATTATTTGTTCCAATTAGTTATACGTGACAGCAGAATGCATTTCAACTCATTGTATACAAATGGAGCACAACTTCTCATTTCTCTGGCTATACATGATGTAGATTCAACCCATTCATGCAATTATACATGTACATAGGGCAATGATGTCCTTCTCATTCCACCATCTTTCCCACCCGCATTCCCCCTCACTCCCCTGTGCCCAATCCAAATTCCTCCATTCTTCCCTTTCCCCTGCCTCCATTATGGATCAGCATCCACATACCAGAGAAAATATGTGGTCTTTGGTTTTTGTGGATTGGCTTATTTTGCTTAGCATGATATTCTCCAACTCCATCCATTTACCCAAAAATGCCATAATTTGATTCCTCTTTAAGGCTGAGTAATATTCCATTGTGTATGTATACCACACTTCCACAGTTTAGCTATTGTGAATTGAGTTGCTATAAACATTGATGTGACTGTGTCACTATAGTATGTTGATTTTAAGTCCTTTGGTAATAGAACAAGGAGTGTGTGGCTAGGTCAAATGGTGGTTCCATTCCAGGCTAAATCAAGATGTAATTTTAAGTTATGGCTTTTGATAATATTTTGCAAAGGTGGAATACCTGTAATAAATTTCACAGTCTTCTTTGCAGTTTTGCCTGATTTCTAAATCCTTGTGTACTTTCCTGATTATCATACACCTGTGTGATTTTCTTTTGATAAGAACCCTGTCTCAGTGGCTCATTGTCTGACTGTCCTCTCTTGAGACCTGAGTAACTGACTATTTACTTCGTTGTTCTCTCTACCTCTATATATCTGTCCATTTCCCCAAGCAGCCTGGTGGATGGGTTCTACTACATGCTTTTTCCTGCTTTTATGCCTTTCAGTATGTGACTTTCCCTGAGCTCCTCCTAGGTGAGCTTCACTGATGTGATTCATTCAATTATAACTGAATATAGAGCTATAATTTAAATAGCATATATTTCAACATACTAAATCTACCAAAACAAATAATATGATCTGAGGACTGAAAAAAATTTTATTCCATCATGGTTCTGAAGGCTAGAAATCTGAAATAAAACTGTCATCAGAATTGACCCCTCCTGGAAACAGTGAGGGAAAATTGGTTCCATATCTTTCTTCTAGCTTTTGGAAGTTGCCAGAAATCTCTGGTGTTCTTTGACTTGTAGATACATCAGCCTAATATTTGCCTCTGTCTTCACTTCATGTTCTCCTCCTGTGTTCACCCATCATGTTGAAATAGGGTCCACCCTAACTTGGTGTGAATTTGCCTTAACCTGATGGCATCTCAGAGATCCTATGTGGCTATAACATCACATTTACAAGAACTACAGGTTAGGATTTCAAAATATTTTTTTGTAAACACGATTCAACCAAAACACTAATGTTTAAAATTTAATAACAAAACCTTAATGTCATATATATGAACCTTTATTATACCTAACACCTGTTTTGAGAATTTTCTATGTAATAGACACATAGAAAAATTAAATAGTAATAGTAGTAATTAATACATAGTAATAATATTTATTTTTCTATGTAATAGAAATATCATTACTGTGATCCCTATGTTACGAGTGACTAGAGTGCTACATTAAAATATTTCATGTCTAAAGTCACAGAAGATAGAATCTTATATGACTGATTTTAATATCTACATCATCCAGGTTTAAATATTTGTGGATGCAAATTTTCTTTACAAAAATTCAGCTAAATATTTTCTAGCATAAAGTGTATCTAAAACTCAAATATCTAATGTGGAATTAAACTTTATATTATTCACATTTGATTAATTATCTATACTTATTTCTACTTTATATAAACAGTGTTTCAGAAAAATCCTAATATAAGAGCATATTTTCTATTTTGACTATATAATGTGGATTTCACAGAAACAATTTTTTCTGGAAAAGTAATTTAAAATTTTCAGGAAACATATCAAAATTTGTGAATGTAGGAACAAAGTTAATATATATTGTTGTGAATTTGTATATACATGCATGATTGAAAAAATGAGAAAAAGGGTCATTTAAAAAAATAATGTGTAAAACCCAAGGCAAACACAAAGGTTATATGTATGAATTTATGTAGTGGAATATGAATGACCAGCAATTCAATCTATCACATATATCAAAAAGGAAGCTTCTTCCGGAATATATAAAACACCTGAATGCATCCAACATGAGAGATTATGTTTCCAAAATTCACAGATAGAAAAGGAAATACTTAAAGTTGTATGTTACATGGATTCAGAATAAAATAGAATTCCTTTGGTAACTGACCAATGTATTGTCAGTCAGAATCAGCAAATGATATGTTGTACACTTCAAAAGAAGTGAGTTTAAATTAATGAATAAAAAATGTCTTGTTCAACACAAAATAAAGAAAATGTTCTGTCCTTGGGGTTAGGCCTCTGTTCTGGTGATGGCCGATGCATTTGCATCAGCTAAAGGATTCGCATCACTATACACTAAATAATAAAAATCTTTTTTTACAAATTCTCCCATTTAAAAATGTATTCATTGTTTCTTCTCATACAACCAATGCAAAATATGAACATAGTGTCCTCTTATTATAAATGTTTAAGAATTTGTAATCTTTGCAAAAGCGTTGTGTCTTTAGTTATACCCCAAACATTTCCTATTTTTACTGAGAGATTCCATGACAATGAATTTTCTTCCTCAGCTACGTTTAGGTCATGCAAAAGATCATGAATTTGCTTAATTTTTTTGTGAAACCAGATTAGATAATACTATCAACGAAATATGAAGTATCCATAGGTGTCCTACTTCAGTGTCTCTGTATTAAAGTAAACTGGATAAAGCTTGCAGAACTTTTCCTCTGGAAGAGAAGCAGTTGTTTTGGGTTGTTTTTGCAAGTTCATGTGCTAGATATTTAGTTTGGGAAGCAAATGTTTTAAAAAGCTGCATAGATTAAGTTAATAAATGTCCTGCCATAACTAATGTGTTTTCTCCTGTTTTTACACATTCTTAACTTCACTTGTTCTGCTACACTTCCCTCAAGGTCCATTTTAAAGTTATTTTCACACTGGCAAGCTAGTGAGGTATATCAGAAAGACACAGAGAGTCCCATGGTTCTCCAGCCCTGCATATATAATACTTTTGAAATATATGGAATTAACAAGAGACATATCTTGTTAATGAGGTTAAAAGATAAAATCCAAACAGCAGGAAGAGTGTCTTGTGGCAACACTGTGAAACATTTGCAATTTTTCAAATACTTAGACACCTGTTATATATTAATTATGATTTTTACAAATGAAATGCAAGTTAAGTTCAAAGCAAAAATATTGTATATACATGAAAATTTTTAGTTAGAATGCATGAAATTCTTTTTTTAAGCTCCTCATCCACTCAGTGATTGGTGATTAATCCTATTTTAGAAAAAAAGCATTATAGAGTCTCAAAACTGAAGGTCACCTCCAGGCATAGCTATGCTTATCTACTTGTAGCAGACTTTTTAAATTCTATATTTAATGATATCCATGATTGATATCACATGGTGTTCTTTAGAAACATAACCCTCTCTTTAGTCAACTATCCAATCAATAATATCTCCTTAGGTCTAAGCTTCTCCAGTGTCAGTACATGTAAGAGTCACTTGAGAAGCTGGCAAATAATGCAGATTTTTAAAATCCACTCTCGCAATGTAGCTTTATTTAATGGCTTGCAGAATGCAGAAATAGGTATTGAAACAACTTCCCAAATGATTTTAGTTTGTGGAGCATGCTTTCAGAAATGCCACATCAGGGCAAATCAAATTCCGTAAGACCCTTTGCAATGACCTGCCAAACCTGATTGAAACTTTTTAACCACAGTTTATATCTAACCCAGGAAATGAAATACATTCCCTACTAGGGTGCACACGAGCAGCTTACAAAAACTAGGAAAACGTTGTCACCAGTCGAGGGTATAGTAAAGAGCTCAGGTTAACAAAACCGACTACTTAGCTTTGGCACAGGCTACATCCTTATTGTGTCGCTGTGATTTTCTCTTTTCTCCCTTTTTATAATCCATGGCATGTCTGTGTTCTATTTCCAATGCAAATATTGCATTCCTACCAACTTATCAAGAGGATTTCCTCTTTCTTGAGTTTTAGACTTTTCTTCCTTTTTAAATTCCATTTTGACTCTCTTGTAAGGTTGGATGTGTGTGTTCTACTCAGTGACTGGGAGGTCCTGCCCTTCAATGCACTAGTAACAAACCTTGAAAACCTGTGATCCTAGAGCTCACACACAGCCATACCCCAAGCCTCCTCACATGTCCCTTAGAAAACCTGAAGTTTCCCCAGCTGTTAGAAAAGCAAAGTCCCAATATTCCATGTACATACTTAATATATCTGCATGGAACCTCTACTGTAATTTACATTATTCCTAAATCAACATGATGTGAGTTAGTTGAGGTGACATTCTCAGTATTATAAAGTTTGAGCTATAAATGGAAATTATAAGAAAAACTGTGGGGTCAAGGATAAGAAAGTGATGACACAGGTCCTTCAATCCATCCTTCAACCCCAAGGGGCTTACTTAGGCCAGACATTCAATAGAAAGGAATCTTTATCCATATCATTGTGCACTTTTCTTAAAGACAGGCAAGATAGAAACCTTGTTTGTCACAAAATTAATAGAACTTGAGCACAAAGCACTTAGCTGTTTTCAGGTATTATCAAGAGAAATCTAGCCGTCCAGCAAGCATATGGAGACTGGCGACTCTTCTGACTAGAGAAAAGAAAGTCACTAATGCTGCTGGAAGTGAGAGAAGTTGACCTGCTGAGAGAAGGAGTAGCCCTGGTCCTAGCTAGACCACTCTACAGATAAACCGAAGTTACCTACCAGGATCATGTAACCCCACGTAAGCATAGGTTTACTTATGTTTCCAGTCTTTCTTCAAATAACTGCAATCTAAACACAGGCTCCACCACATATAAGAAGGGAAATGGGACTAAAAATGTTGCTGAATTATAATGTTTGTAACATATTTTTTTTTCTTTGCAGTTCCTATATCAGTAGAATTTAAATAAATATATTGCTACTACTCTTCAAATATTCATTGAAGAAAAACAAAGTTTTTAATGTACCAACTGAAATCATCTTGTTCATAATGTTTTTAAAAATAGATAAGTAATGGAATAAAGAAAGAGGAAAGTATCTGACCTCTAGATTGAGTTTATACTTGCTAAGTCTACTGGGGGTAACTTAACTTTTTAACTCAATTTCTTTAGTTTATTTCATTTTATATATTTATTAATAGAATGGATAAATTGGATTTTAACTCTTGAGTTTACTTAGAGCATTACAATTTTATTCCCTTATGTTTATTTTCAAATGTAAGACCTTAAATTAGCTCCATGCTAGTTACTCACTGGTACTTTTCCCACTATGTTTATGTGCTGTGTTCCTTTCTGATATTTTCTCCAACTTCTTTAAGACGGACTGTCTCCAGTACTCATCGGTACGCTGGATAATTGCCATACTCTACTGGGCATTCTGGTTTTCAGTTACAATTTCTTCTAAATTGGTTTCTTTCACTAGCAGCTATTTGCTCATTCTGAGATAGTTTGAGTGTTTTTCTCATTCTTTCTCTATATGGAGGTTAATACTGGCTGCCTGTTGTCTTCTTCCTTAATATTCACATGATTGGGCTACTGAATATTACTCATTTGCTTATTCTTCTTCAAGGCTAAATAGTCTCAACCGATTGAGATGTTAAAATGCATTTTATGTTTCCAGTTTATCAATTTAAGTTTACCCATTTCCTAAGGAAAAAAATGTGGAAAATAACATTGTAATAAGGATACTTCAGTACACATTGTTTAATGAGAATTATTCCAGGAGGAAAAAAATATTACAAGAATTTAAAACAGTAGGTATTTGATGGAGATCATCGATTTCATAGATGATGGACCAGGTGAGGCACGGGATGAGGGGGTATTGGAGGAACACAGAGATAAGGGCTGTAATCACTTGGAAAAGAACTGGAAACCCAGAAAAGGGCAGCGATGACAAGAATCTGCTAGATAAGAGAGCAGGTAACTAATTTCTTTTATCTTCTCCTTCTATAGTGACCTAAGTATCTCTCCTGGACAAACCCAAGCAGAAATGAGTTGACATGGTCTTCTGTGAGACAGCCTGCGAGGGTCATCAACCATGTGATGATGAGCAGAACAGATGATACCCTACCACACACCCCCAAACACTAATGGGCACCATGATAGCAATGATCATTGGATGAAAAAAAAAATAGTCCCATGACTAATGTCAGGATATTAAAAGGCATATTTTTCTTATACTGATATTAAGCCATTGGATGTACCATTCTGATTGAAGAGTACAGAGTCAGTCAATAAAATAATTCAAATAGCATAGTTATGAAGGATGCAGAAGAGATAGGACAATCTGAGCTAAATATTTGAATGTAGCAACAGAGCAATATATAAAATTTGTGAAACCGATAACTGATAGCAGTGATAAAGAAACAAAAAAATCAGAAAATCTGGCTTTAATCCTGATTCATGTGGCAGGCTAAACTAACATAGTTTGTTCTCCAGGCAAAATGGCATAGAATTTATGGCTAAAAAAATACATAATGAAAATACACAGTTGAATTTGAAAGAAAGAAATGCTATGTTGACATCAATCAAGAGAGAGTTGTGTAGAGCTTTGAGGCATAATAGATCACACAACCCCAATCTTCACTGTCCTTACTACGTATTTTAACATTATTATATAATTTTTATTCAAGATGCACTTTAAAATAACTTTTGTCTATTTGTGAAAACAATTATTTCAAATTAGGTTTGGAAATGCATTGAATTTATGGAGTAAACTAAGGAAAACTGACACCTGTATACTATTGAGTCTCCTTTTCAAAAAACAGCTGGAAGCTTAGGGAATTGAAGGCAAGGACAGTACACAGGGAAAAGTACTAGAGAAAAGATATCTGCACAGGAAGCAAGCTTCAAGATCTGTACAGGAAACTCTCCAAGGCTACTTTATTTGACTGCTTGTTTGTCCTAAAATAATTCCACAGAGTAGGTAGCATAGCCAAAAGATACTTATTTTCTTTTGGTTCTAGTGGTTGGAAGTTCACACAAAAGTGTCAGCAGATTTCATTTCTCCTGAGGTCTACTGGTTTGAAGACAGCCATCTTTGAGCTGTGTCCTTATGTGGCCTTTTCTTTGTGTCTGCCGATCCCTAGTATCTCTTTCTCTTCCTATGAGGATACCTGTCATATTGCATTGCTCCCTATGCTTTTGACCTGGCACAAAGAAAAACTGAAACCGAGCCTAATGTTGCCAAATTGACTTTAAATAACAAACTTACATCTCAGAACAAAGATTAAGGATATTTACTGGGACATTAGATACCTAGTATCCAAAAAGTTAAAACTGAAAATATCTATCTGCCATTTGATCAAATGTTACTAGGCACGTAATGGAAAAGGAAATGAGGAAAAAAATATGAATCAATAAACACATATAGAAATGACTTGAATCATGAAATTATTAGGAAGGGGCAATTAAATAGTTATTATAGCTATATGACATATTCAAAATGAGAAATATAATAAGTAGGAATAGGATAGTTACAGTTAAACACTCTAATGATGAAGTTACAATTTTTGAGATGCAAATTAGACTGATTGGGGTGATAGTGGTCTGAATGATGATCCTCCCAAAGTACGTTTGTGTACTAATCCCTGGAGCTTAAGAATATTACCTTATTTGGAAAAAGAGTTCTTCTAGGTGTCATTTAGATAAGGTCTTGAGATGATAAGATTTTCTTGGATTGTCTGAGTGAGCACTAAAAAGAATGACATCCTTCCTATAAGAACCACACAGAAAAGAAAAGGATCAGAAAACAACAAGGCCCTCAGTCAGATTTCTGACAAACTTCCCAGAGCTGGAGAAGGCAGGGAATGTCTCCCCTGGAGAACTCCCAAAGAGTGAGCTCTACTGAATCCTTGATTTTGAACTCGTGGGCCGCCAGAATTGTGCAGAATAAAACTTCTAAGCCACTCACTTTGTGATAATTTGCTATAGAAACCTCAGGAAGTAAGTATAAAAGTTAGTAGCAGATTAGATGCTAGAGAATAGAATAGTGAGTTGTGTGAAATTTCTTAAGAAAGATCATCTAAGCAATACCTGCAGAGAGGGGGATAGTGGGGAAAAAAAAATTGAAGCATTTACCAAATTATTTCCTAATTTGATTAATACTATAAATTTATAGATATAAGAAGTTCCATGCATCTCATACATAAGGATAAAAAACAGGAAATAGTCCAAAACATAACAATCAATTCCCTTAAAATCAATAATAAAGAGATCTCAAAAACAGAGACAATAGAGAATCAGAAGCCTGTAACTCCTTATCAAGTACAACCACGAATGGGATGTTATACTCCATGTACGTATAATGTGTCACAATGCACTCTACTGTCATGAATATCTAAAAAACAAAAAAAAATTATTAATAAAAATAGATAAATGATTAAAAGCAAAAAAACAAAAACAAAAACTTCTCATTGAAACAAAAATTTCTCATTGTTAGTCCAGAAAATATGACATCATTTTGAGGAACTCTTAAGTCTCCTCACACATGCAGCATGGAGGACGCAAAGGGTTTCTGTCTGACGGATGGGCTGGCTATAAGTTAACTGCTAATAAGCTTATTTAACAGAAAAACCACAGGAGACAATGCTGAATCAGGAGACATGATGGTTTGAGCCATGCTAAGATCTGGCTCTAACAGAAATGGAGCCTGGGCTTGGTTTATTTTTAGTGGTACAATTCAAAGGGGGACCAGCATAAACTTTTTCCATGAGAAAGAGGATGGGGTGGAGTCAAAGAAGCCATTTTGCATTAGCAGGTCATGTGACACATCCATGCACACAAACTCTGGTAGTGAGCCATTCTGCAGGGAAACCGCATACTTCAGGCCATCTGAAACAATCTCTCATAACTGCCAGTTCATGAAAGCCAGATTTCCACCAAGTCTGATTTTGTTAATCATAGATGGTTTCCCACAAGGAATGATACATATGTCAGGAAGGAATGTTAGGTAAATGATCAGAAGAGCTTCCATTGCATTGTATTTAGTTAAAAAAATCTAATAATAATGTGGCAGCATGTTTATACTTTGTGCAATTTAATTGATGAGTCTCTGAAATGAATTTTTCCTATTTTCTTGTATAAAGTAAAATGTAATTTAAGTTTAAACATAAAAAAAAATGTTTTTCTTCTTGAATCCAGAACCTGGGCTAAGGGAAAATTGAGGCAAAGGGATCTTTGGGCTAACCATAATTTCTTGCATCTCATGTGTGCCCACATGCATGAATTTAATTGATAACATAACATATAATAACTCTAAAATTAAATATATGTATATATGACTAAAATAATACAATGCTTAATTTATGGATATGGAAAATTATTTCCATAACTGAAAAATGTTATTCTAATACCAAATCTCAAAATCTACAGACCAAAAGAATAGAGAAAAAACATATATCAACATCCCTAATCATTGTCGATGAAAACTTGCCCTACATTAGACAATTGAACACAGGGATATATTCTTGAAATACAAGAATTTTCCATAATTCAATATATGAAAAAATGCATTATGTGCCTTCCTATTTTGTTATACCACATATTGATAAATAGTGTGTTCCTAATGGTCCAGAATTTATAAAAGCTAATAATTACACTCCTGGTATCCCACACCCTGTATCTATAGCAAATGTGTGTAATATGATTATTAATATCTTTTGAGGTGCTCCTGCCTTGAGGTTTGATAAGGTATCAGTAATTTCAGCCAAAACTGCTTTGCCACCATCAGTATAAATGTCAGCAGTGGCAAGCAATGTCATAGTGTTACTAGGAAAATATACATACGATTAAAGGAATCAAATGTATATTCAATTCACATTAATTCTTTTACATCTATGTGATATGTTTCTTAACATGCAAATACTTATCTAAAGCATTGTACTTTGATCACCCTAAATTTAGATTTTTTTAATCTCCCACTGTTGGGGAAAAAGTCTATATTTTAAAATAGTACCTTTAATATGTTCACTTTAAACAATTAACTTATGTACAATTAATATATATATGTCTTCCTAGGAAATTTGTATCTATGTATGGAGTATGTAGAATAATTTTCACTATATGTGAGTGCTTCTTATATCTGAAGGGTAAAAATGTGTATTTTTTTCTTGTTACTAATTTTTAAAAACGAGTCTTATTCCTTCTTCATGTATTCAGAAAGAAATCACTTTCATTTTTATAAAAATAATATCAAGGCCCAATAAAGTACAAAAAAAAAAAAAAAAAGAAAGAAAAAAACCAGTAGGAAGCAATAGCTGTAGGTCATTCATAACAGATAAGAGCTACTTTGGGTGGGAGGTGTTCTGAAAACTTCCCAGCCCAGCATGATTGCTTCAGTTCCCCAATGTCCTGAAGACTATCACAGCTCAATTCAAAGCCAGCTGTGTCAAGTCCTTCAGACGGCTTCTCATTTAACAAGTCAAGTCATCTAAATCGGTCTATTCCCACTTGCCTCAATTGCTGGTCAGAAAGTGTTTCTTGGCTCTTCCTTTTCCTCTTTAATAGATGCATTCATCAAGCATTTATTGCATCTACTATTTACTAGGCCCTTTGCTAGGCGCTGGGGATGAAGAAATCAAATCAGTCTTTGTCCTTGACTGCAGAAGAGCTCATAACCTAATTTACAAGTTTAAATGTGACTTTGATGCTTCTTAGGCATAAGGTTCCTTTCAATACAAAAAAGTTTTGACAAGAATCTGTCACCTAATAAAAATTGATTTTAATAGAAAAATTGCTTTTGGGAGACCTGAGGTAATCTCCATGTTTACTGATTTACAATTAATTACCATGTAATATACAATTTCTATATATCAGTTTTTGGTGAGTTACTTTCAGCAGACAAAAATTTTAATGCTTTAGAAGAAATTTCGTGAGACATTTTAGCCTGTAAGTTTTACATTGCTGAAAACTGAGGCTTAATGAGGAAAGGTGATTTTGCGAAGGTCTCCAAGTCTAGCTCAGGTTACTTACTCTACAGTCCATCCTCTTCCCCATCCTATTATCCTCCCTTGCTGCTTAGCTAGCTACTCAGGGGAAAATCCACTTATGATGATGAGAGTCAGGCCATCTCTGAAATACTGCAGATTCGTTTTAATCCTTCTCTCAATCTGTACCAGGGATGGGGACAAGGAATCATTCCCGGAAGCAGGTATATTATACTGATTGATGTCAAATAGGTATCCGGGTAACAGGTGACTTATCTGAATTTATGGAGTGTGGCTTAAATTGTAACACATGTTGTTTGACATTTGTCCTTTATCATGAGATTTCCAATAATCCCCATGGTAGTTATATTTTTGGGAAACTGAGAAATAGCAATGTTTTTCAACATATTATTGTTTGAGATATGAAACAAAGATGACATTGAAACTAGGAAAATCATAGTTTAGTTTTTAGACCTTGAATAAGAAAATATATTACAATTACAATTAACATGGAGTTTGTTGTATATTTGTTGATCTTTGGTTTGCATTTTTGCTGTTGTTTTGTTCATAGGACATTATAGAAACAATGCTTAGCATGAATTAAATGTATCCGTGGGAACTCTGTGACTAAATGAATCTTGGTTTTTTACTCTTCTTCGGTTTCAGCTAGTTCTTCTTTTTTTTTCCCTTGCTATTCCCAAAGTAAACTTTGATTTTTTTTCCTGCCTTATTTATAAGCTTCTCTCATTTTTGTAAAATATGTGTTCAACAAACTATTTAGTGGTCAGCTTGAGATAATCCTGCCCTCTATGACTTCTTTGATTTATCATGATTGAGACTGAGTTTTTATTTACTTTAAACCTATTACTACACTTTCAAGCCTTTACATTGACTTTGAAGCATAAAGTTGTTTTATGTGTTTGTTTAATCTATCCTAATATACAAATTATTTTTGATATCTGGTAACTTATACTACTTTATCTAGTCAAGGAAAAATTCAATAGATCCTTAGGAAGTACTCTTTGTAAGAATGATTAAAACACAAAACCAAAAACGCATCCACTTTTATAATCATCCAAATTTATGCTAAACTTCATATTATTTTATTATGGTCCAATTCCATTTAGAAAAATCACAGTTTATTTCTGTCACTTTATGTAAACAAATTTATGCTATTTGAAATACTGTTAGTTAATTTATGCAAAACATCACAGGTAGATTTTTTCCCCTAATTTTGTAGTTTATACAAAATTAAAAATGTTGATTTACTTGCCCAAGATCACATAAAGATAAGGTTGGGAACCTGGCTCTAGAAATCACATTTCTCAATGTCAAGTCTAGTGTTTTTGTAATTTTACATGGTTGTTGTACATGCTTTAAGGAATAGTATCATTTTAGTTTACCCATCACACAGCTTATAAAATCTTGAAGAACTGACATTTAAAATTGGTTGTGGCATTATTTTTGAAACTGTATAATTTTTAAACATTGTGCATTTGAATTAGTAAAAGTAACAGCAATGAAGTAGATGTTGTTTAAAATGTTGGGATTGTAGACTGTTTCATTACAGGTCAGCCCATCCCAAAGCCTAAAAGTAGTTCCATTAAAATGTCAAGCCTCTTGTCAGTCTTTTCAGCATTCAATTAGTATTATTCACAGTTGATATAACCTGAAAGCTCAGTCTTTATAATACGCTACCATTTCCTTCCAATGGTGAGAGTGAGATGTAAGAAAACTGTTATCCTGCAAAACTGCCCTTGGACACATATGATTAAAAATAACTGACAACATTTGATCTTAGAGCAATACAAATCATTTACAAAGCAAACCAGACTGCATTGACAAGTACATTTACAGTTTCTCACTTGCCGTTTTTCCACATGTATTTAGCAACATAATACATATAATATATATACCCCAAAATGATGAAAAAGAAAGCAATTATCTGAACATTTCCTTCAAGAAATGTCAAAATTCTGGGAAACTGCAATTTTAATTTTTATAGAAATCAGTTAAACTGTAGGACTGTGAGCTTTGTTAAGGTCAATTGCATTATATTAGAAAGATGTCAGCACTTTATTAAACTGAGATGTAAATGCTCTAAGTCTGGCTTGAGAGACCTAAAGAAACCAAATATAGATGTATTCTCAGAAAGACTAATGGATGAAATAATGAGAAAAGAAGACAGAATGATCTGCATGTTAAAAAATGTAGTAAGAATTATAGGTGTTCAGCTAAAGGAGAGATTTTCAATTTAATGGTGCGTGGGAAATCGTTGTGATCAACAAACTAGTTATTTGGAGAGTTTAACTTGTGCACAGACAAAAGGGGAATTCTGGGTAAAGAAACCCAAATGACCATGTATGTCTACATAAAAGGTGATGGGGCGTATTTTGCAAAAAATGAGTACATCAGTTTGAGTCAAAAAAGTTACATAAGAAGGAGCCTTAGAAATTAGGTAGAGCCAGGTATTTGGGACAGTGCAGAGAACAAATTCTTTCAATGCACATCTAGAGATCTTATTTTAGAAACAGAAGAAAATGAAGGTTTGGAATAGAATTAGAGTTACTTTTTGGGACGTTTACTCAGACATTGACATGGATGTTTATTAAATGAATTATGGAATGAATGGTAAGGAAATTAAAGGTGAGTCACTGCAGCTTCAACAAGGCTGGTTTAGCAATGAAAAGAAGCAGGGCAAAAATACTTTCTAAGGACACTTCACAAGCTTAGAAGCATGCTAATCACAACAGTCCATAGTTTTAAAAATTTATTTCATAAAAATTAATTTAATTTGAGACAAACATCACAAAACTCCACTAGTAATTAATAAAAATGCTTGTTACCAATTTATTTGCTGTAGGTTCAACAGATTAAGTATTATCCATGCACATACATGATTTTTCAGAATCTTGAGGAATGAATGAAATCAGTGCTATCTATATTCTGCAGTGAGAAAACAAGGATTGAGAGTAAATATTTTGTCCATATAAGACTGCATGGAGGATCCAAGATTTAGTTTTCAATTCTTAAATTTCAGAATGAAAAAATAATTTTCATTTTGATCTTTGCAAGCTATTTGTCCACTGTTATTTCTTCCATCAGTCTTGCTAGATACAGGTTGCCCAGTCAATGAGTATTAATCTGCAATACCAGTTTATTTATTTTAATTTTTCTTTCAGTGCTGGAGACACAATCCAGGACCTCAGTATGCCAGGCAAGTGCTTACCACTGAGCCACATCCTTAGCCCTATCAGTCATGATGTCCATTGAACTGTGATTAAATACTATGCATTGTTATATTTTCTCAAGATTTGAAAAATAAACAATTAGAAGAAAGATTTGAGTGTTCCTTATAAAAGCCTAAATCTTTGGGTGTTTCTCAAAGAATTCTTTTTGAGTTGTTCTCAGATTTATTATAAAGTTACAGTAAAGATTAACATAGAGGAATTTGTTGAAGTTTTTCTTTCCACCTGTCTGATCTCATAGTAACATCTATTTGAGGAAAATAACTGAGAAGAGACAGTAAACATGGTGAAGGACAGGAGAAGAATTGGTACAGGACAATGGTGAGTGAAGAATGCATAAAAGGAAATTTGAATTTTATGTTTTTTACATGGAATATGAAGTTCAGTTTTCATTATTCCAATAATGTTAGAACCTGGGATTGTATTTGAAAAGACTGATGAAGTGACACTATGAATCATATCATCTTCTCATACAGACATGTATGTCACGAAAAGCAAGAGAGTATCATGGTTGTGCACAAGGGAGCATTGTGGTCAGAGTTGATCATGACATTTAGACTAAGAAATTTGAGAATCAAAGGGCACATGGTCAAGTGCCAATAAATATGTAATATACAAATTAGTGAGCCTAATGTTTGGTTCATTTCTTTTAACGTCCTATTATTTTCTCCACCATTATGTAGATCAAACCAGTCACTTGCATTTGAGCCACAATATTTAAATTTTGCTTTTTGCCTCATGTTTGCAAATATTTTAAGCTCTCATGTCTCTTTTATTAACTCTATAAACTTTAAACATTACAATAACTTACTTTCCATACTTTTAAACATACTTTATAAAAAATTAGGGGTCATATTTGTAGTAATCTTTCAATGGTTTCAAAGATAGTAATATGGTAAAAATTTTCTGTGAGGATATTAAAGAATTTTTATTTTTAGCACAATGATTTGTACTTTATTTTATTGAATGTGAAAACTGGATGCTGTCTGTAGATATTTGCACTTTTTCATTTGGCTATATGTACTATTTGGATATATGTACAATCATAAAATCAATTTCATTCATAATGAACATTTTCACATAATCTAATTTGTGCAAATAAGACACTGAAATTAGCAAGACAACATAAACATCAGGAAATTTGTTCATACTCATGAACTAGAGTCTTTAATATTTTTATCAAGAGACCAACAATTGTGTGTATTGGTGAAAATGAAGAAAATATCCAGTGGTTGGAGTTCAAATTTTAATCCACATTTTCATTCTTTTTTCTACTGATTAAACAAATTTTAATTATGACACCTTTTGTATATGCTACTAACTCAAAGTATCAGAGTAACTGTTCTTGTGTAGCTGTTAGTCTAGAGGGATAAAAGAATTAACATACAGTTAAACCAAAGCTTACTACTCAGTTATCACGTCAAGTACTGTCTCACACCACAGATGGTCAGCCTAGATTAGTAAATATGTTTTATTATGATCTATATAGTTTAGAAGAATGTACTGAAAATGTTGAAAAGGTTAGTGATAAAAATATATGAGGCAAATACTAACCCAAAGAAGACATATAACTAGTAGAAAAACATTATAGAAGTATAGTTATTACTAGAAATAATGAATGTTGCTAAAAAAATATTTTTCACCAAAAAGACATCATAATTCCATGATTCTATTGTTTCAAGTATATAGCATCCGATACATTAGGGAAAATGGCAGAGCTACATGGATAATTTTTTAAACCAACTTTACAGAGTTAGAGCTCACCATAGATGGAGACAAAGTGATCTATAAGGAAAAAGGATTTGAAAATCTCTATTTAAATAATTGATCTAATAGATCTTAAATCCTTTCTTTGGCACTTGGTGATTTATTTATGCTTGAAGCTAGCTAAATAAAAGAGATATTTTGTTATATCAGTATCTAATAGTGTGCTACCTATACTATTCCCCACCTTCCCTCAGTAATTGCAAGATAAGAGTTACTCACATAGGAAGCACCTATTATTTTCTACTCCATGTGGCTATGATTAGTGTGGTTCCTGCTTTAGTCAGTTTTTTGCTGCCATGACCAAAAGACCTCACTTTAGAAAAGGGAAAGTTTATTTTGTGGCTCATGGTTTCAGAGGTGTCAGTCCATAGACAGCCAGTTCCATTCCTCAGGGCTCAAAGTGAGGCTGAACATCATGGCGGAACGTATGTGGTGGAGGAAAGTCACTCAAGACGAGAAAATGAGAAAGGAGAGAGAGAGAGAGAGAGAGCAAACTCTCTCTCTGAACAAGGACAACATATAAACCACACTAACACACCCCCAATGACCCACCTCTTTCAGTCACATACTCTGTATATAGTTAGCATCCAGTTAATCCCAATCAGTGGATTAACACACTGATTAGATTAAGATTGTCATAACCCAAGCATTTCACCTCTAAATTATTTTGCATTGACTCACACAATGCAAAAGATATGAGGGACACAAGATATGAGGGACACTTCATATCTAAACAAAAAGAGTTGCAAAGAACCAAAATAGTGCTGTATAATGTCTTAAAAACCTTTATAAACCTTATCTCACATTGATAGATCACAATTTAAACAAATGTAATATTTAAATATAAAAATAATGAGAAATACATACTAACCTCTATTACTATTTTCTACATATCTGGTGGTGAATGATTTACTTTTACACATCTTAGCAGCTTTGTAAAATCAAAAATTTACTTTCTTCTGAGCTAAATACTCAGCTCTTCAATATTAATACGATGACCCAAATATTATGAATCTTTTAAAATTATTTCTTATATTGATAGATGCATGATATTTTTTGTAAATATTAATGGGACTCATATATTCGATACAAGTAAGAAATATTTAACTATTGTCTATAGTGAATTAGAGATTGGATCCTGGATCCTGGCATGTAGGTGGAAGTTCAGCAGGGAAAAAAATGTAAAGGTTCTTTTTTCAACATTCAAATGGGGTACATGAAGTAATAATTTAATGTGTTCTTATATTAAAAAATGGAAATATGCTAATGTGAGATAGATATTACAGGGAATTGCATTTAAAACTGTGGTCACAGAAAAACTATAATGGCCTAAAATAATCGAGGAAGTACTCTTCTAGGGAAGTTGGTAGCACATTTGGCATATCTGAGTGGTAAAGACTATATCAAGAAACTAGAGGAAAAAGAACCATGGAGTGTGATAAGCCAACATCAGAGGACTCAAAGGATGGAGAAATGACGTTTCACTCAGCATAAATAAAAGAGAATTTTGAGCAAAACAACATGATATGTAATGAATAATGTTTTATGAGTGTCACTATACCTCCTGTGAGGACAATTGAACATAAGAAGGCAAATGTGAATATGAAGTACCAATAATCAATTTTATTTTTTTAATCTTTATGAGTAATGATGCTGACTTTGGGCAAAATGTTGGGAGAACCTGGTTTAAAACTGTCACATCTTGCTCTGTATTGGATCTATAGCACTCAGCTTTGCTTGTGGTTGAGATATGGTATGTAACTGAAACAAAGAGAAAACCAGCGTGCACACATCAAAAGGGAATTATCGATTTTGAAAACAGAAAACTGGAGATGAGACATATAATAAAAACCAATAAAGTACAGATTCTTCTCTAATAACAGTTCTTTTCCTACTACTTAAAACAAGTAAAACAAAACCAAAAGATAACAACAACAACAACAAAAATGAAATCACTGGCCTGAAGAGTACTAATTAGTGTATGCATGTGAAAAAAACATGGGAGACTGAGGAAAAACTAACTTAAAAGAATTATAGGGCATACTACCTGGAGTTGACACAAGTCAGTGTTGCCTTGTGCTACAACCAGGTAGAAAGTCTCACAACTCATGGAACATTCATGGAGTATATGGAATATATACACTTACACACACTTATTCAAGTGTGTAGAATTCATTGTCTTTTATTCAATTATTGTCTTTTATTCAATAAAAGTATTTATCAATCAACGAATGAAGAAGAGATACCATATAATGAGCAGAAAAACCAATCGACAAAACTGCCTAAGAAATGATAACAAACTAAATTGCAGGTATGAACATCAAAATAATCACCGTAGATTTTACCTCTAAACTCAAAATGCTAAAGGAAATATTTAACATATTAAAAGAAATGTGAAATTTACAAAAATATGTGAGTCTAATTTCTGTAAATGAAATTTAAAGTTACAAAATTAAAATTATGGAGTTAATGGAAGAGTACATTTTTTTCAGAAGAAAAGATTAATAGATTTGAAGACAGAAACGTAAGAAGGGAATTTCCTGCCACATCCAGCATGGATGAGGCAAAGGATTTCTGTCGAGGATGGTGCTGACTATTGATTAATCAGTAAGAAATTTATTAAATTAAATAAACACAAGAGCCAATAATCTTTTCAAGTGGGAGTGGGCATGACAGATTGGGCCATGCCAAAATCTGACCTCTCACAAGATGGAGGAAACTACTTTCTCTTCATTTATAATACTACAGGTAAAGAGGCACTGGGAGGAGCTGCTTCTGTGAGGAACAGGATAGGGTGGAGTTAGGGAAGTCACTTGCTTAGAGAATTAGTATTTCCTCAGGTGGTGAGCCACCTCTGTACCCAATCACCTACCCGAGGCCGTCTGAAACAGTCTCTCATGACTGCCAGTTCCTGGGAGTCAGTCCTCTCTATCCCCATGGCTCAGCCACGCCTGATTCTGCTAAACATGGATGGCTTCCCACACAGGAATGACACAGAGGCTATTGAATGAGAAAAACAAACCAATAGAATAAGAGGAATATCCATGAAGAGTGGAGCAATTTCAAAGGGTCAAAGAAGTAGTTAGCTGATGTGGTCAAAGAAAAGGAAAAGGAAGGGAAGACAAACAACCCAAATTTGAAGAAATAGTGGCCCCAAAGGCACTGACACCAACACCAGAAAAACCAATACTAGGGAACTAAACACTATTATTACACATGGACTTAAATTCAAATTATTAACATTAACTAAAAAGTTCATATATCATGACAAAGTATGATTTATCTGAATAATGCAAAATTGGCTTGCCATTTTGAAAATCAATGTAATTTATCACGTCAATCAGTTGAAAAGGATTTAATATGATTATTTCAGTACTTTCAAAGGAAGTCTTCACTAAAACCCAGGCTTCATTCTTGAAAAAACTTTCTTTCAACTAAGAGTACCCTGATACTGATGAAAGGTAGTTATTAAAATCTTCTATTTAACGTTACACTTAAGTTTTAAATTACTAATGATTTCACCCTAAGATCAGTATTAGGACAAGGATTTCCAATGAAATTCCACCTCTCAAAAAACATCTTTTTTGGTTCTAACTATTGCAATGAAGCAAAAAGAGTGGCAAAAGCCTTCTATTGTGGAAAATTTGTAAAACATTTTCTTCACAAGTAATATCATAACTTTCTATAAAGCCTGATGAAACCTACATAAGAGCTGATAATAATAATAAAAATAACAACCTAGTTGCACTTTTATATCCTAGCAATGAACCATCAGATATTAAAATATTATATATAATATTATATGAATATGATGAAGTACAATGCTTGTCCACTGAAAACCTAAAAAAATATTTCTGAGACAATTATCTAAGACAAATGAATGGAATAATAGAACATTATAATGGTTCTTCAAGACTCAGAATTTTTAGGGTAACAACATTCCACAAATTAATTGCCATGGTAGAATGTGTTAAGCTTATATTTAGCAATTACTTATTTGGTCTAGAGATAAAGAGAATAAGGAACAGTTACAATAGTAGCCTGAGTTTTATTTCTTCAATGGGAATGGTATTTGGAATAGGGAGGGCAATATAATTAGATTTCCCCTAAACATTGTCTATGAATTTTTCACAGAACAGCAAATCTGAAGATTAATAAATAAGAATCTGACCATCTGTCTGAAAAATATATTTTTTTAATTTTTAGAAACATTTTTGTCTTCAAATTTAGTTGTCTCTGATTTTGGCAAGAAAAGGGTTTTTATTTGTCTCTCTGTAAAGTTCTTTAAAATGCAAATCATTTTCCTTTTAATAAAGCAAAATTAATTAAGTGATATAGTAATAAGTCACAAGTATGCACATTTTACAATTTGATGTTTTGTCATGTATACATCCATTAATCCATAACAATAGTTAGTATAGTATATGTAGAAGTTGTAACTAAAACAGTCCTGTGTCTTTTTAATCTATAACTCTAGCCAGTTCTTGCCTTCTTTCATCTCATTGCAACAATTGATTTTCTTTCTGTCACTAATAGTTTTCAATTCATAGAGTTTTACAAAAGTGAAAACAGCATTGTATCTTTTTTCTAATTCCTTTAACTCACCCTGATTATTTTAAGATTAATCTCAGTGATTGGTTGTATCAATAGTTCATAATTAATTGCTGAGCAGTATTATACTACATTAATATACTACAAATTGTTTATGATTTTACTTGAACACTTGTAATTTTAGTAATATGGGGTATCACAAATAATCCTTCTATGAATTTTGATATAAAGCTTTTCGTAGACATGAGCATTCATTTATCTTAATACAGCTGGATTGTATGGTAGATGAATGCTTTTTTTTTTTTTTTTTTAGAAATGACCAAACAGATTTTTTTACTTAAATTTACTGTATTGCCATCTCTTGCTTAAATAATTGAAAGTGTACTATTAATCTCTCAGACTACAGCCAAGCTTTTTTTCCCATTCAATTGCTTCACAATGAATTCAGATCGATTATTCAAAAAATACATAATTTAGTATTTCATTTCTCACTTCTTTCTTCTTTTTAAAATCTGTCAGTGCCTTCTCATTTTTAGCATAATATCCACTTTTTTTGTAAAGAACATGGCATTGAACGACATGACTTCTGGTTATTATAACTTACATGATTCATTCATAATTAATCATTTGTAGCATATCTATATATTTTTTCTTGTTATTTCTCTCCATAATACTCTGGTAACCTGTCTGTCCTTTCTCAATGTCTATCATTATGTTCATTTTGCTATAATTAGTATACCACATTTCCAAATGGATTGCAAAATGGACCTCTTCTGTGAACAGGAATGATTTTAGCACATACTGATATTAAAATCGATAGATTCAAAAGACTGAATTTTCTGTCTTTGAGTTTGAAATCATCCTGATACATGTCTTATTCACTAGTATATATGTATATATAAAATAGAAATGTACGTGTGAAATAGAAGGTGAGAAATAACTATTTTTTAATGATTATTTACATGTATTAAGAAATAATTAAAACAAATTATGAATCTGTAAAATTTTATGGTTTACTTGGTAAATATGATTACAATATAAATATTGATGTGAAAATGTCTTATTTAAGCCCAATAGTTACCACTTAGAGATAAATATATTACCATTATTTTTGTTTACCTTATACGTGCAGCTTTATTTTATCATCTTTATTTGCTAAATGACAAAATGGAACACCCAAATGAGTGTCAAGTGTCAAACCAGGATGTTGTTTTCATTAATTATTTTCTAGTTCATGTGTGAAAACTGTTATTCTTTGATATGGCCTATCCAAGTCTTACATGTATATACATAAAATAAATATTCATATTATATATATATATGTGAATTTTTTTACAATTTAAAAGTATAACATCACTGATCTGTAGCTTAGCGATAGGATACTTTCCTTGAATGTGCAAGGCATTGGATTCAATCCTCAGCACTGCATAAAAATAAATAAAATAAAGGTATTGTGTTCATATACAAGTGAAAAACTTAACAAAGGAGGGGGTGTGTAACATCACATGTTGTCTTCTCTTTCTCCAGAAATGATTCTGTTTTCCCAGGTCTTCTTTATTCTTTACAAACAGGCAAGATTGATACTTTTCACAATAGTGTGGTATATGCTATTCTACATTACTATACTTTTATACTGATGCACATATTTGCTTTGCATGAATAAGTACACATAGAATATATATGTAGGTGTGTGTTTATGTTTATGTGTCTGCATATCTATCAGTCCATATGTTTAAGTCATTATCTGTTGGAAATGTCAAAACATTATAAGGAACTGAAAGAAAATCTAATTGATTCAGCTATATATTTGCCAACAATTTACTAACATTTCCCCTAGGCTTTATGCTGAAAAAATCTTAGGTGGAAATAGTATCTTACATTAAGTTGCCTACATCTTACGCTTACTCATTGTTTATTTGACACATATTTCATTTTTAATGACCTTAGCAAATCATTAACTGGAAGTTGCCTTGTAAAAGTTTGTTCTTGCTTTCTGATAGTAATATAATTAGTAAATCAGTATTAAAATGAAATATAACATTATATCCAAAATACTAAAATACACTGCCCATGTGGTCATCACAAATATAATAGCTATTATTTTGACTTATTGATAAGGAGTCTCAATCACAAATAAGCTAAATGAATTAAGTTCATTCACATGGTTGGTCAGTTTTGGAGCTGTTTCCATCTAACAATTTGATTCCAGAGCCTGTCCTATAATGCTATGTTTCTGTGCCACAGGGAGAAGATTCACCTAGTCACTTTCAGGATCTCTAAAATAATGCTTGTTTAATTGAATTCTGCTTCTCAAAATACTTATTGTTCATGAAACTCAATGTTTTCCTCCAGGCTGGATTAGAAAACAGAATGGTACACCACTACTATTTCTCACCTCAGGGTAAATTGTCTCATCAGGCTAGAGACAGGAAAGTCAAGAAATAATCTATTGCCACAGATCAAAGCTCAGTAGCCTGAAAGCAGTGTAATACTTATTTCTTGCATTAGAAAATCATCTGCCTTCTGTTTCCTTTAAATAGAGACATTTTCAGCTCAGGGTGGTACCTGCACTTAGCGTTTATTTTTAATATTTTAAAATATAATAGTAATAGATACATATACATATGTATGATTATATATGTGTATATATATATTTATGTGTGTAAATGTATTTGTATAAGAATACTCATTTAGGTGCATGTAAACACAAATATTGAAGATCCAAGTACAGTGTTACACAATCTATTAGTTTTCAACAAGCCTTCCAGATATGTAGTTTAAATTGTAGACAAATTCTTAGTACATATTTTCCTTCCTAATAGAATTTAGTTATTTTCATTTCACTGTTTCAAAATCAATTTGCAAATTATTAAAATATTAAAAAGTATATTAGGTATATACATGCCTAGGTATCCTCAAACCAACATGTACAATATATACACGATGATTATTTTATTTATATGAAATAAATCTTTTAATTTTAGTCATACTTTATGATTAAGGAAAACCTATTGATTGAATCCCAAAGAATATGTCAATTTGTGCTACTTCTTAAATGCTTCCCAATATTTTTCAAAATTTCAAACTACAAATAGATCTATATTTGTACAAAGTAAGGAGAACTTATTTTGTTTCTATTATCTGAAAACAGAAATCATACTTTATTTGTTTTGCAATACCGAAAAATGATTGATATTCGGAACCAATCAACTTCATTTGGGATGTCTATGTGAACTGTTTGTTCTTAAGTACCCATTTCATCATCCAAGGATGGGTCAGCAAAATTGCTGGTACTTCCACTTTTTCTCCAAGGATACAGGTAAGTAGGTAAAGGAGAATATAGAGGCTATTACATTACTTGTCATGAAAGTTGAAGTATTCAGGTGGAAATATTTTAAAATTGAGGGTCCAGCACTAAATTATACTCAAAGCAATACAGTGAATGTATTTTATTAATTTTGTTTTTGTTTTCAGTTTTCTACAAGTTTATTAATGTATAGTCTATGTGTACAGAATATCTATTGATTAATGTATATAATCTTTTTTATTTGTTCTTTTTAGATATACATGACAGTAGAGTATACTTTGACATATTTATAAAAACATGTAGTATATCTCATTCTAATTGTAATCTCGGTCTTTTGGTTGTACATAATGTGGTGATTCATTGTGGTGTATTGCGTATATATATATATATATATATAAGCATTATATATATAGACATGGATACACAAAAATTGTGTCAGATTCATTTACAGTCTTTCCTATTCCTACCCTTTCCCTTTCCTTCATTCCCCTTGTCTAATCTGCTTGTATTCTCTGCCCACCCCCCCTTGTGTTGTCCTAGCATACACATTTCAGAGAACATTTGATCTTTGCTTTTTGGGGGGAATTAGTTTATTTCACTTAGCATGATAGTATACAGATGCATTCATTTATGAGCAAATATTATAAAGTAATTCTTTACTAGGGTTAAGTAATATTCCATTGTGTGTATATACCACAGTTTTTCCATTCATCTGTTGAAGGGCACGTAGGTTGGTTCCATAGCTTAGCTATTGTGAATAGAGCTGCTGTAAATATTGATGTAGCCACATCACTGTAGTATGCTGCTTTTAAGTCATTTGCGTATACATTGAGGGGTGGAATAAATGGGTTAAAGGATGGTTCCCTTCCAAGTTTTCTGAGGAATCTCCATACTGTTTGCACCAATTTGCATTCCCACCAGCAATGGGTGAGTGAACCATTTTCCCCACATCTTTGCAAACATTTATTGTTACTTGTTTCCTTGATAATTGCCATTCTGATTGGAGTGAGGTGGAATTTCAGTTTAGTTTTGACTTGCTTTTCTCTAATTGCTAGAGAAGTTGAACATTTTTTCATACATTTGTTGACCATTCATAGCTCTTCTGTGAAGTGCCTATTCAGTTTCTTTGACATTTATTGATTGGGTTATTTGGATTTTTGATGTTAAGTTTTTTGAGTTCTTTGTGTGTCCTAGAAATTACTGCTTTATCTGAAGTGCAGATGGCAAAGATTTTCTCCCATTTTTTAGGCTGTCTCTTCATGCCCTTGATTGTTTCATTTGTCCTGAAGAAGCTTTTTATTTTGATAACATTTCATTCATTTATTCTTGGTTTTTCTTCTTGCACTTTAGGAGTCTTGTTGAGGAATTTGTTTCCTAAGCTGACATCATGGAATGTTGGGCCTATATTTTCTTCTAGTAGGCACAGGATTTCTGGTATAATGCCCATGTCTTTGATTCGCTTTGGGTTGAGTTTTGTGCAGGATGAGAGATAGGAGTTCAATTTCATTCTGCTACAGATGGATTTCCAGTTTTCCCAGAACCATTTGTTGGAGGCTATCATTTCTCCAATGTGTATTTATGGCACATTTGTCAAGTATGGGATGACTATTTATGTGGGGTTGTCTCTATGTCTTCTATTCCATTGATCTTCATGTTTGTTTTGGTGCTAATATCATGCTATTTTTGTTACTATAGCTCTGTAATATAATTTAAGGTCTGGTATTGCATTGTTTCCTGCTTCTCTTTTCTCACTTAAAATTTTTTTGGCTATTCTGAATTTCTTCTTTTTTCAAATGAATTATATGTTGCTTTTTCTATTGCTATGAAGAACATTAGAATTTTAATAGGAATTGCATTGAATCTGTATAGTGGTTTTGTTAGCATGACCATTTTGACAATATTAATTTTGCCCACCCAAGAACATGGGAGGTCATTCCATCTTCTTAGATCTTCTTGAACTTTTATCTTAAGTGTTCTGTATTTTTCATTGTAGAAGTCTTTCACCTCTTTTGTTATATTGATTCGCAAGTTGTTTCTCCCCTTCCCTAAGACTATTGTGAATGGGATAGTTTTCCATTTTCCTAATTTCTCTTTCAGCCAATTTATCATTGGTGTAGGAACACAATCTATTTATGAGTGTTAAGTTTATATCCTTCTACTTTGCTGAATTTGTTTATGAGTTCTAGAAGTTTTCTGTGAAGTTGTTTTGGTCTTATAAATATAGGATCATGTCATCAGCAAATAGGAATAGTGTGAACTCTTCCTCTCCCATCCATATCTCTTTAATTTTTTTCTTTTGCCTAATTGCTCTGGTTAGAGTTTCAAGGACTATGTTAAATAGTTCATGAAAGAGGGCATCTTTGTCTTGTTCCAGTTTTTAGAGAGAATGCTTTCATTTTTTCTCCAATCCTAATGATGCTGGCCTTGGGTTTAGCACATAGAGCTTTTAGAATATTGAGGTATGTTCCTACTATCCCTAGTTTTTCCCGTGTTTTGAATATGAATGCATGTGTATTTTGTCAGTTGCTTTTTCTGCATCTATTGAGGTAATCATGCAGTTCTGTCTTTAAGTCAATATGTGATGAATTACATTCATTGATTTCCATATGTTGAACCAACCTTGCATCCCTGAGATGAACCCAACTTGATCATGGTGTGCTATTTTTTAAATATGTTTTTGTATGCAATTTTAATATAACCATAATTGACTTGTAGTCAATACATGAATGGACCTAAGATTTTCTTCCTTTTTCCATGGTTTTATTTTTGTTTTCTCAATTCAATTTTATTTATTTTTGATGACGACTCCCTAAACTTGTGCCATCCCTCTAGGCCTCATTGCCATTATTTGGTTAAGGTTCACTATGTTCGTAAATACTCTATTTATTTTAGAATATCTTGAGGATATTCAACTTTCTTTCCACATTTGTTCTCATGAAGAAAGTGTGTAGATCACAATTGATTTGTGTTGTTTTTATGTATTTTAAGAGTATATAATTGTGGGTGCACTTTGTGAGGTATTGTCATTACTTAATCTTAATTTTTTTTCTGGATTAATATAAATTTCGTAGCTTCTTCAAGCTGTCATTATAAAATAAAGTTAATAGTAACAAGTCACTTTCGTTTTCCTTACCTTACCAGCTTTCTGATGAAGGGAGGACTCAATTTTCCAGGAAAAATCTTATTGACTTATCTCTAATATGTCTAGTTTCTGTCATATATTCATAGAAACATATTTTTAAGTTACATCTGCAGGCCACAGCTAAGTATTCTGTAAATATGTTTTTTTTAAATATAAGCTTTAATTGACATCTACATGATTAATCAAGTTCCAAATTCCTACTGAATAATCTCCTTCCCAGTTCAGCTGGGAAAGTACTGTGGATACTGTAACTTCAAGGGGAATGGAGGAACAATGCCTCTTATTGCTTCAGTCCTCAGTCCTGCTGAGTGTTCCTAAATGTTACATCTTGATTTGTAAACTTCTCTCCTTCTACATGTCTCTCCCCTTCTATACCTCCATCCCATTCTGTTTCCTCTTTCTTTTAATTTAAATTATTTATTTGCCTCTTCATTTACTTTCTTATTAATTCTCCATAGTCTATAAGATTCTAATAATCTGTATAATTTGAAAGTAATCTCAATGGTAGAAATCTAATATACCTTCACTCACCTCACCACTCAGGCCCTCCAACTAGGGACATTTGAATGAATCAAGTGTTCTGAGTTTTTGAGTCTTAAGATTCTATCCTAAGTTGCTTCTTCTCACAGGAGACTTTCCCATTTCCATTCATATAAATTTGTTAGGCTATTCTATAAATTCTAATATATGTCCAACATGAAGCAGTAATACCTTTTGTTGAAATTGTGTAATATTATGATAAATGTCTGAAAGTCTCCTAAGCTTGAGATATACTTACCATATTGCTAAAGTATCATATTTTCAATTGTATTTTCAAACTAAATCGAGTGGGCATATTAGAACCTAATCAGTGACTTTTCTGTGCTGATAAGAGGAGAAAGTTTTAAGAAACTACCATATGAATGATAATACATATATTCATTTAAATACTTCTGTATATTATATTTGTATAAATTTGATTGCTTTTAAATTTTGTATATTTAATTGATATGGAATGTCATTTTTTCTTTTCTTTTCCTTCTGATTTTTTTTTTGTATGACAGATAAATCTTATTTCAGCTTTTCCATTATATAATTAGTCTTATTTATTACTTTCTTGTCTATCATCACTGCATATTATATTCAATTAGGTCATTTGGATTATCAACTTATTGGGTTGAGAAATGCCTAGTTTTAGAGACTTGTGGATTTGTCAATGAGGGAGTTTCCAGAAATGATTGGCATGTGTCATGGCAAAATGACAGGTGAGATCCACCCTGAATGTGGACAACATAGTTCAATAGGCTGGGACCTGAATTTAGCAAAAAGTGGATGAAAGAAGAAGTCAACTTAGAAGTAAGCTCAATTTTTCTGAGTGGGTGCTTTGATTCCTATTGCTATCACCTAAGGACATTGAACTCCAGCTACTTCATTCTTCCAAAAAGATTGTGACCAGCAATTCTCCAGAGAGTTCCTAGGCCTCCAGTGTCTGACTGAGGTTGCATGATTGGTCCCTCTGTTTCTGAAGCTCCAGCGTCTTGAACTGAGGAGCTGCTGGTTCCTCTGGCTCTACAGTTTGCTGACAGCCACTGTAGGACTATCTGGCTTTGGCTGGTGTAAAGCACCCTATATATTCCATTTATATATATTTATATTCAACATATTGAATTTCCATTTATATCAAACTTACTGAATTATTTGAAACTTATTGAATTTATAGGAAACATTGAATTTCAATAAGTACTAAGCTACCTCCAGTAATAGAAATACTTACATTAAAAATCAAAACCTTTACAGATTGTTTCCATAAAGTATCTGAGTACTTACCAATCATCTTTGATTGCATATTTTATATTTAAGTCACAAAGAAGAAGATTTTAGCTGTTGTTTGCAGAGTTCTAAACAAGTAGTTTAAGTATTTGAGTTTGAATCAATTTTTCCTTTATAAATGACTGTCAACTTTAAAAATTATGCCATACATACATTAAGAGGGTTTTTGTAAAAATTGAATGAAAGTACTATAAAATATTATATGATATGAAATGTTAAACATAAAAGTCAATATGTGCAAATACACATAAATAAATATGCATGCAAATACATAAGTATGTAAGTAAGTCTGGACTTATGTTAATTGAAGAGGTTACAACATATATAAACTTTATTTCTCAAATACAATAGAGAAAAACATAAAAGAAAGTTTTATCAAAATATACTCATAAACTATTTCTTTTAATATGTAAATTGTTTATATTTTATAATATATTTTATCATTAAAAATTAATTGATAGTGAGGTTATACATTTCAATGTCAGTTCTTAATGATGAATAATATTATTGTTATAAACATATTTTTGAACTACCTAAGTGTAGTCAGAAAAAATATAATTTGCAATCTTTATACAAAAACTGGTATTATATTCTACTTAACATTTGAGATCTGTAATGTTTATTCAACTACTTCTAAGTGTGAACTAAATTCACGTGTGATATAGGCTACAGCCTTTTTCTATGAATGAAATAACAAGTAGCAAAATTGAATTGGTATTGCATACATTCTCAAATACTTTGGGCTGCAGAAAGTTCTTATTGGGTGTATATTATGTTTAGCTGGAAAGTCAGACTACTCATAATTTAAGTACTCAGAATATAGTTTAATCATTTTAAGGGTTGAAAGTAACAAATGTTATTAATAAACTATCTTTTATTTATTTCAAGTGTATTATTCATAACTTATGTAGTGTTTTGAAGACATTGTAATTAAATATAAAAAATTTAATGAGAAATGAAATATTGCCTGAAGTAATAGTACATAATGGTGAAATATTCCTTGGCAGTATACCACTTTAATGGCAAAATTTCACAAATATGTTCCCTAGAATGCCATACCTAAATTATGGGAGATTTTACTAAATTCTTAGTGAAAAAGAAGATTTCATGTATTTTCAAACTGGGAAACAATACATACCATATCCTTTCTTGGTAATTTGTGATATTCATTTGCTATTATTAATATCTACAATTAATCTGAAGACATAATGTAAAAATATGACTAAGATACAATTGCTTAAGTAAATTTTGCTAGATAATTATTTTGTCACAATATGCCTACAGTAGCTTTGCAGAATATTATTCTGCAGTCTTACAGGAATGTACTTTGAGATGCTTAATTATAGACGATTTTTTAAAAATTCAGCATATATTTAAAAGCAGTATATGCTAATATTTTTCTATGCATTTTAGAAATATTTACTAGTTTAAATATAATGCCAAAGTTGTCAAAGAAGCACATTTTCAAAAATCTTTATTACACCAATGAATAAAAATGATGCACAATACATGAAGTTTATTACCCAGACTCAGAACTACAGAGTTCTATATTTAGGATGTGGGACCAGAGTTTGTGGGTTGAGTCTGGCCTCAATATATGACACTAGATATTATTTCCCATTTATCTTTATTTACTTTATTTTATTACATTTCAATTAATTTCATTATATCAGCTATAGATTATAGAACTAGTTGTGCACGTTCAATGGAGTCCACCTATCCACACCTACATGTGTGATGGGAGACCACTGCAGCTTGTACTGTAGTGATCCTTTCCCAGGGGGAAGTAGATCAAGACAGAGCACGTGCTGAAATTATAAGAAATCCTGATGGTGGCAGAGCAGTAGTAGAACACTATGAAAGCTAAAACATGTAATAAAAGAGACTGGATCTCTGGACATGACTAATTTAATGGATGTGTCTGTGGTCCTGTGGAGACACTCCCTGGAAACCATTTATTGCGAGGACTGAGTCAGAGGCTGGATTCTGTATTAAGAATAGGATAAATGAACAAACTGAGTAATTACTGTAGCCATAAGCACACAACTCTATTCACACTCTGGGAAGGTCCTGGAGATCTGGTACCTTATTCTTTTTGTCCTGATCAAATTGATACATGTACAAAGGAATCACATTCTTAGGTCTAGGAAACATTAATTCTACTCTAAGCCAGAAGAGTGTTGACTGAGATGCAATTGCAAAGGTAACTGTATATACTGTTTAAAAAAAAATTCTTTTATACTTGAAATTTGAATCTAATCTTTTTAGGGCAGCTTGTGATTAGGTTCTAGTGCTAACAAGAAAACCAGTTGGAACAATAATTTAGAAATTTACATTATATATATTCTTATTGCTTTTAAATAAATAAGTCAATAATCTCTTAAAAAATAAATTTGCAAGCATGGACTGAGGATACTGAGTTTTTGTTTGATCTGTCATTTACTAGTAATTTGATTTTTGATGTTATGTAATTCTCCTATTGCTTAGTTTCTTCTTCTGAGTTTTTGAAGCTACATAATCTCTAAAGCATTTGAAAAGTTTAAGTTTCTTTTGGGTCAAATATTAAAAGATGCTCTCATGGGTTTATAATTGTGTGTGCTGTCTTCAAATGGTCAGGCACCAAAAGAGGTTAACAGAAAATTTCCTTGGTGTCCTGTGTTGAAATTCGATGTGATAACAGGAAAAGTAGTATTATCATATATATAATATATATGATCATCTATCTATATGTATATACATACATGTACATATACATATACATATGTGTGTGTGTGTGTTTGTGTGTGTGTCTCATAATTAAAATCACCCATTCTTCCAGAAAGGATTAATTGATTCTACAGAGTTTTGTGTCAAACTTAGACAGACAGTAGTAAGCCACACACAGCCCCAGCTTTCATTATAGTTTAAGAATATTTATGAGTCTTGGCGCATAAAAAGATCTTACAGCCAAGAGCAATAAATGCTAAGACAAGGATAAGCACATGGAATGAGTAGCCTAGATGAGCTAACAGATTTTATGAGTCACTAATAACTTTTATTTTTTTATTGAGTAATGACTTAGAAACTCAGAACGAAGGATATGTGATCATTATCCAGGTGATGAACGAAGGACACCAGAAGATGAAGAGAACAAAATGCAAAAACCTGGAAGTGAGACGAGTTGGATGTTTAAGAATTGTAATCAACGTTTGTCCGGAGCATTGAATTTAAGAATAAAAAGTGGCACTGACAAGGCAGCATTTGTTGGAAGGATCCAGATGGACGATTACAAAAATTTTCTGAGGAAAGGCATTAAAGCAGAATGGTCCATTTAAGATAAGCAATTTGTACCTATGTAAAGATGGAATACAGTGACAATATTTGTTCTTGATTTCTTCTGTTCTTTCCAATACACATGGAGTTGAAAATGTGAGCTCAGTTTCCTTTCTTTCTCTCTCTCTTCCTTTCCCTCCATGTTTTGTCCCACAGATATGTAATTTCTCATTGACACAGCTCTGCTGTTTTTCAATGATGTTGATTTAAAAATAGATGTGATGTAACTGGTCCCACTCTATTAATGTTAATTTGCCTGCACTGTATCTGATGTGTTAAAAGAAAAACTATAGATGGATTAAAGTTGGCAGAGTTTATTTGAATGAATACCCAATTCATGAATCAGGCAGCCCTCAGCATAAAAAGAGTAGTGAAGTTTTATAGGGGAAACTCAGTAGTGAAGAAAAGCAGTCACCCTATTGGTTAAAGCTAGTTAACTACATGATTGCAACATAATGTGATGACTTGGTGGCCTGTGATTGGCTAAAACCCAGTACAAGCAGAGTTTTGAGATAAACTTGATTCACGGCTTCTGCTAGCAGGTGAGGTTTGCACAAGCTACAGGTCTCTGCAGCTGAGATGTGTTCCAGCTCTTAATGGTCTACTATGACCTCCTGTGATGCAGCAGACCCCTTAGTTCACCACAAATTTCTTCTTTCTGGGTTCTTGTCTTCTGAATTAGAAGAATGAAATCCAGAGACCAGGATAAGTGAGTGCCAGACTAGGATCTATTCAACTGTGCATAGAAACAAAACTGCCACAAAAGAGAAGGGACTCAACAGGGGTTGCTATCTGAGAATGCTGGTATATGAGTGTATATAGAACTTGAGTCTATGTTATTGGTCAAACTTATGAAAATTAGGGTTTAGAAAAGTATTAATGCTATTGGTCCAAAATTAAGCTAATTAGGATTTGGAAATATAATGATGCTATCAGTTATTCCTGAATCCCATTCATGTTTGCCTTGCTTCCATTTTCTCCTGCTTTGGGAAGCAGTTAAGGTCATTGAATTGCATGTGCTCAATGGTGGTAGTGGGGGAGTCAGGGGGTCTGGAGTTGCAGCACAGCATGAAGTGTACTTCTGCAGTGGGTATCCGCTCTATGCAGGCAATGATGCTATGAGGTGGCAGGTCCTCTCGCCCTGGATCTCTTCCTCACCTACTTGGTACCTCAGACCCATGCCAGCATGGCAGGCTTCCCACAGCAGGGCATGCTTCTGCCTGCGCGTTAGCTTGCGCAGGCTGCAGGTCTGCTGCTTTACCACTCCTCTGCTGCTTTATGGCAGGGACCATAGGGGCTGGTCGCATGGATTGGTGGCTGGGGGAGCCATGTCATCAGCTACCTGTGATCAACTGAAACTCAGAAGTTTGCTATACTCCTAGTTAGGTTTTAGTTTATCTACTATGTTAGGATGCGGTTACTTAGATGCACAAGGTTGAGTTCTTTCTTGGACAAACCAAGAAACAGAGTTTCAGCAAACATCTCTGAAAACTAGAAAATTCTCATGGAAGAGATTGCACATGTCTTGTTGAGTCTGGAGAATCTAACATTTTTTCATAATTGCAATGGCACTGTTCTAAGATTCTTTAATTTATAAATATTCTCTGAAGTTCCCCTTCCCATTTATTTGTGGGAGGGAGTGATATTTGAACACTACCACATTTGTTGATATTACATTTTAAAAAATAATGTTTACTTCAGGCCAGACTTTACAAGGCCTGGGTACAATTTAATTAGTCAACATTTTCCTTTCACTGTCCTTTCCAATTTTACAACTAAAATATTTAAAAATTTAATTAAATATATTTTATGACATAAATAATTCAAACAGAGAATAAGCAAAAACAATGATTGCTTTATAAATCATTTATTCCATTTTAATCAGATATGAGTCTTACCAAAATCACAATTTGGAAGATGAATATCTAAAGTTGACTAATTTTTTTGTGTGTACTGGAGGCAACAGAGGCTTTTAAACATGACCAATGTGATTAATAATGATTAATATTTCAAATGCGATTTGCTAACATAATTGCTCTGTATTAGTGTCATTAACAAATCATAATGTTTTGTCTATTTAAAATTACAAATGTCAGCTTTAATGAAACAAAAATTTACTTACACTAAAAATATTTTAAACACTACAAACAGGAGTTTGGAAAATGCTTTTGAATGGCTGACTTACTTATTTGGGTGGAAATTCTTTTTTAATTGTCTCATTTCAATTGTACTTAGCATCTAAAACCGTTGATCTCCATATGCTCTTTAAAGTATCTCTTTGAAAAGGGCAGTACTGTAGAAAACTGAATTTACCAATTTTTGGTCTCAAACATTAATATCAATAATTAAAATGTTAAAATGTATTTCATAAAAATGTTCTTTAGAAATTTCTCAACCATAAAAAGGATAAAGAAAAAGTTTTACTTTGAGATGTCAATTATAGATTCTATTGAAAATACTACATTACTTATTAAAATATTCAAAATCTCATTTAAGTTGAAATTATTATGTAAAATTCCATTAAAATCACCAGGTCTCCTGGTAGTTAATGTTCAATGGAGAATGGTCAAGCTCAATATTTATAGAATCTTTCTATTTACTGCCAATATTCACAATAAAGACTTTTAATTATTTTAGCACACCCCACTATGTTATTCACTGCATTAAGTAAATGATCTACGTAATACAATTGGTTCTAATATCACTGGATATATATATAAATGGAGTTTTGAAGTATGAGAGGTTGCAATTGTTAGGAGTTTTACAGCAGATGTTAATAAGGAATCTCAAATTTCTCTTGCATTTTAGCAAAGAAACTTTAGTTCTATGTTTCTTAAGGTAAGAAATGAAAATAATGATCCTTCTTTACTTATTGTGAGTTTAACAACAACTATAACAACAAATAATGTGTGGGTGAAAGCATTCATGAGCTATAGAAGGAAACCATTGCTTTGTTGACATTGACAAAATGAATATAATTACTGTAGGATTATTTAAAAAACTAAGCAATAGCGTAAAAAAGTAAATAATAAAATATCTGACTTTGTGAGCACTGAATACAAGTAAGCTAATTGTCACAGAAAAAAATAACATATCTTTTTGAAACTGCTCATGAAATCTTTTTTGTACAGATGAATATCATAGTAAAATATACTATGTGCCTTTTAATAAAAATAAAATTAATTGATTAGAATGTGTTATGTGGGCTTAATGTATATTTTCTTTGCCAAAAAAAATCAAAAGGATAATTCTAAACAGTAAGCTTCTGGAAGTGGTCTACAGTTTGTTTATATAGTTCTCAGGCTTTTTTCAGGTCATTGACTTCAGTCATACTAACATTGACACAGTTTCTTTTTCAAAAGACATTATTACCTCATGTACATATATGACTGCATGACCAATGGGATCCTACAATATGTATAGTCAGTAGAATACATTTATGTATGATATAACAAAATGTATAAATGCATTCTGCTGTCAGGTAAACAAATTAGAACAAAATTTTAAAAATTAGGAAAAAAAAGAATCAACCATTAATCCCAGGTCAACATATAACAACTATCTAGTGGCTCGGATGTATAATACGGTTTTAAAACATTGGAATTTTCATCTCATTTTTAACCATAGACCTAGAACAAATCCTTTATTTAAATAATAGTGATCAGATTAGCCCAAAGGCACTAAAGGTAGGGTATGGTACGGACAAAGTAGCTCTACCTTTTCAAATAAATGTTGTATATGAGTTTACCAATGAAACAGAAGTTCTGAGTCTCAAAACTATCTTTACCAAGTTGCAGAAAAATTTCATGATTTAATACTAAAATATGGAAAATATGAAATTAAGCCAGTATAGTTCAATCTCTTAAAGTTCAAAGGCTCACTAAATTTAAAAATAATTCTTGCTATTTCTTCACAAATCTAAGATCAATTTCCAACTTGGATCTCTATAAACTAATTTCACTAATTTCAAAGTCAGATTATTAGATGTTGATTAGGTTTTCTTTTTTTTTTTTTTTTTTTCTGTCTCTTCCCTTGTGGAAGAACTTCTATAATGCGTCATAAGAATTGAACCAAACTTAACATTGTCAACTTCAAAGAAAAACACCCAGTAATATGACTACTGAGTTAAGAAAATAATTAAACTAAATAGTATTGGAATTAATAAAAATGAAAAAAACTACCAAGGGGAAAATGAAGACATAAGGGCAGAAAATAAGTCTGAGCTTTTCTGTTCAGGGTCAAAGTGACTTTGTAGTGCTGCCATAAACAGAGATTAGGAAATAAAAGGAAGTTAAAATCTAAGTAAGGAAAAAGACCCTGTCACATTTTCCCTAACTTGGTGACTTATTTCTTGTTTATCATACTTGGCATAAGTGAAAATTATAGGCAGATGTTTTGTTGTGTTTCTTCTTTTCTGAGAAACAAGAAAGAAAGGAAATAAATACAAATAACTGCATCAGAGAGAGATCAGAATGATAGACTTTTTAGAAAGGTTTTCAATAAGTCATGTTAAACTCAATGTATTCTGAAGAATTTTCAATGATGTTATATCTTACTGAACAGAAAGATGCATATCAATGGAACAATGTTTTATCTATGAGTTCAATATCTGAGGAAAGGAGCTATAATATAAGCAATTCAATTAGATATAAGGGTTTCTGAACATTTTTTAAAATATGTTTGGCATTTTTTGAAAGATGTGAACAGATCTGTTGTAGTTTATGCGATGTCCCTTTCAAAATGAGAAAACAAGGTACACTGTATAAAATGTATAATTGAAGATCCATTTTTCTCTAAAAATGATTTTGGAGAGTAGTAAATGATACAGAATGGGACCCGGGGTTATACATTTTTTTGCATCTCTGATTGTAATTCATAGATATTAGTGGGTGAGAAGAGGTATCATTATATTCTCCCAAGTTTAAATCATTTATTTAAATTTAATTATGTCTTTTAAATTTAACAGAATTATGCTAGATTGATGGATAAATGAAGGAACAAGTTTTCCAATTCTTGAATAACACAAAAATATTATGGAAGACAAAAACAAAAAAGAAGATGAAAATGCTATGTGAACTAGCAGCCTGCAGAAGGTAATAGCTGGGTCCAGGAAGAAAGGCATGGCTTCAGTCCACACTGGCTTTTATTCTCTTCACCATACACTTGCAAATCTTCAGCATGGCTACCAAGGCTTTTATGTCTTTCCCTGACTTATATCATGTTTGCATTTTCCATTTAGCTTAATTATATCTGCTCACAAAATTCCAGTCACACTGTGTTTCTTTCCATTATTAGAACACACAAGATTCTTCACCCAGTTTTTAGACTTGTTATTCTGTATCCTGAAATAATTTATGTTGTGAGGTTCCTTATTTTCCCCTGGGTCTCACGATTTGTTGCTGTTGTTATTGTTCATTCATTTTTTTCTTTTCCTCATGATACTGGGGATTGAACTAGGAAACTCTACCAACAAGCTTCATCCCCTGGCCCTTTTATTATATTGAGACAGGGTCTCGCTAAATTGCCCAGGCTGGCTTTGAACCTTCAATCTCAGTCATCTGAGCAAAATAAATAACCAAAACAAGGCAATTAAACTAACAAATTTGGAGAATTTTGAAATTCCATTAATTTTTAATAGTGCTTTTAATTAGGGGTATATCTCCATTGCAGAATCTTATAACTCTCTTAATATTTAGCAAAATAGTGATTCTAAATGGAATACAAATTTCAAAGAGGGTAATAGTCATACTTTGAAATCAGATGTTGAGCAAAATAGGGTCTTGCATTAAGGGAGAGGATGATTTTGGTGGGGGTTGGAAGAAAGAGTTGAGAAATTGCCTTAAATATGCTTATTTATACCAAAGAAACCTAGATACCCTATTGGACCACAACTAACCCCAAACAATCTTATCTGAAACAATGCTTTCAAATGTATTCAAGTTGCCACTTTTCCATTTGAATTTCATTAAAGTCAGGGCATTTAATTTTTCTAACTTTATCAAAAGTAATTGAATTAATGTCATTCTATGTCCCATCTTCTTTCATCTTCACCTTTATCATAGTTCATATAATCATTTTCTAAATAAAATTATCCACTTCTGTTGATGACTTTCTTGATTAATTAAATTTTTCTTGTGATTTTAAATATTAGCTCTAAATGCTGCTTTAGTAATTTTATGCTCCATTTTCTCAATCATTCGTTATAGCTATGAGCAACATGCCATTAAAAGGAGGGTTCATAGGTTATAGATTATGATTTTCTTCTAAATGTGAGATGACTGTCTGGATGTGATTTACATGGTAAGAAAGATTTATTGTAACCTTTTCTTGTTTATATCTTCCTTCAGATTACTAGCAGATTTAATTATGTCAGTATACCAATATTTTCAAGTATATAATGCCTTCAGGAAACAAAGACAGAAACTGTTGAAACTTGAGGTCAGCACTTTTGAAACCAAAGTGATAGGTTAAACTTTTTTTTTCCAAAATTGTAATTTGTTAATCTGACACAAACTTAACTATGCAGTTTAGAATAAACCTAATTCTCTAATTTCTTTCAAATGATTTTATAGGTCCTTCCAATTTAAATTTTCTAAAAAGGCCTTTTAAAATACTGCACTTTGTAAGGAAAATATCTTTAAAAAAATGAACTCATTAAATCTGCAGTAAAACTGAAAGATTATTAAGAATTTAGAGAACAGAGATTTTAGGAAAAACTCATTAGAATGAATAAACAACAATCATTTTCAAGAGAACGTTATTTAATTGACCTAATTTTATCATTTTTCTCTTTTTGTGTTGAGGAGAAGTGTAATTTCTATCAGGATATGTGAAATATAGTGAACAGTATTTCCCTACTTGAAATTAAATTTGAATATGATTATCAAAAGATAATTTGGTACTTAGAAAAACTATATGCCACCATAGAATCCTCTTACTTTCTAACATCCTTTGAAACTATGAAAATTTATGAGTTGATTAATCACTATTCTCCTGATGGTTGTACCAGGCAAGTTTTTCTTTTTAAATCATGAAGAAAGAAGTAGATTCAGAGAAAATGGGGCAGAACATAACTTCACAGGTTAACAAAAATACAAGTAGACATGTTCTAGAAAACTCAGATGCTAATTGTCAGAATTTCAAACAAAATAATTCCAAGAAGCTAGTTGGTGAAGATTCAGTTGACACTAATGCTGACTTCTGTAACTTGTAGTATTTCTTTTTTTTTTTTTGAGCAGGGATGGTGGTGCTACCAGGGATTGAACTCAGGGACACTCAACCACAGTGACACATCCCCAGCTCTATTTTGTATTTTATTTAGAGATAGGGTCTTGCTGAGTTTCTTGGCACCTTGCTTTTGCTGAGGTTGGTTTCGAACTCAAAATCCTCCTGCCTCAGCCTTCCAAGCTGCTGCTATTACAGCTGTGTGCCATTGTGCTCGACTGTAGTCTTTGTGTCTTGGATTGGATATTAACGAACATTAAAAATTGAAATCAGCATATAGACCCTCATTATCATTTAACAAATCTAGCTGGTTACCTCATAACCATAAGCACTGAATGAATGCTAGTATTGTATTATTGATATGAATTGAATAACGATGAGAAAGATGAACCAGGCATAGTTATCAAGATTAAGAAGACTAAGGAAGCATGGTTGTTTTTGTTAAGTTAATGAAACTTGCAGAAACAAATAATGCATACCATTTTGGAAGGTTTGTGCTTGATCTTGATTCATAAAGTACATGGGTTGCTAAGAGAATGAGTTTTTGTTTCACTTGATGAATGGAAAGGCAATAAAACTAATAAAAGGAGCATATTGTAAAGCTAAGAAAGATTCCTACAAGAGCAATTAAAGTGTTGAGGAATAAAATAGCATAGTGTTTGAGGTGCTGTTCATTATTATTGCTGAGGTCTAGGCTGCAAGGAGCTAAATGGGTAATTAATGGAGACTCTTGTAAACCATGTTACATACAGAATGTTTGTGACACTGTAATTTTAGTGATCGTTTCCTTCTCATTAAATAAAAGTCTCCATTTTAATCTATTATAGTAATATAGGTAATAGATGAAAGATGGTAAAAATCTTTCAGAAAAGGAGTTATTTGTGGTAGAACAGTGATAAATATGAGATGAAGCATATTAAGAATATTTAAGAATTATAGTCAGCTCAACTTAATCATTGAATATATTTAAAATAAAAGGAAAAGTAAACTAAAAATAACAGTAAAAGGAAAGAGGATGTGTCCTGAACTTCTGGATGTTTAAATCAGTCAATGATACGTTTACTTATAGAATAAGAAACAAGCTTTTGTGATTAAAACAAAAGGCAGTAAATACAGTTAAGATATATTTACTTTTAATTAATTCATTTGGTGCAGTTCTGGAGATAGAACCCAGGGCCTCCAGTATACTAGGCAAATGATCTACCATTGAGTTACTTCCCCAGCCTGTAAATATTTCTTAGGTTGAATTTGAGGTCATTATATGTATAAAATTGATTTGTTTCAAATAGGTGAAATTACTATGCAGGTGGTGTGAAACACATTGGACAAAAGAGTGAATTATTATTCTCAGTAAAATAATACTTGATGCTTGTTGAGCATTTATTAAGTGTCTTAGTATTAGCACATATTAAAAATTCTAACCCCTTAAACACATAAACTATCTGAGACATGGGGATTTTAAATCACTCCTCCGGTTTTGCAGAACTAGGAAATGTGCTTTTAATCATGGCATCATGGCAACTATCAACTAGAAATAATTAAGGAGGAAGTGGTTTTCAACTAGGTCAAATAATGCATAGGTTAAAATTGGTTATTAAAACCCTGTGAAGATATTTTAAAATGTAGTCAGAAACAAGATCAGATAGAGGAGAGAACTTACAATATTGTCTGGTAACATATGCATTTATATTTGCACAATTTTGTACAGCGCAAAGAGAGATTTAGATCTTGGGACTCAGAGTCTAACACAAAAGTCTCTTCAGATCTGAGAGATGAAAATGTGGTGAGACTATATAGAACAAATTAGTAGACAGAGATGGAAACTTTTGACAAAAGGAGACAAAATTTTCAGGTCTTGAAGTAAATGGAAGGATTGAAATAACAGGAGTGGAGAAATTAGTGTTAAACTGTAGGAAATAAAACTACTTTCTCTAAGTTTCAGTGAAAAAAATGAGTGAATATAACAAGAGTTTGGGATTTTATTTTACTTTTTGGAACAAAAATGTGATTGAGAGAACTCGTGGCTTAATTTAGTATTTTATGATTTTTCTCAGTCAACATTGTAATTTGAGATAATCTTTTTTTAGAAAATAATTGGAGTGTTTCTCCCATGTTATTTGAGAGTGCAGTGATCATATATGTACTTTTTATGTGCAATACACATAAAATCAACCTGTCATTATTTTTCTTAAAATAGACAAAACAATTTTTAGTTTATTCCCATAAGCATTGCTCCTTACAGATGATTATAAATGATGAAAAAATATAACAAAATAGCAATTTAAACTCCATTCTCTCACTTACTGTGAGAATATTAACTCATATCATAACACACCATGTAAATTTGAAACCTATCAATTTCCTCATCATCCTACATATTTATTGTGAAAAATAACTCTACAGTATATAAGTTGAGATAAGTTTCTAGAATGATTGTGCAGAACTCAGCTGATTTACTCCCATATGAAATTGGTGAAAAAAAAATATAGGTGTATGTTTTTAGGTGTTCATACCCTTAAAATTCATACAAATTTATAAATATAAACATGTTTATATGAATCTGAATAAATTTCATATAAAGTTTATTATACATGTATATACACTTTGTCTATACATAAATAGTATATATGTACATACATTCATGTATACATAAAATAAATTCATATATATACACACCCCATATATATATTTTATATATATATATATATATATATATATATATATATATTATACAGACACACACACATTTTTGCATATTATCACAGTTGGCATAGCCCTCATCTCTTTCCAAAAAAACTATGTTTAAAACAGGGCCTAAAGAAGTTCAAGCCTAAGACCATTCTGAAGAACAATGGAATTTGTGGTAAAAAGCAAGTTGAAGGGAATGCTGGGATTTAAAGACAATAAGGCCTAAACTCTAGACCAACTAATTTGTGATCATAAAAAGGGATTAAGATAGCTGGGTAAAAATCCCCTGGAAGTCTGAAAAAACAAAGTGTGGATTTCAAAGTCTAGTCTTTCAAAGGAATCTGTGTTAGTCAGTTTTTTGTCACTGTGAACAAATCACCTGATAAGAACAGCTTAAAGGGGGGTGGGGAATTTATGCTGAACTCATAGTTTTAGAGACTCAGTCTATGAATGGCCAACTCCATTGTTTTGAGCCTAATGTGAGGGAGAACACCATGGCAGAAAGGTGTGTGTGTGGAGTGGGAGGAACTGTAGGTGGTAGAGAGAGAAAGTGAAAGAGAAGGAAGGGCCAGAGATAGAAAGTCTTCAAAGGCACACCTCCCATGATCTACTGCCTGCAGACACACCCCAACTCCTCTTGTTTTCAGTGTCTCCCAGTAAATTCATTAAAATTATCAAGTGGCAAGTGGATTCATCCACTGATGAGGTCAGAGTAGTCAGGATCCAATCTTTTCACCTCTGAACATTGCTACTTTGCCTAACATGAGCTTTGGTGGGATATTCCAGATCCAAACCATAACAGAGCCATAATCTGGTAATGTGATATTGTAAAGCAATGCATCCTCCAGAACTTTGTGAGAAAACATGCATGAATCAGCCAGAAATTTGTAGAATTTAACAGCTGGATTCAGTGAGTGAAAAAGAGAACTTAGGTCTCTCTGAAGAACAACAACATTGGTTGAACGCTGCAGGGGAACAGAATTCACTGAAATAAATTAATGATCCTATGCAAGTAAACAAGCAAAAAACAAACTCCAGAATGGGGATTAGGACAACTCAGAGTTTTAACAAAACATGTTCACAGTTGAGCATAAATTATAAGACAAAAGAATACATGGACCACACACCTACAAAAGTCATGCAAGGCACAGAATTGGCCTCTAAAAACAAATATATATCAAATTTAACAGAAAAAAAAATCTTCAAGTTAACCATTGTGAATATGTTCTAAGAACATAAAGAAAACATAGTCAGAGATAAAAAGGAAGGTATGATAACAGGCTCATGCCAGATAAAGAGTATCCTTGAAGGGATGGAAACTACATAAAAAGAATCAAATGAACTACAACTACAATGACTGGAATATTAAAAATTCACTGCAGGGATTAAAGAGTAGATTAGAACTGACTGAAGAAAGAAAAGAGAAATTGAAGATTGACAGAGATCATGTAAATTAATGAGCTGAGAGGAGGAAAAGAGGGCAAAAGATCAACAGTTTTAGAACAATGAGCAATCACAAACACACCATTACCCATGAAGTCACCCTGTAAGAGACAGAATAGGTGATATAATTTCAAGTTATAGAAATCAAGAAAGGAAAGATAATGAAGAGTAGATCTGCAACTGATGTTTGTGTTGTGACTAAGGGAGGTGATGACAAAGAAGCCCTTTTCATTTGACAAGTATATCATTGTTTAGTTTTGAGAGATGGTTTCAATAAATATTGTTGAGGGCCAGATTTTCAATGTTTAAAGAACAGAATTTGATGGAAGCAACACTGGATAATTTTTTTATTAATAAAATATTTCATAATATAAAGATAATGATAGAGGAAAATTCTTCTGTAGAGAATTTTAAGGGAAAAATGTCTTATGCAAATATTTTAAAAACAACATTTAAAAAGATAACGCACAGAAACAAAAAGGGAGAAAGAGATGTAAAGTGTGAATATGAATGATACAGGAATGATACAGTTTTTACTAAATTATGAAAGAGAATGTTGCAGTATACTCAAAAATGAGGAGGGAGAAAAGGAAAAATGAGTTAATGTAACTTAAAAAAATTTGATTCTTAACACTAATCACAGGAAAAATTGAATTAGATAATTCATTTTACAATTTTAATTGACAGACTTTACAATCATGCCTTCTTTTTTAGGCAAGATAATTTTTAAAATTAATTTTTATTATTTTTATGGAAGATATTAAATTTTTTTGTCAGCTCTGATCAGTGATGATATATTAAACAAAAATACAGATGTTATTTTCAAACATGGGTGTTTTATGATTGTTAGGATGATGATGATGATGATGATGATGATGATGAAGAAGAAGAAGAAGTATGTGTCCTTCAAGGAAGTATCTCCTTTAAGGCAAGAAAACCTATTAGAACATGTAGAAAAGGGGTGAATGACAATTTTGTTAAATAATTTTGTTAAATAGAATTATCACAACAAAACTTATAATGAGAGTTTACAATTATGAAAATATTATGACAATTTTGGAAGAGAAATGTTCTTGCCACATACTGATGCGTAAGATCTGATCCCATCTTTTTGAATTCTAGTGTATGTTAGAATGCAAATCAGTTACTTCTCTTTTTCCTTTTGTCAACACTTTATTAGCATTTTCTTTTTTTCTCCATATTTGTATTGGTTCATAATAGTGGAATTTGTGACTACATATTCATGTATATAACTGCACAATTTGATCAATTTTGCTCCCCAGTATTTATTTCCCCTTTCCCTCTCCTCCTACCTCAACTCCACGGATTTCCCTGCAATTTTCTGGAGATTCCACACCCTCCACACACCTTTCTTTTCCTTTTTCCTCTCTAGCTTCCACATATGAGGGGAAACTTGCAAATGCTGACTTTTTGAGTTTGGCTTATTTTGTTGAAGTTATTTTCTGAAATGCCATCCAGTTTTCTACAAATGACATAATTTTTAGATTTGAAATCAATCTCTAGAAATAACTTTGAGATCAAGTGTTTTACACATGACATCACATATTTTCCAGGTTTCTGTGCAGTACTGACAAGAAACAAATTCATAACATTGTATCATACATACAATACACATATATATGATAATTTCATGCTTTTTTAAAATAAAATTTTTCTAATAAAAATTCAGATCTGTTTTAGTTTTTTTGGCTTCATTTATTTTACTGCCAGAATGATACCTTTGCTAGTATTTCTGTATAGTTGGTAGGATTCTTTTTTCTTTTTTGCATTATGTTATTAAAATAAATTCATAGATTGATATGGTTTGTCCAAATAGTATAAATAATTTTACCCTCTTTAAGAAACTAACATAAAAATTTATATTTATTTGTTAATATCATAGCACCCTTCCAATTTGTCCTTATGCATTCAGTGTTCAATAGGTTGTATGAACTTAACATTTGAACCAGAGTTGTAATAACAATATTTGATATGCTGAGATACTTAAATATTTCCATATATATTAATTAGTGTATAGTGTTTAGTTTTGTAATTTTTACAAAATATAAAAAATGCTACCTATGATGAAAACAATTTCTAGTCTTGACTTCTTTGAATGAGGAGAACTTTGTAGAGGAAAAATTATATTGTTGACAAAATTTCTCTCAGATTTAAATTTATATCAAGTGTCCCATTTAGCCAAAATTTTTTTCCAGCAAATCTATTATTTCTCATCATTTTATTTATTTTCTATTACAGAAATATAGCCGACAATTTTCAAAAACTACAACCTAAAATTATGTATTCCCTTCGTATCCTGTTTAAACCGATTTCAAGATTTATATTTTCATTAGATGATTTATGCACATAAATTTAAAAATATACAGTTAGAAAAGTTGCTCATTTTGTTTCTAATCTTTAATGTTTCAGAGTAGATTATTTTTCCTCTGATTTTCTTAGTTTTCCTCTCAATATAGGCAAAAATATTTAATATTAACAGTCACAAAAAACAGCAAATGAAAAATTATTTAAGATATTTGGGATATTTTTGCATGAGAACAAATATTTCTAAAGTCATCAACTATTTTGTAGTCAATTGCTTCATATAAATTTATAACGTATAATTTTGTTATTTTAATTTTTAATAAGATACAAATTTGTGATATTTTCCTTGAAAATATTAGAATGCTCTTAAGTTTATTAAATATTTAGGAGATGATTTGAGTATTGTATGTTTCAAAATGATTAAGCATAAAAATAATTCCACTAACAATAATATTTTTCTTATATTTTGCTATTTTAATTTTTTTAATTTTTTACAGACTGCATTTTGTTTCATGTACACAAATGGGGTACATCATTTCATTTCTGTGCTTGTGCATGATGTAGAGTCATACCATTTGTGAAATCATACATGTTCATAGGGTAATGATGTCTGTTTCATTTTTCATACACCCCTCCTTTCATTTCCCTCTATATAATCTAAAGTTCCTCCATTCTTCTCTCACTCCTACCTCCATTTATTTTGCTATTTTTATGGAATTACTTTTGCTTGAGAGGTGGCTTTAAGTAAAATAGATAAATTAAAGTCGATTCACGTAGTGCAAACATTTCAAGGAGAAAATAACTTTTTTCTTGAAATTTTCACTCTATATATTTCTTCTTTGAGAATATAAATGTATGTGAATCCATTGCCTAGTATGCAATTAGATTCATGCATTCCTATATTATTCCAAGTTCTCTGATGACCTGTATCTAGGTCAGTTCCTACTCTCGATAATGTAAGCACCGTCATATTGTCTATCCTTGTAAATTTCTCCTTACTATTGTGTGTAAATTTTTCTCATAAGCAGGTATACTGATAAATGAACTTTGGGTCACTGTGTGTAAATACCTAATATTTGCTATATATTAATAGCCTATTCATTACTTTCCCTCATGATACAATCACTCTAAATTTCCATTAGCTTCTGAAATCAACTTTTTAACTTTTCAAAATATTGGTCATATGCTATGTCTTTTAAAAAATCTCCATTCCTTTCTAATTCGTAATGAAGTACGATTTTATTATAGAATATCTTCATGGTTTGCCACACTATTAATGGTCAATTCACATTTATTTCTCTTTTGTATTTTATTATTATTACTCTACTTGATGCAGGATTTCACTAAATTGCCTAGTCTGTCCTCAAACTTGTAATCCTCCTGACTCAGCCCCCCCATGTGGCAAGAATTAGAAGTCCAGTTACTGTTTGTTTTTTATGATATCTAAATTTGCTACCTTATTTTCAGTAACTCATTTGATAGTGTATAGATATCAATTTTGGTAACTGAAGTATTTCAGTTTGTTACCTCCAAGGCAACATGTTCAAGGTATGTTTTGTTGAATAGTAGTCTTCTATTTTGAAGGAGTAAAATCTGCTTTATTCATATGTAGTTTATGATATACTTGCTGTTTTGTTTGCAAAAGTCCCTTCTATCATGATAATTCTCACTCCTATTAGGTTTGTAATTGTCTACTCCACATTTACTTTTGAAACTGTAAGGTGACATCTCTTTTCACCAATTCTAAGCTAGAATAGCAATAAACCTCTAATCTAGGTCTCATTTTCTAAAGTTTACATCTTAAATTCACTCTCTTCAAATTTGTAAAGTTATTTAATTTGCACTAACAACCTCAAACTCATCTAGGGAAACGATTTGGAGAATTTCACAAGATAATTTTTTAAAATGTTGTGTAAATTTTTACCAACAAATGATATATATTTTGTATAATCGATTACATCAGAAATCTTGAGAAATCGCTTTTATGGAAGAGATTTTCTTAAGAACTTCATTAGTGGCTACACCCACAGCTTCTCTATGGGTGTGAGTGAAACAGATGGGGTAGAGTCAGGTGATTGACATAGTCGACCATGCAAAGCTGGGACTGACTTTCAAGAACTTAGAAAAATGTTTTATCCAAAAATAGTAACTGATTTTTTGAAAAAAAAAATAGAATGAAAATGCTTTTATTAAGACATAGATATGCTATTTATACTATAATCAAAATAAAAGGAACAAAACTAAATATAATACGGGAATACTATAAAATACAAGTCAATATATTAATAAGAAAGTGCTATGAATAAATATAACCTGTTTCCTTGTCACTAAGAATGACAACTCTTTCTTTATAGTCCCAACAGTAAATCAACATGATAAAAAATAATTTAATTGAAGTCAACTCAGAAAAAAAAAAGCATGTACACAGAATGTGATCAGTCAGTCATCCATCATTGTGAGTCAAATATTATCCTTAGGACAAAAATGTCTTAGAATTCTGAAACAAGCTGGAGCCATAACATAGAAAGACATAAAACAAATATTCATACAAAAATAAATTATTTGTGATTCTCTCTATTATTCTGAAAGAAAGGCCAACACAATTGCAAAAGCATGTGTTGGGTTACCAAAACTAGGGAGGGTAGGAATTAAGGAGAGTGTTCCTGATTAAAGGAACTGAAGTAAGGGTTTCAGTTGATTTCAAACAGCAAAGGCCTAGGTGGTTCTCTCAGGGTACAGATAATATGGGAAGATAATTATATCTGATGTAACTTTCCTATGAACATGTTTGAATACACCACCTTGAATCTCAACATTGCGTACATCCACAAGACTAGGATCCTAATTAGAAGGAGATATATATCAAAATAGATTCTACTGTCATGTATAACTAAAAAGAAAAAAAATTAAATAGAAATTTAAGTATTTAGGTTATTAGATTTATATTGTTTCACAGTAATAATTGTATAACTATAATATTATTTATGTTTATTAGATTAAGTATGTAGATAAAAGTTGAACAAATAAGTTTATATTTAAATCATTTGCAATCAAGGTATGTATCAATTGCCATTCCATACTTAAAAGATGCTGAATGTCTAAATACTACTCAGAAAAAATTAAAATTTAAAATAAAATTACAACTAAATATTTTTTCTAATAAGAGAAATAAGAAATTTCAACATCATCACTTGATTTAAGTTTTGTAGGTCAAATACAGAAATTAGGACCAATTCAATAATGAACTAAAACTGTCATAATAGTTATATTTTACACTTAGAATCAAAGAAAAACCAAACATTAATAAATTTGTTCCATATTCACTAATTCTAATAGCAAAAATCAATGTTTCTCTGTACTATTCTTTTTAAGAAAGTTATTCATAATAGCTATGAAGATTTGCTATAATTGATAATGAATTTGAAATGAATTTTATAAGAGTATTTACAATGTGGGAAATTTAGATTTATAGCAGTGGAGAGAAAAACTCTTCCAGATTAGGACATGTCTAGAAATGTTAATTTGTAAATTTTATTTTTTTCTCAAAATAAATATGAATGCATTTTTGTTGGAGACTTTACAGAGTCATTAGATTTACACAGTAGGACTAAATCTGAGCCCCCATTATAAACAACTGCTACGTTGCTGAGATAAGTGAAATGGCAATTTCAGATAGTGAAAACAGGTGATAAGAACTGAGACCAGAGATACAAATAAGGTAAGGACTATAATGGCACCAGTTTTATAGCTGGTGAGTTTACTTGACAATGATTTTGGTATCCAAGTAAATTACAGAATTCTCTCTAAATTGAAGACACAGAGATCAGAATTTGAGGATTCTGAGTATCCTTGAATTTGAGGAGTAAAATACCAGAAAAGAAGAGATGGTCAGATAAATAGCTCCAGAAAACCACAAATATCTCCTTGAGTCTTTGAATAAACAAATTGCGCATGCTAGAACTATCTCCATTAGGAGATAGATGATAGACAAATAGATATATTGATAGAAATTATATATAATTATTTATATATATTACTTTAAGTAAAATGAGCTAATTTTTTGCATTTTCATACTCTGAAAGACACTTAACTTCTCTGCATTGAGAGAGTGAAATGAGTCAGACAAAATGATTCTGCATTCAAACTTACTTAGCATCTATTAGAGACAAGTTCCAAAATAAGAAAGTTGCTTGTGTGGGTTTGCAATAAAAAACTTGATTTTGTCCTTTGATTTTTCTCAGCTATTTATTCCTAAAGTGCTATGATATTTCTATTCCACAAATAACCACTTCTCTATACCAAAGTACTGGTAAATATAACTGAGCTAATATGAGTAAGTATATTACATTAGTGATGTAAGCAAAAAAGAAATATGAAACTGAAATGAATACAGCACATATCACATTTTATACTAGAAAGAAATTCTTTGTATATAATTAAAATTTAGTATCTCTATGAAATATTCTTTAATTTAAGTTACACTATTCAGAATCATTTCATCCAAATAAATATTTTGGGGTAGAAGCACTGACTCTTAGAGTCTGTTCTAAAAATACATCATCCTGCTACTGCCTTCAATTTATGTTCCTGCTAATCTCTAAATGTTTGGAATGACTTTGTAAAACATTTAGAAATTGATGAAGATAATCTCGATTCCTCTAACACAGTGGTAGAAATAAAACAGCAAGCAATTTTAAACTTTCATATATAGCAATATATCTTCAACATTTGATACCAATACAAAGCTGCCACCTGGTTAATATGTTCTTCTATCTTCCAGGTAATCAGTTTCTTCAGTGAAAGTTCACCGAGTTTCTAAAGACTAGAGAAAGCCGCAACATATTTTTTCCTCTAAATTATAACTTTATTGAAAATTTAAGGAATTGATGGAATAAAGGTGCATTGGGAAGTCTACTTACACTCTTCTAAAGAAAGCTATTTAAGTAGATTTCTACCTAATATCCATTGGGACATAACTCTACTTACCTTCATAATTTCTTGCATGTATTGGTTGTTGGAATATCTATGCTTTAGGTCACTGTTATAATAATGAATCCAGTATCAATTTATGTGGAAATATGCATTTTATAGTAATTACTTTGTGTTAATGTATTACTTCCTCCTAGCTAACTATACATTTCAGGTTTATGCCTATGTGCTTAACTATATTCATGGGAGTCTTCTTGAAATGAATGATGGATTATTCTACTAAAATGCCTTAACAGGTATTAAGAATAATAGTCTATTTCATAAATGATGGCAGCAGGAGATATTTACTAAATTACTTACAATTTAAAAAAAGTTAACGTGTAAAAAATATGTAAAAAGAGTACATTGACAAAATATTCCTAATTGCAGAGGTATTAATTAGAAAATGAACTCAAATTAAATATTAACTCAAATTAAAGATTAACTGTGGGCTTAGGGTAAATTTTTAACTATTGTAATGTGAGAGCTAAAAACTATATGTCACATCTTTGTTCTGCTTTGAATATTTCTGAATATGCTGTCATCTATTACTTATCAATATTACATCTAGAATAGTTTTGTTATACCATATGAATTTTCCTCACTGAATAATTACATTGTATTTAAATTTTACTATAATCTAGGCAGTATTCTATTTTTAATTATTTTATTTCAAAAAATTTTACAATAATGTTATGCTGAATAGATTTGAACATTTTTGTTCATTTATTCCTATTTATGTAACGCTTTCTAATGCAACTATAAACAGTCTTAAAATTTCATTTATAAATATATGTTGCTGATATAAACACCAAAAAACCTAATTTTTATACACTGCATCAGCAAAAGATGTTTTGATACTAATTTAATTCACTAAATCCTTATAAAGTATATTAATTTTTCTATTTATATTTTCTAAGTGCACCACTGAATATAAAAATAAGGTTAAGTTTTATTTCTTCCTTATTAATCTTAACACTTCATTTGTTTTTCATGTCTTATGTTGCTGAGCAAGAAATTATTCTAAGTGGCAAACTCATTTCAAATCTAGTTTGAGAGAGAAGTCTCTGAATATTTTATTATTACATGTGACAGTCGCATTTTAAGAGCTATTATTTATGGAACAAAGAATATTGCTTTCTATTTCTAGTTTGCTAAGTGATGATGGAAGCAACTCTATCTCACTTTCTACTGATATTAACTGTTATTATCATAATATGATAAATCCTCTTTCATATTTAAAGCTCACATTTGTCTTTTTATTTTCTATTCTCACAGTTTTTTTTTTATCAAAGTCATTATGGCAACCTTTATTTATTCTATCTCACAAATACTAAAATACCCAGACACCTTTCCTTTTATCTTTTGAAATGATCCTTGATCTGCTTGCTTATTAGTTTCATATATCAACTTTTAGATATCTTAATTTCAAACTCATAACTAGTATTTTATGTCTTAATTATGATTTGTCCTTAAATTTCCTTCTATTGCTTTTCTGTTTCATTATCAGTGCTGACTACAAAAAATTATCTATTTCTTTTTATATGCTTCCAAAGTACTAAATCATACAGTAAATTTATTTTTCTAATGTTTCAGACAACTTATCTATGAAATGCTTTTTGCCCAAGTTTTGTGTATGTTAATTCCCTAAAACAGTTTTATAATTTGTTAGTGATAGTTTGTTTCTTTTTTATTGTCTATGTTTTGAAAGACAACTTTTGATACTTTATGTTTTCATAACATTTTAAGTTCACCCAGCTTCCACAGAGTTGATAAGCATTGTCACATTCAACTTCTTTTTTGAGTTATTACATTTTCTATATTCTTATACAATACTATAAAATATTTAATATTTAAACTTTATATCTCATTCTGATTATGTTAATGCCACATGTTATTAATTAAAAGTAGTTTTTATTGAAGAACCAATGAATACATGTATTTTTATAATACATTTCTTAGTTCTATGAATTAATTTATTCTATTTCATGAATTTCTGATTTTGTGTTTATTAATTGTGCATTATCATTAGACTTACATGTATCACACCAAATGAAAGAGTGGTTAAGTCATTGGAAGTGTTCAAAGTAGTGATTTTAATAGGATTGTGAAGCTTCCTCTTAAATTCTGAGCCAGTGAATGGGACAGTATACACAGGAAGCCAAAGATAAAATTATTAACTTACTACTAGCAAAAACTGTATGCAGGATGCATTTTGTATATGTGAGCCAGAATATGCTAAAAAATCACTGCTTTACTTTGGCAGTATAAATCATTAAATGGAATGATACAATGAAAGTTTAAGCCTACAGAGAACACTCGCTTATGGCGATTATTACTTTGCAGAAACCTGAGTCTTGTGAATAGACTGTGGAAAAATGATGGGGAACAATGACAAATGAATCTAACTCTTCATGTTTAGGAATCTTGGTAGTATATTTAAAATTCAACCAATAAATCTGTAAGTGGAAGTCACCTGGTAATCAAACCAAATATTGAGTCTCCATGTAGTGATAAACAGTGAGACTCAAAATACCAGGGTTATTTAAAGGAAGAAAAATCATCTGTGCTGAAATAGGAAAAATAGGAAGAAAATGTTCCTCACCATCCCCTAAAAGGGACATAAACCTAGAATTTAGTTTGTGTTAAATGGCAATTTAAGTACCCAAATCAGTACTGTACTAACAATATCAATTTGCAGGCTTCCGCTGAAGCCTGAGAAGCTCAAAGTCAGGACACTGAAGAAGATGAGGTAGGATGGAAGCCAGTAGAAAGAAGAGGTCACATGTACCACACACCAGTAGAATTGTGACTAGAAGCACAGATCCACACAAATGGAACTTCCTACTTCTACCACCACTGCAGAAAAAAGACTTATTATCTTACTACATTCCACATTAGACTGGGATGGAGATTTTGGTTGATTGTCATTTACTTTCAAAAGTTAGAAATCATATTATCACAAGAATGAAATGGAGAAATCAAATGTGTTTAGCTTCACATCATTTATAATGATTTATAATCATTTATAATGATTGCTACTCATAATACACTGAATATTTAGATCATTAAATTCATTATTGTAAGTTTTATGGAAAAATCAAGATTTGTTGAAGTGAAAAGAAGAATTGTATGTTAAATTCAACAAAATGCTAATGATATAATAAGAACGTTTGGAATATTATTTTATTGTTACCCTTTCAATGACACTGGCATTGTCTTAAGTTGTAAAATATTTTCTACATTGATTATTTAAGATTATAGAGTTAATTTTATTTGCTATTTAACAGGCTATGGTAGAAGAGACAATATACCAAGCCTTGAAAAAGCCATTAAATACCAAGAGAATCATATTATTTGTCAAATTTATTTTCACTAAAAATAATGAGATAAAATCAGTATTTTCTACTTACATAATTTGAGGTTGAAAATCAAACAGAAAAGAACATATGGACATAATTCTTGATCACTCAACAATCCAGTTGAAGACCTGGCAGCTTTTTTTTTTTTCCTCATGCATTATAATTCAATAAATAGAGAATGAAATACAGGGAATTTTTTTCAAACAACTAAAATTTATTTTAAATGAGTTAAAAATAGTGTAACTAGAAAATTGCAAACACAATGCTTAAATGATTTATAATTCCTCTAAAAATTCATCTCAACAGTTTTCTTTTTCAGAAAACATTAAATGATATTAGTTATTCAGAAGATAAGCAGAACCTGTTTTAAGAATTTATACTTCACGGGCTGGGGCTGTAGTTCAATGGTAGAGCGCTTGCCCAGCACTTGTGAGGCACAGGGTTCCATCCTCAGCACCACATAAAAATGGACAAATAAAAGAAAGGCATGCTGTCCATCTACAACTACAAAAAATTTAAAAATGTTTTGTACCTCAATAAACCAGAAAATCTGGAAAACATTGACAAATTTCTAGACACCTCTGATCTGCCCAAATTGAATCAGAAAGATATGGAAAACCTAACCATACCAATATCAAGTCGTGAAATTGAAACAGCAACTAAAATCCTTCCAAACAGGAAAAGTCCAGGATTTGATGAATTCTCAGCTCAGTTCTACCAGACCTTTATAGAACTAACATCGGTCTTTACAAATTATTCCATGAAAGTGAAAGGGAAGAAACACCCCCAAATACATTTTAAGAAGTCAGTATAGCCCTGGTAGCAAACCAAAATTGATGCCTCACAGAAATAAAATTACAGACCTAATAAACCCTAATGATTATAGAGGCAAAACATCCTTAATAAAAATATTAGCAAGCCACATTGGAAAACACATCAAAACTACAAAGATCAAGTGGGCTTTATTACAGGGATGCAAGATTGGTTTAACATAGGCAAATCAAGAAAGGTAATTCACTACTTAAACAGAATTTAGGACAAAAACTACATGATCATCTCAATAGAGATGTAAAGAAAAGACCCTTTGGTAAAATCCAACACCCTTTCATAGTAAAAAGACTTGAGAAGCTAAGGATTGAAACATTTGTCTCAACCTCATAAAGGCCATTTATGACAAACACAAAGAGAATTATACTAAAGGGAGAAAACCTTAAATATTTCCTCTAAAATCAGGAACAAGACAAAGTTCTCAACTTTCATCACTATTATTCAATATAATCCTCACAACATTACCTAGAGTTAACAGACAAGAAAAGGAAATCAAGGGATATAAATAGGAACAGAGGAAGTCAAGTAATCTTTTTAATGATAGATCCCATTTCTAGAAGACCAAAAAGCTCTACCCATAAGACTCCTAGAATTCATAAATGAGTTTAGAATAAATGCATAAATCAATAGCTTTCCTTTACATGAACAGTGATTCAGTAAAGGAAAAAATAAGGAAAATCAACTCATTTATAATAACTTCAAAAACAAAAACAAGCATACAAACAAATTTGGGGAACAAATCTAAACAAGGAGGTAAAGAGCTCTACAATGATTATAGAATGCTGAAGAAAGAAATTGGAGGCCTTAGAAGTTGGAAAGACATCTTATGTTCTTTTAAAATACTGTAGTATCAAAAGAAATATACAGATTCACTGCAATCCCCCAAAAATATCAATGGCATTCTTCACAGAATTAGAAAAAAATAATTATTAAATACATTTGCAATAATTCTAAACCCATAATAGCCAAAGTAATACTATGCAACAAAAGAGAAACAGGAGGAATCACAATTTCTGATCTGAAATTATGCTACAGAGCTGTAGAAACACAAACAAACCGGTATTGGCATTGAAATAAACATGAAGATCAATGGGACAGTGTGAAGGACACAGAGACCAAGTCATATATCTATTGATATCTGATATTTAACAAAGGTGTCAAAAATATATTTTGTAGAGAAGACAGCCTTTTTAACAAATGATGTTGGGGAAACTGTATAGTTGTAGGTAGGAAAATGAAATTAGATCCCCATCTCTCAACCTGCACACACCTCAAATAAAAATGAATCAAAGACTTAATAATTATACCAGAAACTTTACAACTGCTAGAAGGAAACATAGGTGGCACCAACTTCTTTAAAAAGACCTCCGAAGCTCAAGAAATAATTCAAGAGCTAGTAAGCGAGATGCCATCAAACCAAAAAGCTTCTGCACAGGAAAGGAAAGGATTAAAAGCATGAAGAGAGAGTCTACAGAAAGGGAGAAAATGTTGGCCTGCTACTCCTCCCAGCCATATGTAACAAACCCATCCTCACGCTTGTACTTGGAGGCTGCATTTACATTTTTTATTTTGTTTATATGCTGTGCTCAAATATGGACAAACATTTACACCTTTTGTCTGAGACTTAATTTTCTGAGCTGAGATGATAGATTTGCCTTTAAGGAGAGATAAGTGTGCAACTATCATGTCATTATGGATAGTGATGAACTTTCAGTGGTCTTGTGGTGGGCACCTTTACACACAGGAGAATGAATGTATCTGAGCTCTGTTGAAAGGCTGGAATGTGGACATCTCAATATCTGTTTTATATCAATACACAAGAATATCTTGTATTATCAGTTCAAAGGCAACCATTATGAATTTAAGAACAGCTACTTTATGTTAATTAAATTATCCTGTGTATGTTTTTAATTGTAAGTTTAAAGTCATCAGGAAGTGAACTGGAACCCTTTGTCTCAAAATAATTTTTTAAAATCTAGTTCTTTTTTTAAATTGAAATTATACATTTTTATTTTGTCTTAATCACTAGACATGTATTTTTTTTAAAATCCTCTTCTATACTGAATAAATGGGTCATTTTAAGGTTCATATCTTTCTTTCTATCATCAATCATCAATTTGTGCATGTTGTAAAGTCAAACACTCATATATAATGTATTTGTGAAAATCAAAAAACTATGCTTTTCCAAATATTTTAAGTTCAGAACTTAGTATTATTCAAGAAAATCATATATCATGGAGATAGAATTTGCGATTTTTCAGTAATTTCCCATATTGCCAACGTAGTAGATTCACTATATAAAAATAAATTGAAATGGTATCCTTTATTCACATGATGCATCATAAACTGTAAGCTAAAATAAATTTCAAAACTTCTCCAGATGAGAAATAAATAAAAACACCAAAGAAATTGACATGCATCAAAACAATGTTAAATGAAAGACAACGCTGTGTTAACAAGTACTTGCTCCTGTTAAATCCTTTAAAGTGGTAAGTAAGAAGTCAAGTTTAAGTAATATAATAATATGCATGAATTTAAACCTGGGAGTGAACAACTCCTGCTTTAAAAGACACTCGGAGAAAAGTTTGCACTTTCTGAGATTTGAAGTATGAGTTGCAACCCTATAATAATAACATTTTCCTAATATATTACCAAGTAGAACGTCATATTATACTGGCATGCTACCTTTTTGGTATGGCATGGATCCCTTTGGCAGTCTGTTAAAGTCAATTTTAAAAAAGGCATCATAAAATATATGATAAAAATTATATATTTTCATCAGAAGAAAGTTATCTGAAACACTATTATCAAAATGTAAAAACAATAAATATCATCTTCTTTAATACATTAAAATATTTTAAAACATGCATCATCCTGCACAGGTACATTGAATAACCAGCCTGAAAAACAATGAAAACTGTAATTGTTGTGATTCAGATTAACAATGATATTACCTTTCTTGCTAATATTATTGTTTGTTGCTTATAATTAAAGTTAAGAAATGATACATTTTATAGATGTGAAAGTGAAAAGGTATTTTTTCACATGTAAGCTCATAGATCTTCTGAATTCTATCATAATTTAATAATAACATTGCCTGTTAAACTAAACTCTTACAGGACATTACCTAGAAAACTTATATTTATGGATAATGAAGATATTTCTGTTCTATGACCTACAAACACTGAAATCTTAAAGAAGAAATTCCTGTGAATCATAGCACTTCTATTTCCATAGATATTATTTTGTAAAATCCTATTCCTTTACTCCAGTAATTCTAATTTCCATTAATTTATTATAACTTCACTTTCCTCACGTTTTTATTTTTAAATATCTTTAAACTTAGAAAATAATATTCATCTTGATTATTTTATACAATTTCAGCATGTCTACTACCTTCAGGAATATATACATGATGAAATAATTTGTATTCTCTTTGAGAATAAAGCCAAATAAGAGACATGTAAGTTTTCTCACCTGGTGAAATGAAACCATGCAAAACAGTTTATGATATGTAATTTTTGAAAGATTATTGTATGAAAGAAATGGTAACATTCTAAGTCACATTTGCAAATTTGCAACTTATTAATCACTTGATGTTCTACCATTTAAGTGTGAATTCCAGTGCTGATTCATTGCCTTTGGCAATATGAATCCTATATATTTGATGTCATAAATAATTACTAAAATATGCCTTAACTGAAAGGCATTCAAAACATAATATATTATTTATCTATATCCAGAACTTGCTTTTCAAAGAAGGATATCTATTCCTTTATGCATTTTTATTTATTTTCTGTCATTTATCTATATGTTAATATATGGTATGTAAGAGATTCTTAAATACATTAAATAAAAAGATAAAAAATGTGATTCATAACAGGACAAAATTGCAATAGAAAAAATAAATACTATACATAATCTTAACTCTTGTACAAGACTAGAAAACAGTTAATAGTGTGAATAACATAATTCTCTATTTCCTCTGGGACAAATATGAGCAGACACAAAAGTGATTACCTGAACTGTTTATAGAAACTTTGAGGATAACATACTAGTCAAAAATAATCCTTTAATGTGACTCTTTACAATGATATATTCATAAGAATAAATCTTCAACCTCTCTGCTGCAATAAGTTTCCAGGGTTTCATAAACACTTTTTTTGTTAGTAAAATTTTGATGAAAGCTAACTGTAGAATCACAAAGGAAATAATATAGAAATAAGATAATAATCTTAAGGACATACACTTTTCTCCTCTTTTATATTCATTTAAAATTAGGATATTCAAATCAATTGTTCTCAAATTTTGGCATATATAAAATTAAGATGTTTATTCTTAAGTGTGAAATTTCATCCTATTAGTTATTTCTTCACTTTTGTAGGGGAGGTAAAAGAATCTGTAGTTTTATTAGTCCTGCCAGATAGTGTTAATGCAGGTGTTCCCTAGAAGTCGCTTGAAATAAAAATGTTTCATGGTGAAGGTTGTGTTCCTTATTTTCTAAAACACCCCCATAAGTGTAATTGTTTTCAGCTAAACTTCAGTGTTTTGAAAAAGATGTAAAAAATTTCAAAATCTAATAATTCAAAGACACATTTTTAGGTATATTACTCATTGTTTATAAAGTAGCATGTTATTAAAGTTAACATCTACTATCTCTCATTCTCCTTTCATCCATTCTTAAATGTATTAACCAAGTATCTTTGTGTATCAGATCATTATTTTCTGTATTAATGTGAATACTTACTTGTGTGATATTAAACACAGCCTAAATAACCCCATTTCTAAACTTTTTTAATAATAATTTTATTCTGCTCATGCACCCTTATTAGAGTATTTTAAGGTGAATTTCTAAAAAAATAAAAATGCTGCAGCAGAGGTTATGCACATTTTATATTTGATAGTTACTGCCAAATTGGCTTTTAAAAATATATATGTCCATCAATATTGTATGAGTTCCCATTTCCACAAATTTCTGTGCACTAGTTATAATCATTTTATGCCTTTCCAATCACATTGTTGCATCAATATTAATTTCTTTGATCTTGGATGAAGTTGAACAGTACTTAATATGTCAAAAATTATTAATTATTTTGTTGAATAGTAGAATTCTATTTATTATTTTTTCTATAAGATTGTTTATCATTCATTTATTTGCAGATTCTTTGTAAATGAATATTATCTTTGATACATTGTTTATTTAAAAACAATTCCTGTGTTTCTTAATATTACTCATGACAATTCCAAAATAATTTCCATTTGAATTTTAATAGATATTGCTAAATTTATACTTTGCGGAATAATCTATCTAGTGAAACTTTGTATTCAGGAAATTATTTACCTTTCTATTTGAGTGTACACATCCTCTGATGAATTTTCTAGTGTCGTTCATATAGTATTGAGAGTACTTTTAGATATCTCTCATAATTTACTAGTTAATGTATTTACTAGTTAATATATTTCATAATTTTACTATTTAATATGAGATATTTTGTGAAAGCCATTCATACATTATTTTTGAAGAAAATAATGACTATTTTACATATCTGTATGTTACTTAGGGAGACTACATGCACATGGTTAAGAGCCTGGCTCTGTAACTAACTTCTGGACTTAACTCTGACTGCTTGAGAGTGTACATTCAGATGGGTGCAGCTGATCCGAACATCAGCTACATCATCTGAAAATGCAGGTACAAATGCAGTCATGCCTCCTAGCAGTCATTCTGGAAATGCTACTAATATTTTAACTTAAGTCTGGTATTCTCTATAGTTTTATTCCAGACACCATTGGTGAAGAGAGAAAATTTTAATTTTTAACTTGTAAAATATTTTATTTGTTATTGATAACTTTTGTGATATTTAGTAAGATTTGACTGCCTAAACAATCTGAAGGTTTCAGTTACAGGTAAACTGCAATGTTTAATAGAGGCAAAATTCTTTTACTTTTTGAAATAAAATTAGAATGTCCTGCTCCTTGAAGAAGAGGGGCATTTCTTTGTGATGGTTCATCTTTGTTGTCAACTGCACTGGAATGAGAGATACCTAATAATTTGGTAAAACACACTTCTAGGTGTTGTGAGATTTCCAGAGAAAATTGGCAGATGGGTTACTTAATGAAAAGTGAAGACCCATGCCACATATAGGAGGTGCCATAAATAGGCTGGGGACATGGATGGAAGAAGGATGAAGCTCACTCACATGTTTCAGTAAATTATTCTTAGATGGGTGTTTTTGACTTCTGTCATCTCCCACAGACCTGAGACTCCAGGTTCTTCAATCTTTACTGTGAACTCTGACCAGTGACTCCTCAGGGAATTTTGAAGACTTCGGTCTTCAGTCTCAAACTATGGCTACATCATTGGTCCTTCTTGTTCTGTAACTTCCAGCTTCTTGGTCTGAGTCCCCACTAAATGTTCCAAATCTCGAGCACACAGATGGTCATCATGGAATATACATCACAGAAGTGTTTTGTGGGACTATATATCACATAAGTACTCAATTAAATTTTGCAACAGCTAGTGTGACGTATTATTAGCCTCCTTAGACAGGTCTCTAATATATTTAAATCTTTCATTCTGTATTTTTTTAATGTTATGGTTGTGATATGAGATATCTCCCAAAAGCTCTTATTAATGCAGGAATATTCAGAGGTGAAAATGATAAGATTATGAGATTCATAACATAGCAGCCCATCCTAATTTGAGTGGACCAATGGGGTGGTAACTGGAGGCAGGTGGAGTGTGTCTGGATGAGGTGAGTCACTGGATGCTTGCCCTGGAAGAGTTTTCTTCCTGTGCCCCTTTGCCCTACCTTCTCTATCTCTCTCTCTCTCTCTGTAGCTCTCTCTCCCATTTCTGCTTCCTGATCCTAACATGAGATGAGCAGCTTTCCTCTGATGAACCCAAGTGATGTGCTGCCTCACTTGGGCCTAAAGTAATGACCTTGGCTATCTATGAATCGAAACCTCTGCAACTCTGACCCAAGTAAACATTTTTTGCTATCAATTGTTCATGTTGGGTATTTTGGTAACAGTGATGATAAACTGACTAAGACACCTACTAAATACAGTTTACAAGAAAAGAGGTATTTATATAGATAGGTCAAAGACAAGAAAAAGTATTTCCTGGGAACTGTGAAGGAAAACTTAACATGACTATAATACGTAAAGTTTCCGCACTACTGGGAAAACCATGATTGTACCATAATTACAGAAACATAACCAAAAAAAATATGCCACCTGAACCCAGTCAATCCATCTAAAGCAACATGAATCAATTGAAAATGCTTTTCCAAATCAAGTTATCAGTGATAGATGCATAGTTTGTAAGCATGTCAATATTGGACATACACACCCCAATTAACGAGCCTCAATCATCCAGTCAATAACTGAGTTTCTACATATAATGTCAAGTCTTAAACCTGTGAGAGTCCTCTGGTCCCTGGAATCTATGATTTCTTAAAACTCAGAATCAGATCACCAGGTGGCACTACCCAAAACAGTCTGTACAGTTCTTTAGGTATAGCTTCCATATGCTCAACATACAAGGGACGTTTCATTCCAAAATACAGCACATAGAAAGTGCTGGCCCATAATTGTAAAATCTAACTAGTACATACTGCTGGTAACTTGATGAGCCTTCTTTTTACTGCTTAAAAATTAACTATTGTTGATTTTTGGTTTTACTTTTGCTCTTCATTTCACATTCAGAGACATCTTTCTTTTCCTGTAGAAAACAGCTTTATTTTTTCACTGAAAATTCTCTTGTACCTATTACTTGCCCATAAGATTTTGAGAATGCAAGGCCTCTATCTCTCTCGTTTAGTTTAAGCTGGACTTGCTGCCAGTATGTGTCTTTTTAAAACTTTTATAGGACATGGGGAGGCAATGTGCATATTTTATATGTGGGAGTGATATGATTTGTAGACATAGGGAAAACTGTGGCAGATTATATGTTCTAAAAGTAGCTGCACCAATATACCCATTCCACAATCTTTTCTTTCATTTTGACTTGACATTCCTCCATTGTGATGTGTGATCTCTGTTTCCTATTCCAAAAGGTGACAAACTCCTTGTAACTCTTTTAACCATAAAATATGGCAGAAATTTTGTTATATAAAATTAAAGCAGGGTTTTAAGTGCAGTGGAACACTCTTAGATTTCTCACTTTGAGGGAAGCCAGCTGCTTGCTGTGAGAACTCTCAAGCAGTCCCTTGGTGAAACCCAAGTAAAGAAGAATTGAGGTCATTTTCAATTTTCAGAAACATGAGTGAGATAATTTGAAAGCGAATTCTCCAGCCCATTCTAATCTTTGAAAATTGCAATCCAAGACACCATGTTGCAAATTCAGGATGACAGTTCCCAAATGAGGACTGCCTAACTAAAACCTTCCTGGCCTTTGATTAATTTATTAGGTGATCATAAAAGATGATATTCAAGCCAATATATATTCAGGAAGTTGCTACACTACTTGAAATAGAATAGTATTCAATTAAAATAAACAAATGCATTTTCCAAACATCATAGTTAAATTGGAATAAGAATTACTTTATGAAAGAGAAAGGTTTAAGTGTTTCCTTGATATGCAAGAAAGCTATAAAAACGAAATCTCTTAGAAACAACATCTCTAACAAGGGTTTAGAGGACGTTATCACCACAAAACGAGATTAAAGGTAGACTGAAATTACTCAAAATTAAAGTTAAGAAAACAATACTTCTACGCTAAGTATTAAAAACTGTAACCTCCTGCTAAAAACTGAAAATAAGGATAACACAATCTAGAAGTTTTAAAAAAGGTACAGCAAAATGAATTTATATACATATATGCTCTAACATTAAAATAAAAGACTATCCAATTTTTTCTATTTTTTTTTTGCAAAATTGTGTTCTTGAGTGAAAGAACAGAAGTATCAAGGATACATTCAAAAGTATATTTTAGGAAAATCTTCCCCAAGGAAAGAATTATGGAATTTGAATAGTTAAAATGGGTTACTGCAATTTATTTTATTTTATTTTTGTATGTGTGTTATTTTCAAATGCATCTTCATATAGAAACTGGTTATCTGTTTAAAAGGGAAAGTTAAAATATGTATTTTTATTATTTATTAGCATTACATTACATGATTCATGCAATAAATAAGAAATACGTAATTCAGTTAAAATTAAATAATGTCTTTCCATACCACAAATTGACATACATTCATGCATTCTCTACATAATAAACAATCATCTAATATTTTTAATGAATGCTCTACTTATGCAGAAATTGTCCCATATATATTTAAGTATGATTATTAGCAAAATTGAAGTGTTTCTGTGGTTTGTACATGAATTATTATTTACTCCATTTAAAACAATGTAATATAGGAGTCTTCTTAAAATTTTCTTTACACTTTTTGTTTTCCAGAACTATATTAGATTAAGACAGGCACATGTGCTATATACTGATTATCATAAATGTGTAAAATGGAAAACATCACAAATTGTTTGCAAAACAAAATATAATGTAACATTTCACAAAAATTGTATGTATGAGTCTCCCTTCCCCCAACTTCATATAGTAGAAATAATAAAGAAATTTCATATAATAGATCATTTAATCATAGAGAAAGAATTTGAGTAATTCTTACTAAAATACTAGAGTATTACTTAAATGTAAAATTGCAGCAAAGTTTTCATCAAAGTGAAGATTATAAAAAACCTAACTTGGACACTATAACATATTATTGACAATGCAAACTTTATATTTAAAAATATTTTTTTAGTTCTTGACAGAGCTTTATTTATTTAAATGTGGTATTGAGAGTCTAACCCAGGGCCTCACACAAGCTAGGTGAGTACTCTACCACTGAATCACAACCCCAGACTCCAACCTTTATATTTAGAATTTATATTTATATTTTTTATAGTTATGTACAGAAAAATAGTGTGGCATTATATATTGATATTCTAAATAATTATGAATATATAACCTATATAAATATATATTCATATAACCTATGAATATATATTCATATAAAATAAATGAGGCCAGAGATCTACTTAAATTCATTACCCCAATAATCTCATTGTGAATTAATGATCTAAACATAATGACAAGTTGAAAGAATGGATGAATATAGGAATCAAATGCTATATGAATATATATTCATATTTTAAATAAATTAAAATATAGCAAAATAAGTGTAAAAAATTATAACACTGATTTTATATATGAAATATAAAATAGTACATTCAAAAACCTGGAACCCTAATATACATTAGGAATCAATGAGATGAAGCACTGATTTATCTAATAAAAAAATAAAAGTAACTTTCTTTTACAATATAAAAATAAATGTGTAATGATAACCAAATATTTGGTGGTAATATTTTGTTCAAAATTATGCATTAAATATTTGAAAACTATAAAAAATGACATATTTACAAGAAAATATAATTTATGTATATAAAAAAGAGAAATTAAAAACTAAATACACAAACCACTGTGAAAACTTGGGATGTTTTTAAAAAATGTCTTTCTTTCCTCTACTTCCTCAAAAATAACCAAGACTCAGAAAACTTCATATGTGAGTTATTAGAACTTGAATAAATGCAATATTTAGTTGATATTTGAAATGTTCTCCAGCAAATAGTGAAGACATCTACAGTGGAATTAATCTTTGGTAGTGCCAAATTCATTATGTAATTACATCCATTTTCCATGAATCTACTTTAACTTTAACAATAAAGTTAACAAAGTATCTTATGTTTTTGAAATAAACAGTATGACACTGAAGAGATTATGGAAAAATAAATGTATGGGAACAGTTAGACAAAGTTTTTAAAAGAATAGTAGTGCAAAGGTCTAATTTTACCACCAAGTAAATGTCACCTATTATTAGAATGTTTAAACTGGTTGTAACTAAGTAATAAAATATTATGGCAATAAAACAGAGATAACAGTAAAAAAATACCCAAGGGAATGTAAACTATATTAAAGGTTGCATTTCAAAATAATATGAAAGAATGGATGATTTAGTAAATTGTTTTAGAGATAGTCAGTTTGGAAAATAAATGAGGCCAGAGATCTACTTAAATTCATTACCCCAATAATCTCATTGTGAATTAATGATCTAAACATAATGACAAGTTGAAATAATGGATGAATATAGGAATCAAATACTCATAATCTTTTAATGACTTTTGGCTTTCGAAGTAGTGAAAAAACCCCAGAATCTATGGACAGTAGGTCTATGAAATTGAACTCATTAAAATGAAAATACAAAAAAATACTTTAGGCTGTAAAGGAAGGGGGAAAAAAAAAACAAATTACAATTTAAAAAAGTAAAATTAAAATTATAACTGTAAAGCATAAATATATGTGCTGTAAACATATACTACCTATATTCATGTATATACCTATATATGATCTTGGTAAATATTCATTGCAACAGATACAACTATTAAAATGAAAGATTTTATCTTATTACATTGAAGAGTAAGTTAATATTAATGGGATTTCCCCCTTATTAAACCAATAGAAAAATATTTATAGATGTAGATATACAGGTATTTCACATCTGCAAATTCTCACACATAAACATATAATTATACCTAAAGACAAAAAAAATTTTGACCTATATATTAGTCCTTCTTTGGAGCAAGTTTTTCCATTCCCTGTCACTGTGAAATTTGTAAGGTCATGTGATTTGTTTTGAGCAATGAATTTTGAGTGGTAGTAGATATGAAGTATATAGTTCTAGAAGGTTAATTTTGATGTCAAATAATATATGGAGTTTAAATTCAAATGAAAAATGAAGTATGCTTAAGTCAGACAAATTTAAACCAAGAGTTTCTTTAAATATAGTTTGTTTCAATATAGTACCACTGTATTACAGTTCTTTAGAGAAAAATAACCAACAGAGTACATATATAATTATGAGAATATTTATTAAATTAATGTAGATTATCATAAACTGAGTAGTGGCACAATGGCCATTTGGAAGCAGGAGAGCTGGGGAAACCAGTAACTGCTCAGCTCCAGAAGTGGAAAGCCACAGAATAAGGGGGACCAATGATGCAGCCACAACCTGAGGTTGAAGGCCTGGAAGCTCTGCCCAGAGACACTGGTGTGAGTCCATGTTCAAAGGCTGAGGTCTCTGAAGTCTCAGAGCTGTGCGGGATGGCAACAGCATAATATACACCTGCTCATAATGAATTGAGCATGCGTGAGGGCGGGCTTCACCCTTCTGTTTTTTGTTCCATCTGCGCCCCAGATGGGGTGGGTCTGTCCTCCTCGCTTCACGGATGCACATGCCAGTTGTCTCTGGAAATACCCACACAGACACATCCAGAAGTGTGCTTTAACAATTTTCTTGGTGTCTGATAATCCTGTGAGGTTGACAGCCAGTATTACCATCACAAACTCCAACAGACTGTGCTCAATAGAGAGGACCCTGATGAAATCCAAAAGCTCTGGAGGACTGTAGGAGATCGTGCTAATTGGAGCAGGAATCTCTTAGAATTCTGAGCACTAGCTAGTGGAGGGAAATCTACACAATTTGCTTCATCAGATGATGAAGCAGTGACAGTTTTTGTCATCCTAGCTTATTAAATAACAACCACCTTTACTGTAACTCCACAGAATGGGGATATTAGAAATATCAAGACGTCTGACCACAGGGTTACAAATGTTGATCTCAGCAGAACTCAGCATAGACGAGGCATTAGAACTATTCAAAATAAAATATTCTTATTGTGAAAAATTCTGTATAATTTAGAATTTTTAAATGAAACACAATGTAGGATGTACAGATATTTAAATGGAGTCACATTTTGATTATTATAATTATTATTGTTCAGGAAATAAATACATTATAATTTATTGTTTCTCAAATATAAGCCTACATGTACACATTTTGAAATTACATATTTACATAAAGAGTAAATACACTAAAGTAGAGTCTGCACTACTATATATTTTGACAAGATAAAGGTTTATTCAAGAAATTCTTTGGGCACGCAACTTCTCAAAGTTTATCTTTAGACTGTATGCACTTTAATGATAAGATAATTCTTCAGAACATATACCTCTAAAATAGATTTCAAAGATGTTAAGAGAATAAGTATGTTGCAACATATTTAGTTTAGGTTAATATCCACCAAGGCAAGATTAACAGTCTTAGTTATGAATTGAGTCCTGAATTTGACTTCATGTTAAATGAAAAATGTTGATGAAATATTTGAGGAATTTCTCCTAGAATGACTAGAAGAATATAAAATTTGCACTCTTGTTACTTCATAGAAGTTAGGAGCATTTTTTGCATTTCTTGATTAATAACAATGTCCATAAGAAATTCTAGCCCCCAGCACCACACTGCATCATTGTTGACAACTAAAAAAATAAAACAAAGTCATGAATATTTAATGTTTAATAACGATTTACAAAATTACAAACCATAACAACAGGAAAGGATTATGGCATTGGAATTAAATCTCTTCTTACTAACCATGTGGCACAAATAATGATACTACATATTGATGCAAGATTTTGCAGGTGACTATATTTCAGTGAGATTTTAGAAATAAGACACCACTATATTTCTATAAACTGAATATATATATGAAGTGTTATCTTCCCATGGCAGAAACTAATTACCCTATTCTTTACTTCTTGGAGTGGGATTAGTCCTGGAGATGAAGGCAAATATTAAAATTGGTCTCAGATGACCTAAACACTGATATAAAATGCAAGGGGCTAATTAGGTTCATTTCATTAAGCATGAAATGAGGTTGAAACTCTTCTCAAAATGAAAACTGTCACTATTTTAAAATACTCATCCTATATTATAGTCAGTCTTGGACAAAAAAAAAAAAAAAGCCATTCTTTGGTTTCCTACATGGTGAACACTACTGGGAATATATTTTCTACTTTTTAAAATAGTGCAGTTCAACTGAACTTTACTACTGAACTTTTAACCAAAAGTAACAGACACTCTGTAAAATAAAATAGTTTTCTTCAAAAGTATCAGAAAGTGAATTTTTATGAATACTACAATTTTAACTGTGATTAAAATTTGTTTATTATGTGTAAATCCTTGCTATAATTAACCACTGATGTTAACTGTTTTATCACATATCCAGAATATTTACTTGACTCTTAAGTGTAATTTTCTTTTTCCCTAAGGATAGTAGTACAAATTTATGAACATTCAATTTTTGTATTGGACAGTGATGTAAATAAAAGATGACTGTTAAAATTAGAAAAAATAATAAATTCAATTTTTATTTAGAATATAGAACTATAAAACATACTTGCTCCCATGAAAGGATTTTAAGATGATTAAAGAAAAATAATGTTTCATGATATTATCAAAAAGCAGAGGATATCACAGTCTTATAAAGTTGTACTAAACGGAAAATAATCCCTTCACAGTGAAGTACAAATCTACTTATTCAATAATGCACAAGTAAAAAAATCCATTACATAGTATCTGCATATTTGTAAGTGTCAAGTAGGTATCTGTCAGGAGCAGACTATTAACCATAAAAGAACATAAATGATAAATTCAATTTTATTAAAATAAAAGCAAATGTGTATTAAAACTTCATTGTAAAAGAAATGGCAAGATGGAGACTGAAATAATTTTTAGAATATTTACAAAACATTTATTAAATAAAGATCTTGTATGAAATACATAATTACTGATGAAAATAAAAAAATTTAAAGCAGAAAGAGTAAGACACAAAACACCTCTCTCTCTCTCTCTCTCTCTCTCACATGCACACACACACACACACACACACACTCACTCATAAACACAAGCATGAACAGTTTAATGTGGACTGAAAATACAAAAAAGAAATGAATAGCTTCATTATTCAGATATTCTCACAGTAACTAATATGAAATATCAAATACTCATAAAATGAAATTAATAAGATAAAAGTGTTCCAACAAAATGTTAACAAGGAATTAAAACTAGTGGAATGCTGATACATTCCTGATACTATGGTAAAATATTAGAATTGGTCTTAAAAATGCCTTTGCATACTAAAAAATATACTGTTCTTTGCATTTTAAAGGTGAAAAAATTCAGGCTTTATATCCAGTTATTCCACTGCATAAATATTTTGGAGCACAGTAAAACATATGAACACATTTTCCTCATAAAGGAATGTGCATAACAGATATTCATAATAACCCCAATCTGGAAGCAATTCAAATGCTGAAAGACTGGAGAATGATTAGCACAGTGGAGTATATTCATTCAAGGAAATACTTCTCAATAACAAAAATACACTAACGATAAAGGCCATGTACTTGTGTCAAAATATTACATTGTAGGAAGAAAGGCAAACCAGAAAAGTTAGCATACTGCATTTTAATATGAATATACTATTTTAAAGGATTTTAAACTAATCTGTGGTAATAGAATGCAGAAAATTGGGTACCTTCTAGTTTGGGCCGGTGGATTGCAGGGATTAGATCAATTAGAAAAGTCATCGAGGAAACGTTGTGGTTGGGAGAAATGTTCTGTATCTTGACTGATGTAGTATTAACATGGGCATATACATGTCAAAAGCATCAAAATGTTCATTGAGAATGGATATAATTTTGCATATGAAAATTGCACCTCAATAAATACTATGCAAATTACTCTACAAGATATTAGGATCACAGAATAATATTAGATCATTCATAGCACATTGCTATTTAAAAATCATTGCTGGAAGAAATAAATGTACTTGAGTCACAATAAGAGACTTTAAAGCTGAATTTCTGCTTCGTATTTATCTTAGTGATAGTGATGGGGGTGAGGTAGGCTCAAAAGAATGGCAGGGATGTTAGAAGAGATAGATCAGTGAGCTCTCTACAGGAAATAAAATGCTTTGACATGGGGATTTCCTGGGGACTTTTAATACCAGGAAGCAATGCTGCAAAGTGGAGGGAGGGAAAGTAGTCTGTGTCAGCGAGTTTCCTTCCTAATGTTCTGGAGGCTTTTATTTTCTGATAAACATATGCTGAATAATTATTATTGAAACTGATATCATTTAATCTTATGTATTCAACTAATCTATCCTTCCACACTTAATTGAGTATGAACATTAATTCTCAATGTACTCAAAGTCCATTTTAATAGCTCTGCTGCCTTATTACATTTTAGTGCTATGTTGTGAATTGTTGTGGGGTCCAGAAATATTCATGTCTAGTCAGTAAATTGTTAAGGTTTGTGAAAATGCAACCACAAATTTAAAAATAGATAGATTCATGATTTTGAAAATTTTAAACATTCCTTCTTGATTTGGAGGGAAGTCATTTGACATAATGTTTACAGGTGTAGAAAATTTATTGACTAATAAACAGATTTTTTTTTGTTACTTATCAGGAAGTAGTATAGTCACTGTAAGGTGAGGGTTATTTATCAGAGGCCATTGCTTGTCTGCTCACGTCACTCAGTTCTCCACATTTACAACCACATCTTCCTATTTTTCAGCTTGCAAACGCAAGGGGGTCTAAGGAGGACTGCATGATATTTAAATTCTCTTAGTATATTGATGTGAATTTAAAGACTCATTTCAATAGCCTTTTTAAAAAAAAGCTTACCCCATTTGTTAGCATGAAGTTATGCTGGAGAAGCATTGGAGACCTTGATGTGTTTCTTTAAATCAAATATTGTTCAGACATTGTTCAAACAACTGAGACATTTTCTCTAAGGAGCCCATTCAGTGCAACTTATGTGCATGCTCCAGGTTAGTACTAGAGAACCAATCAATCCCTTTGGAAGCATCCTTATCCATCTGATGGAATTTATTCCTTATTTCTAATAAATTTCAGTTCTCAGTCATTCATCCTGCCTCCTAATAAGAATTTAAGTTCCCTAAAAGAATACACAGTTGCTCCTATGGAACCTGTTCGGAAGGGAACCCTCCGTTCCCTCTCTATTTCTTCGCTCCCTACCAGTAGACTTGAACTGCTGGAGAAAGATAGTGGTCTGACTGGGACCATATAGATGTGATCTTGATTTAGATAGTTATCTGGTTTTCTGGGTTTTTCTTCATATTACAATTCCTAGGGAGAGAATGTTTCAGTTGTGGTACACAAAGTCATGACACTATTTTTTATGACACTAAATTCTAGGTAGGTTTGTTAAGTAGCACCACACTAGGAAAATATATACTTTCTGTCATTAATATAGTGGATCACTATGCCTTTCTGCAGAAAACTATAATGTTTAGGTCTTTTGAACTCTATGAATAAAAACAGAATAATTAAAATACCCATGTGATAACTGAGTGGGTATACAGTACTTTCCTGTCCCTATTAATGTGAACATTTTTTTTTGGTTCTGTTTCTTGAAGAGAATCTAAGGAATATCTTCAGAAGACCTGCATATCAGCTTCCAGAGCCTATTAATAATCAATAAAATTAAAGATAACACATTTTGAACTGAAGTTGATATTCAAGTTATCGATTAGATAAGTCAACGATAATGCAGTACCATTCACCACTCTCCAACTGTTTCTTTTTTGCTTTTTTTATGTATTTTTAGAATATAAGCTTATTAATTGAATAGGACTATATTAATGATGACCACACCTATATCATTTAAACATTATAAGGTAGCAGTTAATGCTGTGGTTTCACCTGAGATGTGGTAGTTATTCTGATTCATTATCTTGACTAAGGGAGTAAGTTTGAATGGTTTTGCTTGGTTTATTTCATCATAATGGCTTTTGCTGCATCAGTTGCCAAGTGATAAGAGCATCCTCTGGCCTGCTGAAGAGAGATCCTTTGTTAATTTCTTTTAAAACTCAACTCCATTTTTTATCATATGTTCAAAATCAGAATAACTACATGTAACTTAGTGGTACAGTGCTTTGTGTGGGTGTGCTCTTTCATAGTAGGGTGCCTGCAGATAATAATAAAGTACTGTATATTTGAAAAGTTAGAAGAAAGTACTTTGAATGCTTTCATCATAAAGAAATCATAACTATTTGAGGTGATAGATATGTTTAATCTGATTACAAAATGCACACATGTATTAAAACATCACAGAGGTACCCTATAATTATGCACAATTTTTATACATTTATACATCAGTTAGAAATTTAATTTAATTTAAATTTAAAAATAATAATACGGGTATCATGGGGTTACTTGTGAGAATTAAAAACTATAAACTTATTTGATAATATAAAACATGCAAAACCCTTATAGTGGGGAGTACTCAATAAATTGAGTCTTATTTTTTAAATGGACATAGCAATATTAATATATATATATTAATATATATATATAAACACATTAAAACAGACACATAAAGAGCAATTCAGTCTAATTTGTAATCAAGGCAATACAGTCAAGATAGAAAACAATACAATTTTATATTCATGTCATTACAAAAATTATGTAATAAATATTACAGATTTGATGTGAAATATTTTTAATAACCAGCCAATTTTGTTTATTAACTTAATCAAAAAGTAGTCTAGAATAACAACATGTAAGGTGCTATTCTTGTCACATGGAATATTAGTGAATATGATAGTGGGGTTTCATGACCTCATAAAGCTCACATTCTTGTTGAGGTTATTAGACAAAAGAATTTGTGAACAAAAATCAGTACAAAAAAAATAGCAAAAAAAAAAATTGGGAGAGTCAAATAAGGACTCTGAATGAAGTCTGATGGTCAAGCAAGCTTCATTAAGAATTAGGTTTGAGCAGAAATCCAAATGTTAACTTTGAATTTGAGAAGAGCAGTTATATGATATGACTTATATTAAAAAAAATTCCTGTTGAGAATAAATGATATGGTGGCACCAGAAGAAGCAGGATGGGCCGTGATTCAGGACAGAGAGGACATCTTGAATGACATTTGAGGCAGTGGAGGTAGTTAGAATAAATTGAGGCAAGAGTTCTGAGAGAAAGGCACTTGACTCAAGTAACTGGCAGAAAAAAGTAACCTCAATGAAATTGGGTGACATCAGATGTAGATGATTTTTAATTCTGTGTTGTCACCATGGAGCAAGCATGATGAGAGCAGCACTGGATACCAAAGCATGAGACATGGAGCTTCTCAAAAGAAAAATAATGAAGGCTGGAGGAAGGGTTGCAATTTGTAAAGCAAAGTGAGAACTGTCAGTAAAAGAGGAAGTACAAGATTTGCCAATAATACTTTACATCAGATAATGATAGACAACTTTGTATCAGATAATGACAGAAAACAGTGATAAATAAATTGTCATTATCTTGGTAAATCTGAGCAGTTGAATACGCTCTAACATTCGTACCAGGAATGAACGAAGTAATTTGTGCATGTATTCTAGGAGATCTGTATAACAATGGTAAAACCAAACCTATGGAAAATAAACTTGAAATGACTCAAACTAACATTGATACAGAATGGAAAAACACCATGGTATGTTCATGCAAGATGATGTTATACAATAGCAAAGATAACTAAGCTACAGTTATGCAGGAAATATTAATTAATGTCATTAAATCTTGGAAAATGCCAAAATTCAACATTTTTATAAATAAGGTTAACAATAACAAAACTAAATTATAGTTTTTACAGATGTGTACCTATATGAAGGTAATCTACACATATATAAAATCAAAGAAATGATAAAATAGAGCAGTTTTCTTAGAGGAAGTAGAATACAGAAGAAACAGGCAATTTAAGTCATTATTAACCTGTACAAGAACACAGGTTATAATTCTTGTACAGGGTACTGGTAACATACATGCTTTATATAATATTGAAGTATTAATTAACTAATAATAATCTGAATATACCAATAATGAGAATGTGTTCTGATATATTATGATGAAGCCAATTATCTGCAGAGATTAAAATAAATCTCATCACACAATTGAAAAAGAGAAAATCAATACAACAATATCAAAGAATAGACCATGGCATAAAAAATGATTTTACAAAATGGTTTGGTCAATAACTAGCAGAAAATATGATCAAGACCATTATTGAATAGGAACAGAAATTAAAACCATGAAGAGAAATAATTCTATACCTAATTGAAAGAAATTTTCAAGTGTGAAAAGTTCATGTGTTGACTAAGATATCAAATGATAGGAATCTTAATAAAATATTGATTTAAATTAAAATTAGAGTAGCTTTTGAAAAATGAATAAAATCATAATATATTTAAATATATGGATCTAAAATTATGATTCAGCAATTACACTTCTACTTAAAAATTCTAGGGAAGTTCTTTCATATGCATATCAGGAAGAATATTCATATTACCAATTGTTCTAATTTCATTAAAACATTGTAAGAGACCAAATTCTCAATAGACAAAAGAATGAATAAATAGGTTGTGACATATTCATTTGATGACATTATACAGCAATGAAAACAAGCAATTTATTTCCTTGTAAAATACATGGATCTAAGAAATAGCACTGAGCAAGAAAAAGTTTCAAATCAATACATATAGTATGACATATTTATATATAATAAAGACATGCAGGAGGAGGATAATAATAAAATTTTGAATAAACTCTACCCTTGGGAGACAATAGAAGGAGAATATAATTGGGGAGACTTTCAGTAGAAGTTAAAAGTGACAGTAATATTTTACTATTCCCTAAACTGGGTCAGGCGTATAAATCCTTTGTATGTGTGCTTGTGTATGTGTGTGTGTGTGTGTGTGTGTGTACTTTATAATAAAGATTTAATACAAATTAAAAAGAGTGACCCAGGTGTTGTATTAGGGATTGAGGGAAGTGTGTTTTGCCATGCAGGATGGTTCTATTAACGAAGAACAGTGAGTGATAAGATTTGACAGAGAAAATGAGCATTTATTATGAATAATGTCATTTTCCAATGTTTTGTTCATGGAAATGAAAGAACATGCGTACAGCTAGATAGCTCAATAAGACGACATACCCCCAAGCTTCTACCTATGCACACATTGCCAAATAAACCCAACCATCAATCAATCAAATGCTGACTATCATGGATGATTGAATTGACACCTTAAGCACAGTCGCTGCACCCCCAAAATCAACCAATGTTAGAAAACTTGTAAATAGCATTTCTTCAAAATATTATTTAACATGTATGTCTTACTTAAAATCAATATTATCTACTCTTGTTTGATTGTATTTCATGATTTTAAAACTGTTATTAGTTCTCTCCATTACTAGTTTCATTGTGTTTCAGTCTTATGAGTTCTGAGACACATGATCATCCTTGTGGGAAAAAAAAAAAAATGCTAAATTCATTTATTAGTTCTAGAAGTTTTCTGCTGGAATTTTTTGAATCTTCTAAATATAGAATCATGTCGTTGACAAACAGTGATAGTTTGAGTTCTTCTTTTCCTATTCGTATCCCTTTAATTTCTTTGGTCTGTCTAATGGCTCTGACCAGAGTTTCAAGGATTATGTAGAATAGAAGTGGTGTTTTAGTTTCTAGTTCTGTCTTGTTCTAGTTTTTAGAGGGAATGTTTTCAATTTTTCTCCATTTAGAATGATGTTGTCGAAGGGTTTCAAGATGGCGGACTAGAGGGCGGCTGCATTTCATGTTGCTCCAGGACGCAAGATTCAAAAGAGGAGATATTGAGAGACTTGGGACCAACTCAAAGCCGCCGGGTGAGTCTCTCCCATTGGGGAGGCGTTCCGGATGGGGCGGTAGCCCCGGAACGCAGGGAATTTGTGAAGTGGAGTTGCTCGGCGAGACGCCCCTCCCCCCGCTGGAGCAGTAAACACGGACAACTGGGATCATCGTAGAGGAGGCGGCTCAGCACAGCACTTGGTCTCGGAGCAACCACTGGGGCTCCAGGCGGCTGCCCTAGGAGGAGCTGCGGGGCGAGCTGTTTAGACCCAGAACAACCGCTTCTGAACACCGGGGGGCTGCCCGGAGGAAGAGAAGTGTGGCGGGATGCTTGGTCTGGGAGTGACTGCATCAGAGCCACAGGCGGTTGCCAGAGGAGGAGGCAAGTGGTGAGTTGATTGGACTAAAAGCAACCGCTCCTGAACACCGGTGGCCTGCCTGGAGGAGAAGCGTGGTGGGTCACTTGGTCTTGGAGCCACCGCTCCTGAACACCTGGGGGGCTACCCCGAGGAGGAGGAGGAGGAACAGGGCAGGTCACTTGGACTTGGAGTGACTGCTTAGGGCTACGGGCGGTTGGTGGGAGGTGGAGACGCGAAGTGAATTGCTTGGGCTCCTAGTGACTGCGTCAGAAACCCGGCCGCTGTCCGGAGGAGGAGGTGTGTGGCGGGTCTCTGGGTATTGGAGCTATTGTATGGGGCTCCAGGTGGTGGCTCAGAGGAGGGGCCGCATAGCCAGGCGATTAGGTGCAGAGCAGGGTCCCAGGAGCTAGGTGGCTTCTTGCTGGAAGAGCCGCACAGAGACACACCTAGGGGCGGAGTGAAGTTTCCAGGACTGCGGGCAGAGTCTCTGGGAGAGGCAGCCTAAGGAGACTCGCCTGCGGAGGGTGAGGCTCCCAGGCCCAGGAGGTAGGTCCGGGCCCCTGGGAACGTTGCAGAGGAAGACAGCCCAGCCCAGGTGGTAGTTAGATTGAGGGGAACCTCTAGGAGGGGAACTGATCAGCAAGACGTCCCCACCGAGTGAGTCTTCCCTGCTGGGTGAGGTTTTCCCACAGGGACAGTAAAACCAGAGACACAGGCACAAACAGGACTTGCCTCAGACCGCAGCCTAGTTCCTTGTTGGATGACCATTGGTCAACAAGTGGAGGCACCTCTGCCCACTAGCAGGGAATATACGCCACCTGAGGGTCACCACCCCTAGAGAGGAAGCTTCTTCGTGGAGCTCCGCGTTATCAACTTCCTCCAAGACTTAAGGCTACTGAAGGATAAGAGGGGATATACTAGCAATCTTCAAGGACATTATAAGTCGATAGAGGAAATCTGCAATATATTAATGACCCACTGATTCCTGAACAATATGAGAAAACAAGGGAAGAAAATGCCCCAAACAAATCTAGATGATACATCAATAAAATCCAACGACAGCATGGCAGAAGAAATGACAGAAAGGGAGTTCAGAATGTACATAACTAAAATGATTAGGGAAGCAAACGATGAGATGAAAGAGCAAATGCAGGCATTGAATGATGAGATGAAAGAGCAAATGCAGGCATTGAATGATAGCACCAATCGACAGTTAAAAGAGCAAATACAGGAAGCAAAAGATCATTTCAATAAAGAGTTAGAGATATTGAAAAAAAAAAACAAACAGAAATCCTTGGAATGAAGGAAACAATAAACCAAATTAAGAACTCCATAGAAAGCATAACCAATAGGATAGAACACCTGGAAGACAGAACTTCAGATATTGAAGACAAAATATTTAACCTCAAAAGCAAAGTTGAACAAACAGAGAAGATGGTAAGAAATCATGAACAGAATCTCCAAGAACTATGGGATATCATGAAAAGGCCAAATTTGAGAATTATTGGGATTGAGGAAGGCTTAGAGAAACAAACCAAAGGAATGAATAATCTATTCAATGAAATAATATCAGAAAATTTCCCAAATCTGAAGAATGAAATGGAAAATCAAGTCCAAGAGGCTTATAGGACTCCAAATACACAAAATTACAACAGACCCACACCAAGGCACATTATAATGAAAATACTTAACATACAAAATAAAGACAAAATTTTAAAGGCTGTGAGAGAAAAGAATCAAATAACATTCAGGGGGAAACCAATACGGATATCAGCAGATTTTTCAATCCAGACCCTAAAAGCTAGAAGGGCCTGGAACAACATTTTTCTAGCTCTGAAAGAAAATGGATGCCAACCAAGAATCTTATACTCAGCAAAACTTACCTTCAAATTTGACGATGAAATAAAATCATTTCATGATAAACAAAAGCTAAAAGAATATACAAAAAGAAAGCCAGCATTACAGAACATTCTCAGCAAAATATTTCATGAGGAAGAGATAAAAAACAAAGAAGCATATCAGCAGAGGGAGGAATTACCCTAGGGGAACTGTCAAATAAAGGAGGAACCAAGATGTGTCAAAAAATAAATAAATAAATAAATAAAATTTTAAATATGAACCAAATGACCGGGAATACAAATCATATCTCAATAATAACCCTGAATGTTAATGGCCTGAATTCATCAATCAAAAGACATAGACTGGCAGATTGGATTAAAAGAAAGATCCAACAATATGTTGCCTGCAGGAGACTCACCTCATAGAAAGAGATACCCATAGACTAAAGGTGAAAGGATGGGGAAAAACATACCATGCACATGGACTCAGCAAAAAAGCTGGAGTATCCATCCTCATTTCAGATAATGTGGACTTCAAGCCAATGTTAGTCAGAAGGGATAAAGAAGGACATTTCATACTACTTAAGGGAACCATAAATCAGCAAGATATAACAATCATAAACATCTATGCCCCAAACAGTGGCTCATCCATGTATGTTAAACAAATCCTTCTCAATTTTAGAAACCAAATAGACCATAACACAATAATACTAGGTGATTTTAACACGCCTCTCTCACCACTGGACAGATCTTCCAAACAAAAATTGAACAAAGAAACCATAGATCTCAATAACACAATCAATAATTTAGACTTAACAGACATTTATAGAATATACCATCCAACCAACAGTGAATACACTTTCTTCTCAGCAGCACATGGATCCTTCTCTAAAATAGACCATATATTATGCCACAAAGCTAATGTCAGCAAATACAAGAAGATAGAGACACTACCTTGTATTCTATCAGATCATAATGGATTGAAGGTAGAAATAAATGAAAGAGTAAAAAACAGAAACTACTCCAACACCTGGAGATTAAACAATATGCTATTATATGATGAATGGATAACAGAAGATATTAGGAAGGAAATTAAAAAATTCTTAGAGGTAAACGAGAACAAAGAAACATCATATCAAAATCTCTGGGACACTATGAAAGCAGTACTTAGAGTAAGATTTATTTCATGGAGCGCATTTAATAAAAGAAGTAAGCTCAACAAATAAATGACCTAACACTACAGCTCAAAGCCCTAGAAAAAGAAGAACAGACCAACACCAAAAGTAGTAGAAGACAGGAAATAGTTTAACTCAGAGCTGAAATCAACGAAATTGAAACAAAAGAAACAATACAAAAAATTGACAAAATAAATAGTTGGTTCTTCGAAAAAATAAACAAAATTGATAAACCTTTAGCCACACTAACAAAGAGAAGACGAGAGAAAACCCAAATTACTAAAATTCGGAATGAACAAGGAAATATCACAACAGACACGACTGAAATACAAAACATAATTAGAAGCTATTTTGAAAATCTATACTCCAACAAAATAGAAAATTTCGAAGACATCAACAGGTTTCTAGAGACATATGAATTGCCTAAACTGAACGAGGAGGACATACACAATTTAAATAGACCAATTTCAAGTAATGAAATAGAAGAGGTCATCAATAGCCTACCAACAAAGAAAAGTCCAGGACCTGATGGGTTCTCAGCCATGTTCTACAAAACCATTAAAGAAGAGCTCATTCCAATCCTTCTCAAAGTATTCCATAAAATAGAACAGGAGGGAACCCTCCCAAACTCATTCTATGAAGCCAATATTATCCTGATACCTAAACCAGACAGAGACACATCGAGGAAAGAAAATTTCAGACCAATATCCTTAATGAACATCGACGCAAAAATTCTCAACAAAATTTTAGCAAATCACATCCAAAAACATATTAAAAAGATAGTGCACCATGATCAAGTGGGTTTCATCCCAGGGATGCAAGGTTGGTTCAACATCAGGAAATCAATAAATGTAATTCACCCTATCAATAGTCTTAAAGTCAAGAATCACATGATTATTTCAATAGATGCAGAGAAAGCATTTGATAAAATACAGCACCCCTTCATGCTCAAAACACTAGAAAAAATAGGGATAGTGGGAACATTTCTTAACATTGTAAAGGCCATCTACGCTAAGCCCATGGCTAATATCATTCTAAATGGTGAAAAACTGAAAGCATTCCCTCTAAAAACTTGAACAAGGCAGGGATGCCCTCTTTCACCACTTCTATTCAATATCGTCCTTGAAACTCTAGCCAGAGCAATTAGACAGACCAAAGAAATTAAAGGGATACGAATAGGAAAAGAAGAACTCAAACTATCCCTATTTGCTGATGATATGATTGTATACTTAGAGGAACCAGGAAATTCCACCAGAAAACTTTTAGATCTCATAAGTGAATTCAGTAAAGTAGCAGGTTACAAGATCAATGCACATAAATCTAAGGCATTCTTATACATAAGCGATGAATCTTCAGAAAGAGAAATCAGGAAAACTACCCCATTCACAATAGCTTCGAAAAAAATAAAATACTTGGGAATCAATCTCACAAAAGAGGTGAAAGACCTCTACAATGAGAACTACAGAACACTAAAGAAAGAAATTAAAGAAAACCTTAGAAGATGGAAAGATCTCCCATGTTCTTGGATAGGAAGAATTAATATTGTCAAAATGGCCATACTACCAAAAGTGCTATACAGATTCAATGCAATTCCAATTAAAATACCAATGATGTACCTTACAGAAATAGAGCAAGCAATTATGAAATTCATCTGGAAGAATAAAAAACCCAGAATAGCTAAAGCAATTCTTGGCAGAAAGAGTGAAGCAGGGGGTATCGCAATACCAGATCTTCAACTCTACTACAAAGCAATAGTAACAAAAACGGCATGGTATTGGTACCAAAATAGAAAGGTGGATCAATGGTACAGAATAGAGGACACGGACACAAACCCAAATAAATACAATTTTCTCATACTAGAGAAAGGGGCCAAAATTACGCAATGGAGAAAAGATAGCCTCTTCAACAAATGGTGCTGGGAGAATTGGAAATCCATATGCAACAGAATGAAACTAAACCCATATCTCTCACCATGCACGAAACTAAACTCAGAATGGATTAAGGATCTCGGAATCAGATCAGAGACCTTGCATCTTATAGAAGAAAAAGTGGGTCCAGAGCTTCAACTTGTTGGCTTAGGACCAGACTTCCTCAACAGGACTCCCATAGCACAAGAAATAAAAGCAAGAATTAATAACTGGGATAGATTCAAACTAAAAAGCTTTCTCTCAGCAAAGGAAACTATCAGCAATGCGAAGAAAGAGCCTACAGAGTGGGAGAAAATCTTTGCCAATCATGCTTCAGATAGAGCGCTAATTTCCAGAATCTATAAAGAACTCAAAAAACTCTACACCAAGAATGCAAATAATCCAATTGACAAATGGGCTAAGGAAATGAATAGACACTTCACAGAAGAAGATCTACAAGCAATCAACAAACATATGGAAAAATGTTCAACATCTCTAGTAATAAGAGAAATGCAAATCAAAACCACCCTAAGATTCCATCTCACCCCAATTAGAATGGCGATTATCAAGAATACAAGCAACAAAAGGTGTTGGCGAGGATGTGGGGAGAAAGGTACACTCTTACATTGCTGATGGGGCTGCAAATTAGTGCAGCCACTCTGGAAAGCAGTGTGGAGACTCCTTAGAAAACTTGGAATGGAACCACCATTTGACCCAGCTATCCCACTCCTTGGCCTATACCCAAAGGACTTAAAATCAGCATATTACAGAGATACAGCCACATCAATGTTCATAGCTGCTCAGTTCACAATAGCCAGATTGTGGAACCAACCTAGATGTCCTTCAATTGATGAATGGATAAAGAAAATGTGGCATATATATACAATGGAATATTACTCAGCCATAAAGAATGATAAAATTATGGCATTTGCAGGCAAATGGATGAAACTGGAGAATATCATGCTAAGTGACATAAGCCAATCTCAAAAAACCAATGGACGAATGATATCGCTAATAAGTGGATGATGACACATAATGGAGGGTGGGAGGGGTTAGTGTTAGGGTTAGAGTTAGGGTTAGGGAGGGGGGCAAGAATGGAGGAAGGACGGACTGCATAGAGGGAAAAGAGGGGTGGGAGGGGTGGGGGGAAGGGGAAAAAATAACAGAATGAATCAAACAACATTACCCTATGTAAATTTATGATTACACAAATGGTATGCCTTTACACCATGTACAAACAGAGAAACAACATGTATCCCATTTGTTTACAATAATAAAAAAGAAAAAAAGAATAATGTTGTCCTTGGGCTTAGTATAGATAGCTTTTACAAGGAGAAGTTGTTCTCTATTTGTGTACAATGTGTTGGAATGCAGTCTACTGTCATGTACAACTAATTTGAACAAGTTAAAAAATATATACATATGAAAACCAAACCAAAACAAAACTTTTCATGTTCGATTGAGTGATTTACTCTACAAAAGTATTTCAAGAGGGTAAGTGTAAAGTGACTAAGAAAATTATGTCAATTTACTAAGTGATATTTTATTTTAATATCAATTTTATATTTTATTGAGGTGAGTATATAATTTGTCATCATTGATTGTGACCATCAACAATCTCTTATTTTTTATGTGTAAGTTGAAATAAAATTTTATTTACTAAGAGATATCAATTGAATAGTAAATATGGAAATGAGTTTGAGCAAAGGTTCAGTTCATTTCTTTGAAATTGTATATAATCTAGTACTTAGGAAAACATATAGTGCATTGTATAATTCTTGCTATCACATTATTGCTAGATAAATATTGAAAAACAATTTTGATAATTTCTTATCTAAAAAATGTAAGCATGTAGTTAGACACAAAGAATTTTTAAATTACAAGTGTAAACTGTCAAATGATATATATTTTGGAATCATTTAAACTTTTAACAGACACATTGTAGCACATAGTCTCCCAGAGTAATCTTTAAGGACAAAACGTGAAATAATTAGGTTTCTTTTTTAGGGCAAAAATGCATTCTATTCCCAATTCTTATTAAAGTCTTGTTAAATGTCTAGAACTTATAAAATATTTTTAACTTAAAATGATTTCACTCCTTTTAAAAATTATAATTGTTCATATGATTAAAAAGTTCTACTGGTAACCATGCCACTTTGCTAGTGTTAGATAAACAAGGTGAAGCAACTCACTTCATAACTCAGCGGGAATAAAGTGACTTTTATTTATTTTTTATTTTATTTTATTTTATTTTTTTGTGGTGCTGGGGATTGAACCCAGGGTCTTGTGCTTGAGGCAAGCACTCTACCAACTAAGCTATATTCCCAGCCCAACTTTTATTTTTTAGAATATTAATCTTAAACATCCACCAGTGTAGAATTTGAATTTTTAAATTTTTTGTGATACCTGAAAGCCATATATATATATATATATATGTACATATATATATATGAACTATATATTCTCCTCTTTCCTGTATATAATATATTGGATGCCAACATTTTTGCTATTATTCTAAGTTATTTTTGTTTCTTCCTGAAAGACTTTATGTAGTATGTTATTTTTATTATTGACTATAAATACTTTATCAGAATTTTTTATGAAGTATATTCAATTATATTTTAATATCCTTACAAGGCATTCAGTGGAAGTTTTGAAACTAAAGCTTAATTTTTAGCTTCAGGGATATTACTCGAGTGTGCCAACACAAGTATCTACTGTGTATACCTCAACACTCTGACCCTCAGGCATACACTCTCTGTATTTTTGTTAAGTATTCTGGAAGTTTCTTTAAATATATTTTTCAAAACATTATTTTACTTTTCAACAGTGTAGTATATGATTAGGAAATATGGTTTAATTTAGTAATTTGAATTTTCTTTCAGTTCTAGGGACTCCTACCCTGTTTGCTGTTCTTTTATTGACACTAGTGCTCTCTTTACTGGCATGTGTATGATTCCATGCCAGGCCTTTTTCTCTTTATAAGTCTCTATCAGTTGCTGTGCTTTGATAACCTTTAGGGCTTTCACCATAATCATTTTCTTCATAACCCACAACCTCTTTATAGGGGTCTCCTCACCCACGTAACTTCAAACACATTGAAACCTACTAAATTATTTTTTGACCTAAAGCTCTGTGTGTAACTTCACATGTATACAAACTTCCACCTAGAAACCAGGAATATCAAAGAGATACAGTAAGTTTCACATACCCCAATCTGAACCTCCAACTTTCTCAACAGATTTCTCCAAACTCTAGTGTTCTCCACCAAAAAAATGTGTTTAGTGCAAAATTCCTTCTAGAAACTTTAGAAGCAATAATACGTCATTAACACTTTTGTACCTCTACATTTCAAGTACTGGCAATTTAGGGTGTGTGCTCCCCATGGTTTTGTCAGTACTCAAGACTAAGGTAACATTTTATTGCTATAGACTCCTGTCTCATTGTTTATAATTTTTCTCAATAATACATTTTAAAATTTTTCCAGTAAATTTTCTAAAGTGCCAGTAGGGAAATGTTCTTTTCTTTCTTTTTTTTGTTTTTTTGTTAAATATGTGTTTCATGCAGTATTATGTGACTTAAACACTTCAGATCCTACTCACTAGCTTTTATTTACAGGTTCTATATCTGTATATGAATTAAATGGTTCTCCATGATAGGCATATTAATTATCTCTGATTATTCATTTTTTTCTGTCTTGTGATGACACTAATTATCATATCAGTTTTCAGTCTCTATATTTAAAATAGAAAAGTGAGAAACAACCAATTTATACATATTCTTTTGTTGAGTATTGAAAATTAGTTTTAATAAGTGAAATAATATTTTACATGTATGCTATATATATGTAATAGCGAAACCAGCCCCACACATTCCTAAGAAGTCATACTATACATGAATATTAATCCTTATTGCTATAACCACGGAAGATGTAAAAATAACTATCATTTTGCTCTATTTTCCATTCATTCATTCTAATGGAAAATAAATATTAAAAAATCATGTGACTGCCACAGATATAAATGTACCTGCTGGCAAAGATGAATGAGCTGCAAAAATGGTCAGTAAAATGGCTTTATTGATTAATTCCATCTGATGTGAATAAACATCCTGAAACCTGAAAAATTATATGAATTACATTTATGAAATGTTAATGATTTTATATAAAAAGTGAAAGCAATACATAATCAATTATATACTGACTTTATCTGTGGACTGGAAATATATAGATCATTAGAACATTTGAATTATTAATATCTAATCCTTTGAAGTAACAATTCTGAATATAAGATATACTGTTTTAGTTGGGGTGCATTGATGCACACCTGTAATCCCAGTAGCTCAGGAGGCTGAGGCAGGAGGGTCGTGAGTTCAAAGCCAGCCTCAGCAACTTAGCAAGGAACTTAGCAAATCAGCGAGACCCTGCCTCTAACAAAATATTTAAAAAGGGCTAGGGATGTGGCTCAGTAGTTAAGGACTCCTAGGTTCAATGCTCAGCACTCTCTGCAGAAAGATACACTGTTTTCTTTAGTAATAGTAAAATGAACTATAAATTGTAGTTTAAAAAGTCATATCATGTATTTTCACGTATATTAAATACGCGTATATTTCTGTGTATATACATATAAATTATAAAACATTTTGGTGTGTGTGTGTGTGTGTGTGTGTGTGTGTGTGTGTATGTGTGCATGAGTGTGTCTGAGAAATTCTATTTGAAAGAAATGAAAACAACTTAGAGGTATAGTACTTTCTTATTTTTTGGTTTCTACAGGATCTGATGAAGAGCATTCTAAACAGTAATCCCCCAAAAAGAATAGTAAGATAATAATGAATTGCATTTGTACAATCTCCACCTCTACAGAGATTCCATCCTAAAACTCTATGGACCTCATGGCACTAAAAAATATCCACAGACATGATAGTCACAAGGAAGTATTTTGTATTTTCTATTTTTGGATGACTAATTTTTATTGGAAAAATAGCTTTTATGCAATGATACTTTTCTACTAAATTCATTTTTGCTAATATAGTAAACTCTTCAGGTTTTATTGTAATTTCTTCTTGTGTTAAAGGAATATGACCCACTAACACACATGCAATTTCTTAGCTGCCACAGAAAAGTTGTTTATGGGCACTATGATGAATGTGAATTAAGTTAATGTGATTTTTTAAGCATGGTATTTTATATCAGTGTATACCATAGAACATTTGAGAATGTAAGTAATATGAGCAGAATGCATATACATAGACTTTATTTACACAGAGAATATTATGGAGTTTTATTTCTTTGTATTTATTTACTATGAATAAATATAAAGAGCTAATAAGAAAACTAAGAATTCCAGGCTTAGTTTGGAAGGAAATAAGATTTGATCACTGTATTATTTCTTAATTTTTTTAGTGTGCAATTTTTTTTTGTTCTAATTAGTTACACATGACAATAGACTGCACTTAGACACACCATACATAAATAGAATATAACTTCTCATTCTTCTGGTTGTACACGATGTAGAATCACATGGGTTGTGCAGTCATATATGCACATAGGGTTATAATGTCTGATTCATTCTACTATCCTTCCTACCCCCGCACCCCTCCTCTCCCTTTACTTCACTCTGCCTAATCCAAAGTAACTCTCTTCTTCCCTAGTCCTGCCTCCTTTTTGTTAATTAGCATCTGCATATCAGATAAAGCATTTGGCCTTTGATGTTTGGGGATTGGCTTTTTTTTTGGGGGGGGGATACTAGGGATTGAACTGAGGGGCACTTGACCACTGAGCCATATCCCAAGTGACATATATATATATATATATATATATATATATATATATATTTTTTTTTTTTAATTTAGAGACAGGGTCTCACTGAGTTGCTTAGTGCCTCACCATTGCTGAGGATGGCTTTGAACTTGCCATCCTCCTGCCTCAACCTTCTGAGTCGCTGGGATTACAGGCGTGGGCCACCACACCCGACTAGGATTGGATTATTTTGCTTAGCATTCTATTCTCCAGCTCCATCTTTTACCAGTAAATGCCGTCATTTCATTCTTTTTTAAGTCTGAGTAATATTTCAATATGTGTGTGTGTTTGTGTGTGCGTGTGTGTGTATACACACATATACATATATTTATTGTGTGTATATATGTGTATATCCATATACATATATATACACATATGTATATGTGTGTGAGTGTGTGTGTGTGTGTATATATATACATATATATATATATCACATTTTCTTTATCCATTCATCTGTTGAAGAGCACTTAGGTTGGTTCATAATTAGGTATTGTGAGTTGAGCTGCTATGAACATTGATGTGGCTGTATCACTGTAGTGTGCTTATTTTTAAGTTTTTTGCATGTAAAGTGAGGAGTGGGACAGCTGGGTCAAATGGTGGTTCCATTCAAGTTTTCTGAGAATCTCCACGTTACTTTCCATAGTGGTTACACCAGTTTGCATTCCAACAGCAATGTATGAGTGTACCTTTTTCCCCACATCATAACCAACATTTATTTTTGCTTGTATTCTTGATAATTGGCATTCTGACTTGAGTGAGATAAAATTTTAGTTTTGATTTGCATTTCTCTAATTGCTAGAAATGTTGAACATTTTTGCATGTATTTGTTGATCAATTGCAGTTCTTCTGTGAAGCATCTCTTCAGTTCCTTAGCCCATTTATTGGTTTGGTTATTTTATTTATTTATTTTTTGGTGTAAAGTTTTTTGAGTTCTTTATATATCCTGGAGATTCAAGTTCTATCTGAAGGGAATGTGGTAAAGATTTTCTCCCATTCTGTAGGTTCTTTCTTCACATTATTGATTGTTTCCTTTGCCGAGAAGAAGCTTTTTAGTTTGAATCCATCCCATTTATTGATTCTTGATTTTACTTCTTGTGCTTTAGGAGTCTTGTTAAGGGAGTTAGGTCCTAGGATGACATGTTGAAGATTTGGGTCCACTTTTTCTTCTATTAGACACAGGGTCTCTGTTCTATAGTGCCTAAGTCTTTGATGCATTTTGAGTTGAGTTTGGTACATGGTGAGAGACAGAAATTTAATTTCATTTTGTTACATGCACTGAATAGAAGTCACAGATACAAACCCACATTTATAGTTATCTCATACCAACGGTGTCAGAAACATTCACTGTATTATTTCTGGTTGTAAAACTGTCACTAGTTTATATTTGCTAAATTTATGTTTAAATTAGTGATTATAAGCAATAAACTTATATATCCCAGTATTAAAGTCACATATTTGGGACTGGGGTTGTGGATCAGTGGTAGAATGCTTGCCTAGCATGTATGAGTCACTAAGTATGATTCTCAGCAACACATATAAATAAATGAATAAAATAAAGGTCCATCAACAAAAAAATATAAAAATAATTTTTAAATATCACATATTTGTAAAGAGGATGTGATTTTTCAACCTTCATTTTCACATTCAAACCTTTAATGTACTAGTTCATGAAAATAATACAAAAAATTAGAATGTTATAAATAAGTAATCATTTCATTTCTACATAAATTATTAGATGTTTACAAATATACAATCATGGGAAATTAGGTTTGAAGTTTTGAATGATAGTAAATTTAAATGAAAGTTTAACTTTGAAAATATTCATATGTGATGTCATTTTCCAACTTTTTTATTTTTCAGGAATATTTCAAAAAAGAATAGAATTAATATGAGAAAATAATTAACAAAAACCATCACCACTATTATCCCTTCATTAACCTTTTCTAGTGTAAACATAGTTATTTCTATGAGCCCTCCACTACTTTGGAGTATTTTATCTTTTTATTTATTGAATGATACCAAAAAAATCCAAGCAGCCAAAATGTTCATGTCTGTCTATCTTTATTTGATTGAATAATTAATATATTTTAAATCATCAAAAATTAATAACTTCCACATTTTGGGGCAAAAATGATATATATTTTCTCCCTTAGATAAAATGTGGTTGGGAATGCTAAAAACAACCAATTCTATGTAAAGTATTTTCTAAGCATAAATGTCTCTTTGGAAATAATGATGTAAGTAGCATTATTATAGTTATGTGATTCAAAAACTTAAAACTTTTATCATCCCTACTGAATATCAAAATTTTAACCATATATTATTTAGCCAGGTATTTATTTTAGTAACAGCTTTGGTACATGGAAACAGCTACTAAGCTAATCCAAGAATGTATATTCTGTTATTTCATGCAAAAACTGCTTTATATTGTTATTTCCATTTTACCTTTTCCCAGTTAGATAAATTAGGAAAGTGGAGTGAGTTTGTTCTGATTTTTTTGAGAATCAGAGAAAAAAGTCAAGGGTGGGTACACAGAACTGAAAGGGGCAGCATGTGTGCACATGGATTGGCAACCCTCAAGGGTCAGATATGAGTGGGAAAAAAAAAACAGGGAGAAAAAGGACGAGAAGAGTGATATATCTGTGTCCAAGGTGTCTGTGTTCCTGTGTGCATGTGTTATAACAGGACTAACTCCATGGAAAGAATTGAAAGGAAAGAAGAAATCTGAAAAATCTTTATATCCAACTTTATTTAGACCACAGAGTTTCTCTGCTGAAGATGAGTGACAGAATCAAAATTGAAGGACAGAGTGATAGGCCCCTTAGGGTCAGAAGTTAGAGTTGCTTCTGGGAGGGGAAATGAAATGATAGTAATGCTTTAATACAGTGGTAGTAATGCTCTCATTCTTCATGATAGCTATGGTTAAATGGATGAATTTAATTTTGCTAAATTTGCTATACCACTCATTATGATTTTCCAACAAATGGAAAATTATACAAACATTTTAAATATTGTAATATATTTGCATAATTTTCCAATTTTATAACTCCTTTAGAAATATTATTTTAACATAAGTATCCCATATCTAAAGCTAAAAACTAATTCAATATTTTTCAGTTGATTTCATCTACTCTCATGACTAGATCGACTAGATACATTGCTGAGATGCAATGTCTGCTTGCTCTGTTGAGCTGGAAATAATAGGTGGGCAGACACTGCTTGTGATATTAAACTGAACAGGACAGAAGGATTATCTAGAGAGATTCCAAACCTAGAAGTTACATATAGCAAATAACTAGGAGACATGCAAGGAAAATACACAAGAACATTAGCTTATCATATTATCTAAAGATCACTAATTTTCTTTCTAAATATGAAATTCACATTTCCAAAATGTAACTAAAACATATATAACTTTGTCTTGATTGAGACATGGAAATCCCTAGTTTTGTTCAGTCAACTATATTACAATGTATTTTGAGGCAGATGGAAAGGAGAAATAGGATACTTTTATTTCAAAATAAATTCTACAAAACAAGAAAATTTTTTCTTCTTTCACAGGAATGTTATAAGGATTGGATAGGAAGAAAAATGGAAAATTTCTTCATGCTTTCACCCAACAGTATGGAATCATTCAACAATAGTTTACCAAACACTGCTCTGGCACTAAGTATATAACTTCAAAGATGTTAATGAATATTCTGGCTTTCAAAGAATTTACACTGTTGTGGAACATTAATAAACACATAGATATGAAACTAAATGACTCTACAAAATACAAACTAATCTGAAGGAAATAAATAAACTGGTATTTTCCACTGTATTTACTTATGAGACCGTGGCTGCCTGGCAGTCTGATTTAGATAAAATAATCAATGCCGTGCTCTATGATCAGGAAGAGGAAGGAAGATGTGTTATCTCAGTTGAGATCTGAAGAATGAGAAGGAGCAAATTAGTGCGCACGCCTAAAGAGAGAACTAATACAGAAAAACTGCATTGGCAGGCAAGAGTTCTGAGTATTTCAGAAAAAGAAAGGGACACAGGAATGTGGAAGAGAGGGAGAATGAGTTCATTAAGAAAGAATTCTGCAGGACGGAAAGAGCCACCACATGGAAGGTAGCTGGATGTGTTTTGACTTCATGCTACATAAAAACAAAGTCACTGAAATGTTAACTTTGTATGGCAGTTCCTGTTTCAAATTTAGAAATGTATCTGACTTTTAATTATTGCAAGGCAAAAGTTGAGAGGATGAAATGAATTTGGTGTCTGTGGAATATGAAATAGAAGAATATTTCATTAATACTGGCAGATTCTGAAGACATATCTGTGGATTGGATATGTGGCATGAAGAAAATAAAAAATTGAAATGATTTTCACCTTTTGGCTTAAGCAGTAGTTTGAATGCTATTTACATTACTATAATTTACTTGGGAAGAAAGTGAATTCACATACTAATCATCTAATAATGCATATGGCATATCCATTCAGATATAACACTTTCACAATTTCTCTCCCTTTTTGCACTTTGTTTTTCTCCTTGGTGTTTATTATAAACTGGTATTTAATATAATAATCTCACTATCTTCTGTTTGTCTGCCCAGAATGAAAGCTTCATGTGGTTAGTGAATTTTCATTTTTTGTTTAATATCACATCCTGGTAATAAAACCAGATTGTTATGTGTTTTAAATGAAAGTGGTTCTAAGCAGATGTTTTATCATACAAGGCCATTGTACAGGAAGGAAGTTAGGTCTCTAACTATAATTTTTAAATCCACCAACATAGAATCTATTTAATGCTATGGGTTTGGATGAGGTGACCTATGGGGAATATTACAGCATGTATTTGAAAGATTGCCTAAACCAGATCCATTCCTGGTGCTGCTAAAACTAAGAAGGGAAGGAGTCAGCAAAGGAGACTGAGCAGAAGAAGAAAGAATAAGCAATGATAAATGAAGAAATAAACCAAACACTGCTCATGCACAAAAATATTGAAATTGAAATAGAATGGTAGAATGCATACAAACCTGCTGCCAAGCCAAGTAAGATAATATCAGAAAGTGTCAATTGTTTGGGAGGCTGAAGCAAATTCAAGGCCAGATGTAGCCTCAGCAACTTAGCAAGACCCTGTCTCGAAATAAATAAATAAATAAATAAATAAATAAATAAATAAAATGACTGGAGATGAGGCTCATTGCTTAAGTGCCCCTGGATTCCATCCCTGGTTCCAAAAGAAGAAAAAAGAAAGTGTCCCTTAGATTCAGGTCAGTCGTGGTAATTGGTAACCTCCATAGATGTGTAAAGGAGAATGGAATGGATGGAAGACTGAATGGCGGGAGATAGCATTTCTCATATTATGATTCTCAATGAATTCTAGATTTACAAAACTCCTTACAAAATTACGAATATTACAAAAAATGTTCTATAAGATCTATTAGATCTTTCCATGAGCTAATAAAATTATAATAATAAATCATTAAATCCAGTAAAGGGGTGATTAATATTTCCTTTGCTCTGAGGCACACACAGAAAACAAACTTAAACATTATTTTTTATAGACCTAGGTTTCATAAAAGGATAGACAAAGCTTTATGCCTTTCTGTATGATGAGAACAATAGGACTCTACTTATTTACAAGGTAGACTCCTTAAGGGCCACACCTTCATTTCAGAGGATTACAAAAAAATTGTTTGGCATTATTCAGAGTAAGTGGATTGGGAGAGTCCAAGCAAGTCTACATTCACATGTTTTGCATATAATTTGAATTACCTGAAATTGCCACTTGCCGCCGACCAGCAGGACAAAACGACACGTACTCTTCAGAAGTTCATGAAGCAGCTTCCACTTTATTCGGATAACACCCTCAATATATCAGCAGTCTCATGCATAAGCAATTATAACCAGATATGTCCATCCAGTCCTATTAAAGGTCAAGCGATCACGAGCTCAAGCATACATTTAAGATATATCTGTCCACGCGCTAAGCGGCTGAACCAATTATCATACAGTCAATGGTAAATGCTTCCTGTTTTTCTCAAGGCGCATTCAGCAGGCCCTTTGGCTCTCTGCCAGTTGCCATCTTGGATGCATGTGGCGTAACCCTGGGCCCCGGGTCTCGCGTGCCACATTTCCCCCTGTCTGTTTATAAAAGAGACCGTGCCTGTCTTAGGTTGTCCATGGCAGAGCAACATCCTTACCCATCATTGGACAATGAGGCTCTAGCCCTCATTTCCTGTCTTAGGTTGGTATGAGCTCCCCATGAATCTTACCCGTCTTTGACTACCGGTCCAGCATATTTAACCAGACTTGGGGGGATGAGCCAGCATCAATTGCGACAAGAACTTGGGGCGAATAATGGCTGTTTCTCTGCACCGATGTATACGCGTTTTATATAAACACTATATGCACAGAACAGATACAACACACAATAAACCTCCCATGGACAAAAACCCAAACCATTCTTTTCCTCATTGAACAGCGGAATGGGGAAATGTGGCCAATTGTTGTAAAAATAGGAGGATATAGAATAGAAGAGTTGGTAAGGGGTACAGGATAGGGCCACGTCTTTACTATCCCCCATAGTTCACGTGAGTCTCCTCCATTAACTTGGTGAGAAATCGCCAACGCCATCAGTGGGAGAAGCCTCCTCATCTTCTTCCTGTTTTGGGGTCTCTGTTGAGGCTTTGACCAATCTCTCCAGCACCCAAATTGGTGATTGTGTGTCCTGTGGGAAAACACAAACAGACCCTCGGATCCAGATTAACACTGGATCGGGCCTTTCCATTGTCCCGATAGAATGTCCTTCCAGAGCACTTGAAGTAGATTTTTTTTATTAGGTTCTGAATGACGGTCAGCAGCCAATCGGCCCTCAGAATCGAGATTTTAAAAAACTTAAGATGAACAAGGCAACAGATAATTTGTCTTTTGGGGATCTGTATGATGCCCCTATTCCCCCTTTTTTGTTTATAAAGCATGTTTTTAAGCGTTAAATGGGCACGCTCAACAATGCTTTGTCCAGTAGGATTATAGGGAATTCCTGTGACATGTTGAATACCAAAGGTGGAACAAAACTGTTTAAAGGCCTGGGACGTATATCCAGGACCATTATCTGTTTTAATTTGTTTGGTAACCCCCAGGATGGAGAAAGAGTATAAACAGTGTGTTATTACATCTTTGGTTTTTTCTCCAGTATGAGCAGAGGCCACAATAAATCCTGAATAGGTATCAATAGACACATGAATGAATTGTAGTTTTCCAAATTCTGAATAATGAATTACCATCCATTTGCCAAATATGATCGGGCTGAAGCCCTTTTGGATTTACTCCTAACAAGGAGTTAGGAATAAGTGTAGCACATTTAGCACAAGACTTGACTATGTCCCAAGCTGTTGCCTTAGTAAATTTATAGCGTGTATGTAGAGTGGAAGCATTTACGTGAAATTTGGAATGAAAAGTTTTTGCATTTTCAAGCATATTAAAGATGTGTGGGTCTCTGGTGTCGGTGTTTGTTAAATCATTGTGTAAACTTAGAGGACCTGGAAGGTCAGTATGAGCCCGAACATGCCCAATAAAAAAAGGATCTTTTCTGTCCCAGATAAGTTTTTGTAAGCATTGTAAATATTTAGTAATAGTGGAGGTGAGGGAAATCAGACCAGTTAATTCTAAATTTTGAATAGCATTAACAACATATTTGCTATCAGAGAATAGGTTAAAAGGCTCATGGTGAGTTTTGAATACTTCTATAGCTACTAATAGTTCTGTTTGTTGTGCAGATAGAGTATTAAACAGCAATGTTTCTGTAACATTATCTATAGTAATAGCACCTGTACCATTTTTTGATCCATCAGTAAATATAAGGGTAGCTCCTATAATAGGTTCTTTTCGGGTGACTTTAGGGAAAATTATAGGATGTTGACTCCAAAATTGGAGAAGAGGATCAGATGGCAAATGATTGTCAAACACAGCAGAAGTACTAGTAAAGACTATAGCCCATGAATTTGAATTATTAATAAGATATTGTATCTGATCAGTAGTATATGGAGTAGTGATTGTTGAGGGATGTGATCCAAAGGTGGAAAGGGATACTTTTAATGCCTTAAGGATTAATTCTGCCACAGATTCAGTAAACAAGGATAAGACCTTGTTAGGGGCATAATTCATGTGAACCCATAGAATAGGACCCTTTTGCCAAAACACTCCTGTGGGTAACTGATTTGTGGCCAAGACAATGAATGATAAAGGCTTAGCTAGGCCAATACGATCAAGATGAACTTTTTCCATAGCTGTTTCAACAAGCTTGAGAGCTGTTTGAGCCTTAGGGGTAAGCACCCGCATAGAAAAGGGGTCAGAATCACCTTTAAGAATATCAAACAGGGGGCTCAAACTTGAGGTGGGTAAATGAAGGTAAAGTCTAATCCAATTAATATCACCCAAAAGTTTTTGAAAATCATTTAAAGTTCTAAGTTTGTCCACCCAAACAGTAATTTTTATGGGTTTAACCATAGTTGCATTTATGATAGATCCCAGGAAGTTTTTGGTGTCTGTCATTTGTACTTTATTAATGGCTATATGTAAGCCCCATCTTTCCAGTGACTTTAGTAAGGAATTATAACATTGCTCTAAGACAGGTTTTTTCTCATGAGCTAGCAAAATATCATCCATATAATGATAGATTAAAAGTTGATGGTTAATTTGTTGATACACACCTGGGTGGAAATTAATCTGATTACCTTGCCCTTCATATGGTCCTTGGCCTGTTAGCATGTTTAGATTCCATTGAGGATTGCCTGCAACTGCATTACATCAGGCAGTATCAGAACATAACTCCTGGTTAGCCACCTTCCATTTTAACATGGCTGCGCTTTTGTTAGGATTGGAAGCCATACCCAATCCCCTTAAAGTCTGATCTGCCTGTTGAAGTGGCCAGGCTTTGGGCCATTCTGTAATTTTGATAATACTTTTGTCAGCCCCAGTACCTAATAAGCCCTCAAAACTTTTGCCTTCTATCACTAACTTTGTCATGGGTCTATCTTTTAAATCCAATGTTAACATGACCATATTTTGGCCAGTAGAACCTAATCCTTTATTTCCCCTAATAATATTCTTTGATGGATATTGATCATGGCAGCTGGGTAAGACCAACAATTGTGCTATGTGATCACCCTGAGCTATTATTGCTACACCTCTTGGTGAAGAAACAAGGATTTTTATTTCTCCTGTAAAATCAGGGTCTACAACTCCAGGGACATTATTTAATCCTTTTAAAGCAGAAGAACTCCTCCCCAGAACTAGTCCCACTGTTCCTTTAGGTAATGGGCCAACAACCGAAGTTGATATTGGTTGTACTCCCATCTCTGGAGTTAATACTGCTCTGGCAGAGGCACAGAGGTCTGAACATCTACTTTCTCTTTCAGAAGCTCGACTTGATTGTTCTTCTTTTACAGTTTCTAATATCTTTTCCCCTTCTCTTAACCGTTCTTGAAATTTTGGTTTTTTGGAAGTCAGACAGAAATGAACTAATGTCCATATCGCTACAACAACAACAAACAGAAACAAAACAAGAAAAGGTAACACAAATAACACCTTACACATATTCATTTACTACAGGACATCCTTTGCTGTCTCTTGGGACAGCCTTTCATTACATTCCCTCACTAGGGGAATCTTCCGTTACAACCTTAAGGCAACCGTTTCCTCAAATAGGGAAACCTTCTCATTAATCATGCTAGCAAAACTGTCTGGAAACAAAAAGAACATAATGTAATGCTTGTAATTTAACATTGGATATAGTATAAAAACTATTTTTACAAAATTTTAATGAAAATGCAATATAGCAAAATATCTGGAGAAATTGGGAAATTGTAAAAATAACTGAAAAAACGTTTTAAAAGTGCATATAATAGTTTTAGAAATTATAACATAATTGTAGAAAATAAACACTAATGAAAAACCCATACTTCTGAGTAGGGTATAGAGTAAATCACTACTGGCTATGTATTACAGCAATCAAAAAACAGTGAAAAACAGTTTTAATATAAAAATATAATAGTTTTTATAGAAATATGCCAACTTTGTAAAGTAAAATTAAATAAACTGAAATACCTTAGAAGAAGACTTTAGAAGGTGACAAGTTCACCCCTGGTACTTCATAGGTAGTACTTGGTGATAGGCATGGTCTGATGATTGGAATTGACCCATGTGGTGGTCCTATGCTGTAGAAAGAAATTCCACAAAGATTTGGGTGTTTATGAAGTTCTGCACAAGAATTTTGAACGTCCATGAGCCCAAGTGTGCAATTGTATTTTTCCCCTATGGTCTATTTGCTAAATTAATTTGCTAAGTGGGAGACTCACAGTTTCTGGAAGGCATAATAATGTTTCTTATAGTCTTGTAATATGTACAAGAAATATTTCCGCAAAAGGAGTGAAGATTCTTTGGACTGCAAACCTAGTTTTATACTTAAGACATTTCCAGTGATTGCAAAAAATTGAAATTTCCAAATACCAGGCTTCCACACTCTCTTCCATTCGAGAAGGCAGAACATATCCAGATCCTCAAATAAATACACACAGAGAATATGCACACATAATAATAAAAAATAAAGGAAGAAAATAATTTTAATAAAATTTCATCAATTCCCTACCCTATCTAGATCTCTGATTAGGTAGGCAATCTGTTTCTTGTTGTCTGGTTAACAATGGTTCTGGAATGTGAGTGATCCTGTAGAAAGATAAAACTGAGAGCACCTCATCTTGTCTAAAATGATATAAAAGACTTATTACACCTGGCAAGAAAAAAGATAATGAGACAAAATGGAAAGAATAAACAAACATTAGAATCAGTCCTAGAGATAATCTAGACATTGGAGCTAGTGATGATTTCAAAAAACAATTCAAGTAATATAAATGTAAAGACATTAGTAATGTTTGAGGCAAGTAGATAAAAAGATGGATGAAACTGCTAAGAAAAAAATGAATCTCATATACATAATACAAGTACCAAACCATAATAAATAAGAACCCTTTGAACAGGTTTAACTGCAGAATGATCACAGCATTGAATCAATGTAAAATATCCAAAGTGAAACTGGATAGGATAATAAAAGGGAATAGGAGAAAAGTAGGCTTTAGACACAAAAGAACATCATAAAAGTTTAAAATATGTGTAAATGGAATCCCAGAAAGACAGTAAATTGAGCAGAAAGCAAATATATAAGAATTACACTGAGTTAGGAGCACATATACTAGAGAAGCCAAATGGACTCCAAGGAGAGAAATACAAAGAAAAGTATAATTGCATACATCATAACCAAGTCCATGAAAATGGAAAATATAAAGCAATATTTCAAAGCACCTTGAGGAAAAAAGAGACATGATACCTTCAGGGATCAGCAGTTAGATTTATAGCTAAAACCTTCACAAAATGAGTAAGTTGGAGAATATGAGATGGTTAAAATAATTTCAAATACATACATATCTAACCTAGATGTCGTAAATGTGTAACTAATATAATTTTTCATTGCAAATTAATGTGAAATAACATTGTTTCACATGAAACAAAACTGAATATGTCATCCACGGTTCAGCCTTAACTAGAAGTGCTTAAATTAAAACCTAAATTCACTTAACTAGCTGAGTGAACTTTTATGTATCTCAGTGTCCTTACCTATAAACATGATACACAATATTGACATATTCATATATGTGTTCATAAGGTTAATTGATCAATACCTTATGACATTTAAATCTCTTCCTATGATATAAAACATGTTTAACTTATTATTTTATCATATTAAGCATACTCCAAATTACTACTTTTGGGTGCACAGTATCTCATTACTAACTGAATAATTTCCGTCACTGAGATGCAGTTTTGAAAGGGAACTGAAAGCCAGGAATTGGGAATTAATCTGGACTCTTTTCTTTGCTTTAAATCTTTACCTTCCCACTTATTTTATTTATCATGGTGGACAAGTTAGGTTAACTCTTCCTGCCTCTAAATCTACTTTTAGAAAATGTGTCGTTTACACCTAAATCATGTAGATGTTGTCAACTTTTAGTTAATGTATGTTTAGTAGATGTATAGTTGAAGATTACTGTCATATCATAGTATTGTTTGGTATGTATGTTGTTTATTGTAAACACCATAAACAGTCCCAGAATAGCAACTATTACACACATCTTTATGTGTTCATCCTTGATCAGATCTTCAGATAAAATCCTATATTTGAAACTCTGGAGTCAAAAGGTATTAACATTTTAAGATCATTTATATCATTAAAACACCTTCAGCTGATTAGAGAAACTTAACCTCTTACTGGGAATGTATGAAGTGGTACATGTCTACACATTTCTAAAAGCAATGAATAAAGGTATTATCAACTAAGTACCAATTTTGTTTCATTTTACAGTTGAAAAATAATAGTTCTTAAGTTTTCCTTTAAGTTGTTTTCATATATTTTTATGCTATCATTATAAATATTATAGTTTAATCAATTAAAATATTTAAAACATACTCTTAAAATATAATTCAATTTGTAAAGTCATTTGAATTCCTAATTTAACATGATGAAGCAAATGGTAGCTAAATGATCATTCACATAATGAATATTTATTACACTGATTTCTATTTGGTAATCAACAATTTACACAAATAATTTCACAGGAAAGTAATGATATTCACTTCTTTTAAACATTTGACTTAATTTTTTTCATTATGAGACCTAATTATAACTGTTTTTCTTCCCAAATGAAAGAATGACATATAGATGTGAATTTATTCCCATTATCTTCTTTGAACTAAGAACAAAATGAAGTAGCCAAAAAAAGTGCTAAGGCTAATTAAATGTAGAACAGGAACATTGAACTCATAGATTATTAGCTTCAGATGTCCTCAGAGATCATTTTAATGTGATTTTTCTCCCAATGCTGAAACCCACTACAATGTACCTATTTTTTATGCATTACATGTCTGATGGGAAATGATTAGTTGGTAGAAAGTACCTTATAATATTGAGCTAAGATTCTGTTTCTTTCTCATTCACCTGCCTGCCCCTAAGCCTGCCCTTAGGTATCTTATGGCATCTTCAATATAACAATTTAAAAATAGCAGACCACATTTTGAAAACTCATAAAGTACTTCTAATAAATAAGCTTTATTTCTGGTAATTTAAAGGTATTTGATTTTCTGTCTTTCTGGTTACTCTACAAGGTAAACTCAAGAGTTCACCTTCACCTTGGACTTCTGAAGGGAAATTTTTATTAATTTCATTTCAAGATCATATTGTTTTACTAAACATTTTAATTATATTTTAAAATTCAGTTCAATTAATGAAGAATTATTTCCCACATTATCAATACGTTATGGAGTAATAGGTTAAATATTTAGATATCTCCTTGTAAATTCCAGCAACTAAAGAAACCCAAAGGGGAAATGAAGTACTTACCATGTATATTGAATATACTAATCAAAATGATTATTTTATATTTAGCTCTGTATTATTTATACCTCCACAAAAATATTAAAAATATTTGAAATAAATGTACATGTAAGAAAATGTCATAGTAGTGAATATCAACAAACTAGTTCATTAGAAAAAGTTCAATTTAATCAAAGTATTAAAATGAAAAACATGGAACTCTTGGGAAATAGAAATTAAAAGATTTTCAGTTTTCTCATTCAATTTAAACTTGATGTATAGGTAAATAATATATATATTTATATATATATATATAATAAACAAGACATTAAAAAAAAAACTCTGGTTGTTAAGAAAAATAAATAGAATATAAAACTCAGGGAGTGGAAGAATTTTAAACATGTTAGGCACTTTAAGGTGAGTGTCTCATTCCTGCACACATTTTTTTAACTTGAGGAATCTCTAATGGAGAATAACAAAGTTCAACTGAGGGAAACATGGAAAGTGTTTTAAAAGGCAATTCTTTCTGCTGTAGCAGCTAAAACAAGAACTGCTCTGCAGGAAATTATGTTTCTCTGGTTCATTTAAAAAGTTTTCATTTACAAAAGTGGAATAAAGGAAAAGAACCCGAGGAAGCCCCTTTGTTACATTTTTGATCACAGACGTTCCCATAAAGGATCAAATTGTAATGGAAGAAAACTTAATAGATGTTTAGGTGAAAGCAACATAATACAACTGTCCCCCAATCAGTTCTTTATAAAATATAAAAACTAAATAATCACTCATGTGATTACAAATCTCCTTCATAACTTTCCCATTATATTTGAATGAATAAAATTGCTGACATTTTTTCTATCCTTTCTTAAAATTGAGGAATAATCTGTTAAAATTATTGCTAGATGTACCTTCAGACTTGCAGTGTTCTGATTCTTAACAACCTAGTTTAGCACTTGTAAATGCAAGAACATACTCCTATATTAATCCTTTCTGCTTAGCCTCTCAGTGGGATGAATTTAAAGTCCTCTCAATGGCCCTAAGCAATATTTTTAAAAAGAAGCATAGAAAAATCCTAATAGATCATCTGGATCACTCTGATGCCAGAGAAATAACACTGCTAAATACAACCTTCACCGTTCTATATCAGATTGATTTTTAAATTTCAATGAAATAGTGTTTTAATATTAAGAAGAGATGTTAATTAAGAGCAAATTTATAGAGTTCTACAAAAAATAGTTCAGCGGGAATTTGCTCATTATGATACTAAGTTTGAGCCGCTAGTCATACTATGTACCACAAAGGAACTGGTTTGTACTCAAAATTGATAGATTTGATAAAGATCAGTAATGGTAGTGACATGAAGTCCATAAAAGAAATTAAATGTATCATAGTTAATTATGACAAAAGATTAAGTAATTAGTTAAAATTGCAATTTTTTTCAATATGAAACAAACATTCTTCAAACATAATTTTGTTAGTAAACATATGGAGAAATCTATTTTGATTGAAAATGACCATATACATCAATTTATAATTTGTGGAAAAGTTAGCACTATCAAAATATTTTTTTAAATACATGACATATGAAATATTGGATCTTTGAATCAAAATATAAAGATGTACTAAAAGATTTCAGCATAAAATGTATATGTCAAACTTCAAAGTTCTAAAAATTTCGTGATATCAGTTTTTATGCATTTGACTAGAAATTTGATTATTTAAAATTTAAATCTTCTGTTTGCATGTTAAGAGGCTAGGATAGGATATATTCTTTAAAAAGAGGTTAATTTTTTTTATTTGATATTTGTATGCCTAAGAATATATGTCTAAGTATACTGGAGTTGTTTGGGGAGAAACCCACATTATTTTTTCTCCATATGGACATAATATTTGAATCTGATAAAAGCAAAATTACATCATAGTATAATTTTATTAAACATTCTATTTGAAATCAAATGTTGTTTTAAACCAGAGAGAAATTTTCTTAACTGCTTGTTAGAGATTTGAAGGTGTTTGCCTGAATGAGATGGAATAAAGAATGTATGATACTTATAAAACAATGATGGAAATAAAGGTTTGTTATTTAAAATAGAGGAATAGTATGATGTGGAAACTATCCTAGGATGAAAGCTCAGCCATTATGTTACAGCCATTCCTTTGAAATTAATTCCAAAGATGATCACTATCATAACTTATTGAAAAATAATTTATTATCTCTGGGAGCTGCACAGTCCACATAAAAAACTGGAGTTATCATGCCAAATTACCTACATTACTAAAGGGACTTACAGAAATTGTGATACTTAACAGTGCGTATCATCCATATTTTATCCTTAATATAACATGGAAAGTGTACACATTTTCTGCTCAAAACGTGAGTTGTTTTTGGTCTGGTTCCAAATAAGATGGAATAGCCAAATCCTATCCTGTCTCACCGAGGAAAACAAATATAAAGCCTGCCAGGAATGTGTGAAGCGACTGGTTAGGGCTGGGAAAAGTAAAAACAGGTTGTGAAAGAATTCAGGACAGCATTGAATGGGTGGTCAAGAGCCAACACTTTCCCCAATATTTCCGTGGTGCAACACCACAATCCTGAACTACAAGTGAGCACTGGGTTCAGACGGAGAGAACACAATGAAAAAGTTTCATATCTAGTTCAAGGAAGCAGAAAGTGAACTTTGAAATATCACATAGTGTGAAAACCACGGGGACTCAGTACAATAGCACAGCAGCCAAAACTCTGAGGAAGGGGACTCTTCCTTTCTAATGGGTGAAACTGAAGTAAGGTTGCTTTGGGTTCTCTCTGTACTTCCAGTACTTCCATGGAGGTGGGTGTAGTCACCAAAGTGTGCTAGAGAATGTGATAAGTAAAACCCAGCTTTGTAGAGAAGGGAGCGCCAGAACTTAAAAGAGGTAGGTTTGTGGAAATGTGACTCTTAAAGACAGCTATGAAATCCTGGGTTCACTCTCGAACGGAATGAAGAACAAAAAATCACAGCTAAAAAACTAAAGATATAAAATAAAATTGAGCAGAAATGGTACACATAAAATATTTAATGAATGCTGTGGGGTTTTCAGTCTCATCCCACATGGATGAGGGAAGGGTTAACTGCCCAGGATGGCAAGCTGACAATAAATCAATTAATTATCAATAAACTTATCTAAGCATAAACACACAAGAGCCAATACTCTTTTCAAACGGGGGGGGGGGGGGGAGGGTGTGGGTGACAGATTGGGCCATACCAGATTTGGCCTCCAACAAGATGGAGTAGGCCATCTCTCCTTTATTTACAGTTGCATAGGTAAAGAGGCCTGGACCAGAACGGGTTTCTTCTGTGAGGAACAGGATTGGGTGGAGCTAGAGAAGCTATTTGCTCAGGGAACTAGCATATCATCAGGCAGTAAGCCACTCCCACACAGGGTCACTTACTTCCTAGGCTATCTGGAATAGTCTATCATGGCTGCCAGTTCCTGGGAGTCAGGCCTCTGTATCCCATGGCTCAGCCAAATCTGATTCTGCTAGGAATGGATGGCTCTCCACAGAATGCAATGAAAAATACACTAGATTCGTTCAATTATGACAGAAAGTGACAGAGGGAATAGACTGTGAACTTGAAGATACATCAGTAGATACAACCCAACCTGAACATCAGAGAAGGGAAAAGTGAGAAAAAGAAAGACAAAAAAGAAAAAGAAAGAAAGAATCAGGAAGAAAAAGAAAAAGAAGAAGAATTCTTAATCCTTAAAGTATCCATAGCAAAAATCACATACAACTTAAAAAGAAGCAACAATTTGAAAGACTTCATACTTCTGCCTGGAAATCATGGAGAAAACTGTGGCATAATATTTTAAATTTAACTTTTTTCACCTTTTGACTTAGTTATTATTATTTTTTTTTTATTTTAAACATTTTATTTTGATTTAACTGATCTATAAAAAAAAAAGTTTACGGATATTTACAAGGTACCATGTGTTGTTTCAATACATGTATACATTATGTAAATTTAAACCAGCTTACACCTGGCTATCTCCTCAAATATGTATTATTTCTTTATGGTGAAGACATTCAAAATTCTTTCTTCTTTCTTTTAAAACTCTACTGTACACCATCATTATCTATAATCACCCTACTGTGGAATAGCTTCAGACCTTTGTGTTTCTAATTGTAACTTAGCATCCATAGATCCATGTTTTTCCATCTTTCAATCTCCCCTTTCTCTCCAGCCTCCGATAACCAAATTCTACTCTTAACTTCTCTAAGATCACCTTTTAAAAAATATTCTACATTTGGATGAGATCAATTTTTAATGTATAAAAGACAGTTCTTTATCTATTGGAAATATAATTCAGGAATAAAGGATGAATAAAGACATTTTAGATAAAAAAAAAAAATCTAAGAGAATTTAATGCCAGGACATATGATATGAATTTTGTTATGAAGAGATTGCTGCTAAAAGAAATTATTAAGACTTAAGGGAAATAATTCCCAGTCAGAAACTTGGAAACTTGGCAATAAGAAAGAACCGCAGAGTTGGTAAATATTTGGGTAATTATAATAATTTTCTTTTTACTTCTTGGGTTTTTTTAATAATGTACATGATGATTGAAAGCATAAATAATAGCACTGCATGATTTGATTTTCTATGCACATAGATGTAATATATTAGAAAACTATTTCATACAGGAACTACTTAGATATTGGACTAAGATTTCAACATTCTTTTAAAATCTTCATTGGAATATGTTGTGAAGTATTTGTATTAATTCCAAAAGCAACTACTAAAAATTTGTAAGGAGATTAAGTTAAAGTTGTGTATCCAAAAAAATTAATAAAACATATTCTAATAACCCAAAAAAGTAATGGAAATTGGAGGAAAGGAAAAGCAGAATCAAATAAGAAAATTATGGATATAGTTCAAAACATTTCAATAATCACAGTAAAGATAAATAATGTAAATGTAAATGATCTAAGCCCAACACTAAAAAAGATAGAGTATCGAAATTGATAATGACCACATTATATATGTCTTAAGAAACATATTTCAAATAATGAGATGAGCTGTTTAAAATATAAAATGATAAAGATATACCAGAAAATTTCTAGTTTACAACTAAAGCCCACACAAAGAGTGAAGGACATTACCAGAGATATACAGAATATGGCATCTTCTTTGGCCTACGTTTCTCCTGCAGATAACAGGTTGTTTGCTGAGGAATGTGGCATTATCCTGTTGATTTAGGCCAGGATAGGCCACAGTGGTTTCAGGTAAATTGCTTTTTAAAAGAAAGTCTGTAGAGGTCAGCACAGTAGGTCCAATCTGTAGAATAATTCCCTTAACCTCATGTTCCTACCACATATGTCTGTTCAATACCTACCAATTAAAAATGTTAGAAAAACAACCCCCCCTTCATTCTCCCCTGACTGGGTCTCTCCTGACAAATTTTAAGATTAAAAAGGATATGTATTTGGAACTTCCCTCTTCCAACTCCCTTTTGAGACTCCTGCAATCTTGTGTAGAGATGCATTCTTGTTTCTTCAGCCATAATACTAAATTTTGCAAGATGAATTCAGACAATGAAGGAAGGACATATTAAACTCACTAGTATTTTATAAAGGAAGAAAATATTTGTTCACAAATTCAATCTGCTATTGAACATTATGTGTTGGTAAAGCTAGTATATTGATCATGGTCTCTCCTCTTCTGCATTTCATCATTCGTTCCCTAGCGGAATCCATTTAGTTCCATATCTTTGCACATTATCTGTTTATTAATGATTCTGCCATGCTTACTTTCAGGTCCATTTTATCTGTAAAACTTGATATCATTATACAACTGTAACACTTATGATATGTGTGCCAACTCAATCATGTGTCTCAAAGCAATTTTTAAAAAATATTTTTTTCCAAAAATGTAAACAAAGAAGCATTTTTCTTTGAATTTTCTACCATTATTAAACAAAATGTATCCTTGACTCTGTTTTCTTCTCTTCTTTCCCCTCACAAGTCTAAGTAATCTATCAGCAATTCCTATGAGAGTATATTGTATATATTCCTTAAAAGTATATGTAAAATTAGCACTTGTTACTAATCTTTTATTGTGTTTTAATCCTAACCACCAACATGGACTTCTAAAAGTAAGCCACTGGTGGATACCACCACTTCATTCTTTTCTGTGAACAGCCTGCTTTATGTGAAAGCTAAAATGTCATATAGGCTTAAAACTTCAAAAGTTTGCAATTTTAGTCTGTATAAAAAATAAAATTTCTCATCATGTTATAAAAATCACTACACTATTTGGTTTCTTGATTTTTCTATTAATTCCTATTTCACAATTTTATCCACGGTTAGCAGTAACCCCTAATATATTCTGCTGATTAAAAAATGTGTATTTGGTTATGGCTCATATGTGTTGTCTTGTTGATTCATATTTCTGCATTACTCTTGTCCTTGATATCTGAGTGACTTATTCCTTTAATTCTGGTATGTCTGTAGAAGTTATCTTCCCAGAATAATTTTTTCAACTAATCTCACTAAGACCTATACGATTAATTTATCTCTCCTTTCTTTTCAGCATAATATTTGTAAATAAAAGCAATTATATTTTTTGGTCTTTTCCACTACTGTTGTAAAGTAGCAGATCTTTTAAAACAGAAACAATGTCTCATCACTGACATAGGCTCAAAGTGGTTTTGTCACATAGTACACATTTAATGAGTATTCTTAAATAAAGAAAAAGGATACTTGTGGAAGAAGACAGGCTTATCATTAATTAGAATCCTTCAAATGCCACCTCATCATAAATACTTCTTTGGAATACTTTATCAGCAAATTCCTTATTAAAATAGACAAAATCCATTTTCTCACAATATCTTAGATGGGTTATCACAATAACATTCTAACTGGATTCTGTACTGTCTTCTTTGGGTTGTGAAATCCATCTTCACATTGAACAACTAGACAAAAGGATGAGTCAGTAATCAAAACATAGGCAGGCAAGAAAATACTATCAAAGTGTCATTTTGAAATTAAATTCTTCACACAACTATGAATTAAACATGGATTAAAGTGCAAGGTCTACTTTTTCCGGCCCTTTAAAACTTGAATGTTTCTCATATTTTTATTTGCTGCACTTCATATTCATTATTTGTGAAGTGCTTCTTTCCCTGCTGCTTCCTGTAGTTTGTCTTTGCTTCCATTCACCATTCTGCTGTGGTTTTCCATTTATCCTTCAGGTCTGAGAGCATGTTGCATCTAAGAACTATTCCCATACTTCTCTTATTCTTAACTATTCAAAACTAGAAATATTAAACCATACTACTTGCTGCTCACAGAGTTGGCTATATTCCCATTATATATAATCCTAAGGAAAGATATTAGTATTTTTTTAGGGCAGAAAATGGAGGTACAGAGAGGAAAGTTCATAAAGTTACATATTATTGGGACCAAGAGGCAAAGCAAATGAACTGGATTCCAAAAGTATTTTGTTCCTTTCACAGCCTAACTCTCTATGAAATTTGCTCTACATTATAGTTTATAGAAAAGAAGTTTATTCTTGATTTTATTAGATACCTCGCAGGAGCTAGAAAAAAGTTTAAAAATAAAAACATTTCAGAGGTAAAGCTAAGCACTTACATTGCTTTCTAAAATCCATGTCACAAAGAGGTAAAGATTATTGTCAAAAGAAAAACCTGATTTTTTTAGTAAATAAAAAGCATACTAAGGAGAACTGTGATGCATAGGATGTTAAGTACCTTAAAGAACAAAAGAAAATACAAAGGATTTTTTTAAAGTAAATGTTGAAGATAGTCTACATTTCACACACAAAAAAAATATGTTGTGACATTTGTTTTCATTCCAATCTGTGGGTCTATGGTAGTCATTTAGCATGACTAGGAAATTCCCTGGGAAACTGAATGGCAAATGAAATTTTCATTTTAATATTGCTCAAGAGTAGCCAGTTATATTGCTAATTATAGAAACTCTAATTAGAAATACAGCATCTCTATACACAAAACATGTTTTTTTAAAGAAAAGCAGTGCATATTGTCAATTGGAGATAAGCATTATGTACAATATGATCCTGAGTACTATTTTGGAATTTCTCTAAAGCCACATAGAAATGTTAGGGGAAAGAATTGGAAAGTGTTATTTGGCTCAAGATATTTTACTATTTAGTAGAAGAAGCATAATGCTAGCTCTGTGCATATTGAAAAGTCCTCTCCCTTGGTGAAAATCATTTAAATCCCTGAAAAAAGTACATTTCAATTTGTGGGTTTTATAATTAGCTTTGCATTATACACACATTTTCAGTAATCAAATCCTAACTTGTGGTATAGAACATCAATTCGTTTAGAAAGCATTGTTTATAGTGAATACATCCCTTTAGGCAATGCACAACTTGAGCAACATACCGAAATAGGCAACAGAAGCCTGTAGGGAAATTTAAAGCTTTATTGTTCTTACAACCATGACATTATAATGCCATGTTTTGTGCAATACTGACTTAAAATTTATGCTATATCTGTCTTTTAAAAATTTTAATTGAGAATGAGCTCAGGGTATAATTTTTCACTTATATTTAGACATATATTAAAAAACTCAGTCACAGCATTTATGAAATATTTTGATAATAATTTGACCTCACAGTATATTAACTATTAGCCTAAATCTATGTGTAAATTTGAAGAATGCATATTCAATATGTAGCATTTATCTATGATCGTTAAATAAATGAGTACAGATGAATATACACATCAGCAATATGCCAGAGGAAACTACTATTTTGATGTCATTTCAAAGAGACCACATATGTGAATACTATGAAAAGAAGTACTAGCTTAAACTTAAAATATAAAATATAGCTCTAGGAGGAGCTATGTGTCTATGTTGTAGAGGAGAGGGAGCTAGTTTCATTTAATTATTATTTAATAAGGTAAAAAAGCTAAAGAAATCAACCTCCAAATAACCAAAAATAACTTGTTTTCTGCATCTTAGTTTACCTGCAAAACATGTTCAAATTATCATCCATATTGCTTAGGAAACCAAAGATTATAGTAAATAAGTTAAAATACATGAGATGTGAATAAATTTATATTTTATTTTTATCACAATTTATATTCAAATTATAGTACAAGTAGATTTATTAGTTTTTTTTTTAATAGAAGAAGATCCTGATGTTAATTATCTCAGGATCTAATTGTTTCAATTGATTTTCCTATTCTAATTTTACTATATTTTCTGCAATCAAAATTTTCTTTCCTGCACATGATATTGTCTCACATAAATACATGCTTTAGTTTTGTATCAAATGATGCAAACATACTAACTGACAGACCACATTTAGTACTATATCATACAAAATTTGTGATTGGCAGGCATTATCATGAACCTCTAACATTCTAGCATTAATTAAAAATAAGCCTTGTCAGGCTGGGGATATAACTCAGTTGGTAGAGTGCTTGCCTCACAAGCACAAGGCCCAGGGTTCAATCCCCAGCACCACAAAACAAAAAAAAGATCTTGTCTATGAGTGCTAATTGATTTAAGATGATAGAATATTGCTCCATCATTATATTAAAAAAATTCAAATTTTTCTTGGAAAAAAGCCATTTAGTCATATTTTAGAAAAAAATAGGTGCCTACATAATTCAGGGTTAGACTATAAATCATGCATCTGTTTTACAAATATGTTGAAAGTTTCATAATTTTTAAAAAATATTTTGGTGTTTTAGATATTGAGTTTTGCATAAATTAGATCAGTTTCCCTAAGATTACATCAATGTGAACCATTTTCTGTTGGTATCAAAACTGTCCACACTAATAGGTGTGGGGTAAGAGTAAGATGTTTTCTTTTAAGTTTGAGAGATGTTAAGTTTCTGCCTCAATCATTGGTAACTATCACATGACAATAATTGTGACATTGTACAGTATTTAGATATGTACTTAGTTAAAAAACCCCTATTGAGCTCCAACCAAGTTTTAGATAGTTCTAAGAATTGGTTAGGAAACTTGCTTCATCACTTTGAAAGTCATATTACAGTGTAACAAAAAGTATATTGAACAAGATATGAAAGTCCAATATTTTAATCATTGCTATGTTTTCATTGTGTGTGTATAAGACAGGGGAAGAGAAAAAGGAGACAGAGACAGAGAGACAGAGACAGAAAGAGAGACATATTGGTGCACTTATAGAAAAATAGTTTTCAAAATAATTGTACACATCATGCTTTTTCTTTTTTATGAAAGTCAAGGTTTTTGTTGTTTCTTTTCCAATCCCACTAAGATACTTCTTATTAAATATTGATTTCTTTAAAAGTTAGAAATTTGACTTTTCAGCCTACTTTGTCTATAGAAGAGGCCATGTGTCATAGTTGTGGGCAACAAATTCATTCCTTATTTTCTTACCTCCTTCCTAACATGTGGGTCAGGTGTCTGAAACTTAAAGATTTTTCAAGAGTCAAGAGTTACCTAGAAAGGAAAACACAGGTTAATAGCCAACCAGCAATAGTGACAAAAGAGAAGTTGCATGTGTGTGTGTGTGTGTGTGTGTGTGTGTGTGTGTGTATATACATCCACATTTTTACCCCAGGAATGATAAAGAAGGATGAATTAGCAAAGGATATACATAACCAATGTGGATAAAAGTCCAGTATAAAAATGGTAGTTTTCCTTATATTATACATGTGAAATATTTCTTTTAAATATTTATGCTTAAAGATACACCTAATTATGTATATGTATATATAACGTATATATAATATATAATGTACACATGTGTATGTGTGTCTGTAAACTTCTACCTTAAAGTGTTTACTTAATCTATTTGATTTATTTTTTCTGAGCTGGAAAGTCAGGCTCACTCAGAAAAGGAGATTCAGAGGTTCTAGACTTGTTACCAGTAATAGTTAAGTGCAACCAACACTGAACATCTGCATGTCACTCAAGGAAATAAACTGTGAGGAGAAGAATTTATGTCTTGCCACCTGCCTTTTAATTATCAAAACTCTATAAATTTTATTAGGAATGTAAGAGGTCAAAAAATATTACATGAATAAAACTCTCCCCTTTTCCTCTCCAGGAAACCAGATGTGTGATGTAAAACTTTATATTCTTCAGTAATGACTTTGGAACCTCAGGTAAGTGACAATGCATTTATGGAAACCACAGGAAAGGGGTCAAGGTCTGTGTAAAATTGAGACAAAGGAGACTATAATGGTTGATTATGGGTACTCATTGTAATATCTATGCCTAGGATACAAAATAAAACTGACAGAAGACAGAGGTAAAGAAGAGCACTATAGTTTCTTAATTGTTTCAGATGGAAGAGTGTTGCTTTGCCAATAACATCATGTAAAACTTTTTAATTTTTGAGAAAGCCTAATCATACATGTATAGTTCCTAAGGAAGACAGTGCCATTGAGTAAAACTAGATGTTCTAAGACATCAAGGCAGCAGGTGGAGTTGTTACAAGATAATTTTACTATTACTGATAATGAAGGACTGATAGACATGTAAAGGCTGGAGACTACCACAGACTTCATCTAGCACACTGGTTAACAAAGTAAAGCTCAACTCTATTGTTATAGAAGACACAGACAAATGTGATCAGGATTACAAATAACAGGATGGGTAAAAGAATACCACAGAATGTCAAAAAATAAGCAAACTAAAAAAGTGATGATTGTGACCTTAATAGCTTACAAAGGTAAAATTTTGGTCAAAAGTTCTAAGCAAGATGATATGTAGACTTTAGTGCACAGTAGGATCATAGTAATTGTCAGCAACTATGCACAATGTAGCTTATTAGGATTTTTCTGTGGCAGATATTACAGGGTATGAAATATAGAAAGGTACACATGAAATAGGTGGAAATACTTCTTATTCAGTCCAAGACAGATCAACTGTGCAAAAGCTTCAAGTGGTTACGGGAGTGTGAAACAGCATAAAAGAAAAGAAACATGTTGAAGTATATACCAAATCCTGTATTTTCAAAGAATCCTTGTTTTATATATAAATAAAGCATTTATAAAAATTTACCTCCAAAATTGCCTCAAATAATATCTTCATGCATTTAGAAAAATTCATGTACCATTTTAAGTAGAAAAATTTAAACTAGAAATTAATACAAAATCAAAATGAAAAATTTCACTTTCATGTTGAAATCATGATCATTTTCCTTTTAAACAGCTTATAGTTTCAAAAGATTAAAGATAGTTATAAAGAATTTCTAGAAAATAAGTAGAATTATGAAAGACATATCCAATTTTTAATAAAGCTGAGAACATTTTAAGAGGAAAATTTGCAGTACTCAAGTACAAACATCTGTAAAAAAAAATCAATTAAATACCCAAATTCAAGCTACATAAATACCACCATTTTCTTATCTTCTGAATGGTAAATCCAAAAGTAAAAGAGTAGAAGAGAAAAGGATTGGAGTGAGATGTCTCAGTGAGCTTTGGTTTGGGAGCCATATAAATATTTATATATTCATTAGTTAAAAGAAATAAAATTAATAGAAATCAAATTTCCTTAAATTTTCCTTGAAACTGAAATTAAATTAAAACACTTCAGTCATAATATATATCAAATGCATAATTAAACTAAACTGAGAAAATAATTACTTCAGGCAAGAGAGAATGTAATATTTTGATTCTACATCATCATGGGAGCAAAAAAAAAAAAAGAGTAAAAACTGCCAATCATGCTTACTTCTAGTAAATTAATATCACTGCATAGTTTCCTCATATTTATATAGTTATTTAGAAGTGATTTCATTTCTATCTTAAAATAAATTTCAATTTAGAATAAAATAAAAACATGTTGGTAATGTTTTTCCACAATATTCACTTTTATTATAAGGAAAAAAAGAGACAAATATGCTTTTAAATAAATGATATTCAAATTTGTTAATAAGTTTAAAGTATTTATATGATCTTATTTATAGGATCTTATTTATATGATAATATTGATCTAATTAGCTCTATTTCTTATCTCAGTTTCTTGTAAAAACTCAAAAGGAATTGTCATATTTAGGGCTTAGTTGTTAGATTCCTGTGTATTTTAATTAGGCTTTTCTTATTTAGAAGGAGTGAAAATCTCAATAGATAACTGCAATTATCCACTTCATGTTCTCTGGACAATATCAGATCCTTTAACAGTTTATGAGAATTCAGGACACCACACATATCTGAACTCCAAAAGTATTGGAAAGAACTAATTGAAATAAACAGGTAGCAGGTCAATATATATGGAAATATTACCTCTTCGATTTCTACTTTTCATTTATTTCTGTTTCCTTTTTTTTCAATGAAGTAATTTTTGCTAGTCATAAATGTATTTCCCATAGATAAAATATTCATGGTCCTTTAAATACCTATAAGAATACATCAGAGGGGGAAAGCATGATACTTTGTTAAAAGTGGTTGGAATCAAGGAAAGGATGAAATCAAGAGATCAAATTCTTTATTCTGAAATAGCTTCTATTTTCTACACAGTTAGTATGGATTTGAGTTATTTCCTATATGAGATAATAGGAAGAAAGCATCTAGATGTGTTAGTGGCCCAAAGTAAATATTCAAAACATGCCATGACCTGTACAACCGTTAGTTTGGAAACTGGAGAGGAGTGATGGGGGATGAAGAAAAGACAAACAGACACACATAAAGAGAAAAAAGCTGGGTCTCCGTGGGAAGACAAACTCTGATGGAGCTTAACTGACACAGAGCTAGCTCAGCATGTTAATTTTATAAGTTTTGTCATCAAAAGGTTATTTATGAGAAAGTTTCAGAAAAACAGACAGACTCTAAGGTCACAGTGAAAGTTATGAGACATCAAGATCTTCTTGTTATGCCCAGAATTCTCTATTCCTGGGCGCTGGTGCCTGAGCTCAGGTTGTGACTGATGCAGCAGCCTGCCTTCCCTCCTAGCCTCTTCTGACTGGGTGTCACCATAGCAACTGGAGTATAGTGACCTGTACTTCCCATAGGCAGTTCCCAGCCAAAAGGCAGCCGTGAGGAAACCAGAAACCATGGTTCAAGTCACTGCTCTCCACAAAACCACATTAACTCTGTAGCAAACTAGAGCTACTTGAACCAACAGAACACTTGATCACTTAATTTCATCTTGGAGTTTAGAAGTATATTTACCACCATAGTGGCTAGTTTGACATTTTATTGTCTGAATTTTTAAATTTGTTTTTTATGTAGACAAGCACACAGCACATTGCTTAATTTTAAAGTTACACATGCATTTCTTTGTTAATATTCAGCAATCTAATATTTTAATCAATATATTAATTTGCAACTTGCTTACATAAAAATATATTTATGTTCCTATAAATTATATATTGCATGTATGGATATGCATTTTCGTTCTATATGTACTATCAGTACAGGCTTTTATTGATCTACCCATCTATATTCCTGAGTCCCAAGACTGCATAAGCTTTTAAATAGTGACCTAATATTTTTCAATTGTCTAATCATTATCTTTTATTTTTATATAGTAATATTCCAAACTAAATTTATCACACAATATGATGTAAATACTCTAGCTTCTCACATATAAATTTGAAATAATACTTCTATGTAACGTGTGATATTTGTAGAGAATAAGCATCATTTTATCCTTAATTCCTCTGAAATATGTATCCTCTTTCATAAACCTAATTTTATTTCCCATGTATCTGCATGATTTTAGATAATGTTTCATCAAACATGTTGGAGAATTGAGAAAGATTATCTGACTAACTTTGACCCAAAGTTATAAAACTTGAAGGATATTAGTGGACATATTTCTGCTGTACATGCCCCAGAATATACAACTATAATGGAGAAAACATATGGAAAAGATGTAGACCAAAGAACAAGAGAAAATGTACACTCAGGAAAGGATCATGAATGAAAGAGAGGAGTGAGAGAGCATTTTTCAGCTGGCACCTGTATTTGTCCCACAACCCACATTTGTCTTCTGTGTTCCTCATGTCAACTGAAGACATTTCATAACAAATTGCCAACTAAGTTCTTAAGCCAGCATAGTTTAACATGTCTGTCACGTGCAATTAGAAAATGCCCTTACTTACTCAGAGTTATCACAGAGATCAAGTGGTTTAAAGTATATGAAAGCACCTCATAAACTATAAAGCTCTGTACAAATATGTAGTGTTATTATCATAATGGCATAATACTTTCCTCATGTTGACTCAGTACTTATGAGAGCCTTATTCACCTTCATTCAGAGATTTTTAGTGACTAATATGATTCATTTAGTAGTTAAAAGAGACCACAGTATTACTTTGCAAACTCTTTAGATCCAGGGGGAAAAATTGCAGCAATGAATGGATTTGAAACCTGAAAAAAAATTTTTACTCAATTATGAGTAAAAGGGAGATTTAAAATTATGTACTATCCTGATTACAGACTATGCAGGGTACCCTTGAAGTCTAAGTAAAAACCAAAGTTGTTTTACATAAATGATCACACATTAATTTAAAAATGTCATACTAAGGTAGACAATTTTGAAATAAGTAATGAATAGTAAATATCTTTTAGTATGAAGAGGAAATAAGGTGCCATTTCACAGGACTTTTGGAAAAGTATCTTATTTAACAATAGTGTTACAATCTAGTAACACTTGCTATATTATTGGCATATTCTTCATTGACAGATCTGTATACATTCACATATCCATAGATCTTTCTTTTCACTAGTAGTTTCAATTGGTTTCTTGACAGGGATTTAGAAGCTAGTGTTTAACTGGATGTTAGCATTTGCAGTTGCTGACCATACATTTATATATCACATAAATCAGAGGTAAGTTGTTATTAAATATTGTTTAATCAGAAACTCTTTGAATATCTACCAATACTTATTTGGATCAAAATCACAATTTTGAAAATAATCCTTTGCATCCCATACTTCTAGAATATATGCTTGGTTGAATTATACTTGACTCTTCCCACTATTGGGAAACAATAAAAATGGCCAGCAATATTAAAAACATTATAAGTTCAGCTACTTTGAACTTTTGAAATTAGCATGACACAAATCAATAAGTAATTTTATTCATGTCTATTTTGAATGAAACTAGATAATACAAATGGGTCCACTTAATATTTTCTTTCTGAAAAAATCAGTACAAATTTTCAGGAAAAATATTTTTTGAAATTTCAAAAAAGACTAAATATCACACTACACAAATATGAATCATCAGCAAACCTTTACAGCATATTGAGGATAAATCTACCCCCAAGCAATATGAGCATAGTAACCAGTGAACACTAAGCAAAAACCAAACACCTAAAGTCTGGAAGCATACAAAATTTTTCTCTGAACCAGTTTCAAAATAGGAAGGCAGATAGGATTGCATTTGTCTTATTTTGTCACCATTGTACCTCATTTGACCTTCCATGTTAAAGCATTTTTTTGTGTATTTGTTTCATATAAAATACATTACAACAAGTAGACAGAGTCTCCTCGCCTCACTGGGTGGAAGTTTAACATCATCCAAAATCACACCACTAATGCAACGTGGTCCGTGCTACAGTGATTTCAATAAACTTGGAGTTTAATGGAGAAAGGTGTTTTTGCCATGATGCTCAGGTTTCTCCTGCCAGGAGCTAACTTCACATGTTCTCCACATTATAGAGAGAGATTGTGGACTACAGAATATGGCACCTTTGTGCATACCACTTGACTTCAGATGGACTATTGCTTAGTCACTGAGCATGTCCTGAATAGGACTGCTCATTTCAATTACCCAAACTCTGTATTGAATGCAACCTAACTGACAGTTTTCAAATGAGAAATATTATTATATCTGAAGTAGGAATGCAGTAGTAGTTTTAATGATATTTTTCTAAAAATGAGACTAAAGAATCAAATGAATTCTTTAGCTTTAGCAGATAAAGGGGAGAAACAAAAGTTGAAAATAATTTAGAGATAGAATTTGAAATAGGAAATCATTGGTTAAGCTTTTGAAAGAATATTAAACATGAAATGTAAAAAAGAAAATCTTAAATTGTAATAAATAATCTTAGAAATGGACAGAAGAGGAAAAGCATGTAAAAAAAGAAATTTTAAGAAAATATGTATTTTTCTGGAAAAAAAGAAAGATACTTGTTGAAGATCTGCGAACTTTGGAACTCTGTTCAATGCAAAGAACTGGAAAACCTACTTACTTTTTTGTTTTAACCTACTTACTTTTGAGGCTTTATCTTGGTGCTTATGTATCATTACTTTTTAGAGGTTTAGCACTAAAAACAAATCAAAATATGAAAGTAACGAAGTCAGTATACAAGCTGGGATGAACTATCTAGATAATCTAAGGTAACAGTAAAGTTTGGAAAAGTTGACCATTAAAATACACAAATGAGAGAAAATAATAAAGTCCCATTCAGAATGGCATTCTTGAAAACCATAATAATCATGAGTTTTATAGATATTTAAGGTTTGAGTAAGTGTAGTATTCACTATAGAATATTAATCTTTAATAACAATAAAATTTAGGTAATGTAGGTGTGAAACAAATGATATCTTCCACAGATTTTTCTTAGAATATGAATTCTATTTAAAATTACACAAAAATAAATACATAATTTGGGGAACCCATTGTAAAATTAATTGATAGTACCCCTTACTTAAAAATCATCAAGAAATTTAAGATGACTCCATCAGAGCATTAAGAGAAACGCATTTTGTACTAAGTGTGGAACCCTATGCAACTGCAAATGTTATATGTCATATTGATGAAGGCAGCCTTGTAAACACTATCAGATATTGGACCCCAGGGAACATGATTGTTCATTGGTTCTAGTTTCTGCACACTGAAATCTCTCTGCACACTAAATACAGTTAGACTTTCAATAGGTCCCTTGAAGCAAGAACTGAATGTTTTAAGTTTATTAAACTAGGCTGTTCCTGAAAGACATCATTTATAACAGAGGATTTGGTTTAAGGACTCACCCTTATCATTATTAAAACTTTCTAGAACTGTGACATAGTCTAAGATTATTTTTTATCCATTATTTTTCTCCTCGCTGTCTCTGCAGGAGTCAGACATGCATCATACTCTGATAACTGTCCTGAACCTCATTGGTTCCCTCCCATTCTCTTTCAGATCTCTTGCATGTATGAGTCTATCTTGATATTTGCTTCTTGGAGAATTCAAAATAAAGTATATGGTACCATAGTGGTTTGAGGTAAAGAAGCTGCATTCTGAGATCACTAACTCATCACTTAGTGGGTAAACAGGGTAATATTCAAAATAGTATGTGTGTCACAGATGGTGTGGCAATGCAAGTACCATTGGTAAATAAGTTATTTAGATGTCCGAGCAATTGTCACAGATTGGGGAAATAGCCTTGCAAGGGTATTGCTCACATCTACAGAATGATAGCAGAGACTTACAGACCAACTTTGAGTGCCCAAAATCCTGTTTTGTATCTTGCAAGTAGAACTTTATGTAATGTATTGGAAAGACAAACATCTAAGCAAAAAAGGGAGAATTAAATAATTAAAAGTATAGAGTGGTTGCTATTTAAACATATAAGCAGGGCATATTGTAGTCAGCGATGGGAATAATCTAAAAATAGGATATTGGAAATGGTTGACCAAGCAGGTGTGCATATTAGAATATGCACGAAAAAATGTCTTTTCCTTGATAGTTGTTTTAGTCTGCTTTTTTGCTGTTGTGACTAAAAGATCTGACCAGCACAATTATAGAGGAGAAAAAGTTTATTTGGGGGCATACGGTTCCAGAGGTCTTAGTCCATAGAAGGCTGGCTCCAGTCCTTGGGGCTTGAGGTGAGACTGAACATCATGGTGGAAAGTGTGGCAGAGGAAAGCAACTCACATGAGATCAGGAAGCCGAGAGAGAAAGAATCTCCACTTTCCAGATACAAAAGATATACCCCAAAGTCACACCTCAATTCCAATCTCCTCTAGCCACACCCTTCCACTTGAGTTACCACTCAGTTAATCCCTATTAGGACACTAAATCACTGATTGGGTTAAGGCTTTTACAATCCAATCATTTCACCTCTGAACCTTCTTACATTGTCTCACATGTGAGCTTTCGGGGAACACATTATATTCAAACCATAATAGTAATACTTTCTAGGAATAAAGGAATTCACAACCTGCAAAGATCAAAGAGGTAAATAAGTTATTGAGATGTCCAGATTAAATATTATTATTAAATTTAAAGTCCCAATTAAATATTATTATTAATATTATAATATTAAATTATAAGTGAAGGTAGTTCTGAGAGCATGGGGAAATTGATGACTAATGCCAGAGTGGAAATTATTAGGCTTCTCTGGCTGCCAGTACAAGAAGAAGGATAAAAGCTGAGGGAAATACGTCTGCTGCCATTCTTGACAGACTTGGAACAGAGTGTATCCATTTGCCTTCCTGTGGAATACAGTCCTCTGTCAGTTTTCTCCACCTCTCTGACATGCAGTTGCATTCTATAAAAGGCAATAAAGATACACCATTCCCCAGGCAGTCCAGTATGTGTTGGTGAAGGCAAACCAGCCTCACTGGGTAGTGCTGCTTTGTCTCTGTACGCAAGTCAGTTATGAGAGTAGAGGTAGTGATTATAGTACTGAGTTCATTGATAGCCTGGGAGTCTGTGCTAATAGATACCAGGCAACAGTATGTTATCACCAGAAGCCATAAGGCTGGAATCACTGTACTGAATAGCAGAGTTGGTTATTTGATAACTTCACTAGCCAGGAACTTGGAAGGCTAATCAGTCATGTCCCTTGGGACAGTCAGTAGTGGTGCCAGAGCAGAGTCAAGGGTGACTGCCTTAATAACAATTCTTGACTCTTGCTAGCTTCCTCGTCTTTAATTTGTTTTCTTTTCTCCAATTCATTGACTGAACATATGCTTACTTAGGAGAAAATTATCTGCGATCATACAGTAAGTTTATACGGCAATTATTCCTCCAGATTCTGTACAAAAGAATCTATAGCCATTTGCTCTGTGGACTGTATACTGAAGAAACCGAATTAATCAAACATTCTGAAAACTACAGAGCACAATGTTCTGAGATGACACGAGTACCCAGACATCCAACTGTGACCCCTTTGGCCCTCTCTTAAAATGGGAACTTTTGGGAACCAAGAAAATGATAGTGAGTTTCACTTGGATTCAGTGGACCTACAGACACATCCACCAATAATTTCTCCTAGCCATAGTGTATAAGTAGAGTTTGTAGCAGTATCACTTGGAATAAGTTCCACATTTCATCCTGCAGGTAAGGCAAGAGCTAACACAGTGGGAAAGAACAGTCAAAACCTCAGAAACTTCCAGCTCCCATCTCTAAACTCCACTAAGCAACATTCCATGTGCTGTGTTATAAAATGAATGTTCTGTCCCATAAATAAAAAGAAAGAGAATCATTGACCTAGCAAAGAGGGGCCACAGTAGAATAAGGACATGTTGAGAATTAAGTCAAAAAATATCTTTTATATCTGTGTCTGCTTCAAAGAATTAGGGGAACAAATTGTACATTAGATAAAGAGAAAAGGTGTATTTTATTGCTTACTGAAGGAGGTGAAAATTAAAGAATGTTTCTGTAGTCACTGATGTCATGAAAGTTATTCAACACTTGGAAACTCAAATGCAGAAGGAAGGTAATGCTTTGGAAAGGTCTACCTGGTAAAGCATGTGCAGTTTCTTACTGGTTGAGTAAGGTTGAAGAATTTGAAAGCATCCAGAAAGTGGCTTCAGCAGCTTCATAATCTTTTTATAATGATTTTCCAACTGGTATAAATATTTAAACAAGAGGGAATACTTTCAAAAGGTAGGGTTTAAGGACTAAGGTACTCGGGGAGAAAGGAAGAAGGACATTGAAGAGGGACTGTAGAATACATTCTAAAAATTCCTCAAGTTTCTCCTGAGTTTAAAACCAGGTAGAAGGATAGTTTGAAAAGAGACTAGAATTAGACCTGGGATATTAATTGTGGCCAGTTCTAATTTGTTGTTCTCTGCTCATAATAGCAAAATTTAAAAATTGGTTATTTCTCCGGAGGAGCCCATTTCTTCATTGTGATTCCTATAGAAAATTATTAGGGAAGAAAATGGAGATGGAAGGGCTTTAAAACAGTTGTCATTACTGCAAGTTTGGAGGTAGAAATAGATCATAATTCATTCCTTGATAAATGATTTCTGTTTTCTGATTTTAATATCTCCTCATAGAAATTGATCAATGGCATGGACTGATTAGATCATAGGAAATGAAGACGACCTCAGGTTTGTATTCTTTTCTAAAATAGAGTATCTCAGAAAAATTAGGTAGAGAAATTATTTAAAGCAATATTTTTTGCTTCATTGTTTTGAAATAAAAGAGTACAGAGCTAGAATTTTGATGTCTTTCCGTTTTTTTGGAATTATTAGGTAGGCCTGAGAGAATTATTAGATTGGAGGGTCACTGTGATGTATTTTATGAATCTGAGTTGGGATATTGAGGTAAAACCATTATGGAGAATAAATTTCAAGAAGAAGCTAAAATATATAGAGTCTGACAATCCAAGAATTCAGAGAGTTACCCTAGGAAAATTGTCTTTTCTTTGTTCAATAGCAAACCTTTTCCAGGACACAGTGATTTTGCATCTGCAGTCATGGTTAATAATAATTATCACTTTTTAAATCCCAAACTTTCCTTGACTTTTTGATTGATCTAGGGAATCTTGATTTCTCTAAAACGAGACCACACGATTTTCCAAAGCTAAGGAAGGAGTCACATGCGTCTCTTGGAACAAACATGCTCAGGTCCTGATAGTGGCCTTGTTCCTGATGTGTGTTGGAAACTTGCCTGGGAGAATGAAGCCAGTAAGCAGCAGGAAGCTGGAACAAAGGATGCAGTGAGAAAAGATTTGAAGGGAAAGGCCCTGGGTCCATGTGGTGCTGATGCTCAGTCACTCTTTACTTTTCCTCAAGCTGTGTGAGTTTCCAATAGGTGAATTTTGACCAAAAACACTTTGATTTGATATTTCTTCCACTTTTTCTATTGAAGAAAACAAGAAAATAAAAAAAAAAAAAGTTCAGAGACTGACTTTTGTATCTAGCATTACCATTTGCCAACCACTACTTCTTTAAAAATCGATGTTACTAGATATCAGGGAAGAGATGGTAGAATACTTGTGAGTCATTTTGCCATTGATGAGGTCATTTTAGTTGAGATGTACCAATTACTTCACCAGATGAAAGAGCTGTAAGGTGAGTGAGTGTGTCTGTTTTGTTTTCCTGTTATCCTTAACATCGAGTCCAAGAACAATCTAATAAATATTTCTTGAATCCTAAATTGTGCTCTTCATTTTATTAAAATCACTAAGACTTAGAATGAATAATGCAGTTGGCCTGGTAGCAGAAGCACGACTCTGTTTAATATAAGGTTTGGCTTGACTTTGATTTTATTAATGTCCACTTGTGACTTCTTTCCTAATAAGTTAAAGCCATCTTACTGGTCACATGAAAGGTGGCATTAGATGAGGATTTAACTTGTTTGTACAAGGGAATGTGCAAGACTTTTCTGATTTTAAACACTTCTTCTCCCCTGGAGACTTCATAGTGAACAATGCCTGTCCTGATAAGCTAAGTGACTAAACAGCAGGGAAAGCGATATCTTCTTTCTGTCCTCATTCAATACAACTCTTTATCATTCAGTTGGGTTCCAGCAACATGTTTCAAAAAGGACAGGAATGGGGAAGACTTTCTTCCCCTTTTTCTGCAGAGAACTACTTTTTAATGTATTACCTTCTTTTCTTAGACAACAGCTCATTTCTTATTCACAAATTTCAAGTGAAAGCAGCTTGCTTCCTAGCATGTAAACCAATTATTTGAGTTTTTTAAATACCACTCCTTATAATAACATCACAAGATTCCAATTTTATTTATAAGCATGTTAATAAGTTTAGGTAGAAAAATTAAACTATTACTTCAACACAGACAAAACATTTGGAATTAACACTATTCTCTTGTGACTCAAAATTAAAGAATTACCTCATAGGAGAGTTGGAAAGAATACATTCCTAACTGTTACACCTGGTTTCAGAAAAAATCCATCCAAGAGGAATTTTTAAAATTAGTCATTACTCCCGCATATAATACTACAAGTAATAGAAAAAGATTTACAAAATAGAGCAGTTAAAATTAAACCACTTACAAATCATTTTATAATACTGAAAAATGAATATTAAAATATCAAAATATTTTAATCAATAAAAAATCAGTTAAAATGAATTAAAAAATAGTCTTTTGTTTGTTGGCTTGTTTGTTTGAACAGATCCTATTGTAAAGAGCATTACAAATGAAGCATTAGCCTGGAAAAAGAAAAGAAATGTTAAGACTTACATAAAAAACATATTAAACTCTACTAAGGACCATAAAGAAAGATGTAATTACTTTTGAAGGTCTTAATTAATCTTAAATTTTATCTGCAAAAGAAAGAACATGGTCAAATATATTCATGTACATACATACAATTTTCTAAAATGATTCATATGACGTGTTGTGATTCAATAGAGATTAAGAACAAGGTGGACTAGATGAGCTGCCAAAAATTGGCATTACCTGGGACATATGTTGGGACCTGTTAGAAAGTCACTCCTGTCCGGCAGACAGCCAGTTCAATTCTGGTCTTCAGTCTGGCTGCCTCTGCTATCAAAATCTCCTCTATCTAGAGTCAAATGTTTTCTGTTATATATGGAAGATCGATCAAAATGGGAGGCAATTGAATATCATAAAAATATAGAGAAGATCAGTGGAATCATGAAGAAGATCAAGAGGGAAGGAGGAGGGACAGGAAAGGGAAGGAAATGTGGGATAGATAAAATTAACAAAATCTTGCTATGTACAGGTATAAATATATCACAGTTAATTCCACTTTTATGACTATCTATAAATCAGCAATCAAAAATCAATAAATAAACCAGTGAAAGAAAGATCCGTAGAGAAGAGGAAGTGAAGAGGGAAGAGGGAATGGGGCATGGGGAATGGAATAGAGTAAATCAAATTCTATTCAGGTATGGTTTTATGAAAGTGAATCCTAATATAATGTGTAAGGATAATGCACTAATAAAATTAAAAAATGGGGGAAAATAGCTCCTCTACCCACAGGAAGGAATGTCAGTAAAATAGCATGGTGGGGGGCAGTCAACTTTTAGGAACTTACATCTCTGTAAGATGTAACTAACAACAGAGGACTTATCACGTCATGAATTGGGAAGTATTGAAAGAGGTTTATTGCTGTGATAACAAAAGCATTAATAGCAGGTACAAAAGTAAACTAAAAATATATGTGTATATATGCATATATATATATACATTATATATATATAATATATATATTTGATAGATAGTAGTTATAAATATGCTATGTTTGGTTTACCTCTTGTGAAAGTCCTTAGTCACATAACCATATGTTTATTGGTTGTTGTGACTGGCTGAGGCTTTATTTTTTTTAATCTAATACATGCATTTACCATATATAACACAAGGTATGTTTAACTTATGTTTGCAGTTTAAGCAAACTTGAGTCTACCTTTATTCATTTTTTTTAATTTAGGTTATTTTCATAGACATAATATTTGCACATATTTATGAGGTAACATGAGATTTTGATTCATTTATGATTGAATGAGGCTAATTAACATATCATCTTAAACTTTTATTATTTCTTTATTGTGAATACTTTAAAATTTTTCTTTCCTATTTTGAGATAGATATTGTTAATTGCATTCACCCTTCTGTGCCAAAGAACACCAGAATTCCTCCTATCTGTACCTTGTTATCTATTGACCAGTCTCTGTGCAATCCCCATTATTCCTATCTCCCCAAATTTTGATAATTAATATTCTACTTTCAATGTCTACAGGATCCACTTTTTGAGATTCCACATATGAGTGAGGCCATACAGTTTGAACTATCTTTAAGTCTATTTTAAAGTTGGTTTTGTTTGCTCAGGAATTTTTCAAGCCTGATCTCCATTTTAATTTTGCTTTAACAATACTAATATATCATATACAAATCCATATATGCATGGATTTAAATCTTTATAAAATATTCATCATCACAAATAGAACAAAATCAACTTTATAGTGAAGATGTGTCAAACAGTATATTGTGAAACATTCAATATGCGTATCCTCAGCAATAGTTCAACCTGTCCATCTTATTAAATGAAATGAAAAAGTGCAAGAAAAAAAAACACAGGATCACTTCCTGGTCTTCTTGCCAAAGAAGAATAATCAGATCTACTCAAAAAATGGACATAATTGAACTATATTTTACAACATAACTGACGTGTAGTCTTCAAAAGTGCCAATGTCCTGAGGTTTTAAAAACTGTCCCAAATTGAAGGAGACTAAAGAGGAAACATTACAACTAAATGCAATGTGTTGTTTTGAAGTATATATAGGTTAGCTGGGTTTCAAAAAATTTGGGCTAGACTCCACCGGTCTTGGTTTCAGGTCGTGGATTGAAGTCAGACATGCTCCACGTGTGTCCCATTCTTCTGCACTAGCAGGTGTCTGAGGCACAACTATTCATTGCCAATATGTAGGGTAACCTCAACTACACAAGCTTTTTTCAGATTTTTGGGCACTTCATATGTGAAACATCTAGTTAGTTAATGTAAGTCATATGGCGAAGCTCAGTATTAGGGGATAGGATGACTACGACAGGGGAGGGAACAATTGGGACCAGTGATTCAACCCACCATACTTTCTAAGTACTTTACACTTTCACAGGCTCACTTTCTGGTTTAGTATGTTATGGTTTGGATGTCAGGTGTCCCCCAAAACTCATTCATGAGACAATGCAAGAAAGTTTAGGGGAGAAATGATAGTTATGATAGCCTTAAACTAATCAGTGCATTAATCCCCCTCATGGGATTAATTGAGTGGAAACTGAAAGCATGTCGGTTGTGGGTGGAGGAGGTGGGTCATGGAGGTGTGCCTTTGGGGTATATATTTTATATATGACCAGGAGAATCAATCTCTCTTTCTCTCTCTCACCTTCCTGATCATCATGTGAGCTGCTTCCCTCTATCACACTCTTCTGTCATTTATTCTCCCTCTCTTCCAGCCCTGAGGAATGGAACTGGCTTTCTGTGGACTGAGACTTCTGAAACTACGAGTCTCCAAATAAACTTTTCCTCCTCAACAGTTTTCTTGGGTTATTTAGTCACAGCAGTGAAAAAAGCTGAACAAAACAGTACATGATGATGAGTTCCCATGTCAGGTATAAATTTACCAACCACACTGCTGAACCTAAAGGTGGTAATGATTCTAACTGATCTATTACTGTCAAGTGTTTTTTCTACCTTGTTGATTAAGAGATGACCATGTGATGTTTCCAAACTGTATTGGTTCCTGGCAAAGATAGTTTTCCTGCAGTTTGTAGCAATCATAAAATCTGATAATATTTTCAGCATATTTATTTCCTGAACAAATAATTACAGATGTGATTTAATAGAAAAAAGAACAAAGGGCTTATTAGGTATGGTTTGTAAGAGTGAAAGTGTGGAAAATTCCAAAGTTTTCTCATCATGTTTAGAACTAAATAATTCCAGCATTTCCATGGCAGTTAAAAAGAACAAAGAATGGAGTATAAAGAAGAAAGTAAAATAAAGAAGAAAGGAGCTCATTTAGAGTCACCATGCCTAGGTTTATTTGTTGGCTTCAGCATAAGAAGCTCTGTGATCTGTTGATAGTTGCCTAACCCATTCAAGTCTAAGAGTCCATTTCTCTGAAACCACATAATAAGAAGCACATATCTGTGGAATTATTTGAAGATTAAGTGAAATAATGCACATAATGCCCATAAAATGGTGGGTAGTCTGGCCTATCTCAAAATCTTCTCGGACTTAACATTAAGTTGAAATTATTGATTAAATTAATATACATTAATACTTATTGGATTAATGATTGGCTGTTAGTTATTATTATTTTTGAACACAGTAATGAAATTAATCTATTATTAGACTGAAAGAAACAAGTATGTTAAAGAACTAATATAAGTTCCTAAAAGTCAATTATATATCATACATAGATAATTACTACTAACATATATGGTTGATGCTGTAAGTAATGGTTGATACATAAACAGCAAATATAGTGGTTGATAAATACAACAAATATATATCATCTGCTGTGTATGAATAAATTAGTCATGATAATAACAAATATAACTGCAATGGAAAAGGTATATTTTTATTAATAAAATAAAATAAATATTTGAAGGAAAAATAGTTATCCTCATAAAACTTTTTAGGTTGTTAAGTGTAATTTTTCATATATTTGAGAAAGAATGATAATATTCACATATAAAATTAGATAATTAAAGGCAACACAAATTAAAGCTTTATTAGTGTGAGAATGAGAATATAAATTACTAAAATACCGATTAAATGACTTTCCAGATGAAAATTACATCTTTCTGTAAATAAAAGCACATACGTAAATAATGTATACAAATGGTGAAAAATTACATTGCAATAATCTTTAAATTTTACTCAGAAAAAGGATGAAACCTATATTATTTTCACATAGAAAGGAAAACCAAATGAAGCATTAGAATCTAAATTTAAATAATTGAAAATTGAAACTTTAAAACTACATACACATTCTTTTCCCATTAAGATAGAATAGTCTTAAAATATTAACTAAGCAATATTTAGCTTCATTTCACAAATTAAGCTGCTATAAAGTCGTAGTCTTTACTAACTCCTAATTTGTTGTTGCAGTGAATCAGTGCTAGATGAGTTTAATTTTACCAAGTCTAGAAGTACTCATTTTGTTTCTCATATACCTGTAACCAGAATCTTTTAGCTTATTTCAATTGCATGTCAGTTATATGAAATGAATTGGAATTTTATTCTCACTTTCATTCATACATTTTAAATTATTTATTGAATGCTTACCGTTATTAAACACCTATTTACTCAGTTGTAATTTTATGCCCAGCATTGTACCACGTAGTCTTATGGATCTCACTTTATAAGGCAAGATAAACAAATAAAAATATAGAATTAAATAGATAAATAAAAATATAAAATAAGTAACAGGAAAATAATAAAAGTAGACTAAGGGAGCACAGAAAACAGCAAAGTGTACTCGATAATACATAAAAACTATAGTAATGTTTTTCTCAATATCATTTTCTACCAAATGCTTTCTAACTTTAGAAAAATCACTTTTCAAAATCTCTACCTATGATGGGAACTTTGATTCATTTTTCATCTGTAAATATTCTTAGAACTTGCTAGTTAATCTTGGAAGTAATTTTTGGTCCAAATTTATAAGGGCAGATGATTATTGAAGGTGTATATGGAGGATTATTAGTCAACTTTTTGTCACTGTGACCAAAATACTCAACAAGAACAACCTAGATGAGGAAAAGTTTACTTTGGTTCATAGTTTCAGATGTTCAGTTCATGGTCAGCTGACTCCATAACTCTGGGCCCAAGGTGATGCAGAATATCTTGGTGGAAGGATGTGGCAGAGGAAAGCTCATGACAACAAGGAGGAAGAGAGAATTCAGCTCACGGGGACAAAATATAAATCCAAATGTATGCCTCAGTGACCCACTTCCTCCAGCCACAGTTGTAGGTAACTGCCTATAGTTACTACCCAGTTAATCCATTCAAGTGAATTAGTCCACCAGTTCAGTTATAGCTCTCATAATCTGATCATTTTACATCTGAACCTACTTACCTTGTTTCACACATGAGCTTTGGGGAGACCCCACATATTCAAAACCTAACAGTATGGTTTGCTATTTGTTACATACAATTTTGGTAAAGATATCAACCTACCATTTTTCCTCTTAAGATTTTATTCTCCATTTGTATGGTTTAAAGATAGACATTTTCTAACTAAAGTAATAGGTGTTATTCCATCTAAAATCATATCATAAACATTTCTTTTATTACTAATGTACAAATAATAGATCATGTTCAAGGAAAAATACACGTAGAAGAACTACTTTCAAAGTTAAGATTAGTTCCAGGAACTAAATGCTTTCCATTCAAACATTTTTATTCATGTCCCTTTGCTCTTGAATCATCACCACCACACATGAACCCTGTAAGAATCCTTTCCATTGTTGCATTAGCTACCTGAGCCTCTTTCTGGCATATTACTTAATATAGATATGTATGCTTCAATTTATTCTCATCATTGATTCAGAATTTAGCTAATTACCATTCTTAGATAAGGGAAATGTTCTAAGAATAAATGAGCATGAAAAATCAATGATGTCTACAAGACATTTACTTGGTATTCCAAATATAACTTCATAGAATCTAAGAATTTTTTAAAAATTGCAGTTTTCCTTACACAAAGAGATAAATGTTGGAGGAATATACATGCTTAAACCTGATCTAAATGCTGTAAAATGCATATGTAAATAGAAATATCATATGTTTCCCCCATTAGTATTTAAAATGTGATGTTGTTATGTACCAATTAAAAATAAATTTGAAGTATTATGTTTAAAAAATAATTATTTGTAGTCTGTAAACCTTCACGAAAGTGCTATCAGAACAATGTGACACATCATAACCACACATTTACTTTCTGGTACCATAGCATTTCCTTTTATAGATCATTAAAGATGGGTGTTCCAACTTATGAAGGGACTTCAGATGTTCAACAGTCAAGAAATAAACACAGATTTCATGAGATTCTGTTAAACTATTTCATATTATCCCAACTTTTCCTTCTTTCTCTCTACTGCCCTAAATTCAGTCAATTTTTTGTTCATTCATGAACATGCTCACCCACTTCCTAGTCATTATTTCTCTCTTTTAACAGTTTTGCCTACATCTGAACTTTAAATTCATGTCCATTGTGTATAGGTGACTTAGATTTATCTCCCTCTTAGCTTCCCATAGTATATGTAAACACACACACACACACAGTACAGTACAGTACAAACTATAGGTTAAATCAGTATGTTCTTTCTATGGAAACATAGCCTCCAATCAGTTTAGGTGATCTCTTTCAAAACAGATAGCCATTGCTAAATTCTAGCAGTGATCAATTCCATCTTCAGTCAAAGGCTTCACTGACTCCCAGGGAAAAGCGAACTCACCATCACTGAGGACCCTAATAACAAAAGTGATACCAACAACAACAACAATATAGCAATGACTTTAATCATTATTTCTATACTTTATCAGTCCATTAAAGGAAACTAAACTGGCTGTACCTACTGACTTTTCACAAATGTGGTAAACAATTGGGAGAGAATTTAAACAATTTGCCAAATTTAAAATGATCTAAGCTGTTTGTTTTCAAGTTATATATTTTATTATACATTTAATTAAATATATATATATATATATATATATATAATAGTCTTTATAGTTCTGGAGGTCAATTATATAGCATGTACAGTGATGTGCCATATATTTTATTGATAAAAGAGTATCTGAAATATTCTTGCTTCAAAGAATATTAAGTATATGAAGTGAGGGATGTGTTAATTACCTCTATTTAATTATTCCACAACGTATACACATATCAAAACATTACATTGTTTCTCATAAGTACATGCAATAAAAATTTCAGTAACTTCCAATGTATAATGTGTATAATTACTCCATACTGTTATAAAGCATGTATCATATTATTTTTTCATATTTAATATGTACTTATTAATCTATTATTTAGATAGTTAAATATTTCAGGAAGCGAAGTTGAAAAATTTCTATCTATTCACTCATCCATTTATTCATAATTAAACTTAGTATTGTGACTTATGAGGGAAGAAAAGTTGGTATTTGGAATTCGTTGAATTTAGTAGTTGGTAGAAAAGAAATCAAGAATGCTATAAGAATACTGACTACTTTGATGTTATAAAGCCCACTAATAGCTCCTCTGAAAATTCTTTTAAATCTTTTTTTTTTTTTTTTTTTTTTTTTTTTTTAGTTAAGTGCAAATGTGTGGGCTGTGATACTGACAAGCTTCTGAAAAACTCTTATCAGACTTTGGTTGCTCTGGTGATCAGCCATCTGTTTATACAATTGCAATTTCATTTCTTTTGGAAGATTAGAGTAAAAAAAGGGAATTGAGAGTTCCTATTCTTATTTTTTCATTGTGCTATTTGTTATAGGACTTTTATTGTTGGAAACCAGAAATCATAATCACCAGAACATTTTTCAAAAGAATTACTTTGGTTTTATCTACAATCAAAAGAATTATGAACTTTAGTAGCTTACAGTAAGTCACTGGTAAAATAATTTTGCTCAACATACAGGGATGAATGCAAATATAATTTCTTAATATAGACAGGTACTCTAAATAAATGTTTATTTATTTTAAGAGAGACATTTCCATGGTTATTATAAGGGAATATGCTATGTTTAGATTTTTATGAAGGCAGCAATAATTGTAATTGAACCTCTTTGGGAATGAACTTATTCAGATAATATCAGAACATGTTCTTTCTTGGTTAGAAAATTTCTTAAGTCTATCTGAGGAAACCAGGTAGATAATTAAGATATTTTTTAAACTAAATCATTACTTGGAACATATGTTCCAAAATAGTTGTCACATGAATAATAATTATGATTACCACACTAAATAATAAAATATAATTCAATTTAATAATTATTCTTTAAATGCCACCAGTTCTTATAGGAATCAACTATTACCTTCATTTTATTCTAGGTACATGTATAATTGCAACTGCCATATACAATTTTGTGAAGCAAGAAGAACTCTCCCATACATACAGAATTAAATTTTTGTACTGGTTACATAGTGTAGCATAAGTACAAAAAAGGTCACCTAATTTTGTTGATTTTGCAAAGTTGTCTTGATAGCACTTTGAGAAGAATAGTTTTTAAGTTACCAATATAATTTTAAAGATTTTGTTATGGCATTTCCAGCAGAAGTTCATATTTTCCATAGTATTCCTATGTTTCTATCAATTTGGATTCTGTATTGGGATATAATCATGATTCTGAGACAGTTTAAGCGAACTGTTTAATAAACGTTGGTCTTTCATGTACTAAAGATGCACACTCATATGAACACACAGAGTTTGACCAAATCATTGAGACACAGGCAGACGAAACTTCAGACACAGATGGAGTAAAATTAATCTAGTCCTTGTAAAAGCTTAACTTGTAAGAGAAAAAATAATATATGATTTTCTGTTTTCAAAAGCAAACAAGAAACCTCTGTATCATAGGTTCAGTGTTGTTAAATTAGGTGTTTACTGTAAAAAAAAAAATCCTAGAGGGAATTGTTTATAGACTTTTCCTTATTCCTGAAGTATATATAATACTCTGGACTTAACAATATATTCTTCAGTTTTTCATTTATCAAAACCATATCTGAGGGCCTGGGGTTCAGCCCAGTAGTAGAGCCCTTGCATATAGCATGCATGAGGCCCTGGGTGCAAATAAAGGAAAACCAGAAAAAAGAAAAAAGAATCCCCAACACCTCAAATAAAAGAAAGGAAAAATAAAAATAATCACTTCTGCTTCTTCTTCAGAATTAAAAATATACTGTCCCTCATATCAGCGAATTAAACCCAAGGTATTTTAAACTCTTAATTGAAAACAAGGGTTTAATCAAGAGAGCTGTTTCTATGGAATTTGTAAAATAAGCTGAGTCTGAAGAGTATTATACAAATGAACAAATAATAGACATATTTTATTCTATGTTGATTAATCAACAGATTTTCAGATTCATTTGCTTATTAAAAAATCCATGCCAACTTATAATTTACTCATTCTGCCAAGTTTTGCTAACTTAAAATCTCATCTGATTTTTCATTTCAGCATACTAGATAAGATAATTCAATGTATATGTCTATCTGCTTTATTCGCATATATTTCAAAAGGCATGCTAATAATTTTTAAGAAAAAGAAAAGGTGTGAGAATATTGTTTCTTCACTCATTGAAACCAGCTACTTTGAACAAAGGACACACTATCATGTCACAAGGATATTACAGATTATGATCTCCTTTTAATTCAATATACACATACTTCCATCAGGTTAATTAATGTCTATTAAATAGACTTACTTTTTGTGAATTCCATTCTGGCAGAAATATACAAGAAGCACTTAGAAATAAGAGTTGATGTAGTTATGACAATAAGACCACTTTTCCTGTAACCAGAGTAAGAACCAATGGACCCAAGGCTGATTCACTGCAGAGTTAGAGAGAGAGGGGGTTAGAGATGAAAGAGAATTTAGTACTATGTTTTATAAATGAATTCTTGCTTACTGCATCAGCATGGTGGTGTCAGTCTAGTAAGTTTAGTCAGTTTTTGTAGACAGACCAGCTAAGAATATTGTTACACGGCACTCTCATAACACATTCATCCATTTAAGTGTGCAAAGGGATAGGAATGATCTCATTGCTTTTAGGATCATACACAATAGTGTTTCCTATGAAATGTCATGTGATGCTTAATGTTAGTTTGACAAGATCATCCTAGTTCATGCTAATTTAATATTCAATAATAATAGAAACATAATATGCCAGGTGTTTAGATATATCCATTGATAATCTAAGAATCCATTACTTCCATTAATGTCAGTGTAAATATCAAAAATATGTCAATGATTTATCCTAAAAATAATTAAGACATTAGAAATCTTAATGAGTTTTGTTTGTCCTCCATGATTCAGATTTCTATATCATGCTGTTTCATTGTGTAAGTTTTTCTTCATTTTCTCTTCTATGACTAGATGAATGCACAACATTAGGTCTAAGGCACAGATTCAAATTCCGAAGACTTTACACTGTAATATCTATTTGATCATGCTAAATCTCATGCTGAAATGTCAATATGAGATTAAATGTTGCACTTACATAGTCATAGCTAATACAAGGCAAGCTTTTTCCTATAGAAACAAAAATTCTAACTTCTACAACATATTTAGCATGTTGGAAGCTGAAATTATTTCTTTCTCTTCTAAATATCATCCTTTCTTCATTATAGGCATTGATCCCACGTGATTCTTGTACACGTTTCACATAGTTCTACAACCTAATTCTTATAAGGAATTTCATTACACAAGTTAACTTACCTATTTGAAGAATAATTATGATGAATTCAGAGAACTTTAATTTTAAAATAATGTCATACTTATCTAAGAAATCTACATAAAGGTCCAAGGAACTTTTTCAATATTGATGTATTGAACAAATTATTCTCTTTCAAACAGTGCAGATATGTATTCTTGAGAAAGAATAGTCCTGTTTTAACTTGACTATTTATTTTTAAAAATTTGACCAGAAATAGATCACTTCACATTCCTAAATCATATATTGATTATTTCACTTACCAAATTACTTCCAGCTAAACAACTAAAGCACTCCTCACACTGATTATCTAGAACAATCATAATCTATTTTATTTTGACATGCAACAAAAAAGAAAACATGGTATCCGATAAAACATAAAATCCAAAAGCATAAAATCTGATGAGAAAGAAGTGGGAATCAAGAAAAATATCACATACAATAATAAAACAATTGAAAAATAAATCATCCTGTAGAAATTGATTCATTTTGTTCTTAAAATTGTGTCTGTACTTTTTAGATTTGATTTTAGAAGAAAAAAATATAAATCCTAACCATTCACCAAGTACCAACTAAAAAAATAAAGGATAATTTATCCAGGTCAAAGTGACATAAATAAATATTATTCTAGGTCTTGATGATGAATGATTTTGAAGATACATGACTTATCCCTTGGCTAAAGAACTTAAAGAGCAACAACTATCAAATAAGTACAATGGTACTGGATTAAAAGAAAAGATATCAGGAAGAAAATGGGAGTACTTGAACACAATAAAAATCAATTGCAGTGCAATCTTAAAATAAATTGTGTAATTTTTTTAAATTAAAAAGAATAGATGTGCAGCATGACAATCTCCAACCAACCAAATTGTACGTTTCAAATGGACTTTTCTGTTCCAATTGACAGTTCACAAAAAAAAGCCTCCTGGAATAGCCAGTTGCACAGGACTTCATTAGATGTGTGAAATGTACTCATGGTATCATTAGTCATCTTCTATACTGTTACCTCTTAAAAACATGGATGTGACTTAATGTTCTTGTCACATTAACTAATTCCTTTTATTGTGACCATCACTGATCTGTTTACTAAATACAATAAGATTAGACAATTTCAGAGCAGATACTATTTAAACATAAAATGTGCTCTCAATAAGATAACTGAAAATAGTACATTTTTAAGTACATAGAAATTCTGAAAAATATTCATATAAATTATATTTTATGAAAAGCAGGAAGCATGAGGGTATTGGTTGATATCACTCTCTGGCAGTTGCAAAATCAGTACACAGAACTCGTCTGTTTATTTGATTCACCAGTGAGAGGGCAAAAAAGGCATGTGTGTTTTCTTCCCTCCTCCCTCAAGAGACCTTATTAAAATGAAAGCAAAGTGATGCAAAAGGGAATAAACCCTCAAAAGCTGAGATTACAGAGGAATAGATACGAGAGGATAAAAGCACTTAATGTATTGGAGAAAATGTGTCAAGCAGATGGAAGTGGGCTTACTAATGAAATAGAAAAGAACAGCATCTTTTGAATGTAGGATCAGTGAGTGACTGTGAAATGGGAATTATTTTTCAAGGCAGAACACAGTGTTCTCCAACAAGGCGTCAGCATGGAGGGAGTGGGAAATGAGCCATAAATGGGTTCAGTAATTAAAGGTCTAGCTATGAAGTCACTGCACCTGTACCAGGCAGCTCTTGAACTCCTTCATCCTGCTATGAAAGTATGGCAAATATTAACCCTGTGTGGAAACTTAAATGAATGACCTGAGACACTTAGAGATTTGACCATGGTGCTGCAGGCTAGGCTGTCCTTGATAATTTCCCAGAATCCTTTTCTCAGTTATCTTGCCATCAAGAACAGACAGTCCATTGGCACAATCTGCGCTCTTATTTCCTTCTTATTTAGAGAAAATCATACCAGGGAAATGGAATAGACGTGTGGAAGAGCACATCTTCCAGAAGAGCAGAGGAATCCCATGACTTCATTCTAGAAAATCTACCAGAATACCAGTATATCCATGTCACAATGTAAAAATTATGTAAAAACAATTCCGGAAGATTCCCTGAATCAGTATGTTCCAATTTAAAAAATGGTTTTATTGTTTATATGTCCCTTGTCTGTACCTACCAAAAGAAAACAGGTTGGACAAACATTTTATTTATTTGAAATTCTCAGAGACTAACTTCTTTTTTCGGTCAAAATCTATTAAGGAAATAGTTCTTAATACTAGGAACTTAGTCTTTCATTTTAAACCAGAACTTTAAAATATTTGAAGACTCTAGTATGATCCTTGAAGAATAATATGAAATAAAGTTCCACATATGAATATAAGCAACCAATAAATAGGCAATGATTATTAAATGCACAAGTGTTTAAAAGGTAATATAAAGTAGCACAACTACCAAACTCTTATTGGTATATAAAAAATGATTCAAGAGAGCATTAAAGTTACAAAGATGGTAAGATCTGGTGAGTTGGATAATAAATGCATTCTTAAAATATTTAAATACAAACTTATAATCTTTATTTCAATGCTTTGTGTCCTGGACTCATCTTAAAAGTTTCAAAATTAGTACCTCTTCTTTCTAAAAATTGCAATAAGATGATGATGTAATTCCCAGTCATATAATGACACATCAGTTCATAAGATTCTACAGATTGTACTGTAAAGTTGCTAACACAAGAGGCAGTCACCCACATCAGATCCAAAACTAAGAACAGCCAGGTCAGCAAGCAGGGCATCTCATACTTCTATGAGGACATCTGCCCAGCAACTGTCTGTTGAACCTTGGACTAACATCAAATTTGTAACTGATCCCTGTAGTCAAGAAAATTAAAAAAAATAAATAAATAAAAACTTATGTAATTTTCTCATTCTACCTTTAAAAATGCTCACCTTTCTTTACCTCCCTAAATATGTCTATAATTCATTATAATAAAAGTATTTTAGATTGCAATCTTTTGTTCATTTTCAAATAAAATCACTATTGTTATTTTCAAAGTCACTTCATATTGTATTAAAATTGACAGTACTCACATAAGCGTTTAATGCAGAGAAAGGATTCAGCACAGCAAAAGGAAGATAACTCAGGCAAGAAGTATGAGTGTACCTACTTTCTTGGTAGCAAAGAATATTCTTTCTGTCTGTATTGTAAACCATCAGGATATTTGAGAAGTCTTGATTTTAGAAGAATCAGAGCAAAATTTTCCAGGAAATTTTTATTCCCACTGGTCATATAGTCAAGTAATCATGTGTGACTGATTAAATCAAGAGTGAAGCAATCAAGTATGCATCCCTAGAAATGACAGGGTGCTTCCAGGCTAAGGAGTTTGAAACTTTAAATAGCATTGTATGGTGGTTCAATTCAAAGTTTTCTGAGGAATCTCCATACTGCTTTCCATAGTGGTTGTACCAATTTGCAGTCCCACCAGCAATGTATCAGAGAACCTTTTCCCCTACATCCTCTCCAACATTCACTGTTGCTTGTGTGTTTGATAATTGCCATTCAGACTGGAGTGAGATGAAATCGCAGTGTAGTTTTCATTTGCATTTTACTAATTGCTAGAGATCTTGAACATTTTTCATATATTTGTTGACAGATCTCATTTCTTCAGCGAAGTGTCTGTTCAGTTCCTTAGCCCATTTATTGATGGGAGTATTTGCTTTTTTTGGAGTTAAGTTTTTTGAGTTTTTAGATATCCTGGAGATTAATGCTCTCTCTGAGATACAGATGGTAAGAATTTTCTCCAATTCTGTATCCTCTCTCTTCATAGTCTTGTTTCCTTTGCTGTGAAGAAGCTTTTTAGTTTGATTCCATCCCATTTTTTGATACTTGATTTTACTTCATGTGCTTTAGGAGTCTTGTTAAGAAAGTCAATTTTTAGCCACCATTTGACCTAGTTATCCCACACCTGGGTTTTTACCCAAAGAACTTAAAATCAGCATACTAGTGATGCAGCCACATCAATGTTTATAGCAGCTCAATTCAAAATACCTGAACTATGGAACCAACATAGGTGCCCTTCAATGGATTAGGGGATAGAGAAAATATGGTATATATACTCAGTGGAGTATTACTTAGTCATAAAGAATGGAATTATGGTGTTTTCCAGTAAATGAATAAAAGTGGAGAATATCATGCTAAGTGAAATAAACCAATCCTCAACACAAAAGTCCAAATGTTTTCTCTGCTATGAAGATGCTAACTCACAATAAGGGGAGAGAGGGAAGAATAGATGTACTTTGGAGTAGACAAAGAGAAATGAATGGAAGGGAGAGACAATGAGAATAGGAAAGAAAATAGAATGAATTAGACATTACTCTCCTATGTGCATATATGATTACACGACCAATATAATTCTACATCATGGACAACCAGAACAATGAGAAGTTGTACTCCATATATGTATAATATGTCAAAATATATTCTACTATTATATATAACTAATAAGAACAAACTTAAAAATATAATAAAGAGCATTTTATGAACTCCTTATCTCCCTTATATTGCCCATATCACCCTTATATTGGCCAATGGATGTGCAAAAACAATTCACTCATTTGATTCAAAATAGTGTCTTGGTCATTCATCATTTGCTTGGTTGTTCAATTTTTTTAAGCTGTGAAAAGATATACAACAAAAATGTTGTTTGTGCATATTATTCAACCCCAGGGCTGCAAATGCCCCAAGCATACTGATAACCAAGCGCAGAGGAAGAATTTGGATGCCTCAGAGGAGAGGTTTGGGAAACATTTTATCCATGTACACTTTGGCAGCAGGAATCTTAGATATATCGAATGGCCTCACCCCATCTGCAGGGATAGGGGAGGCACAGTACAGGCTGTGTGTCCACTGTGCAGTTGCATTTCCTCAGGAGTTTCACGAGTACCTTTTTTGTTGTTGTTGTTTTACAACCAAGGTCACTCTGCTTTGATTCTCACCTAAAACTCTAAAGATTGGAGATAAGTGTCTTTCCTTTCCATTTTTTTCTTTTTGCTATTACATTATTTAGGGTGATTTTTTATTTTTAATACTTTTCAATTGTTCTTGTATAATAAATTGTGAGTGACCAATTAATTTTTAATGGACTTAGATGCTATCTAGTGGGGTTTTTTGTTTGTTTGTTTCTCTCTCTCTTTTTTTTTTTAGATTTGACTTACATGAATGAAAAAGGTACAGATGAACTGTTTGGATACATTGAAGGCAAGAGCAAATCAGAAGTTGGACTTTATCGCTATTTTGTACTACTTGGGTCTAAATGATAAAGTGAGACTTTCTTGCACATTTAAAGTAATCATGGACTAAACTGTAAGACTCATTTTACAAAGAGGAAACAGCAGAGTGTGGAAGAGAAATGGAAAACATTTCTGCAATGACATTTAGTAAAGAGTACAGGCTGATGATATATTCAGTACACAACCCATCTCCACACAAAATTTTAATCACAAATATTATTTCATTATTTTGATCAATTAGACAATTATATTATTTCTTAAAAATATTGAATGGATGGGAATATGTGTATTATATTAATTGTCCTTTTCAAGGTGAAATTTTATATCTTCGACTAAGATCACTAAGATTATGCAAATAATTTAAGTGGTCATTTTTTTCAAGTTATTTCAAGTTTTTGTGTGTAGGAGAGATTAATATACTATTGTTGGTAAATAATAACAACACTAAACACAATTTATAGGGGCTTTAAGATATGGCAGACATATGTATAAGGGATACCCTCAATTTAGTAAACATTTTACAATCCTGAGAAGTCAGTGCTCTCAGGTCTATTCTCTATATGAAGAGAAGGACCTCAAGAAAGTTAAACTAGTTCCAAAAATATAGAGTTCTTCAGTTATGGAATTTTTTTTTGAATCTAGTTCCTGGATCTGCACTCTTAGAAACAGAAAAAAAGAAAAAAGATAGAGATTTTTTTTGGAAATAATAGAACAACAAAAGAAAAACAAATGAATATGGAAACACCATTCAAAGTAAATAACTATTCAAAATTCTGCATAATATTACTTAAGTTCTGAAACTGATTGGAAGAGGGAGTTGTACTAGGTGACTAAATATTGAGGGTTTTTCTTACACATTTCTAGTTTATTTATACATTTAATATAAACACTGTGGGTACTTTAATCTTCAAATAAAGAAAACATTTCTTTTTAGTATTATAACTACTGTATTATAATACTATAATAGTATAACTATTATAGTATTATATTGCTATATATTATAGTATAACAGTAAAACTATTATAGTATTATATTGCTAAAATGGCATATAGAAAAAATTATTTTATTTTTATTATTTCTCCAATTTTTAACTTACTTATTATTAGGTAATTCTTAGTTAAGGATTAAATTAAACATACTGAAAAGGATCATATATTTTTTCCAATAGAGATATCAATAATCTTTCTAAAATTTTGTTTTCAGATATTAATGATATACTCTTTACCTTTCTAGAGAAGAGGAGAAGGTTTTTCATATAGTGAACAATGTAACGTATATATCTAGGGATCTGGATAGGGAAAACTTTAGAGTATTTTTTAATTTAGATTCTACATAGTTGAATAATTTTAATTAAATTACTTGTTCTGGAAATCATGCATATCAAA